>NC_135239.1:76698397-77323397 GCF_051348905.1 Ranitomeya variabilis | reverse complement strand
CCAATGTGTCAGTGGGGTCCAGCACCGCCAGCTGTTCCCCTGCTGTGTAGCCGGCAACGTGTCCTGCAAAAGCCACGCAGACACAACAGACCCAAAGCTGCCGCCAGTGCAGGCTTCGGCCTACACTCCCCTCCCCCTGCTCCTCCTCCTCCTGCTCCTCCTCCTGCTTTCCCTGGGCTCTAACACACCGCCAGTTGGGGCCCAGATGTGCTAGCTGCACAGAGAAAAACACCAGCCAATGTGTCAGTGGGGTCCAGCACCGCCAGCTGTTCCCCTGCTGTGCAGCCGGCAACGTGTCCTGCAAAAGCCACGCAGACACAAGAACTGAAATTGAAGGGAACCTGTCCCCCCTCCCCCAGGCGTTTTTACGTTATCCAGCCACCTTGTACAGCGGTAATGCTGCATGTGTGCAAGGTGGCTCAGAAACGTATTCTCCTCGCACATGTGGAACTGAAAACACGTCTGAAATGTGTCCTCTGTGTGACCATTTAACCATCCCGGTGGTGTGACTTTCCTTTGTAATGACACGCTGCAACCCCCTTGGTAGCGCTGCCCGTCTTCTGGCATCATTGTTTGGCTGGCTGCGCCTCTGCGGCCGCCCTGACCCACTCAACGCCCCTCGGTGTCTTATTTATTGGGACTGCGAGGGTGTGATTCATGGGCAGGATCAGTGCATCAGTTCGCCTGTCCCTCCTCTCCTTCCGCCTTCTTCGGACTGTGCGGCTTCATGGCCGTGGCATGCGATAAGGGATCAGATGACGCCGCACAGTCTGAAGCGGGTGTAAGGACCCGAGTGTGAGAGGCCAACATATGTGCTGCGCCAGGCCCTGAATCCCAGCCCCGCAGTGTTTTAACAATGTTAAGACACTGCGGGGCTGGGATTCATGGTCATCGCGAACCGCACCGGCCGACATTACATGATGCCAGAAGATGGGCAGCGCTAACGGCGCTAGGCCAGGGGATAACACGACAGCGCAGACTCCTGTACAGCAAATAACAACGCTCGGGAGGCTGCACCCAGCACCAAGGTGGGATTCTTGACACCTGTGCTGCGTCTCATTACAAAGGGAACTCGCGCCTCCATTACACAGTTTGACTGTATAAAGGGCTGAATGTTATACGTGTTCCATTCAGCGTGTGCAAGGAGAAAAATTACAAGAGCAACCTTTGACTTGCGCAGCACTGCTGCTGCATAAGCTGTGGCTCTTCTACTTTGTAACCCCTGAGGGGGGGGTTAAAGGTGACTTTTGAAATCGGTTCAATTAGGCTTCGGCCTACACTCTGCTCCACCTGCAGAGCCCGGGCTCCAACAACGCTAGTTGCTGTCCGGAAGTGCTGGCTGCACAGAGCCAAACACCTCGCCAATGTGTCAGTGGGGTCCAGCACCGCCAGCTGTTCCCCTGCTGTGTAGCCGGCAACGTGTCCTGCAAAAGCCACGCAGACACAACAGACCCAAAGCTGCCGCCAGTGCAGGCTTCGGCCTACACTCCCCTCCCCCTGCTCCTCCTCCTCCTGCTCCTCCTCCTGCTGTCCCTGGGCTCTAACACACCGCCAGTTGGGGCCCAGATGTGCTAGCTGCACAGAGAAAAACACCAGCCAATGTGTCAGTGGGGTCCAGCACCGCCAGCTGTTCCCCTGCTGTGCAGCCGGCAACGTGTCCTGCAAAAGCCACGCAGACACAAGAACTGAAATTGAAGGGAACATGTCCCCCCTCCCCCAGGCGTTTTTACGTTATCCAGCCACCTTGTACAGCGGTAATGCTGCATGTGTGCAAGGTGGCTCAGAAACGTATTCTCCTCGCACATGTGGAACTGAAAACACGTCTGAAATGTGTCCTCTGTGTGACCATTTAACCGTCCCGGTGGTGTGACTTTCCTTTGTAATGACACGCTGCAACCCCCTTGGTAGCGCTGCCCGTCTTCTGGCATCATTGTTTGGCTGGCTGCGCCTCTGCGGCCGCCCTGACCCACACAACGCCCCTCGGTGTCTTATTTATTGGGACTGCGAGGGTGTGATTCATGGGCAGGATCAGTGCATCAGTTCGCCTGTCCCTCCTCTCCTTCCGCCTTCTTCGGACTGTGCGGCTTCATGGCCGTGGCATGCGATAAGGGATCAGATGACGCCGCACAGTCTGAAGCGGGTGTAAGGACCCGAGTGTGAGAGGCCAACATATGTGCTGCGCCAGGCCCTGAATCCCAGCCCCGCAGTGTTTTAACAATGTTAAGACACTGCGGGGCTGGGATTCATGGTCATCGCGAACCGCACCGGCCGACATTACATGATGCCAGAAGATGGGCAGCGCTAACGGCGCTAGGCCAGGGGATAACACGACAGCGCAGACTCCTGTACAGCAAATAACAACGCTCGGGAGGCTGCACCCAGCACCAAGGTGGGATTCTTGACACCTGTGCTGCGTCTCATTACAAAGGGAACTCGCGCCTCCATTACACAGTTTGACTGTATAAAGGGCTGAATGTTATACGTGTTCCATTCAGCGTGTGCAAGGAGAAAAATTACAAGAGCAACCTTTGACTTGCGCAGCACTGCTGCTGCATAAGCTGTGGCTCTTCTACTTTGTAACCCCTGAGGGGGGGGTTAAAGGTGACTTTTGAAATCGGTTCAATTAGGCTTCGGCCTACACTCTGCTCCACCTGCAGAGCCCGGGCTCCAACAACGCTAGTTGCTGTCCGGAAGTGCTGGCTGCACAGAGCCAAACACCTCGCCAATGTGTCAGTGGGGTCCAGCACCGCCAGCTGTTCCCCTGCTGTGTAGCCGGCAACGTGTCCTGCAAAAGCCACGCAGACACAACAGACCCAAAGCTGCCGCCAGTGCAGGCTTCGGCCTACACTCCCCTCCCCCTGCTCCTCCTCCTCCTGCTCCTCCTCCTGCTGTCCCTGGGCTCTAACACACCGCCAGTTGGGGCCCAGATGTGCTAGCTGCACAGAGAAAAACACCAGCCAATGTGTCAGTGGGGTCCAGCACCGCCAGCTGTTCCCCTGCTGTGCAGCCGGCAACGTGTCCTGCAAAAGCCACGCAGACACAAGAACTGAAATTGAAGGGAACCTGTCCCCCCTCCCCCAGGCGTTTTTACGTTATCCAGCCACCTTGTACAGCGGTAATGCTGCATGTGTGCAAGGTGGCTCAGAAACGTATTCTCCTCGCACATGTGGAACTGAAAACACGTCTGAAATGTGTCCTCTGTGTGACCATTTAACCGTCCCGGTGGTGTGACTTTCCTTTGTAATGACACGCTGCAACCCCCTTGGTAGCGCTGCCCGTCTTCTGGCATCATTGTTTGGCTGGCTGCGCCTCTGCGGCCGTCCTGACCCACACAACGCCCCTCGGTGTCTTATTTATTGGGACTGCGAGGGTGTGATTCATGGGCAGGATCAGTGCATCAGTTCGCCTGTCCCTCCTCTCCTTCCGCCTTCTTCGGACTGTGCGGCTTCATGGCCGTGGCATGCGATAAGGGATCAGATGACGCCGCACAGTCTGAAGCGGGTGTAAGGACCCAAGTGTGAGAGGCCAACATATGTGCTGCGCCAGGCCCTGAATCCCAGCCCCGCAGTGTTTTAACAATGTTAAGACACTGCGGGGCTGGGATTCATGGTCATCGCGAACCGCACCGGCCGACATTACATGATGCCAGAAGATGGGCAGCGCTAACGGCGCTAGGCCAGGGGATAACACGACAGCGCAGACTCCTGTACAGCAAATAACAACGCTCGGGAGGCTGCACCCAGCACCAAGGTGGGATTCTTGACACCTGTGCTGCGTCTCATTACAAAGGGAACTCGCGCCTCCATTACACAGTTTGACTGTATAAAGGGCTGAATGTTATACGTGTTCCATTCAGCGTGTGCAAGGAGAAAAATTACAAGAGCAACCTTTGACTTGCGCAGCACTGCTGCTGCATAAGCTGTGGCTCTTCTACTTTGTAACCCCTGAGGGGGGGGTTAAAGGTGACTTTTGAAATCGGTTCAATTAGGCTTCGGCCTACACTCTGCTCCACCTGCAGAGCCCGGGCTCCAACAACGCTAGTTGCTGTCCGGAAGTGCTGGCTGCACAGAGCCAAACACCTCGCCAATGTGTCAGTGGGGTCCAGCACCGCCAGCTGTTCCCCTGCTGTGTAGCCGGCAACGTGTCCTGCAAAAGCCACGCAGACACAACAGACCCAAAGCTGCCGCCAGTGCAGGCTTCGGCCTACACTCCCCTCCCCCTGCTCCTCCTCCTCCTGCTCCTCCTCCTGCTGTCCCTGGGCTCTAACACACCGCCAGTTGGGGCCCAGATGTGCTAGCTGCACAGAGAAAAACACCAGCCAATGTGTCAGTGGGGTCCAGCACCGCCAGCTGTTCCCCTGCTGTGCAGCCGGCAACGTGTCCTGCAAAAGCCACGCAGACACAAGAACTGAAATTGAAGGGAACCTGTCCCCCCTCCCCCAGGCGTTTTTACGTTATCCAGCCACCTTGTACAGCGGTAATGCTGCATGTGTGCAAGGTGGCTCAGAAACGTATTCTCCTCGCACATGTGGAACTGAAAACACGTCTGAAATGTGTCCTCTGTGTGACCATTTAACCGTCCCGGTGGTGTGACTTTCCTTTGTAATGACACGCTGCAACCCCCTTGGTAGCGCTGCCCGTCTTCTGGCATCATTGTTTGGCTGGCTGCGCCTCTGCGGCCGCCCTGACCCACACAACGCCCCTCGGTGTCTTATTTATTGGGACTGCGAGGGTGTGATTCATGGGCAGGATCAGTGCATCAGTTCGCCTGTCCCTCCTCTCCTTCCGCCTTCTTCGGACTGTGCGGCTTCATGGCCGTGGCATGCGATAAGGGATCAGATGACGCCGCACAGTCTGAAGCGGGTGTAAGGACCCGAGTGTGAGAGGCCAACATATGTGCTGCGCCAGGCCCTGAATGCCAGCCCCGCAGTGTTTTAACAATGTTAAGACACTGCGGGGCTGGGATTCATGGTCATCGCGAACCGCACCGGCCGACATTACATGATGCCAGAAGATGGGCAGCGCTAACGGCGCTAGGCCAGGGGATAACACGACAGCGCAGACTCCTGTACAGCAAATAACAACGCTCGGGAGGCTGCACCCAGCACCAAGGTGGGATTCTTGACACCTGTGCTGCGTCTCATTACAAAGGGAACTCGCGCCTCCATTACACAGTTTGACTGTATAAAGGGCTGAATGTTATACGTGTTCCATTCAGCGTGTGCAAGGAGAAAAATTAAAAGAGCAACCTTTGACTTGTGCAGCACTACTGCTGCATAAGCTGTGGCTCTTCTACTTTCTAACCCCTGAGGGGGGGTTAAAGGTGACCTTTGAAATCGGTTCAAGTAGGCTTCGGCCTACACTCTGCTCCCCCTGCAGAGCCCGGGCTCCAACACCGATCGTTGCTGTCCGGAAGTGCTGGCTGCACAGAGCCAAACACCTCGCCAATGTGTCAGTGGGGTCCAGCACCGCCAGCTGTTCCCCTGCTGTGTAGCCGGCAATGTGTCCTGCAAAAGCCACGCAGACACAACAGACCCAAAGCTGCCGCCAGTGCAGGCTTCGGCCTACACTCCCCTCCCCCTGCTCCTCCTCCTCCTGCTCCTCCTCCTGCTGACCCTGGGCTCTAACAAACCGCCAGTTGGGGCCCAGATGTGCTAGCTGCACAGAGAAAAACACCTCGCCAATGTGTCAGTGGGGTCCAGCACCGCCAGCTGTTCCCCTGCTGTGCAGCCGGCATCGTGTCCTGCAAAAGCCACGCAGACACTTGCTCTTGTACCTTCTGCTCCCCATCCTGGTTCCAGTACCGTCAGCTGGTTCCGGGCAGAGCCTTTGGCTTAGGTGCCTCCCTTTGGTATCCGAGTTCCACCAACGTCAGGTGGTCCTTGGTAGTGCTTTCAGGCACGGGTACCTCCTGCTTAGTAACCGGGTTCCAGTAACGTCAGCTGGTCCTCGGTAGTTCCATTGGCTCTTGGACCTTCGGCTACCCATCCGGGTTCCAGCACCGTCAGCTGGTTCTCGGCAGTGTCTTTTGCTCTTGTACCTTCTGCTCCCCATCCTGGTTCCAGTACCGTCAGCTGGTTCCGGGCAGAGCCTTTGGCTTAGGTGCCTCCCTCTGGGTATCCGAGTTCCACCAACGTCAGGTGGTCCTTGGTAGTGCTTTCAGCACAGGTACCTCCTGCTTAGTAACCGGGTTCCAGTAACGTCAGCTGGTCCTCGGTAGTTCCATTGGCTCTTGGACCTTCGGGTAGCCATCCGAGTTCCAGTTCCATCAGCTGGTTCTCGGCATTTTCTCAGCCTTCTTGTACCTTCTGCTACATTTCCAAGTTCAAGAGACTAAACACAATGACCCAGAAGACCACCCCTAAGATGACGACGACACCAGAGACGACAACCACCGTGATGACGACGACCCTGGAGACGATGACCCCGAAGACCACCCCGATGACGACGACCCCGGAGACGACGACCCTGAAGACCACCCCGATGACGACGACCCCGGAGACGACGACCCTGGAGACGACGACGACCTGGAAGACCGAGAAGCAGAAGAACAAGAGGCTGCAGAACAAAGAGCAGAAGAACATTAAGCATAACACTAAATATCAGAGCAAAATATATTATCTAAATTATAAGCAGAAGAAGACTAAGCAGTGTATGGGGGTGAGTCCGTTCCTCCTCGTGGTGCCCCTGGATAAAGCCTGATGCTGCAGGCCAAACTGAACGCGGACAAATGTAACTGTTTTGTGACAGGCAGAACGGAAGGTGTAATCTTCAAACTTTTATAGATAACAACTACGGGAATGCCTGTCACAAATAAGAATATGATGAAGAAGTTGAATATGATGAAGATAATAGTAAAATAAAAAGAATATGAACAATGTAACCCAAAAAATAATAGGTAGAAGATGAAGAAGAAGATGAATAAGGTGAAGAAGTTGATGTCAAAGAAGCTGATGATGAGGATAATTAAGAAGAAAGCGTGGGAGAAGTAAAAAAGAAGGTGAAGGGCGTGGAAGTAGTGAAACATCAATATCTGACATAAAAAAAAAAAAAAAAACATAGTCAAATTCTTTCTAACGCCGAACTTCATAAAAAAAAATAAAAAATCCTGCTATTCTATTACATTGGGCTAAACCTCTGTCCCTTTAATATCTCCGCCACGTCCCCCAATACATCCTACAATATTCTTAGTTGTTTTCCTTCATGTAGAATGAACCTACAAGTGTATAAAGGGTTTATTTTAATTCCGATATTTTCGTCCCATTGACTTGCATTGGGATCGGGTATCGGTATCGGATTGGATTCCGATACTGTGACGGTATCGGCCGATACTTTCCGATACCGATACTTTCCGATATCGGAAAGTATCGCTCAACACTATTAATAATACCACCTTTAGCCTAATTAATAAATAATAAGAAATAGAAAACCCAGCACTGAACCTTGGGGTATACCACTTAACCAGAGACAATTCAGTGTAGCAATCATTGACCACATCTCACTAGGTGCAGTCTTTGAGATAGTTTTCAATCTCATTATAAAATATACTTTCTAAACCTATAGATGTTGACTTACTGAAAGCCTCCTATTTGGGACAGTATAATATTCCTTTGCAAAGTCTGAAAACTATAATTCTTCTTGTAGACGTTAAGGGTAACCATAACCAATCCTTTCTACATGCCAGGATAGTAATTCTGTGAAACAGATTTGTGACTCAAAGTGGTGCAACCTGCCAGAAATCAGATTTCAACAGCACAATTTCCTTTACACCAGATATTAGCAATAAAGATATGGAATATCTGAACTCCACTATATACTGTACCTACTTGAACATGTGTGTTTGCTTCTCAGCCAATGCTTCAACTCCGCTGTCATAGTGAAAAATTAAACTCCATAAGACATCTCCGAAGAGGGGACACATCATCATCACATTAAATATATGTGGTTAATTACAGCTGAGGAAGAGAAAAATTAATTATATCTGTGGAAGAGAAAAAAAATAATAACGGGGAAGTAAGAGAGAAATTGGCGACACTTCAATCTCCATTGAAGTAGATGAAGCTGCCATGAACAGGTAATGACCACAGGAGATTTGTTCTGGAAAAAGACACCAAGGTTGAGAATCATTTATGTAGAGGCAGAGCAGTACGCTTTCCAGGAATAGAGCTTCATCTGATCAAAGCACTGAAATTTTTGCAGCCAGTAGATAGTGATGAAAATTGGGGTTTGCATTGATCCAATATACAGTTACGTCCATATATATTTGGACAGAGACAACATTTTTCTAATTTTGGTTATAGACATTACCATAATGAATTGGAAAAAAAAACCCAATTCAGATGCAGTTGAAGTTCAGACTTTCAGCTTTCATTTGAGGGTATCCACATTAAAAATGGATGAAGGGTTTAGGAGTTACAGCTCCTTAACATGTGCCACCCTGTTTTTAAAGGGACCAAAAGTAATTGGACAATTGACTCCAAGGCTATTTCATGGACAGGTGTGGGCAATCCCTTCATTATGTCATTCTCAAGTAGGCAGATAAAAGGCCTGGAGTTGATTTGAGGTGTGGTGCTTGCATTTGGAAGGTTTTGCTGTGAAGTAAACATGCGGTCAAAGGAGCTCTCCATGCAGGTGAAACAAGCCGTCCTTAAGCTGTGAAAACAGAAAAAAACCCATCCAAGAAATTGCTACAATATAAGAAGTGGCAAAATCTACAGTTTGGTACAACCTGAGAAAGAAAGAAAGCTTCTTTCACTTGAACCTCCTGTGTATAAACATCAGCAAGGTATGCATTTCTCTCAAGATGAATACTTTTTGGACCATTTTCAAATTTAAGAAGCCTAAAAAGTTTTTAATGCAGTATTGTTAAGTGGGCTGTAGTTTACCCTAGACACAATTTATTTTTTCCCAGCCAGATACGTGCAGATCTCTTGTACATTATTGAAGCTTCTTTAGGCTGGGTTCACACTGCATTAGCAGCAGCCCATTCAGCACATACGCTAACGGTCAATCCAAGCGAGCCTGAGCTTTCAATCACTAGTAATAAATATGGAGATATGCAAAACCAGTTGACAGAATGGTGCCTGAGCAATCTAATTAGCACATTTGATTAAACTTTGGTTTCTGCAGAATGAAAGCAGCAATTAAAACACAAATGTTGCAATTTTTATAATAAATATTTCCTCTACAATGCTGCGTACTTAATTTATGTTTTGAGTTATGGGCCAATAGTCTACCACTAAAAACTATTAGCCTGTTTATTAACCCCTTAACCCAGTGGTGAGGAATAGGGTTGAGCGAAACGGGTCGTTCATTTTCAAAAGTCGCCGACTTTTGGCTAAGTCGGCGTCTCATGAAACCCGATCCGACCCCTGTGCGTGTCGGCCATGCGGTACGCGACTTTCGCGCCAAAGTCGCGTTTCAATGACGCGAAAAGCGCCATTTCTCAGCCAATGAAGGTGAATGCAGAGTGTGGGCAGCGTGATGACATAGGTCCTGGTCCCCACCATCTTAGAGAAGGGCATTGCAGTGATTGGCTTGCTGTCTGCGGCGTCACAGGGGCTATAAAGGGGCGTTCCCGCCGACCGCCATCTCACTGCTGCTGCTCTGAGCTTAGGGAGAGGTTGCTGCCGCTTCGTCAGAAGCAAGGATAGCGTTAGGCAGGGTCCACTAACCACCAAACCGCTTGTGCTGTAGCGATTTCCACTGTCCAACACCACCTTCGGTGTGCAGGGACAGTGGAAGCTACATTTTTTTTTTTTCTCTCAGCGCTGTAGCTCATTGGGCTGCCCTAGAAGGCTCCGTGATAGCTGTATTGCTGTGTGTACGCCACTGTGGAAACCAACTGCTTTTTTCAAAGCGCATATCCTCTTGTTCCTTCCTTTCTGCACAGCTATCTTTTTTGTTTGTCCACACTTTTTATTTAATTTGTGCATCAGTCCACTCCTATTGCTGCCTGCCATACCTGGCTGAGATTACTGCAGGGAGATAGTAATTGTAGGACAGTCCCTGTTTTTTTTTTTTTTTTTTTTGTGGGAGATTAAGATTTGCATTTCTGCTAGAGTGCCATCCGTGTGTGTGCCATCCCTGTGTGCGCCATCTCTCACTCAGTGGGCCATAGAAAGCCTATTTATTTTTTTGCTTGATTTGGGTTCTAAAATCTACCTGAAAAAAAACACTACATCAATCAGTGGGAGATTAATATTGTCCTCAGGGCTTGTGTGCCACTCCTGATCCTGACTCGTGTGAGCGCCATCTCTCACTCAGTGGGCCATAGAAAGCCTGTTTATTTTTTTGCTTGATTTGGGTTCTAAAATCTAACTGAAAAAAAAATCACTACATCCATCAGTGGGAGAGTAATACTGTCCTCAGGGCTTGTGTGCCACTCCTGATCCTGACTCCTGTGCGCGCCATCTCTCACTCAGTGGGCCATAGAAAGCCTATTTATTTTTTTGCTTGATTTGGGTTCTAAAATCTACCTGAAAAAAAAAAACACTACATCCATCAGTGGGAGATTAATACTGTCCTCAGGGCTTGTGTGCCACTCCTGATCCTGACTCCTGTGAGCGCCATCTCTCACTCAGTGGGCCATAGAAAGCCTATTTATTTTTTTGCTTGATTTGGGTTCTAAAATCTAACTGAAAAAAACAAAACACTACATCCATCAGTGGGAGATTAATACTGTCCTCAGGGCTTGTTTGCCACTCCTGATCCTGATTCCTGTGAGCGCCATCTCTCACTCAGTGGGCCATAGAAAGCCTATTTTTTTTTTGCTTGATTTGGGTTCTAAAATCTAACTGAAAAAAAAAAACACTACATCCATCAGTGGGAGATTAATACTGTCCTCAGGGCTTGTGTGCCACTCCTGATCCTGACTCCTGTGAGCGCCATCTCTCACTCAGTGGGCCATAGAAAGCCTATTTATTTTTTTGCTTGATTTGGGTTCTAAAATCTAACTGAAAAAAAAAATCACTACATCCATCAGTGGGAGAGTAATACTGTCCTCAGGGCCTGTGTGCCACTCCTGATCCTGACTCCTGTGCGCGCCATCTCTCACTCAGTGGGCCATAGAAAGCCTATTTGTTTTTTTGCTTGATTTGGGTTCTAAAATCTACCTGAAAAAAAAAACACTACATCCATCAGTGGGAGATTAATACTGTCCTCAGTGCTTGTGTGCCACTCCTGATCCTGACTCCTGTGCGCGCCATCTCTCACTCAGTGGGCCATCGAAAGCCTATTTATTTTTTTGCTTGATTTGGGTTCTAAAATCTACCTGAAAAAAAAAACACTACATCCATTAGTGGGAGATTAATACTGTCCTCAGGGCTTGTGTGCCACTCCTGATCCTGACTCCTGTGAGCGCCATCTCTCACTCAGTGGGCCATAGAAAGCCTATTTATTTTTTTGCTTGGTTTGGGTTCTAAAATCTACCTGAACAAAAAATACACTACATCCATCAGTGGGAGATTAATACTGTCCTCAGGGCTTGTTTGCCACTCCTGATCCTGACTCCTGTGAGCGCCATCTCTCACTCAGTGGGCCATAGAAAAGCGATTTTTTTTTTTTGCTTGATGTGGGTTCTAAAATCTAACTGAAAAAAAAAAAACACTACATCCATCAGTGGGAGATTAATACTGTCCTCAGGGCTTGTGTGCCACTCCTGATCCTGACTCCTGTGAGCGCCATCTCTCACTCAGTGGGCCATAGAAAGCCTATTTTTTTTTTGCTTGATTTGGGTTCTAAAATCTACCTGAAAAAAAAAACACTACATCCATCAGTGGGAGATTAATACTGTCCTCAGGGCTTGTGTGCCACTCCTGATCCTGACTCCTGTGAGCGCCATCTCTCACTCAGTGGGCAATAGAAAGCCTATTTATTTTTTTGCTTGATTTGGGTTCTAAAATCTACCTGAAAAAAAAAACACTACATCCATCAGTGGGAGATTAATACTGTCCTCAGGGCTTGTGTGCCACTCCTGATCCTGACTCCTGTGAGCGCCATCTCTCACTCAGTGGGCCATAGAAAGCCTATTTATTTTTTTGCTTGATTTGGGTTCTAAAATCTAACTGAAAAAAAAAACACTACATCCATCAGTGGGAGATTAATACTGTCCTCAGGGCTTGTGTGCCACTCCTGATCCTGACTCCTGTGCGCGCCATCTCTCACTCAGTGGGCCATAGAAAGCCTATTTATTTTTTTGCTTGATTTGGGTTCTAAAATCTAACTGAAAAAAAAAAACACTACATCCATCAGTGGGAGATTAATACTGTCCTCAGGGCTTGTGTGCCACTCCTGATCCTGACTCCTGTGAGCGCCATCTCTCACTCAGTGGGCCATAGAAAGCCTATTTATTTTTTTGCTTGATTTGGGTTCTAAAATCTAACTGAAAAAAAAATCACTACATCCATCAGTGGGAGAGTAATACTGTCCTCAGGGCTTGTGTGCCACTCCTGATCCTGACTCCTGTGCGCGCCATCTCTCACTCAGTGGGCCATAGAAAGCCTATTTATTTTTTTGCTTGATTTGGGTTCTAAAATCTACCTGAAAAAAAAACACTACATCCATCAGTGGGAGATTAATACTGTCCTCAGGGCTTGTGTGCCACTCCTGATCCTGACTCCTGTGAGCGCCATCTCTCACTCAGTGGGCCATAGAAAGCCTATTTATTTTTTTGCTTGATTTGGGTTCTAAAATCTACCTGAAAAAAAAAAACACTACATCCATCAGTGGGAGATTAATACTGTCCTCAGGGCTTGTGTGCCACTCCTGATCCTGACTCCTGTGAGCGCCATCTCTCACTCAGTGGGCCATAGAAAGCCTATTTATTTTTTTGCTTGATTTGGGTTCTAAAATCTAACTGAAAAAAAAAAACACTACATCCATCAGTGGGAGATTAATACTGTCCTCAGGGCTTGTGTGCCACTCCTGATCCTGACTCCTGTGTGTGCCATCTCTCACTCAGTGGGCACTGGGCCATAGAAAGCTTTTTTTTATTATTATTATTTGGTTTCTAAAGTCTCCCTGAGGGAAAAAAAAAAAAAAAAAAAAAAGGTGGGAGATTAATATTGACATTTGTGCTTGAGTGACAGTCCTGCGTGTGTGGCATCTCTGTGATTTTGTGCCACAGAAAACAGAGTGTGTAACATTGTGCCTGATTTTCCTTGTGGTCTCACCAACCTGTTAAGGGATATTGAAATCATACTGAAGTTATAGCTTACCGTGTAAGTTGTTTGACAGCAACAAATAAAGTTACTTTGGTTAAGTTTTTAAAACAATGAGGAAGTCTGGTGCAAGAGGTCATGGCTGTGGGCGTTCATTGTCAGCTGGTAATGATGGTAGTGATAGTGGAGCATCAGGTGGTCGTGGGGATAAAAATATTCCACGTAAGTCTGGAGCTGTGGAGCCAGTTTCGTCGTCTGGCTACACAAGGCCTCGAACGCTCTCTTTTCTGGGAGTAGGAAAACCGCTTTTAAAGGCGGAGCAGCAACAGCAAGTTTTGGCTTACATTGCAGACTCAGCCTCTAGCTCTTTTGCCTCCTCTTCTGAAACTGGTAAATGTAAAAGCAGCGCGTCGCTTGTGGATGTCCACGGTCAGGGACAAGTCGCTTCCTTGTCCTCTTCAGCAAAAACTACAACAAGAGAGAAGGATGCAGCAGGCGACACAACGGGTTACTCCATGGAGCTCTTTACAATACCGTCCCTGGCTTACAAAGTGAAACACTTAACAGGCCATGCCCATTACAAGTTGATTCTGACATGGAGTGCACTGATGCACAGCCACAGCCAGAGTACTATGCTGCTCCTTTGACTCAGACCACCACATTGCCCTCTCAGGGTACTGATCCACAATCAGACCCTGATGAGACTATGTTGCCCCGCCACGAACGCTATACCACCGACCGACACAGTGACACAGACGAAGTTGCACACGAGCTCGAAGAGGAGTTAATAGATGACCCAGTTATTGACCCCGATTGGCAGCCATTGGGGGAACAGGGTGCAGGCGGCAGTAGTTCAGAAGCGGAGGTGGAGGAGGGGCCACAGCAGGCATCAACATCGCAACAGGTTCCATCCGCCGGGCCCGTATCTGGCCCAAAACGCGTGTCAAAGCCAAAACCTGTTGGAGGACAGCGTGGCCATCCGGTTAAAGCTCAGTCTGCAATCCCTGAAAAGGGATCCGATGCTAGGAAGAGTGCAGTCTGGCATTTTTTTAAACAACATCCAATTGATCAGCGCAAAGTCATCTGTCAAAAATGTTCAACTAGCTTAAGCAGAGGTCAGAATCTGAAATGTCTCAATACTAGTTGCATGCATAGACACTTAACCACCATGCATTTTCAAGCCTGGACTAACTACCAAACGTCCCTTAAGGTTGTAGCACCCTCGGCCAATGAAGCTAGTCAGCAACACAACATCCCTTCCGTCACTGTAAGGCCACCATTTTCCGCACCACCGGCAGTATCTGTGCAGGTTTCTTTGCCAGCCAAAAGCACTCAGGGTCAGGGAATCACCAGTTTTGTAGGAGGAAATATTGCATCTAGGTCACCGGCGGAAACAATACCATCTCCAACCGTCTCGCAGTCTGCCATGTCCACCGGCACACCCGCAAGTTCCACGATCTCCATCTCTCCAGTTCAGCTCACACTACATGAGACTCTGGTTAGAAAAAGGAAGTACTTATCCTCGCATCCGCGTACACAGGGTTTTAACGCCCACATAGCTAGACTAATATCGTTAGAGATGATGCCCTACCGGTTAGTTGAAAGCGAAGCTTTCAAAGCCCTGATGGAGTACGCTGAACCATGATACGAGCTACCCAGTCGACACTTTTTTTCCAGAAAAGCCATCCCGGCCCTGCACCAGCATGTTAAACAGCGCATCGTCCATGCACTCAGGCAATCTGTGAGTACAAAGGTGCACCTGACTACAGATGCATGGACCAGTAGGCATGGCCAGGGACGTTATGTGTCCATCACGGCACACTGGGTGAATGTGGTGGATGCAGGGTCCTCAGGGGACATCAATTTCGGGACAGTTGTGCCTAGCCCACGGTCTAGGAAACAGTTGGCTGTAGGCGTTCGCACCACCTCCTCCTCCTCCTCCTCGTCCTCCTGCAGAAGCTACAGCTCTTCCACAGACCACAGTCGGCCAACCACTCCATCGGCAGATGACACTGTTGCACACCAGTTGTCCCGTTATGGGCCAGCTACTGCCAAGCGTCAGCAGGCTGTATTGGCTATGAAGTGTTTGGGCGACAACAGACACACCGCGGAAGTTCTGTCCGAGTTCTTGCAACAAGAAACGCAGTCGTGGCTGGGCACAGTAGATCTTGAGGCAGGCAAGGTAGTGAGTGATAACGGAAGGAATTTCATGGCTGCCATCTCCCTTTCCCAACTGAAACACATTCCTTGCCTGGCTCACACCTTAAACCTGGTGGTGCAGTGCTTATTGAAAACTTATCCTGGGTTCTCCGACCTGCTCCTCAAAGTGCGTGGACTTTGCTCATATATCCGACGTTCGCCTGTACACTCCAGCCGTATGCAGACCTATCAGCGGTCTTTGAACCTTCCCCAGCATCGCCTAATCATAGACGTTGCAACAAGGTGGAACTCAACACTGCACATGCTTCAGAGACTGTGCCAACAGAGGCGGGCTGTTATGTTTTTGTGGGAGGATACACATACACGGGCAGGCAGTAGGATGGCAGACATGGAGTTGTCTGGTGTGCAGTAGTCCAAGATACAAGACATGTGTCAAGTCCTTCAGTGTTTTGAGGAATGCACATGGCTGGTTAGTGCAGACAACGCCGTAATAAGCATGAGCATCCCCCTAATGCGTCTGCTGATGCAAAGTTTGACGCACATAAAGGAGCAGGCGTCTGCACCAGAGGAAGAGGAAAGCCTTGATGACAGTCAGCCATTGTCTGGTCAGGGCAGTGTACAGGACGAGGTAGCGGGCGAAGAGGAGGTGGAGGACGAGGAGGATGATGGGGATGAGTATATTTTTAATGCGGAAGCTTTCCCGGGGGCACTGGAAATTGGTTGCGTGGCAAGGCCGGGTTCTGGTTTTTTGAGGGACACAAGTGACGTAGATTTGCCTGAAACTGCCCCTCAACCAATCACAACCGGAGATTTGACAACTGGAACTTTGGCCCACATGGCGGATTATGCCTTACGTATCCTAAAAATGGGACACACGCATAACGAAAATGATGAACGATGACGATTACTGGTTGGCCTGCCTCCTTGATCCACGCTATAAAGGCAAATTGCTAAATATTATGCCACATGAGAACTTGGAACTAATATTAGCAACCAAACAATCAACTCTTGTTGACCGTTTGCTTCAGGCATTCCCAGCACACAGCGCACGTGATCGTTATCACACGAGCTCCAGGGGGCAGCAGATTAGTAGTGTTAGGGGTGCACACATCAGAAGTGGCGTTGGACAAAGGGGTTTTCTGACCAGGTTGTGGAGTGATTTTGCTATGACCGCAGACAGGACAGGTACTGCTGCATCAATTGAAAGTGACAGGAGACAACATTTGTCCAGTATGGTTACTAACTATTTTTCATCCCTTATCGATGTTCTCCCTCAACCGTCATTCCCATTTGATTACTGGGCCTCAAAATTAGACACCTGGCCAGAATTGGCAGAATATGCATTGCAGGAGCTTGCTTGCCCGGCATCAAGTGTCCTATCAGAAAGAGTATTCAGTGCTGCAGGTTCAATATTAACCGAAAAAAGGACTCGTCTGGCTACCCAAAATGTTGACGATCTAACATTCATTAAAATGAACCACAACTGGATTTCAAAATCTTTTGCCCCACCTTGCCCGGCCGACACCTAGCTTTCCTATGAAAAGCTCTTGCCTGTGGACTACTGTAAATTACTTTTCTAATGTCTAATTTTCTGCAGCTGATTGTCCGGCATATGACATGTTTACACCTCCCTAAATGGCCAAACTCCCCACACGGGGCCGTGGTATCGCGACTTGGCGCAAGCACCCGTGAGACAGCTGTTTGCCTGAAGAGGTGGGTGTGCTCGCTTTTGGTCGACGGCATTGGTACTGGGTCCCTCATAGTACAATAAAGTGTCTCTGGCGCTGGTGGTGCGCACCCAACGTCAGACACACTGTTGTAACATGAGGGGCCCTGGGCCTGTACCGCCGGCCACAAGAGAGTTCACCCACCCCCAGGTCAAACATTGCTCTACCACTTCCACAGTTATCTCTCACACTTCCACCAATGTTTAGTCTATGCGCTGACATCCTTCCATACCTGCCACTGACAATACCATTGTGTTGACATGTATGATGGTACATAACATAGTCAGGGGCAGTGTCCTCTATTTACCACAGTAAATACTTTGCGCTAAATTAGTAGGTCTGAAACAACGCAGAGGATCCCACCCCTGAACCTAATGATTGCACCCTTTAGTGTCTTTGTTTTAATGCGAGACATTCACATTTATTTGTTGTTTTTTGACTACTAACTGGCAGACACTCATTACAATCGGCCTCCGTTGACCACACCACTGCTGCCCGTGTACCCCTGGAACCTATTTTACAGTGCCTACAGCCAGCCCATTTTATCATGTTAGGCCTTCGAAGCCTGTCTGCGGTCCTTCCTTCCACTAGGCCTCCACTGACCAGACCACTGCTGCCCGTGTACCCCTGGAACCTATTTTAAAGTGCCTACAGCCAGCCCATTTTATTATGTTAGGCCTTCGAAGCCTGTCTGCGGTCCCTCCTTCCACTAGGCCTCCACTGGCCAGACCACTGCTGCCCGTGTACCCCTGGAACCAATTTTAAATTGCCTACAGCCAGCCCATTTTATCATGTTAGGCCTTCGAAGCCTGTCTGCGGTCCCTCCTTCCACTAGGCCTCCACTGACCAGATCACTGCTGCCCGTGTACCCCTGGAACCAATTATCAAGTTTATAAGCGTGTCCCGAGGAACACTCCGGTATAAAACATCAGAAAATATAAAAATAAGTATTTTGCTTATAATAAAGAAAATACTGGAGAGATATCAAATGCATACATTTTAACATTAAAAACAAAAACACATACAACCAAAAACTGGTACAGTACCAAAATTGGCCACCAGCTACAAAAACTTTCTCCTGCAAGTAGTTAACTGAAAGGTTTTTTTCCATTGAAAACACAGAGATGGCATCCACCGAGTGTTGTCCTGTCGCGTCTTCTTTATATTATTGCAAAGAAGCTGCAACTGAATAAAGCTGTGCTTCAACCTTCTGGCTTTCGGCCTATAGTATCAGATATTAAACTGCATTTGGCCTTCAACTTTGGTTACGGCCTACTAACGGTGTCTGCCCCTCCCTGGTGTTGCCCTCAACTGAATACAGCTGAGCTTCAACCTTCTGGCTCTCATTAAGTGCTGTGTTTTTAAAAAATGGTGGTTAGGGCCTACTAACGGTGTCTGCACCTCCCTGGTGTTGTCCTCAACTGAATACAGCTGAGCTTCAACCTTCTTGCTCTCATTAAGTGCTGTGTTTTTAAAAAATGGTGGTTAGGGCCTACTAACGGTGTCTGCCCCTGCCTGGTGTTGTCCTCCACTGAATACAGCTGAGCTTCAACCTTCTGGCTCTCATTAAGTGTTTTTTAAAAAACAAAATGGTGGTTAGGGCCTACTAACGGTGTCTGCCCCTCCCTGGTGTTGCCCTCAACTGAATAAAGCTGAGCTTCAACCTTCTGGCTCTCATTAAGTGCTGTGTTTTTTGTGTTTTTAAAAATTGGTGGTTAGGGCCTACTAACGGTGTCTGCCCCTGCCTGGTGTTGTCCTCCACTGAATACAGCTGAGCTTCAACCTTCTGGCTCTCATTAAGTGCTGTGTTTTTAAAAAATGGTGGTTAGGGCCTACTAACGGTGTCTGCCCCTCCCTGGTGTTGCCCTCAACTGAATAAAGCTGTGCTTCAACCTTCTGGCTTTCGGCCTATAGTATCAGATATTAAACTGCATTTGGCCTTCAACTTTGGTTACGGCCTACTAACGGTGTCTGCCCCTCCCTGGTGTTGTCCTCAACTGAATACAGCTGAGCTTCAACCTTCTGGCTCTCATTAAGTGTTTTTTAAAAAACAAAATGGTGGTTAGGGCCTACTAACGGTGTCTGCCCCTCCCTGGTGTTGCCCTCAACTGAATACAGCTGAGCTTCAACCTTCTGGCTCTCATTAAGTGTTTTTTAAAAAACAAAATGGTGGTTAGGGCCTACTAACGGTGTCTGCCCCTCCCTGGTGTTGCCCTCAACTGAATACAGCTGAGCTTCAACCTTCTGGCTCTCATTAAGTGCTGTGTTTTTAAAAATTGGTGGTTAGGGCCTACTAACGGTGTCTGCACCTCCCTGGTGTTGTCCTCAACTGAATACAGCTGAGCTTCAACCTTCTTGCTCTCATTAAGTGCTGTGTTTTTAAAAAATGGTGGTTAGGGCCTACTAACGGTGTCTGCCCCTGCCTGGAGTTGTCCTCCACTGAATACAGCTGAGCTTCAACCTTCTGGCTCTCATTAAGTGCTGTGTTTTTAAAAAATGGTGGTTAGGGCCTACTAACGGTGTCTGCCCCTCCCTGGTGTTGCCCTCAACTGAATACAGCTGAGCTTCAACCTTCTGGCTCTCATTAAGTGCTGTGTTTTTAAAAATTGGTGGTTAGGGCCTACTAACGGTGTCTGCCCCTCCCTGGTGTTGCCCTCAACTGAATAAAGCTGTGCTTCAACATTCTGGCTTTCGGCCTATAGTATCAGATATTAAACTGCATTTGGCCTTCAACTTTGGTTACGGCCTACTTACGGTGTCTGCCCCTGCCTGGTGTTGTCCTCCACTGAATACAGCTGAGCTTCAACCTTCTGGCTCTCATTAAGTGTTTTTTAAAAAACAAAATGGTGGTTAGGGCCTACTAACGGTGTCTGCCCCTCCCTGGTGTTGCCCTCAACTGAATAAAGCTGAGCTTCAACCTTCTGGCTCTCATTAAGTGCTGTGTTTTTAAAAATTGGTGGTTAGGGCCTACTAACGGTGTCTGCCCCTCCCTGGTGTTGCCCTCAACTGAACAAAGCTGAGTTTCCACCTTCTTGCTCTTTTTTTTTTTTTTTAAATTGCTGGATGGGGCCTAATAGCTCTGTTTGCTCCTCCCTGGTGTTTGTCCTCAACTAAAAAAAGCTGAGCTTCAACCTTATGGCTTTCAGCCTATAGTATCAGATATTAAACTGCATTTGGCCTATTAGTGTGTTTGGGCCCTTAAAACAGTGTCTGCTGCTCCTGGGTTTGCTACTCCACTCAACAAAGCAATGCCACCTGTTTAGTCCTGTTACCAATTTTGAACTGCATTTAGCCTACTTTATTCTTTGGCCCTATATCTGTTTCCTCCTCATCCTGCCCACTGCCCAGCCACTGCTACATGAGTCTGCTGGTACATTGACCTAGACCACTACATTCCCCTTGCACTCTACACAGCCAGAATCTGACCCTGCTGAAAGTCAGGTTCCCCTTCCCGCATGTTATACCACCTTACACAGGGACAAAGAGGAAGGTGCAGATGAAAGTGCAGGTTCCTTCATCAGGTGGGGGGGGCATACTCGTTGGCGACGTCACTGGCACAGGGCCCCTCAGAGTACGCAAAAGTGTCGCTGCTGGTGGGAGGCGCCCCCGCCGTGCAAACACACCGCTGTACTTTGAGGGGCCCTGTGCCAGTGCCAATGCCAACGAGTGGGCCCCCCTGCTTGCTTAGGATCACAGCACTTGCAAACTTGACATACTTACCTCTCACTGCTCCACCGCCGTGACGTAGTCCATGTTTCCTGTGCCCACTAAAACCTTGAACCAGCCCTACCCCCCACAACTTTTGCAAAATCACCCCCAATTTCCAGTGCCCAACTATTATTATAAAGTTAATTTAGATTGACAAGCTTCAGAAAACAAGAATGGATGTTTTTGGCATTAAAATGGGCACTGTAGGTGTTTTCCTGGCCTCCACTCACTGCCGGCTATGCTTCCCCATTGACTTGCATTGGGTTTCGTGTTTCGGTCGATCCCCGACTTTTAGCGATAATCGGCCGACTTCACTCGACTCGACTCTGGACTAAGTCGGGTTTCACAAAACCCGACCCGATCTTAAAAAAATGAAAGTCGCTCAACCCTAGTGAGGAACCTTAGGCCCCTTGGCCATTTACGGACCTCGATGACCTTTTATCAGGCCCCTGGGGCAGATTCTCAGGGACCTCATTCTTTGGCAGGGAGCTGTATTTTGATTGCCACCAGCTCATTAATTTCTTCTTGCTCTGTTAGCGCACACACACACACACACACACACACACACACACACACACACACACACACACACACACACACACACACACACTGTTCACTACTGAACACTGAAGGGCATGCAATGAAAGATTACATCCTGACACCAGTGCCAGAGTCAGGATGCACTGTGTGGGTGGAATTTGTACGGCCCCCGAAGGATGGTATAAATATCCAAATGGCCCTTGGTAGAAAAAAGATGCAGATACAATCTTTTCATCACCCGTTATTGCATTTAAATGCAATGTTTCTGTGACCAAAAAATGTAAATCTGGCGTTTTTATTTTTTTTCTTGCTATGGTTTAGCGATCAGGTTAATCCTTTTTTTTATTGATAGAGCGAACAATTGTGAAGGCGGCAATACCAAATACGTGTATGTTTGATTTTTTTATTGTTTTATTTTGAATGGAGTAAAAGGAGGGTGATTTGAACTTTTATATATTTTTTATATTTTGAAAAACTTTTTTTTAACTTTTGTCATGCTTCAATAGTCTCCATGGGAAACTAGAAGCTACCATAACTCTATCGGCTCAGCTACATATAGGCGATGATTAGTTCATCTATATGTAGCTGAATTACTCACTTGCTATGAGTGCCAACCACTGGGCGGAGCTCACAGCAAGCCGGCAGTGACAACCATAGAGGTCTCCAAGAGACCTCTGGTTATCATGCCAACCCACCGGTGACCCGTGATCAAGTGACGGGGGTCACTGGTGGGCAGATTTCCAGCGCGATTGCCGGAAGCGCTTGATAAATGCCGCTGTCAGTGTTTGACAGCAGCATTTAATGGGATTCCAACCGCGGCTGTCCGGGCACATGTCAGCTGTTAAAAACAGCTGACATGTGACAGGAAAGATGTGGGCTTGCCGTCGGAGCCGACCTCAAAGGAAGGGAGTCCAACATCAGCGTAAATATATGCCCGATGTCGGAAAGGGGTTAAAGGTTTACAATTAAACTGGTGTTACATGGATTCACAAAGAGGCAACTTGCCTCAAATCAAATCAATTTCTGGTGTAAAATACTCCACAGTATGTCAGGACTTATATGACCTGTGGCTTAAAAACCCTGTTCTGAGCCTTACCTGCTCCAGCTCTGTTGAGTTTGGTAGAGCTGGCTATAAATAGAGCAAAAACGCCAAGAGTCACAATTTTTTTCTTCACAACTCCATGTTCCACAAAAAAATTGCAACTTTTCAAGGCAATTTTAAACAGAATTATGGCGTACTCGCTTTAATAGATTGGTGCTTATGTGTATTGTACTTAAAAAAATTGCACCTCCTGTCTGAAGGCTTAAGCTCAGAAACAAAGTGGTTGTGTCTAGCCTTATTTCATTTTTGGGTGAAATGTACTCTTGATGTGATGACGTTAGATATATTATTTTTATATTCTATTGCATGAGGTTAGTCCTCCAGCTGTATTGCTGAAGGCTTTATTGGTGTTTCTTTGAGACGTAATGTACAAATTCTCAAATTGATGCTTATTATGTGCAAAGGTTCTTTAAGTTCTGTTAATATATAATCTCGGCAAAAAATAAAATAAATATTACTGTAGAAAGACATTAGAGAAGCTGTACTGATTGAAAGTAAATGATTTACAAGTTATGTTTGTGATAATCTGTAGGTAGGAAACTTAAAGATTTTAAGGAAACTCAAGAAATTGTCAATTCTTGCTGAACAACATTTCCAAGACTGAAGTTTGCCAATGTTCTCCCTACAGAAAGTCAAGGTTTTTTCACTTTTGTTTGGTTGGCTTTATAAGGCCAGTGAGTTTGTGGCCACTTTTAATTGGATCTCTCTGACTTTTAATTAGAGAAAGCCGCGCTGTGCAGCAAGCAGCTGGTGAAGTCTTCTGTTTTAACCAAAAGTCAAACTAATTAAGATTCTTGGAGGGAAACATTTTCATTACAGCAGGCTTAATCAGCCAGGCTTGTTAAAAGAATGCAGAGCTGGGTTCTGTTTGCGGACATGGGGGTAACCTTGAGAAAGTAAGACTTCAAATTCAGAATTAAGATGCTTTAATTTAGAACTCATACAAACCAGAAAGTAGCTTTCGAATCAAACTAACAAATGCTTGCACATGTGGACTTTGTGTATTAGTACAGTTGTGTAAAAAAGTGTTTGCCCCTTCCAGATTACCTATTTCTTTGCATGTTTGTCACATTTAAATGTTTCAGATCACTAAACAAATTTAAATATTAGACAAAGATAACACAAGTAAACACAAAATGTAGTTTTTAAATAAAGGTCTTTATTATTAAAGATAAAAGAAATCCAAATTTGCAGGAACCTGTGTGAAAAAGTGATTGCCCCCTAAACCTAATAACTGGTTGGGCCACTCTTAGCAACAACAATTGTAATCAAGTGTTTGCGATAACTGGCAATGAGTCTTTTACAATGCTATGGAGAAATTTTGGCCTACTCGTCTTTCCAGATCTGTTGTAATACATATCAATTGGCATGGATTTAGTCCTACTTGCCATGTTATTATCAAGTGTGAATTGTACATCTATAAAATTTCCTCCTGCTCTAGAATCTAACATGGCACCACACTGTATTTTTTAGCTCCCAATTATGACCTGCATGGGAGCAACAAAATAAGATGACGGTGATTGCTCTTTGCCATTATCCTGCATTAGAGATTAGATGGTCTGCATAACCGGATATGGCCATTTAAAAAAGGTCTAAATCACTTTCAGTTTTGGCATTTGTGAATGCTATGATCATTTTATTAGGACAGTTGATAGCAAACTGTTCAGTGCCCCCACAATAGAGGCATACTTTTTCTGTACGTTGCCTCTCCTTTTCTACTGCAGAGAGAGGTTTATGGATTACATCAATCTGCATAGGTTCAGGCACACTTTCCATTTCCTGTTGGTGTTTTAAGGCTGATTAACCCCTTCACCCCCAAGGGTGGTTTGCACGTTAATGACCGGGCCAATTTTTACAATTCTGACCACTGTCCCTTTATGAGGCTATAACTCTGGAACGCTTTGACGGATCTTGGCGATTCTGACACTGTTTTCTCGTGACATATTGTACTTCATGTTAGTGGTAAAATTTATTCGATATAACTTGCGTTTATTTGTGAAAAAAATGGAAATTTGGCGAAAATTAAGAAAATTTCGCAATTTTCCAACTTTGAATTTTTATGCCCTTAAATCACAGACATATGTCACACAAAATACTTAATAAATAACATTTCCCACATGTCTACTTTACATCAGCACAATTTTGGAACCAAAATTTTTTTTTGTGACGGAGTTATAAGGGTTAAAAGTTGACCAGCAATTTCTCATTTTTACAATACCATTTTTTTTTAGAGACCACATCTCATTTGAAGTCATTTTGACGGGTCTATATGATAGAAAATACCCAAGTGTGACACCATTCTAAAAACTGCACCCCTCAAGGTACTCAAAACCACTTTCAAGAAGTTTATTAACCCTTCAGGTGTTTCACAGGAATTTTTGGAATGTTTAAATAAAAATGAACATTTAACTTTTTTTCACACAAAATTTATTTCAGCTCCAATTTGTTTTATTTTACCAAGGGTAACAGGAGAAAATAGACCCCAAAAGTTGTTGTACAATTTGTCCTGAGTACGCTGATACCCCATATGTGGGGGTAAACCACAGTTTGGGCGCATGGCAGAGCTTGGAAGCAAAGGAGCGCCATTTGACTTTTCAATGCAAAATTGACTGGAATTGAGATGGGACGCCATGTTGCATTTGGAGAGCCCCTGATGTGCCTAAACATTGAAACCCCTAACAAGTGACACCATTTTGGAAAGTAGACCCCCTAAGGAACTTATCTAGATGTGTGGTGAGCACTTTGACCCAACAAGTGCTTTACAGAAGTTTATAATGCAGAGCCGTAAAAATAAAAAATCATATTTTTTCACAAAAATGATCTTTTCACCCCCAATTTTTTAATTTTCCCAAGGGTGAGAGAAGAAATTGGACCCCAAAAATTGTTGTGCAATTTGTCCTGAGTACGCTGATACCCCATATGTGGGTGTAAACCATTGTTTGGGCGCAGGGCAGAGCTCGGAAGGGAAGGAGCGCCATTTGACTTTTCAATGCAAAATTGACTGGAATTGAGATGGGACGCCATGTTGCATTTAGAGAGCCCTTGATGTGCCTAAACATTGAAACCCCTAACAAGTGACACCATTTTGGAAAGTAGACCCCCTAAGGAACTTATCTAGATGTGTGGTGAGCACTTTGACCCACCAAGTGCTTCACAGAAGTTTATAATGCAGAGCCGTAAAAATAAAAAATCATATTTTTTCACAAAAATGATCTTTTCACCCCCAATTTTTTATTTTCCCAAGGGTAAGAGAAGAAATTGGACCCCAAAAATTGTTGTGCAATTTGTCCTGAGTACACTGATACCCCATATGTGGGTGTAAACCATTGTTTGGGCGCAGGGCAGAGCTCAGAAGGGAAGGAGCGCCATTTGACTTTTCAATGCAAAATTGACTGGAATTGAGATGGGACGCCATGTTGCGTTTGGAGAGCCCCTAATGTGCCTAAACATTGAAACCCCCCACGAGTGACACCATTTTGGAAAGTAGACCCCTTAAGGAACTTATCTAGATGTGTGTTGAGCACTTTGACCCAACAAGTGCTTCACAGAAGTTTATAATGCAGAGCCGTAAAAATAAAAAATCATATTTTTTCACAAAAATGATCTTTTAACCCCCATTTTTTTATTTCCCCAAGGGTAAGAGAAGAAATTAGACCACAAAAGTTGTTGTGCAATTTGTCCTGAGTACGACGATACCCCATATGTGGGTGTAAACCATTGTTTGGGCGCATAGCAGAGCTCAGAAGGGAAGAAGCGCTATTTTACTTTTCAATGCAAAATTGACTGGAATTAAGATGGGATGCCATGTTGCGTTTGGAGAGCCCCTGATGTGCCTAAACATTAAACCCCCCCACAAGTGACACCATTTTGGAAAGTAGACCCCCTAAGGAACTTATCTAGATGTGTTTTGAGAGCTTTGAACCCCCAAGTGTTTCACTACAGTTTATAACGCAGAGCCGTGAAAATAAAAATTATTTTTTTTTTTCACAAAAATGATTTTTTAGCCCCCAGTTTTGTATTTTCACAAGGGTATCAGGATAAATTGGACCCTAAAAGTTGTTGTCCAATTTGTCCTGAGTACGCTGATACCCCCTATGTGGGGGGGAACCACTGTTTGGGCGCATGACAGAGCTCGGAAGGGAAGGAGCGCCATTTGGAATGCAGACTTAAATGGATTGGTCTGCAGGCGTCACGTTGCATTTGCAGAGCCCCTGATGTACCCAAACAGTACAAACCCCCCACAAGTGACCCCATATTGGAAACTAGACCCCCCAAGGAACTTATCTAGATGTGTTGTGAGAACTTTGAACCCCCAAGTGTTTCACTACAGTTTATAACGCAGAGCCGTGAAAATAATTTTTTTTTTTTTCACAAAAATGAAATTTAGCCCCCAGTTTTGTATTTTCACAAGGGTATCAGGATAAATTGGACCCTAAACATTGTTGTCCAATTTGTCCTGAGTACGCTGATACCCCCTATGTGGGGGGGAACCACTGTTTGGGCGCATGACAGAGCTCGGAAGGGAAGGAGCGCCATTTGGAATGCAGACTTAAATGGATTGGTCTGCAGGCGTCACGTTGCATTTGCAGAGCCCCTGATGTACCCAAACAGTACAAACCCCCCACAAGTGACCCCATATTGGAAACTAGACCCCCCAAGGAACTTATCTAGATGTGTTGTGAGAACTTTGAACCCCCAAGTGTTTCACTACAGTTTATAACGCAGAGCCGTGAAAATAATTTTTTTTTTTTCACAAAAATGAAATTTAGCCCCCAGTTTTGTATTTTCACAAGGGTATCAGGATAAATTGGACCCTAAAAGTTGTTGTCCAATTTGTCCTGAGTACGCTGATACCCCCTATGTGGGGGGGAACCACTGTTTGGGCGCATGACAGAGCTCGGAAGGGAAGGAGCGCCATTTGGAATGCAGACTTAAATGGATTGGTCTGCAGGCGTCACGTTGCATTTGCAGAGCCCCTGATGTACCCAAACAGTACAAACCCCCCACAAGTGACCCCATATTGGAAACTAGACCCCCCAAGGAACTTATCTAGATGTGTTGTGAGAACTTTGAACCCCCAAGTGTTTCACTACAGTTTATAACGCAGAGCCGTGAAAATATTTTTTTTTTTTTTCACAAAAATGAAATTTAGCCCCCAGTTTTGTATTTTCACAAGGGTATCAGGATAAATTGGACCCTAAAAGTTGTTGTCCAATTTGTCCTGAGTACGCTGATACCCCCTATGTGGGGGGGAACCACTGTTTGGGCGCATGACAGAGCTCGGAAGGGAAGGAGCGCCATTTGGAATGCAGACTTAAATGGATTGGTCTGCAGGCGTCACGTTGCATTTGCAGAGCCCCTGATGTACCCAAACAGTACAAACCCCCCACAAGTGACCCCATATTGGAAACTAGACCCCCCAAGGAACTTATCTAGATGTGTTGTGAGAACTTTGAACCCCCAAGTGTTTCACTACAGTTTATAACGCAGAGCCGTGAAAATAATTTTTTTTTTTTCACAAAAATGAAATTTAGCCCCCAGTTTTGTATTTTCACAAGGGTATCAGGATAAATTGGACCCTAAACATTGTTGTCCAATTTGTCCTGAGTACGCTGATACCCCCTATGTGGGGGGGAACCACTGTTTGGGCGCATGACAGAGCTCGGAAGGGAAGGAGCGCCATTTGGAATGCAGACTTAAATGGATTGGTCTGCAGGCATCACGTTGCATTTGCAGAGCCCCTGATGTACCCAAACAGTACAAACCCCCCACAAGTGACCCCATATTGGAAACTAGACCCCCCAAGGAACTTATCTAGATGTGTTGTGAGAACTTTGAACCCCCAAGTGTTTCACTACAGTTTATAACGCAGAGCCGTGAAAATAATTTTTTTTTTTTTCACAAAAATGAAATTTAGCCCCCAGTTTTGTATTTTCACAAGGGTATCAGGATAAATTGGACCCTAAAAGTTGTTGTCCAATTTGTCCTGAGTACGCTGATACCCCCTATGTGGGGGGGAACCACTGTTTGGGCGCATGACAGAGCTCGGAAGGGAAGGAGCGCCATTTGGAATGCAGACTTAAATGGATTGGTCTGCAGGCGTCACGTTGCATTTGCAGAGCCCCTGATGTACCCAAACAGTACAAACCCCCCACAAGTGACCCCATATTGGAAACTAGACCCCCCAAGGAACTTATCTAGATGTGTTGTGAGAACTTTGAACCCCCAAGTGTTTCACTACAGTTTATAACGCAGAGCCGTGAAAATAAAAATTATTTTTTTTTTTTCACAAAAATGATTTTTTAGCCCCCAGTTTTGTATTTTCACAAGGGTATCAGGATAAATTGGACCCTAAACATTGTTGTCCAATTTGTCCTGAGTACGCTGATACCCCCTATGTGGGGGGGAACCACTGTTTGGGCGCATGACAGAGCTCGGAAGGGAAGGAGCGCCATTTGGAATGCAGACTTAAATGGATTGGTCTGCAGGCGTCACGTTGCATTTGCAGAGCCCCTGATGTACCCAAATAGTACAAACCCCCCACAAGTGACCCCATATTGGAAACTAGACCTCCCAAGGAACTTATCTAGATGTGTTGTGAGAACTTTGAACCCCCAAGTGTTTCACTACAGTTTACAACGCAGAGCCGTGAAAATAAAACATATTTTTTTTCCCACAAAAATGATTTTTAGCCCCCCAAATTTTTATTTTCCCAAGGATAACAAGAGAACTTGGACCCCAGAAGTTGTTGTTCAATTTGTCCCTAGTACGCTGATACCCCATATGTTGGGGTAAACCCCTTTTTGGACGCACGGGAGAGCTCGGAAGGGAAGGAGCACTGTTTTACTTTTTCAACGCAGAATTGGCTGGAATTGAGATTGGACGCCATGTCGCGTTTGGAGAGCCCCTGATGTGCCTGAACAGTGGAATCTCCCCAATTCTACCTGAAACCCTACCCCTAACCTCACCCCTAACTGTTTACTGAACATTTTCTGACAGTCATAAGTGCCACGTATATAAGTGCCACGTATTTAAGAGCCACGTATTTAAGTGCCACGTATTTAAGTGCCACGTATTTCAGTGCCACGATATTTCAGTGCCACGATATTTCAGTGCCACGTATTTCAGTGCCACGTATTTCAGGCACTGAAAAATACGTGGCACGTAAATACTTCAGTGCCACGATATTTCAGTGCCACGATATTTCAGTGCCACGTATTTCAGTGCCACGTATTTCAGGCACTGAAAAATACGTGGCACGTAAATACGTGGCACTTAAATACGTGGCACTTAAATACGTGGCACTTAAATACGTGGCACTTAAATACGTGGCACTTAAATACGTGGCACTTATATACGTGGCCACTGAAATATCATGGCACTTATATACGTATATACGTATATAAACGTATATTTCAGTGCCACGTATTTCAGTGCCACGTATTTCAGGTTAGGGGTAGGGTTAGGGTTTTTTGTTTTTTTCTTGTTTTCTTGTGTTTTTCTATAAAAACGCATGCGTTTTACCGCGTTTACATGCATTTTTTCACACATGTGGTTTTTTTAAAAAACGCATGCAGATAAAAACGCAAGTGTGAAACCAGACTAAAAGACGCTTTTTATAGCAAAAAAGTTTTTGCGTCTCCACATTTTGAGACCTATAATTTTTCCACATTTTGGTCCACAGAGTCATGTGAGGTTTTTTTTTTTTTGCGGGACGAGTTGACGTTTTTATTGGTAACATTTTCGGACACGTGACCATTTTTTATCACTTTTTATTCCGATTTTTGTGAGGCAGAATAACCAAAAACCAGCTATTCATGAATTTCTTTTGGGAGAGGCGTTTATACCGTTCTGCGCTTGGTAAAATTGATAAAGCAGTTTTATTCGTCGGGTCAGTACGATTACAGCGATACCTCATTTATATCATTTTTTTATGTTTTGACGCTTTTATACGATAAAAACTATTTTATAGAAAAAATAATTATTTTGGCATCGCTTTATTCTGAGGACTATAACTTTTTTATTTTTTTGCTGATGATGCTGTATGGCGGCTCGTTTTTTGCGGGACAAGATGACGTTTTCAGCGGTAACATGGTTATTTATATCCGTCTTTTTGATCGCGTGTTATTCCACTTTTTGTTCGGCGGTATGGTAATAAAGCGTTGTTTTTTGCCTCGTTTTTTTTTTTTTTTTCTTACGGTGTTTACTGAAGGGGTTAACTAGTGGGCCAGTTTTATAGGTTGGGTCGTTACGGACGCGGCGATACTAAATATGTGTACTTTTATTGTTTTTGTTTGTTTCTTTTAGATAAAGAAATGTATTTATGGGAATAATATTTTTTTTTTTATTATTATTTATTTAGGAATTTTTTTTTTTTTTTTTTACACATGTGGAAATTTTTTTTTTTACTTTTTTACTTTGTCCCAGGGGGGGACATCACAGATTGCAGATCTGATAGTGTGCACAGCACTCTATCAGATCCGCGATCATACTTTCATCGGAGCAGGCTGCAGCTTTCATCTGCAGCCTGCTCCGACCCGGAAGTGCTCCCTGCAGGACCCGGATACAGCCCCTCGGCCATTTTGGATCCGGGGCCTGCAGGGAGAAGACGTTCGGTACGAGGTGAGTACATCACCTTGTACCGATCGTCTCAGGGAAGCCCGCAGGGAGCCCCCTCCCTGCGCGATGCTTCCCTGTACCGCCGGTACACCGCGATCATGTTTGATCGCGGTGTGCCGGGGGTTAATGTGCCGGGGGCGGTCCGTGACCGCTCCTGGCACATAGTGCCGGATGTCAGCTGCGATATGCAGCCGACACCCGGCCGCGATCGGCCGCGCTCCCCCCGTGAGCGCGGCCGATCGCGTATGACGTACTATCCCGTCGGCGGTCATGGGGGCCCACCCCACCTCGACGGGATAGTACGTCAAATGTCGGGAAGGGGTTAAGTAAAGGAATAGTTAGGGGTGTTTCCAAATATTCGCAGTCTTTCCTTTCTTTGTTCTGAGAGTCTCTGATCAATTTGGATGCATATTTGATTAAAGTCCTCTATATTATCAGGGGTCTCAATGCTTGAAAGTCCATCCTTAGTTAGCTCTGATGATCCTTGTCAAAATTGACTCTTCTGGGCAGCTAAATTCCATGTGGTGTCTGCCACCCAGCGGCGGAATTTGGAGGTATATTCAGCTACAGACTGGAGCCCTTGACCTAGGTTATGCAATTTGGTTTCAGATGGGGCACAATGATTTGGGTCATCAAACACTTGATCCATAGCGGTGATGAAGGAAACTAAGTCATTTAGGAAGTCAGAGTTATTTTCCACATAAGATGATACCCATGCAAGAGCCTCATCAGTTAGGAGATTAATGATAAAAATAACCTTTTTTCTACCACTGGTAAATGGAGAAGGTTGCATTTGGAAATAGATACAATATTTATTAAGGTATCCATGATAATGATTACGATACCCACTGAATTTTGCTGGCAGCGGCATGCGTGTGTTTGATTCCGATCCTGTGTTGTGCAAATTCAGAAGTTGCCTCTGCAACTCAATAATTTCCTTTTGCTGACCCAACACCTGTGTTTGCAACTTAGAAAATTTTTCTTGATATGTGTCACCAAAACTCTGAAGTTCAGTGACTTATTGCCCCAGTTGGGCTGCAACAGATTTCAATTTGTGTGCGAGATTATCCTGTTAAGAACTGACCTGAGTTGGAGTAGTGATATCTCAACCACTAGGAGCAACACTGGCAGGTAGCATCATCAGAATATAGCCAGAGGTCAGTACACAGAGCAGCAGTGGAGATGGAAGGATAAGCAGGAATCGTAGTCAGGATATAGCCAGAGGTCGGTACACAGAGCAGCAGTAGGATCTTGAAGGTAAGTGGGAATTGTAGTCAGGATATAGCAAGAGGTCAGTACATGGAGCAGCAGTATAGTTGTAAGAATAAGTAGGTAACATAGACAGGATATAGCCAGAGGTCTGTACACAGAGTAGCAGATACTAGTATCTGATTTAGGGAGGAACTGTCCAGTGAGCTTACTAGCTCAGAGGGAAGAGCTGCCACCTGGTGTACAAGAGCTGCTAGGTTTGAATCCTGAAAGGTGCATTACAGGTGCATCATACTATTTGGAGGACTATGGGCTGTGCAGTATGTTATATGAAGGACTATGGGATGTATTATACTATATGGAGGGCAATCGGACGTGCATAATATTTCTGCCATGGGGCCTCATGACTTCTATGTACGCTCCTGGTGAGTAAAATGGTTTATTTTTTTCTAGATATTAAAGAACAGCGGCAAAATGGGGGGACATATATCAGAATGATGATTATATACACCAGGATAACGGACATATTCCAGGATGGGGATTTACATACCAGGATGGGGCCAGGATGAGGGACATATATACCAGGATGACGGACATATATGCCATATATATATATTCAGGATGTGGGGGGCCCCCCATCCAAATCTTGCACTTGGGTCCATCAGACTCTAGTTACGTCACTAAATACACCCCATATGAAAGATAAGATATTAATCAATAGCACGCTGAATACAAGAACAATTTACAAAAATTTGACAAGACTGAGTTTCATAGAACTATTTTTAACCCATACCATGAAAGTTAGGTGAATAATATAACTTTCGTTACAATATCGTGCTCAAATTAGTTAATGCAAAATGGTGCCTAAAGTGCAACACGGTGGTGACAATATCCTTATGTGGGGCTATAGGAGTGATCCTGGTGTCAGGGAGCTACATTTCATTGATGGTATCATGAATTCACAGATGCACTGCTCTATATTAAAAGAGAACCATCACTCCGTGCCACTATAAAGGACCTTCATCTGTCCTCTGGAAAATTAATATTAAAAAAATTGCATTGGAAAGAAGCCATGGGAGAGAGTGTAACTAGTAGAGAAGAACAGGAGGCCTTAGAAGTACTAACATCTCTCCTGGACGAAAACACCTCAAGTGTAAGTAGATTCCCCATAGAATTGATAAACAAATCAAAAACATTTCCTCCATTAACAATAGTTCCAGCTGTTGACACCTTCACAAAAATGGTTATGCAGGATATTGAGGTGATGAGTACTTCAGAGAAAGTGGTTGATCATAATCTCAAGCTTTCAGAAAGGAAAGCATTGAAACAACTTGGCAATTGGGATGATGTTGTTTTCAAAATGGCTGAAAAACGGGGCAATATTGTAATTTGGCCAAATAAAATGTATGAAATTCAGGCCTATAAAATATTACACAATGCCCAAGAGTACAAGTCACTTACTTTCAATCCTATGATCAAATTGAAAATGGAACTCATTGATATTTTATTTGAAGCCTTTAAAAACAACATAATCCCAAAAAACTTTTGGAAATACATCAAAAAATAAATCCAAGGCTGACAACCTTTTGCCTGGTCCCTAAAGTCCATAAGGACCCATCGGATCCTCCTGGAAGACCCATAGTTGCAGCCAATGAGGGACTATGTAAAATAATTTGTGATGTAATTGAATATTTATTGAAGCCCATAGTGACACAATTACCCGCTTACATCAAGGATACCACTGCTGCCCTAGGTCATTTTGAAAACATACAGGTGATGGAAAATATGGTCCTAGTTACATCAGATGTTGATGCTTTGTACTCAGCCATCAGATACACTGATGGACTGAGAGCAGTGGATAAATATTTGTTACATAGCAATGTGGAGAGTCCATCACTGGATTTGTTTCATAGATTACATCATTTTCATCTGGGAAGGACCAGTAGAAGATTTGAAATCCCTCATGGATAGGTTGAATGACAACAATCAGAGCATTAAGTTATCATATAAATTTGGATGGAACATTGAATTCTTGGATTTGTTAATTAAGGCACTACCCAATGGCTGACTATCTACAACATTCTATCGTAAACCAATGGCAACAAACTCTCTATTACAAGCGTCTTCTCTAAATCTGAAATCCACCATTAATGATATACCCATAGGACAATTTCTGTGTATTAGGAGGATATGTTCAGAAGAGGATTCATTCGAGAAACAATCAACAATTCTGAAAAAACAATTCCAAGATCATGGCTATAGCAGAAGAGTTATTCAAAAGGATACATGTGCGCAAAACACACACCCAGGGAACAATTATTACATAAAAATCAACCCATCCGAACCTCACAGGCAATATACTGTGTTCCAAATTATTATGCAAATAATATTTCCTCATATTTTCTCTAAATTACCTATCTGAATTTCAGTCATTGTTATTTTCCAGTCATCTACTTTTCTAGTATAATTGCAATGTTTTGGAACAAACTGCCTATGCAAACAGTATCTTTTTAAAAAAAATAAACTCTCAAAATGCATGTTCCAAATTATTATGCACAGCAGAGTTTTCAACCTTTTTTTTTATTTTGAACAAAAAAATGGTCAATTGTGAAGTTATAAGCATTATCAGCTTATTACAAAATGAAATCAAACAGTTTTCAAGTGAAAACTTTATTCTAGGTGATGTTACATTTGCACATAGGATCACTTGTTCGAAAGAAGCTTCTGAACTCTCTCGTCCATTGAATTTGTCAGTTTTTGGATGGTTTCTGCTTCAATTGTTTTGCATGTGGACAGAATACCCTCCCAGAGCTGTTGCTTAGATGTGAACTGCCTCCCGCCATCATAGACACTCCTTTTGATGATGCTCCAGAGGTTCTCAATGGGGTTGAGGTCAGGGGAAGATGGTGGCCACACCATAAGTTTGTCCTCTTTTATGCCCATAGCAGCCAGAGATGCAGATGTGTTTTTTGCAGCATGAGACGGTGCATTATCATGCATGAAAATGATCTTGCTGCGGAAAGCACGGTTCTTCCTCTTAAACCATGGCAGGAAGTGTTGATTTAGAAACTCCACATAGATTATTAAGTTCATCTTTACCCCTTCACGGATCAGAAAGGGGCCTACAATCTCTCTCCAAATGATTCCAGCCCAAAACATTACTCCACCTCCTCCTTGTTGGCGCCTTAGCCGTGTTTTCATGAGGTGTCCATCCTCCACTCCATCCATCTGGACCATCGAGCGTTGCACGGCATTCATCGGTGAACAAAACAGTTTGGAAGTCAGTCTTCATGTATTGTTTGGCCCACTGGAGCCATTTCTGTTTGTTGCAGTGGATAGAGGTGGTCGACAGGATGGCTTACGCACAGCTGCAAATCTCTGAAGGACCCTGCATCTTGTTGTTCTGGGGACGTTGGAGGCACCAGCAGCTTCAAAAACTTGTCTGCTGCTATGACAAGGCATTTTTGCAGCTGCTCTTTTAACCTTACGCAATTGCCTGTTGGAAAGAGTCCTCAATTTTTCCTTATCAGCACGCACATGTGTGTGCTGGGAATCAGCTACATACTTCTTGATTGTGCGATGATCACGATGAAGTGTCTTGGCAATGCTGATTGTAGTCATGCCTTGACCTAAATACTCCACAATTTGCTGCTTCTCAGCAGCCGACACATCCTTTTTCTTTCCCATTTTGGCAAAAAATGTAGGCTGCTTAATAATGTGAATCAGCCTTCTTAAGTAGTCTTGCCTTTATTTGGACACACCTGCCAAACTAATTTGCACAGGTATCTGCAATTGCTTTCAGTGATATAAAGAGCCCTGACACACATCACCATCAATGAGTTTAAATGAGAAACAAAAAAATTCTAACCTTATCACTCCTAAACTCTATGTGCATAATAATTTGGAACACAGTGTAGATGAACAGGTAAGATTCATTACCAATTATATTAACGGGTGGTATGCTTTGAAAAATGTTCTTCAAAAGCACTGGCGAATTCTTTTGATGGATCCCTCTCTGAAAAAAATACTACTGAAGGGACCTTTCTTTATAGCAAAACGAGCCCCGAGTTTACGGGACATATTACACACAGTAACTATGACCCCAAGAAGAAAGAGACCACTAAAAAACAAATGGAAAGTAAGGGGTTCTTCCCCTGTGGTATGTGTAAGGGATGTGCCAACATGAGAAAGGGACAAATATTTACAAACTTCAATAACACCAGGAGGTTTGTTATAAGAACTCACATTACAAGTACCACAAAGGGAGTAATTTATGTAGCAGAGTGTCCATGCAAAAAACTCTACGTAGGCATGACCAGCCGTGAATTAAAAATTAGAGTGCGGGAGCATTGCCTAGACATAGACAAAGCTAAAACAGTGGATGATGATGCCACCCTGAAAACTCTTCCAAGACACTTCAAGAAATTCCATCAATTCCAGATTGTTAATTTTTAACGGTATAGACACAGCAGACCTGTAGTCTGGAGCCGGACGCTTTCTTGGAACCACAAATGCCCAAACCCAGGTCACTGGGGTTCTTTCTGACTGCCGACAGGAGAGACAGGAACCCGGAACTGGCAAACAGAATAAACGAGGGGAGGAGTCCTGCAAAGATCATTTGCTTATTCCCAGTTAAGTCTGGGATAAGTGAAAAGTCACTGTGAACTCACAGAACTTCTGATTTTGGCCGTTGCAGCAGAAAGGATGCCATCGGAAAACCACACAAATTTTGGCCTGTTCTTCGCTGCTTTCATATCATATAAGCATTAAGAACATGGAAGAAGCTAGGAGCCATTTGGTGAGCTGCATTGCATGCTACATGTTCACAGACTTGTCAGTGGAAAAGCCAAGCTTCACCTGCCAGAAATGCCAGATTATTTCCCTGTTGGATGAAAAGTTGCAAAGCCTAAAAGAGAGAATAGCAACATTGAAAATTATTAAGGAAGGTGACTAGTTTTAAGACAGAGCAGAAGTATCTCTTCTGAATACAGAAAGGGAAGAAATTTGTAGGGCACCTGAAGAAACAGATGAATAAAAGCATGTGACCCAGAAATACAGGAGGATCGGGAGGCAGTCAGCACTCATACTACACAGGAACCAGTACCCGGCTCTCACGCAGAAGAATGATTATCAAATACAGTACATCAAGATAAAACTTTGCCCACAAACTGCTAACTTGCAAGCACTCAGAGTCTTCTTGAATGGAGGAAAAAAATGCTGTGAAGAAGAAACAGTGAGTGGTGGTCATGTGGGAATCCCTTTTGAGAGGAACAGAGGTCACTATCTGCTGATCGGAAATAACCTCAAGCAGGGGCGCTGCTATCATGAAGCAAGTTGAGCACTTTGCTTCAGGCGGCAGCTCATCCCTCAAGCCAGGGGGCGGCAGAGCGGCGGTCAGAACACGTAGTGCTGTTGCCGACTCTCCCTGTAATACCTGCAGACCCTTGCCTTGCTGGCACTCAAAACTTAATGTGACTGCTACCATACCAGCAGCAGTGCCCTGTCTCCTGACCCTGGGGACACACATTGCTGATTGCTGGGACTCGCAGAGCAGTAAGTAAACATCTCCTGACTCCTGCCCACGCTCTGCTGCACCACGGCTCCGTGACTCCGTCATAGTTCACCTCTTCCCTCAATCAGACTCCTCAGCCTTGTCTCTGCCTGTGTGCACACAGCAGGCAATATTTGCTCCCACTGGCATCCTGCCCAGCATCTCTATATGCTGCTGCACTGTGCATGTATGTGTATGTAATGTAGAGCGCTGTTCACATGCACAGGATTGGATCTCGGAGTTGCACACTACTTATACAATTGTGCAGTGATACAGCCGCTGTGGGTCTGCCCCCTAGTATATAGTCCTATAAGTCTGTATTCTGTTGCACACTTGAGCACTAGGGTTGAGTGACTTTTATTTTTATAGGATCGGGTCGGGTTTCACGAAACCCGACTTTCTCAAAAGTCAGGTCGAGTGAAATCGGCCGATCCTATAAAAAAGTCAGGGTCGGGGTCGGCCGAAACACGAAACTCAATGCAGTGCAATGGGATACTATGGTTCCCAGGGTCTGAAGGAGAGGAAACTCTCCTTCAGGCCCTGGGATCCATATTAATGTGTAAAATAAGGAATCAAAATAAAAAATATTGATATACTCACCCTCGGACGCGCCCTGGTACTACCGGCAGGCTTCCTTCCTAAGAATGAGCGCGTGAATGACCTGTGGTGACGTCGCGGCTTGTGATTGGTCGCGAGCGGTCACATGGACAAGCCGCAACGTCATCTAAGGTCCTTCACGCGCTCATTCTTAGGAAGGAAGGCTGCCGGAAAGAAGCAGGGCGCGTCCGAGGGTGAGTATATTCCTATTAGGTATATACTCACCCTCGGACGCGCCCTGCTTCTTTCCGGCAGCCTTCCTTCCTAAGAATGAGCGCGTGAAGGACCTTAGATGACGTCGCGGCTTGTCCATGTGACCGCTCGCGACCAATCACAAGCCGCGACGTCACCGCAGGTCATTCACGCTCTCATTCTTAGGAAGGAAGCCTGCCGGTTAGTACCAGGGCGCGTCCGAGTGTGAGTATATCAATATTTTTTATTTTGATTCTTTATTTAACACTTAAATATGGATTCCGATACCGATTCCTGATATTGCAAACATATCAGAACTCGGTATCGGAATTCCGATACCAGATTCAGAAGATCGCCAACCTCATGGCCGACCCCACACAGGGGTCGGGTCGGGTTTCATGAAACCCGACTTTGCCAAAAGTCGGCGACTTCTGAAAATGGCCGACCCATTTCGCTCAACCCTATTGAGCACTATAAAAAACTGTGTCTATGGTGATAATAACTGCACCCAAGTAATTGTGCCACATCCACAGCAGTGTGTCTGTATTGTCTTGCACACTTGAGCCCTGTGTGTGTGTGTATATATATATATATATATATATATATATATATATATGAAGCACTCCGATTAATTGTGGAAAGTGGAAGACTATTAGCCCATGTGGCAACGTTTCAGATCCATAACTGAAAATTTCTCTGCTGTGGAGTTGAGATGTTACCAAATAGGCTAATAAGTATTCCTCCACTTTTCTCTTATTTAATCCGTGTACTGATTAATTTCTTTTTATAAATCCCTTTGATTTAAGGGTGTGTGTCCTAAAAGCATTTCACCCACTTCTTAATTTTTGGTGGTGCTCAGTTATGACACATCAGGACTGACATCACCACTCGGCGCAAGTTGGCAAGTGCCAGAGTCCACAAACCGTTGTGGACATGGCATGCTATGGGGCTCGTAAGTCGTGGGGCCCCAGTACCAGCACCATCACAGTTGAAAAAAATGATGAGTGAGGGAGCCACCCGTTGATGCTCCCTCTCCCATCATTCCCCCTCTGTGTCTGAGCTCTGTGACGTCTTAGCGCAGAGGGCACAATTACATCACTACAGCATATCCTTTGTGTCGGGCAGTGCAAAAGGTCAGAATACGCTGAGGAGACCAGAGCAACAGGCTACAGGGAGAAGTGAGTATTTAATTTTTTTATGTATGGAGTATATAGGGCCCATTATACTGTATGAAGTAACATTTGGGGCCCATGATACTGTATAGAGTAATATATGGGGCCCATAATACTGTATGGAGCATTATGTGGGCCCATTATACTGTATAGAGGACTATGCGGTGCCCATAATTCTGTATGGAGGTCTATGCGGTGCCCATAATTCTGTATGGAGGACTACGTGGTGCCTATAATACTGTATGGAGGACTATACTGGCTACACTCACTCTGTGTGTCACTCTGTGACTACAGACTTTCTAATCCTCCCAGGATTCGCACTGTGTGCTTCGAGGATTCGCCAGTTTCTGAGCTATTGTAGAATTCATAATAGATATCGCTCATGTAATGTAAGAAGTAAAATCTTTGGCATTGTACTATACCTATATTTCCCTGTACATCATATATAAGTATCTGTTTTTATCCAGGAGAATGGGATGATTTTTTTTCTCACTAGTTTTTTGTTTGCAGTCAGTTTTTTTTCTGAGCAGTTATTAATCTTTTACAGGATCATTTACAGTCCCCTATGTTATAGAATTGTAATGCAACCGTAAATACTGGATGTTATACTGAGGTATCCATTTTTTTCTCCCACCCATAGACTAGAATGGGTGAGTCATTCAATTGCAGAGCCAAATCGCAGCATGATCTGAATTCTCACGCCGGATCAGTTTGAGAAAAAAAATGTTTCTCTGCCTGGCCCCATTGTTTAACATCGGTCAGTGTGCTATCTGATGAAAAATCGTGCCTGATTTATACACTTGTTTGCACGAGCATTGGAGTACTGGATTGTCATTATTGGTTTATTTTCTACATTCCTCTAAATGTAATAAAAATACCGCAAGTCATGAAAAACCTGTTTAAGCTATCTCAAATTTGGAAGTTCTCCCCTATCTTCTGGATAGGGGATGACTTTCTGTTTGTTGTGGACCTTATTGCGGGGACCCCCATGATCCTGAGAAAAATAGCTTTGAAGAGCACCATGTAAACGGAGCTGTGGGCGATCATACACACTGCAGCACCATTCACATGTGGCTCTTAAAATATCTCCTATAAGAGAGTGGTGATGAGCATGACAAAGTATAGCAAAAATTCACTGATCTGGGGTGGGACGTGTTATAACGTGTTATGTGGGCTGGAGGGGTTTGTGTGGCAGGGCTGCTTTTTTGTCCCAGTCCGGCCCTGCTACAGGACCGCTCTGCAGCCATCATTGTCTGTCTGTATGCTTGTGCCAGGCCCGCCATTGCCATTAATGATCCTTGTTCTGGATTCTTCTGTGTGGTTCTTGTATGTACGGTGATGGCGCTGATGTACCGTATTTTCTGGTGTATAAGACGACTGGGCGTATAAGACGACCCCCAACTTTTCCATATAAAATATGGAGTTTGAGATATACTCGCTGTATAAGATGGGGGTCATCTTAAACGCCCAGTCATCTTATACGGCGTGTACGGTGCGGATGGTTCCCAGGATCTGAGGAGAGGAGACTCTCCTTCTGGCCCTGGGATCCATATTCGTGTAAAAAAAAGAACAAAAATAAAAAATATGGGATATACTCACCCTCCGACGGCCCGCAGCTCTCAGCGGTGCAAGTGGCAGCCTCTGTTCCTAAGGATGCAATAAGCGAAGGACCTTCGATGACGTCACGGTCACGCGACGTCATCGAAGGTCCTTCGCTTATTGCATCCTTAGGAACGGAGGCCGCCACTTGCACCGCTGAGAGCTGCGGGCCATCGGAGGGTGAGTATATCCCATATTTTTTATTTTTATTCTTTTTTTTACAAGAATATGGATCCCAGGGCCTGAAGGAGAATCTCCTCTCCTCCAGATCCTGGGAACCATACAGGACCGCTCCCTGCACACGCCGTACCCGGCGTATAAGACGAGCCCCGACTTTTGAGATGATTTTCAGGGGTTAAAAAGTCGTCTTATATGCCGGAAAATACGGTACTTGTGTTCGGACATAATTTTTTCTATTTCTCTAAATTCAAATGACCACTATTGCACAAATGTTTACAGGATAGAAAGAAATCTGTATGAACCAGATTAATTTCTACCGATTTAAAAAATTTACTATGGGGGGCGCCGTTTTGCAGTTCACCTCAGGTGGCAGAGAGGCAAGGTTCACCCCTGACCTCAAGAGTAATGTGCTGTCTTCCAGGTGCAAAAACCAAAGATGTGTCTCATGTGATATCAGGACTAGGGTTGAGCGACTTTTATTTTTATAGGATCGGGTCGGGTTTCACGAAACCCGAATTTCTCAAAAGTCGGGTCGAGTGAAATCGGACGATCCTATAAAAAAGTCGGGGTTGGGGTCGGCCGAAACACGAAACCCAATTCAGTGCAATGGGATACTATGGTTCCCAGGGTCTGAAAGAGAGGAAACTCTCCTTCAGGCCCTGGGATCCATATTAATGTGTAAAATAAAGAATCAAAATAAAAAATATTGACATACTCACCCTCGGACGCGCCCTGCTTCTTTCCGGCAGCCTTCCTTCCTAAGAATGAGCGAGTGAAGGACCTTAGATGACGTCACGGCTTGTGATTGGTCGCGTGACCGCCCATGTGACCGCTCACGCGACCAATCACAAGCCGCGACGTCACCGCAGGTCATACACGCGCTCATTCTTAGGAAGGAAGGCTGCCGGTTAGTACCAGGGCGCGTCCGAGGGTGAGTATATCAATATTTTTTATTTTGATTCTTTATTTTACACTTAAATATGGATTCCGATACCGATTCCCGATATCGCAAACATATCGGAACTCGGTATCGGAATTCCGATACCAGATTCAGAAGATCGCCGACCTCATGGCCGACCCCACACAGGGGTCGGGTTTCATGAAACCCGACTTTGCCAAAAGTCGGCTACTTCTGAAAATGGCCGACCCGTTTAGCTCAACCCTAATCAGGACTAGTGATATTGCAGGAAGGAACTGGCGCTGGGAATCATAAGGGGGACATACTAAGGGACACTCTATTCACGGAGAATAAATGAGCTGAGAACTCATTTTCCTGGTACAATTTAGCAGATTTGGCCAATTCACAACTCATCAGACCTGTTCACCTCTAGTTGGCATAAATGTTAGCACAGATACATTTAATGCAATAGTTGCTGCAATAACTATTTCAGAAACTACAGGATTCGCCTTCCTATAGCTCATTAGACTTAATTCACACTCATAAGCCTGTAACGAGGTGGCACGGGGTGGTAGTTGTGGGCAAGATCGCTAAGCCACAGTCAGTGAATGGCACCCCGGCACCTTGTACATGAAAAGATAAATAAAGTCCCTTGTACTACATGTGCAGCATGCACCACAGGACACTCATAGGCTCTGTCAGATTCCCCTCAGCCGCTTCCATGCCAGCTCCGCATTCATGAGCTCCGCAAATCACTTCAGGTCTTTTTCCAACAGCTTAAATTTAATAGACAGCAGCGTATTCATCACATAGTGTCATGTCAGACGCTGTTCAGACCAGGTCGTCCGACAGACAGCGGTAATTCCGCTTTTGACCACTATATACTCATTGGCGTCTGCTAGATTTTGTCTAGCTGTTCCGGGGTTAATTTACCTGATCCTCGGATTGGAAGCTGGGCCATTTCCATGGCCTTTAAATTGTTCTCCTGATCATTGGGCGACGCCGATTATAGCTTCTGTCTTGCGTTGTTATCTCGGTCTGGAGTGGAGAGCTGGTGGTTGGAGATTCGTTGCTGGTGGTGTATATTCCTTCGTCTTATTTACTCCTTCCTATATTTGTATTTATTTTGCCCTGCACATTTATAGTGTATTCCTGAGTGTCTGCGGCGTGGTGTATATTTTCCTTTATCCTTGTCTGTGCTAACTGTGGATATTTAAGTATTACCTCTTCACTGGGTGGTGGGTGGAGGTTTCAGCCTAGGGCTGAGCTCAGGAGTTAGGGTGAGGTTCGAGGCCTGAACATGCACACCATCAGTGTAAACTTCAGGTAGAGGGTCAGTCAGGATTTCCCTAGTCTTAGGGAAATTGCAGGAGCCCGGGTTATTAGCTCTCGCTCACCAAGTCTCTCCCTGACATTATAATCGGCCCAACAACAACAAAGAAAAAAAGAAAGGGGTTTCTTTTTTTTTTTGTTTTGTCATGGATCCCATGACTTCCATAACCCGCCAGTTGGAGGCGCTGTCCCTACAGGTCACTGAGTTGAGGGGGGCAGTGCAGCAACAGGGACTAGCAGTGTCCAATGTGCAAGCTGGAGCGACAGGAAGAGTTACTAAGCCTAAATTTCCGTTGCCTGAAAAATTTGCTGGGGAACGCAGTAAATTTGTTTCTTTTCGTGAAGCTTGCAAACTATATTTCCGTATGATATCTTCAGGTAATGAGGCTCAGCCTGTGGGCCTGGTGTTGTCATTGTTAAGTGGGGATCCCCAAGCATGGGCATTTTCTTTGCCATCTGATTCTGCGGCATTTGTCTCTGTGGAGAGTTTTTTTTCTTCTCTTGGGAAAATCTACGATGAACCTGACAGAATGGCTCTGGCAGAATCTAACATACGCTATATTCGCCAGGGGGAGCGAGTTGCAGAGGATTACTGTGCTGAATTTCGTTGCTGGGCGATCGATACCCAATGGAATGATGCAGCATTGCGGAGTCAGTTTATACATGGGATTTCTGTAAGGGTTAAAAAAGCCCTTCTGATGTATGAGACTCCTACTTCTCTAGTTTCCGCTATGAGTCTGGTTGTCCGCATTGATCGCCGATTGCGTCAGGGGGAGCATGAGACACCGCCTATGGGAGAGGGTTTAGGTTCACGTGAGGTTGCTGCAGGTGAGCCCACGGAGCCTATGCAAATCGCAGGGGTGTCACATGTCAAGCATCGTGCCCCTGAGCTCAGGAAGCAGGGAGCCTGTTTTTACTGTGGTAAAACTGGTCATTTTATTAACATCTGTCCTCTGCTGCCTAAGAAAAATGCAACGGCGGAAAACTTCTGAGCTCAGAGGGTGTGGAGGAGACCAGTCTGAGCTTATGTATATCCTCCATGGTGGTTTCTCAGTGCATGCTCCCTGCTAAGGTTTTTGTTGCTGGCACTGAGCTGCCAATTACTGTTTTTGTGGATAGTGGTTCAGCCACAAATCTCATTGATGAGGGGTTTGCGGGCACAGCAGGTTTTAGGATTGAAAAACTGTCTCATCCTATCCACGTGGTCACCATCAATGCTGCTCCTCTCTCTCAGGGGGAGATTACTGAATTTGTGGCTGAGGTGAAACTCCACATTGGAGTTCTACATTCTGAGCGGGTTACATGTAAGGTGCTCAGGAATCTTTCTGCTCAGGTGGTTTTGGGTTTTCCTTGGTTGTCTATGCACAACCCGGTAATTGACTGGAAAACTCAGGACATAATTCGGTGGAGCAAGTTCTGCCAGGAGAATTGCCTGGCCACATGTGTGGCTGCGGTTACTTCAAGCGTTCCGGAGTCACTTCAGGATTTTGTGGATGTGTTCTCTGAGAAGGGTTGTTCAGGGTTGCCGCCACATCGTCCTTATGACTGTTCTATCAGGTTTAAACCAGGGGCCAAATTACCTAAAGTAAGGATGTTTAACATCTCCGGTCCGGAGAGACAAGCGTTAAAAGATTACATTGCGGAAAGCTTGAGCAAAGGGCACATCAGGCCGTCATCCTCGCCGGTGGCAGCAGGGTTCTTCTTTGTGAAGAATAAAGATGGCGGATTACGCCCGTGTTTGGAATTCAGGGAGTTGAACCAGATTACGGTTCGTGATCCATACCCTATGCCTCTGATACCAGATTTGTTCATCCAGGTGGCATGTGCTAAGTGGTTCACCAAGCTTGACCTCAGGGGGGCGTACAACCTCATAAGAGTCCGTCAAGGTGATGAGTGGAAGACGGCTTTTAATACCCCTGAGGGTCATTTTGAAAATTTGGTGATGCCGTTTGGGTTGACTAACGCACCTGCAGTGTTCCAACATTTCATCAATGATGTGTTCTCGCATGTTTTGGGGAAATTCGTTATCGTGTACCTAGATAACATTCTCATATATTCTTGCGACCGTGAGGCTCATTTAGATCATGTCAGGCAGGTGTTACAGCTTCTCAGAGAGAATAAGCTGTATGCTAAACTTGAGAAATGTGTATTTTCTGTTCAAGAGTTGCCTTTCTTGGGTTATATTGTGTCTGCTTCTGGTTTTAAAATGGACGCCGCTAAGGTGCAGGCGGTGCTGCATTGGGAACGTCCTGATAACCTGAAAGCACTTCAGTGGTTTCTTGGGTTTTCTAACTACTATTGGAAATTTATCAAGGATTTTTCCATCATTGCTAAACCGCTAACTGACATGACTAAAAAGGGTACCAATTTCTCTGTTTGGCCTGAGGCTGCTGTGCGCGCATTTGAATTTCTTAAGAACAGTTTTGTTTCAGCCCCCATTCTTGTGCAGCCAGACGTATCTAAACCATTTGTTGTGGAAGTCAATGCATCTGAGTTTGGTGTGGGGGCGGTACTATCTCAAGGCTCATCTTTGAGTGGTTTACGTCCGTGCGCCTATTTCTCCAAGAAACTGTCGTCCGCCGAACGTAACTACGATATTGGCAACAGGGAGTTGTTGGCAATTAAGTTGGCCTTTGAGGAATGGCAACACTTTTTGGAGGGGTCGGTCCATCAGGTAACTGTTATTACCGATCATAAGAATCTGCTGTATTTGGAGTCAGCCAAGCGTCTGTCCCCCAGGCAGGCTCGCTGGGCATTGTTTTTCACGCGGTTCAATTTTGTGGTCACTTACAGACCAGGGTCTAAAAACACTAAGGCGGATGCTCTGTCCAGGTGTTTTCCGGGGGGAGAACCTCGGGAGGATCCAGTACCTATCCTCCAAAAGGGTGTTGTGGTTTCGGCTCTCACTACCGAGGTTGAGGCTGAGATTGCCGAGGCTCAGGAGGAGGTACCATCTGAGCTTCCCGTCAACAAATCTTTTGTTCTGCTTCATCTCCGCCTAAAGGTTTTGGCGGAGCATCATGATGCCATCCTGGCTGGTCACCCAGGGGTTAGAGGTACCTTGGAGTTGGTGTCACGTCGGTTTTGGTGGCCCAAGATCCGACAGGACGTGGTCTCATACGTGGCAGCTTGTAACACGTGCGCTAGGGCTAAGACGCCCCGCTCCCGTCCTGTTGGCACACTACTTCTTCTTGAGGTACCTAGTAAGCCATGGACGGAAATCTCCATGGATTTCATCACTGATTTGCCCTCATCAGCTGGAAACACGGTCATCTTGGTGATTGTTGATCATTTTTCTAAAATTTCGCACTTTGTGTCTTTGCCTGCTTTGCCTAATGCTAAGACTCTGGCTCAGGTATTTGTGCAGGAGGTGGTCAGACTTCATGGGGTTCCGTCTGACATCGTGTCTGATAGGCGGTCTCAGTTTGTGGCAAAATTTTGGAGAGCGTTTTGCTTACGGCTGGGAATCAAGTTATCTCATTCTTCGGCATTTCATCCTCAATCAAATGGTCAGACTGAGCATATGAACCAAAATTTGGAACAGTACTTACGCTGCTTTGACTCGGATAACCAGGAGGAGTGGTCTACCTTTCTTCCTTTGGCTGAGTTTGCCATCAATAATCACCGCCAAGAGTCGTCTGGGGAGTCTCTTTTTTTGTGTTTACGGGCTACATCCTCAATTTTGTATCTTGAGTCAGAGGGGCTCTTCCGGCGTTCCGGAGGAGGACTAGTTAGGAACACAATTGTCATCAGTCTGGAGGAGAGTTAAACAGCGCCTGTTGAGTGTGGGTGCTAGGTACAAATGTGTGGCTGACAGTAGGCGTGTGCCAGGTCCGGACCTGAGTGTGGATGACTGGGTGTGGTTATCAACAAAAAACATAAGACTCAAGATACCGTCCCTTAAATTGGGTCCACGGTTTATTGGTCCATTTAGGGTCACCGCCGCCATTAACCCAGTTGCGTACCGATTGGAGCTCCCTACGGTGTATAAGATACACAACGTGTTCCACAGGTCTCTTCTAAAGAAGGTGGTGGGTTCTGTGGACGCGGCGCCTATGCCACCTCCATGGAGTCTTGGTGGATGGTAATTTGGAGTTTGAAGTCTCCAAGGTGGTTGACTCTCGTATAGTGCGTCGCACTTTACAGTACTTGGTACACTGGCATGGTTATGGGCCTGAGAAGAGGTCCTGGGTACCAGCCTCGGACATTCATGCTGACCGGCTGGTCAGGTTGTTTCACCGCCATCATCCGGACAAGCCGGGTCCTATAAGCCGTGAGGGCCCTGGGGTCCCTCGTAGAAGGCGGGGTATTGTCATGTCGGACGCTTTTCAGACCAGGTCGTCCGACAGACAGCGGTAATTCTGCTTTTGACCACTATTTACTCATTGGCGTCTGCTAGATTTTGTCTAGCTGTTCCGGGGTTAATTTACCTGATCCTCGGATTGGAAGCTGGGCCATTTCCATGGCCTTTAAATAGTTCTCCTGATCATTGGGCGTCGCCGATTATAGCTTCTGTCTTGCGTTGTTATCTCGGTCTGGAGTGGAGAGCTGGTGGTTGGAGATTCGTTGCTGGTGGTGTATATTCCTTCGTCTTATTTACTCCTTCCTATATTTGTGTTTATTTTGCCCTGCACATTTATAGTGTATTCCTGAGTGTCTGCGGCGTGGTGTATATTTTCCTTTATCCTTGTCTGTGCTAACTGTGGGTATTTAAGTATTACGTCTTCACTGGGTGATGGGTTGAGGTTTCAGCCTAGGGCTGAGCTCAGGAGTTGGGGTGAGGTTCAAGGCCTGAACATGCACACCATCAGTGTAAACTTCAGGTACAGGGTCAGTCAGGATTTCCCTAGTCTTAGGGAAATTGCAGGAGCCCAGGTTATTAGCTCTCGCTCACCAAGTCTTTTCCTGACACATAGGCAGCACAAGTCAAAAGTGTTAGCTTACTGACCAAAAACTCCGCCCTTCAACATGTGGTGATTTTAATTATAGCAGGTTCTTACCCATAAATGCAGGCATTGCTGACAGAGGTGTCCACATTCACCCAGGAATTCAGACATCAGCCTGAGAGGTGTTCACACACATAGGTACCCATCAGCTTTTGAGATCACCTTGACGATGCATTATGGGCAGATATAATTTGGCCAAATTTTATGCTAAGCGTCTCAAATTGTTTTTCCTAATATTGAAAAGCCATATTGCTATTCATATTTCATATATTTCACATTGACATGCCTTAGCATGATAGCATGCAACCTTTTCTTTTATATTTTACATGGAGGTAACTCCTCCTGGTATGCACCTATTCACACTTGTCTGAATGTACCAGTCAGTTTTTTGTCATTTGTATGTTAGCTTAGTGACCGTACACTCCACCCTTCAACATGTGGTGATTTTAATTATATTAGATTCCTGCTTACCCATAAATGCAGGCATTGCTGACAGAGATGTCCACATTCATCCAGGAATTCAAACATCAACCTAAGAGAGGTGTTCACACACGTAGGTGCCCATCAGCTTTTGAGATCACCTCCTTGACGATGGTTTATGGGCAGATATAATTTGGCCAAATTTTATGCTAAGTGTCTCGAAAAAATTTTCAAAAGCTCTATTGCTATTTATATTTCATATATTTCACATTGACATACCTTAGCATGATAGCGTGCAACCTTTTTTTGTATATTGTACATGGAGGTAGCTCCTCCTGGTAGGCACCTATACACACTAGTCTGGATGTGCCAGTCAGTTTTTTGTCACAAGTCATACACAGAGAAATCTTCTTATCTGTATTCTTCACACAGGCAGCACAATTTAAATACAGAGACATCTTTCCCTGTCATCCAGACATACTTTATCTTCCGCATGAGCTTCCTTTTCCTGTCAAGCTCAACTATATCCCTGGACAATTTGTGTCCCACCTGTTTCCTTGGACAATCTCTGTCCCACTTCTGCACAGCTTCCTACAGTTTCCCTTGTCCGGCTGTGAGTTGTAGGGTAACGGACTCTGCTGCCTCCTAATCCCAGCCTGTTGTGAATTTGGATTCTGGGCTCCCCCGGTGGCTACTGGTGGAATTGAACTTGTGACATCATCTTCCCTGTTCACCTGTTCTGATTAGATCTGGGTGTCGCTATATAACCTGGCTTCTCTGTTAGATGCTTGCCGGTCAACAATGTTATCAGAAGCCTCTCTGTGCTTGTTCCTGCTCCCAGACATCTACTAGATAAGTTGGACATTCGTCCATGTTTTGTTTTTGTATTTTTGTTCCAGTTCACAGCTGCAGTTTCGTTACTGTGTCTGGAAAGCTCTTGTTGATCAGGAATTGCCACTCTGGTATTATGAGTTAATGCCAGAGTCCTAAAGTAATTTCTGGATGTGTTTTGTTAGGGTTTTCTACTGACCATGAAAGTATGCTTTCTGTCTTCTGCTATCTAGAAAGCGGACCTCAAATTTGCTAAAACTATTTTCCTGCTGCGTTTGTTATTTCTTCTAAAATCACCGCCAATATATGTGGGGGGCCTCTGTCTCCTTTTTTTTGGGCATTTCTCTAGAGGTGAGTCAGGTCTTATATTTCCCTCTGCTAGCATTATTTAGTTCTCCGGCCGGCGCTGGGCATATAGGGATAAAAAGTAGGACATGCTACCTGGCTACTTCTAGATGATGCGGTAGGTTTAGTTCATGGTCAGTATAGTTACATCTTCCAAGAGCTTGTTCCTATAGAGGCTTATGCTAGTTCTCTGGCCATGGAGATCATGACACCAGCCGCTAGCTTCGGATCCTTCCTTGGAAAGGTTCTGTATAAGCTGGTGATCACCTGCACGATTCTCAGCCTGGGGCCCCATACTGTCATCTGCAGACTTATCCCCCATGACCTTTAATACTCTGCTCACACATCCTGCCCTTGTGCAAGCTGCCTGTGTGTCTGAAAGAAAAACAGGAAGTATCTGTCCTATACCTCCCTGCTCTGCTGTGTGACTCCTCCCATCTACTTAACCCCTATGCTGCCTTTACCTTACTACTCTTACATCTATCCCATGCTATATCGCTACTGTGCCCCCTCTATTCTAATCCCCCTATGGTCCTATACTACTTACTAATCTATCCCTAAGCTAAAGCACATTACAGTGCATGACAAATACATTACAGTGCACCAATAGTCAAACATTAATAAAACACCAAGGTGCCCTACATGACACATGTGCATGGTGTTCAGGAGAGCAGAAGCACATGAGGGTCATTGCCACCTCCTTACACTCATCCCTCCTAAAATATAGTTGTCCACGACCATGACGGCACCTGTAATCGTAATACTGTTAGGCCTTGTTCACACCATCCTTTTTTTTCTGCGGATTTTTCAGGTCCTGATTTGGAAATCCCGCAGTGCTAATCCACGGTGGATTTCCCTGCGGTTTTTTGTGCTGTTTCTCCTGCAGTTTCCACTGCGGTTTTCCAACTGCACTTTCCTATTGGTGCAGGTGGAAAACAGTTGCGGAATCCGCAGAAAGAAGTGACATGCTACTTCTTTTTTTCCGCAGAAAATCAGCGCGGATTTTTCAGCGGAAAAAAGGAACGTGGGAACAGCGGATTTGGTTTTCCATAGGGTAACATTGTACTGTACCCTGCATGGAAAACGTCTGCGGATCCGCAGCTGCAAATCCGCTGCAGATCCGCAGCAAAAACCGCAGCGTGTGAACATAGCCTTAGAATTTTTTAAGCATATAAACAATTAGAACAGTCTTTATCTAGTGACTTTGGTTGTGTCTACCATGTCCTTGGCTCCACTCGGTTGGAGCCCTGGAACAGAAAGATCAAATCTCTTTTAACTTGGGTCCAACTGACCCCAGTCCTTTTGCTCCTGGGACTCAGACACATACGGTGTCACTCAACAACCATTCGGACCCATGGACCAGTCCTATCCCACTTCGGGTAGTCAAACATGGCGTAATGAATGGAAGCGTAGGTAGGTGTTGAAGTTCACATTCATTTTTTATTAATATTTCTGTGGAACCACGGGAACACGATCCGGGGGCTCCAAAGGGGGCATGACTACATGAGCCCCAGTGTAATAATTATAGGGGATAATTCAGGAGACTCTTTGCATGGAACAAGACAACAGGACACAGTTTTATAAGTGGTAAAGTTTATATTATCACACGGTGATTCAAACAGGTGCAGAGAGAAACTCAAGTCCACAACACTTGGTGCAAATAATAAACGCAGCTTAGAAGTCAATAGGAAACTTCAGAGGTAGATGCAAACAAACAGAAAGTCTATGAAGCACAGTTATTCTTGAGGAAACTTGACACGAATAGATCCTTGACTTAGTCCAGACACAGATAGATAAGCTTATAAGGCAGTTCAAATCATATCTTAGCTCAACCAGGGAGGCCTGGTTAATAGTCTCAGGTTATTGCAGAGCAGCACAGCTTACATGTCCAGCAAATGCAGATGGAAGTAACACAAGCAGCAGATGAAGGAGGATTACTGAACACTGGTGTATGCAGCAGGAACTCAGAGCAGAGTGGCAGGATCTCCAACACAGGTTCACAGGAGCAGGTGCAGGTGCAAGGCCAGGGAGTAATCAGGAGCTGGATGCAAAGCAGAATAATCTAGCACAGACTGAAGGCTGGGGTGGAGTTTTATAGCAGGAAGACAAGTGCACATGAGACCAAAGACGCCATGTTGGAAAAGGGCAGTAATGCACAAAAGGTAAAAAATGTTCAGAGTCCTGACATTACTCCCTCCTTAGAAGTGGCCTCAGGATGATCCTGGACCTGGTTTCTCAGGGAATCTTTGATGAAAACAAGAAATCTTCTGTTGGGCATTGATGTTTTCCACAGGTTCCCAAGAGTCTTCCTCAGGGGGATATCCCTGCCATCTTATCAGATTTTGGAGCCGATTCCTGCGAATCCTGGAAACGATAATTTCCTCCACCACAAATTGTTCTTGCCCATCAATCAACACAGGCTGCGGAGGTGGCACAACACGTCCCTGGAAGGTATTAGGAGATACAGGCTTTAGTAAAGATACATGAAAAACTGGGTGTACCTTCAATGTCCTAGGTAGCTTCTGCCGGCAGGCCACAGAGCTCACAATACCGTTGATCTTGAAAGGGCCAATGAATTTCTGTCCAAGTTTCTGTGAAGGAACGTTTAACTTCAGATTCTTAGTTGCTAACCACACGGAATCTCCTACCTTGAACATGGGTGCAGGTTTACGGAATCTATCAGCCGATCTCTTATAACTAGTGTTGAGCATTTCGATACCGCAAGTATCGGGTATCGGCCGAAACTTGCGGTATCGGAATTCCGATACCGAGATCCGATACTTTTGTGGTATCGGGAATCGGAATCGGAAGTTCCCAGTGTATGGTTCCCAGGGTCTGAAGGAGAGGAAACTCTCCTTCAGGCCCTGGGATCCATATCCATGTAAAAAATAAAGAATTAAAATAAAAAATAGGGATATACTCACCCTCTGACGCGCCCTGGTAGTAACCGGCAGCCTGCTTTGCTTAAAATGAGCGCGTTCAGCACCTTCCATGACGTCACTGCTTCTGATTGGTCGCGTGCCGCTCATGTGACCGCCAAGCGACCAATCACAAGCCGCGACGTCATTCTCAGGCCCTAAACTCCTCATTCTAGGAATTTAGGACCTGAGAATGACATCGCGGCTTGTGATTGGTCGCGTGGCGGTCACATGAGCGGCACGCGACCAATCAGAAGCCGTGTCGTCATGGAAGGTGCTGAACGCGCTCATTTTAAGCAAAGCAGGCTGCCGGTTAACAGCGGTAAGGTGCAGGGGCCTCCGGACGGGTGAGTATATCAATATTTTTTATTTTAATTCTTTATTTTACACATTAATATGGATCCCAGGGTCTGAAGGAGAGTTTCCTCTCCTTCAGACCCTGGGAACCATCAGGATACCTTCCGATACTTGGTGTCCCATTGACGTGTATAGGTATCGGGTATCGGTATCGGCGATATCCGATACTTTTCGGGTAGCGGCCGATACTATCCGATACCGATACTTTCAAGTATCGGACGATATCGCTCAACACTACTTATAACGTTCTTCAGCCTTTCCTCCACTGCTGGAACCGGAGAATTAATTGGAGACCTAGGTAAAATACACGGATGATAACCCAGATTGGCAAAGAAAGGTGTAAATTTAGTGGAGGCGCTCTGAGAATTATTATATGAAAATTCAGCTAACGGCAACAACTCCAACCAATCATCCTGGAGATGGCTGACATAGCATCTTAGATATTGTTCCAGCATCTGGTTGGTACGCTCAGTCTGACCATTTGTCTGGGGATGGTAAGCAGAAGAGAGACAGACATTAATATTGAGTGCAGAGCAAAACCCCTTCCAGAATCTTGAAGTGAACTGTACTCCACGGTCAGAGATGATCTCATCCGGCACCCCATGCAACCGAAAGACATTCTGTGTAACCAAGTTCACTGTATCTTTAGCTGAGGGGAGGCCGGTGCACAGAACAAAATGAGCAGCTTTAGTCGGGCGATCAACTACCACCAAGATTGTATTCATGCCCCCCGATGTAGGCAGCTCCACAATAAAGTCCATTGATATAGACCCCCAAGGGCGGGATGGAACAGGTAATGGTTGGAGAAGACCCATAGGTGCCACATGAGGAGTCTTGTAACGGGCACATACCTCGCAAGAGAGAACATAGTCCTTGGTATCCTTCAGGCAAGTTGGCCACCAGAAGAATTGGCTCAGGAACTCTTGTGTCTTCTGTACCCCCCTGTGACCAGCCAACTTGGAGTCATGTACCAACTTGAGGATCTGCAGACGGACAACCTCCGGGATGTAGATACGTCGATCTCTGAACCACATGCCACCCTTAAAGACAAGATTAATATCCACAGGTGGGTTGGCCAGAAATTCATCACCTTCATAGGCCTCCCTGCACTCTTTCCACAAGTCCTGATTGTGGATAACTCCGATGAAATTGGCATCAGATAGAATGGTCTTGGACGGGGCTCCAGGTACGGAATCCGCAGCATGGATTCGGGATAAAGCATCAGCCTTCCCATTACGAGAACCTGGACGGTACGAGATAACAAAGTTAAATTGATTTAAGAATAAGTTCCAACGAGCCTGACGAGGAGAAAGACATGTAGTGGATCTAAGGAATTCTAGATGGTCAGTTAGCACTATGATCTGTTGTGCAGCTCCTTGCAGATGATGCCTCCATTCTTTGAAAGCCGCAATAATAGCCAGCAATTCCTTGTCTCCCACGTCGTAATTATTCTCTGCTGAGGTTAGTCTAAGGGAAAACAAAGCACAAGGATGTAGCAGACCCTTCTCTCCAGTTCTTTGGGAGAGAATAGCCCCCAAAGCATTATCAGAAGTGTCCACCTCCACAATGAAAGGATGTGTTGGATCTGAGTGTATCAACAGCGGTGCTGATGTGAAACAGATCTTCAGCCGATCAAAAGCTTCTTGAGCCTGTGATGATCACTTAAAGGGCTTTTCCTTTGTCAAGGAAGTAATGGGACGGACAATATCAGAAAAATTTTGAATGAAGCGCCTGTAGAAATTTGCAAAACCAATAAAACGTTGGACCTCCTTAATGTTCTTGGGTGCCGGCCAGTCAAGGATAGCCTGAATCTTACCAGATTCCATGTTCAGCCCCTGGGGAGAGATGATATAACCCAAGAACTGTATCTCAGAACGATGGAACTCGCATTTCTCCGGCTTGATATACAGATGGTTCTCTTTCAGACGTCTTAAAACAGTTTTGACATGTTCTTCATGTTCCTGTAGAGAGTCAGAAAAGATTAGTATATCGTCCAAATAGATCACCACAAACTGGTCCAACAAATCTCTGAAGATGTCATTAACAAGGTGTTGAAATGCTGCAGGGGTGTTACAAAGCCCGAAGGGCATCACAAGAGATTCAAAGTGTCCATACCGGCATCTGAATGCTGTCTTCCACTCATCCCCTGGACGAATATGCACCAAATTCCAAACCCCACGAAGATCCAGCTTAGAGAACACCTTAGCATGGCGGACTCTTTCCAGTAATTCGGGAATCAAAGGCAAAGTGTAACGGTTTCGTACGGTTACCTTAGTGAGTTCCCGATAGTCAACACAGGGTCTCAGGGTCCCATCCTTCTTTACAAAAAAAATGGGTGCCCCTGCTGGTGAGGAAGAAGGACGTATGAAGCCTTTGGCCAGATTTTCATCAATATACTCCTTTAAGGCTTGAAGCTCAGGTGCCGCCAAAGGGTATACGTGACCAAAAGGAATATCTGCCCCAGGAAGCAACTCAATGGAACAGTCATAATGCCTGTGTGGAGGAAGCTGATCTGAATTCTTCTTGTCACAGAGGTCAGAGAACTCTTTATATGCTGGAGGTAAAGAAAATACCTGTACATGTGGTTCCATAGCCGTGGACTCAGGGACAGCTTCTGTTAATGCTGAGTTGCTCCTTGTTGGAAAGATAATCTCCTTTGTCTCCCAGTTGATAATTGGGTTCTGACAACGCAACCAAGGAATGCCTAAAATCACAGAAAAATCAGGAGAAGAAATTAGCAAGAAAGAAAGTTGCTCCTGATGATTAGGCTCCAACAAATTTTCAAGGGGTACGGTCTCCTGATCCACAGGCCCAGAGATTAAAGGTGACCCATCCACTGTTTCCATGGTAATTGGAGAGGCTCTTTGCTGAATTTTAATACCATGTTCCTTGGCAAATGCGATATCCATGAAATTGCCACCTGCACCAGAGTCAATCATAGCTGAACTGGAAATCCACTGTCCTGAACACAGGATCTTAATAGGGAGAGAACAGTGAGAGTTCTTTTCCTTCAGCTCATTGGGGGGTGAAGTCATAGAAAGTGAATGGAATACAGCGTTTAAAGGCAGGCTACATTCAGAGATGTCAGATTCATCATTACAGTTGTCATACTCCCCTATTGCTGCTAGCACCTTGTTAGGCCGTCTAGGACACTAAGGACAATTGATCAAGAAGTGGTCAGACTGGCCGCAGTAGAAACATAGACTTTCACGAAGGCGATGCTCCCGGCGCTCATTGATCTCGCGTCTCTGAATCAATTTGCATGGGCACCTCCTCCACTTCCCGAGATGTTTTACCTGCAGGCTCTTTGGAAGGAAGGAAAAAGTGAGAAATACGGTTATATGCAGCAAATTTCTCCTGCCTACGCTCAGTAAGGCGAATGTCTATGCGCACACAATGCTGTATAAATGTCTCTAGTTCTTGTGGTGACTCCGAGCGAGCTAGTTCATCTTTTATAATACTAGACAGACCCCTTTTAAAAATAGGCAATTTTGCATAACTGTCCCAATTGGTATCTACCGCCAATCTCCTGAATTCAGTGGCATACTCAATAACAGAATGTTTAGCCTGGCGTAAAGACAACAAAGCAGATTCAGTGGTTGCACGGTGATTAGGGTCATCAAACATTAATGCCATAGCGGCCAAGAAATCATCCAAGTCATTTAACCGTGGGTCACGAGACTCAATCATCGGATTCGCACAGGCGAGTGCACGTGAGTAGTGTTGAGCGATACTTTCCGATATCGGAAAGTATCGGTATCGGAAAGTATCGGCCGATACCGTCAAAGTATCGGATTTAATCCAATACCGATACCCGATCCCAATGCAAGTCAATGGGACGAAAATATCGGAATTAAAATAAACCCTTTCTTTCCTTGTAGGTTAATTCTACATGAAGGAAAACAACTAAGAATAATGTAGGATGTATTGGGGGAGGTGGCGGAGACATTAAAGGCACAGAGGTTTAGCCCAATCAAATAGAATAGCATGATTTTTATTTTTTTTTATGACGTTCGGCATTAGAAAGATTTTGACTATGTTATTTTTTTTTTAATTTTGTCAGATATTGATGTTTCACTACTTCCACGCCCTTCACCTTCTTTTTTACTTCTCCCACACTTTCTTCTTCATTATCCTCATCATCAGCTTCTTTGACATCAACTTCTTCACCTTATTCATCTTCTTCTTCATCTTCTACCTATTATTTTTTTTCTTACAGTGTTCATATTCTTTTTATTTAACTATTATCTTCTTCGTATTCAACTTCTTCATCATATTCTTATTTGTGACAGGCATTCCCGTAGTTGTTATCTATAAAAGTTTGAAGATTACACCTTCCGTTCTGCCTGTCACAAAAGAGTTACATTTGTCCGCGTTCAGTTTGGCCTGCAGCATCAGGCTTTATCCAGGGGCACCACGAGGAGGAACGGACTCACCCCCATACACTGCTTAGTCTTCTTCTGCTTATAATTTACATAATATCTTTTGCTCTGATATTTAGTCTTATGCTTAATGTTCTTCTGCTCTTTGTTCTGCAGCCTCTTGTTCTTCTGCTTCTCGGTCTTCCAGGTCGTCGTCGTCTCCAGGGTCGTCGTCTCCGGGGTCGTCGTCATCGGGGTGGTCTTCAGGGTCATCGTCTCCAGGGTCGTCGTCATCTCGGTGGTTGTCGTCTCTGGTGTCGTCGTCATCTTAGGGGTGGTCTTCCGGGTCATCGTCTTTAGTCTCTTGAACTTGGAAATGTAGCAGAAGGTACAAGAAGGCTGAGAAAATGCCGAGAAACAGCTGATGGAACTGGAACTCGGATGGCTACCCGAAGATCCAAGAGCCAATGGAACTACCGAGGACCAGCTGACGTTACTGGAACCCGGTTACTAAGCAGGAGGTACCCGTGCCTGAAAGCACTACCAAGGACCACCTGACGTTGGTGGAACTCGGATACCCAGAGGGAGGCACCTAAGCCAAAGGCTCTGCCCGGAACCAGCTGACGGTACTGGAACCAGGATGGGGAGCAGAAGGTACAAGAGCAAAAGACACTGCCGAGAACCAGCTGACGGTACTGGAACCCGGATGGGTAGCCGAAGGTCCAAGAGCCAATGGAACTACCGAGGACCAGCTGACGTTACTGGAACCCGGTTACTAAGCAGGAGGTACCCGTGCCTGAAAGCACTACCAAGGACCACCTGACGTTGGTGGAACTCGGATACCCAGAGGGAGGCACCTAAGCCAAAGGCTCTGCCCGGAACCAGCTGACGGTACTGGAACCAGGATGGGGAGCAGAAGGTACAAGAGCAAAAGACACTGCCGAGAACCAGCTGACGGTACTGGAACCCGGATGGGTAGCCGAAGGTCCAAGAGCCAATGGAACTACCGAGGACCAGCTGACGTTACTGGAACCCGGTTACTAAGCAGGAGGTACCCGTGCCTGAAAGCACTACCAAGGACCACCTGACGTTGGTGGAACTCGGATACCCAGAGGGAGGCACCTAAGCCAAAGTCTCTGCCCGGAACCAGCTGACGGTACTGGAACCAGGATGGGGAGCAGAAGGTACAAGAGCAAAAGACACTGCCGAGAACCAGCTGACGGTACTGGAACCTGGATGGGTAGCCGAAGGTCCAAGAGCCAATGGAACTACCGAGGACCAGCTGACGTTACTGGAACCCGGTTACTAAGCAGGAGGTACCCGTGCCTGAAAGCACTACCAAGGACCACCTGACGTTGGTGGAACTCGGATACCCAGAGGGAGGCACCTAAGCCAAAGGCTCTACCCGGAACCAGCTGACGGTGCTGGAACCAGGATGGGGACCTATTCAAGCTTGTCTTCCTAGAGCCCCAACTAGCGTTGTTGGAGCAAAGGGTCAGCAGGGGGAGCAGAGTGTAGGCCGAAGCCTGCACTGGTGGCAGCTTTGGGTCTGTTGTGTCTGTGTGGCTGTTGCAGGACACGTTGCCGGCTACACAGCAGGGGAACAGCTGGCGGTACTGAACCCCACTGACACATTGGCGAGGTGTTTGGCTCTGTGCAGCTAGCACATCTGGGCCCCAACTGGCGGTGTTAGAGCCCAGGGTCGGTCAGCAGGAGGAGCAGAGGGAGCGGAGTGTAGGCCGAAGCCTAATTGAACCAATTTCAAAGGTAACCTTTAACTCCCCCTCAGGTGTTACAAACTAGAAGAGCCACAGCTTATGCAGCAGTAGTGCTGCACAAGTCAAAGGTTGCTCTTTTAATTTTTCTCCTTGCACACGCTGAATGAAACACGTATAACATTTAGCCCTTTATACAGTCAAACTGTGTTGGAGGCGAGAGTTCCCTTCGTAATGAGACGCAGCACAGATGTCAAGAATCCCACCTTGGTGCTGGGCGCAGCCTCCTGAGCGTTGTTATTTGCTGTACAGGAGTCTGCGCTGTCGTGTTATCCCTTGGCCTTGCGCTGTTAGCGCTGCCCATCTTCTGACATCATTTAATGTCGGCCGTTGCAGTTTGCGATGACCATGAATCCCAGCCCCGCAGTGTCTTTACATAGTTAAAACACTGCGGGGCTGGGATTTATGGCCTGGCGCAGTACATGTGTTCGCCTCTCACACTCGGGTCCTTACACCCGCTTCAGACTGTGCGGCGTCAGCTGATCCCTTATCGCATGCCACGGCCATGAAGCCGCACAGTCTGAAGAAGGCGGAAGGAGATGAGGGACAGGCGAACATATGCACTGCTCATGCCCATCAATCATACCCTCGCAGTCCAAATAAATAAGACACCGAGGGGCGTTGTGAGGGTCAGGGCGGCTGCAGAGGCGCAGGCAGCCAAACAATGATGCCAGAAGACGGGCAGCGCTACCAAGGGGGTTGCAGCGTGTCATTGCAAAGGAAAGTCAAACCTCCGGGATGGTGAAATGGTCACAGAGGACACATTTTTGACGTGTTCAGTTCCACATGTGCGAGGAGAATAAGTTTATGAGCCACCTTGCACACATGCAGCATTACCGCTGTACAAGGTGGCTGTAAAACATACAAACGCCTGGGGGAGGGGGGACAGGTTCCCTTCAATTTCAGTTCTTGTGTCTGCGTGGCTGTTGCAGGACACGTTGCCGGCTACACAGCAGGGGAACAGCTGGCGGTGCTGAACCCCACTGACACATTGGCTGGTGTTTTTCTCTGTGCAGCTAGCACATCTGGGCCCCAACTGGCGGTGTTAGAGCCCAGGGTCAGCAGGAGGAGCAGGGGGAGCGGAGTGTAGGCCGAAGCCTGCACTGGCGGCAGCTTTGGGTCTGTTGTGTCTGCGTGGCTGTTGCAGGACACGTTGCCGGCTACACAGCAGGGGAACAGCTGGTGGTGCTGAACCCCACTGACACATTGGTGAGGTGTTTGGCTCTGTGCAGCTATCACATCTGGGCCCCAACTGGCGGTGTTAGAGCCCAGGGTCGGTCAGCAGGAGGAGCAGAGGGAGCGGAGTGTAGGCCGAAGCCTAATTGAACCAATTTCAAAGGTAACCTTTAACCCCCCTTCAGGTGTTACAAACTAGAAGAGCCACAGCTTATGCAGCAGTAGTGCTGCACAAGTCAAAGGTTGCTCTTTTAATTTTTCTCCTTGCACACGCTGAATGAAACACGTATAACATTTAGCCCTTTATACAGTCAAACTGTGTTGGAGGCGAGAGTTCCCTTCGTAATGAGACGCAGCACAGATGTCAAGAATCCCACCTTGGTGCTGGGCGCAGCCTCCTGAGCGTTGTTATTTGCTGTACAGGAGTCTGCGCTGTCGTGTTATCCCTTGGCCTTGCGCTGTTAGCGCTGCCCATCTTCTGACATCATTTAATGTCGGCCGTTGCGGTTTGCGATGACCATGAATCCCAGCCCCGCAGTGTCTTTACATAGTTAAAACACTGCGGGGGCTGGGATTCATGGCCTGGCGCAGTACATATGTTCGCCTCTCACACTCGGGTCCTTACACCCGCTTCAGACTGTGCGGTGTCAGCTGATCCCTTATCGCATGCCACGGCCATGAAGCCGCACAGTCTGAGGAAGGCGGAAGGAGATGAGGGACAGGCGAACATATGCACTGCTCATGCCCATCAATCACACCCTCGCAGTCCAAATAAATAAGACACCGAGGGGCGTTGTGTGGGTCAGGGCGGCCGCAGAGGCGCAGGCAGCCAAACAATGATGCCAGAAGACGGGCAGCGCTACCAAGGGGGTTGCAGCGTGTCATTACAAAGGAAAGTCACACCTCAGGGATGGTGAAATGGTCACAGAGGACACATTTTTGACGTGTTCAGTTCCACATGTGCGAGGAGAATAAGTTTATGAGCCACCTTGCACACATGCAGCATTACCGCTGTACAAGGTGGCTGTAATACATACAAACGCCTGGGGGAGGGGGGACAGGTTCCCTTCAATTTCAGTTCTTGTGTCTGCATGGCTGTTGCAGGACACGTTGCCGGCTACACAGCAGGGGAACAGCTGGCGGTGCTGAACCCCACTGACACATTGGCTGGTGTTTTTCTCTGTGCAGCTAGCACATCTGGGCCCCAACTGGCAGTGTTAGAGCCCAGGGTCAGCAGGAAGAGCAGGGGGAGCGGAGTGTAGGCCGAAGCCTGCACTGGCGGCAGCTTTGGGTCTGTTGTGTCTGCGTGGCTGTTGCAGGACACGTTGCTGGCTACACAGCAGGGGAACAGCTGGCGGTGCTGAACCCCACTGACACAATGGCGAGGTGTTTGGCTCTGGCAGCTAGCACATCTGGGCCCCAACTGGCGGTGTTAGAGCCCAGGGTCGGTCAGCAGGAGGAGCAGAGGGAGCGGAGTGTAGGCCGAAGCCTAATTGAACCAATTTCAAAGGTAACCTTTAATTCCCCCTCAGGTGTTACAAACTAGAAGAGCCACAGCTTATGCAGCAGTAGTGCTGCACAAGTCAAAGGTTGCTCTTTTAATTTTTCTCCTTGCACACGCTGAATGAAACACGTATAACATTTAGCCCTTTATACAGTCAAACTGTGTTGGAGGCGAGAGTTCCCTTCGTAATGAGACGCAGCACAGATGTCAAGAATCCCACCTTGGTGCTGGGCGCAGCCTCCTGAGCGTTGTTATTTGCTGTACAGGTGTCTGCGCTGTCGTGTTATCCCTTGGCCTTGCGCTGTTAGCGCTGCCCATCTTCTGACATCATTTAATGTCGGCCGTTGCGGTTTGCGATGACCATGAATCCCAGCCCCGCAGTGTCTTTACATAGTTAAAACACTGCGGGGCTGGGATTCATGGCCTGGCGCAGTACATATGTTCGCCTCTCACACTCGGGTCCTTACACCCGCTTCAGACTGTGCGGCGTCAGCTGATCCCTTATCGCATGCCACGGCCATGAAGCCGCACAGTCTGAAGAAGGCGGAAGGAGATGAGGGACAGGCGAACATATGCACTGCTCATGCCCATCAATCACACCCTCGCAGTCCAAATAAATAAGACACCGAGGGGCGTTGTGTGGGTCAGGGCGGCCGCAGAGGTGCAGGCAGCCAAACAATGATGCCAGAAGACGGGCAGCGCTACCAAGGGGGTTGCAGCGTGTCATTACAAAGGAAAGTCACACCTCCGGGACGGTGAAATGGTCACAGAGGACACATTTTTGACGTGTTCAGTTCCACATGTGCGAGGAGAATAAATTTATGAGCCACCTTGCACACATGCAGCATTACCGCTGTACAAGGTGGCTGTAAAACATACAAACACCTGGGGGAGGGGGGACAGGTTCCCTTCAATTTCAGTTCTTGTGTCTGCGTGGCTGTTGCAGGACACGTTGCCGGCTACACAGCAGGGGAACAGCTGGCGGTGCTGAACCCCGCTGACACATCGGCGAAGTGTTTGGCTCTGTGCAGCTAGCACTTCTGGGCCCCAACTGGCGGTGTTAGAGCCCAGGGTCAGCAGCAGGAACAGAGTGTAGGCCGAAGCCTGCACTGGAGCAAGTTGAAAGGGAACCTTTAACCCCCCCCCCAGGCGTTTGTAGCTGAAAGAGCCATCTTGTACAGCACTAATGCTGGAAAAGGTAAACTTAGCTCTTTTAATTATGGTCCTTGCACATGCTGAACCTACCACTTATGAGATGTGTCCCCTCACACCGTTAAACCGTCCGGTAGGTGGAACTTTTCTTTGTCATGTGACGCAGCACAGCCGTCATTCTTACCCCCTTGGCGCTGTGCGCCGCCTCCTCAGCATTGTTTGCATCTGTCCCAGAGCCTGCGCTGTTAGGTTACCCCTTGGCCATGCACACATTTTGCGCTGCCCGTCTTCTGACATCATTTGGTGTCAGGCTGGCTGCGCCTGTGCGGCCGCGCTGGCCGAGATCCCGCCTCGCAGTGTCGTCTAATGTAATCCCACCGCGGGCCTGGGATCCGTGGCCATGCGCAGTGCATATCCTCGCCTCTCACTCCCCTCCCTACGGCTTCTTCAGACTGTGCGGCGTCACGGCCGTGGCATGCTATTAGGGATCAGCTGACGCCGCACAGTCTGAAGAAGCCATAGGGAGGGGAGTGAGAGGCGAGGATATGCACTGCGCATGGCCACGGATCCCAGGCCCGCGGTGGGATTACATTAGACGACACTGCGAGGCGGGATCTCGGCCAGCGCGGCCGCACAGGCGCAGCCAGCCTGACACCAAATGATGTCAGAAGACGGGCAGCGCAAAATGTGTGCATGGCCAAGGGGTAACCTAACAGCGCAGGCTCCGGGACAGATGCAAACAACGCTGAGGAGGCGGCGCACGGCGCCAAGGGGGTAAGAATGACGGCTGTGCTGCGTCACATGACAAAGGAAAGTTCCACCTACCGGACGGTTTAACGGTGTGAGGGGACACATCTCATAAGTGGTAGGTTCAGCATGTGCAAGGAGCACCACGAAAAGAGGCACTTTTTCCATTTGCATCATTACTGCTGCACAAGGTGGCTCTTTCAGTAACAAACGCCTTGGGGGGGGGGACAGGTTCCCTTAAATTTAAGTTGTTGTGCCTGCGTGGCGGTCGCATGACACGTTGCCGTATACACAGCAGGGGAACAGCTGGCGGTGCTGAACCCCACTAACACATTGGCGAGGTGTTTGGCTCTGTGCGTACAGCACTTCTGGACAGCAACTAGCGGTGTTGTTGCCCAGGGACAGGAGGAGGAGGAGGAGGAGGTGGAGGAGATAGGAGGGATTGCCACACACACAGCTGGGGAACAGCTGACATTACTGAACCCCAATAACAGAGGAGCGACTGTTGACTGTGCGTACAGCACTTCTGGACAGCAACTAGCGGTGTTGGAGCCCAGGGACAGGAGGAGGAGGTGGAGGAGATAGGAGGGATTGCCACACACACAGCTGGGGAACAGCTGACATTACTGAACCCCAATAACAGAGGAGTGACTGTTGACTGTGCGTACAGCACTTCTGGACAGCAACTAGCGGTGTTGGAGCCCAGGGACAGGAGGAGGAGGAGGAGGTGGTGGAGGAGATAGGAGGGATTGCCACACACACAGCTGGGGAACAGCTGACGTTACTGAACCCCAATAACAGAGGAGGGACTGTTGACTGTGCGTACAGCACTACCAGGCAACAACTAGCGGTGTTGTAGCCCAGGGACAGCAGGAGAAGCAGAAGAACACAATGTAGGCCGAAGCCTGATTGGAGAAAGTTGAAAGGGAACCTTTAGCCCCCCCCCAAGGCGTTTGTAGCTGAAAGAGCCAGCTTGTGCAGCACAAAAGATGCAAAAGGAAAAGGTGGCTCTTTTCATTATGCTCCTTGCAAACACAGAACTAAACACTTATAAAATGTGTCCCCTGAAACCGTGAGACCGTCCCGGAGGTGGGACTTTCCTTCGTAATATGACGCAGCACAGCTGTCATTCCTACCCCCTTGGCGCCGTGCCCCGGCTCCTCAGCGTTGTTTGAATCTGTCCCGGAGCCTGCGCTGTTATGTTATCCCTTGGCCATGCACACTTAGCGCTGCCCATCTTCTGACATCATTTGGTGTCAGGCTGGCTGCGCCTGTGCTGCCGCGCTGGCCGAGATCCCGCCTCGCAGTGTCGTCTAATGTAATCCCACCGCGGGCCTGGGATCCGTGGCCATGCGCAGTGCATATCCTCGCCTCTCACTCCCCTCCCTACGGCTTCTTCAGACTGTGCGGCGTCACGGCCGTGGCATGCTATTAGGGATCAGCTGACGGCGCACAGTCTGAAGAAGGCGTAGGGAGATGAGTGAGAGGCGGAGGTTCAGATATGCACTGCGCATGTCCATGGATCTCAGGCCCCCAGTGGGATGAAATCAGAAGACAATGCGAGGCGGGTTCTCGGCCAGCGCGGCCGCACAGGCGCAACCAGCCTGACACCAATTGATGTCAGAAGATGGGCAGCTGTCATGATTCTCAATGGCGAGAGAACATAGCCCAGCATATATGAGAACTAGCTCTTGGAAGATGGAAACTATACTGACCATGAACTAAACCTGCCGCACAACTAGAAGTGGCCGGGTAGCATGCCTACGTTTTTTTATCCCTAGATGCCCAGCGCCAGCCGGAGAACTACCTAATCCTAGCAGAGGAAAAGACAGTCCTGGCTCACCTCTAGAGAAATTTTCCCAAAAGGCAGACAGAGGCCCCCACATATATTGGCGGTGATTTAAGATGAAATGACAAACGTAGTATGAAAATAGGTTTAGCAAAAATCGAGGTCCGCTTACTAGATAGCAAGAAGACAGAAAGGGCACTTTCATGGTCAGCAGAAAACCCTATCAAAACACCATCCAGAAATTACTTTAAGACTCTAGCATTAACTCATAACACCAGAGTGGCAATTTCCGCTCACAAGAGCTTTCCAGACACAGTAACGAAACAGCAGCTGTGAACAGGAACAAAATGCAAAAACACACAAGGACAAAAGTCCAACTTAGCTGGGAGTTGTCTAGTAGCAGGAACATGCACAGAAAGGCTTCTGATTACATTGTTGACCGGCATGAAACTGACAGAGGAGCAAGGTTATATAGCGACTCCCACATCCTGATAGGAGCAGGTGAACAGAGGGGATGATGCACACAAGTACAATTCCACAAGTGGCCACCGGGGGAGCCCAGAATCCAATTTCACAACAGTACCCCCCCCTCAAGGAGGGGGCACCGAACCCTCACCAGAACCACCAGGGCGATCAGGATGAGCCCTATGAAAGGCACGGACAAGATCGGAGGCATGAACATCAGAGGCAGTGACCCAAGAATTATCCTCCTGACCGTATCCCTTCCATTTGACCAGATACTGGAGTTTCCGTCTGGAAACACGAGAGTCCAAGATCTTTTCCACAACGTACTCCAACTCACCCTCAACCAACACCGGAGCAGGAGGCTCAACGGAAGGCACAGCCGGTACCTCATACCTGCGCAACAATGACCGATGAAAAACATTATGAATCGAAAAGGATGCAGGGAGGTCCAAACGGAAGGACACAGGGTTAAGAATCTCCAATATCTTGTACGGGCCGATGAACCGAGGCTTAAACTTAGGAGAAGAAACCCTCATAGGGACAAAACGAGAAGACAACCACACCAAGTCCCCAACACAAAGCCGAGGACCAACACGACGACGGCGGTTGGCAAAAAGCTGAGTCTTCTCCTGGGACAACTTCAAATTGTCCACCACCTGCCCCCAAATCTGATGCAACCTCTCCACCACAGCATCCACTCCAGGACAATCCGAAGATTCCACTTGACCGGAGGAAAATCGAGGATGAAACCCCGAATTACAGAAAAACGGGGACACCAAGGTGGCAGAGCTGGCCCGATTATTGAGGGCGAACTCCGCCAAAGGCAAAAAAGCAACCCAATCATCCTGATCCGCAGACACAAAACACCTCAAATATGTCTCCAAGGTCTGATTAGTCCGCTCGGTCTGGCCATTAGTCTGAGGATGGAAAGCAGACGAAAAAGACAAATCTATGCCCATCCTAGCACAGAATGCCCGCCAAAATCTAGACACGAATTGGGTCCCTCTGTCAGAAACGATATTCTCCGGAATACCATGCAAACGAACAACATTTTGAAAAAACAGAGGAACCAACTCGGAAGAAGAAGGCAACTTAGGCAAGGGAACCAGATGAACCATCTTAGAGAAACGGTCACACACCACCCAGATGACAGACATCTTATGAGAAACAGGCAGATCCGAAATAAAATCCATCGAGATGTGCGTCCAAGGCCTCTTCGGGATAGGCAAGGGTAACAACAATCCACTAGCCCGAGAACAACAAGGCTTGGCCCGAGCACAAACGTCACAAGACTGCACAAAGCCTCGCACATCTCGTGACAGGGAAGGCCACCAGAAGGACCTTGCCACCAAATCCCTGGTACCAAAGATTCCAGGATGACCTGCCAACGCAGAAGAATGAACCTCAGAGATGACTCTAAATGAGGTTCCTCATAAAGCAACCCCAAGGCCAGAAAAAACGCATCCACATTGAGCAACGCAGGATCCCCTGGTGCCAATGCAAAAGCCCAGTCTTGAGGGTCGCCCCGGAGCAAGGAAATTACAATCCTGACCTGCTGTGCAGGGTCTCCGGCAGAGCGAGACTTCAGGGACAAAAACAATTTGCAATTATTTTTAAAATTTTGAAAGTGAGATCTATTCCCCGAGAAGAATTCAGGCAAAGGAATTCTAGGCTCAGACATAGGTGCATGAACAACAAAATCTTGCAAATTTTGTACCTTTGTGGTGAGATTATTCAAACCTGTAGCTACACTCTGAAGATCCATTTGAAACAGGTGAACACAGAGCCATTCAAGGATAAGAAGGAGAGAAAGAGAGGAAGGCTGCAGTATAGGCAGACTAGCAAGTGATTCAATTAAGAGCACACTCAGAACTAGAGGAAAAAAAAAAAAAAAAATTGTAGCAGACTTCTTTTTTCTCTCCTTTCTCAGCCAGTAATTTAACCCTTTTTTTTTGGGCCGGTCAAACTGTCATGATTCTCAATGGCGAGAGAACATAGCCCAGCATATATGAGAACTAGCTCTTGGAAGATGGAAACTATACTGACCATGAACTAAACCTGCCGCACAACTAGAAGTGGCCGGGTAGCATGCCTACGTTTTTTTATCCCTAGATGCCCAGCGCCAGCCGGAGAACTACCTAATCCTAGCAGAGGAAAAGACAGTCCTGGCTCACCTCTAGAGAAATTTTCCCAAAAGGCAGACAGAGGCCCCCACATATATTGGCGGTGATTTAAGATGAAATGACAAACGTAGTATGAAAATAGGTTTAGCAAAAATCGAGGTCCGCTTACTAGATAGCAAGAAGACAGAAAGGGCACTTTCATGGTCAGCAGAAAACCCTATCAAAACACCATCCAGAAATTACTTTAAGACTCTAGCATTAACTCATAACACCAGAGTGGCAATTTCCGCTCACAAGAGCTTTCCAGACACAGTAACGAAACAGCAGCTGTGAACAGGAACAAAATGCAAAAACACACAAGGACAAAAGTCCAACTTAGCTGGGAGTTGTCTAGTAGCAGGAACATGCACAGAAAGGCTTCTGATTACATTGTTGACCGGCATGAAACTGACAGAGGAGCAAGGTTATATAGCGACTCCCACATCCTGATAGGAGCAGGTGAACAGAGGGGATGATGCACACAAGTACAATTCCACAAGTGGCCACCGGGGGAGCCCAGAATCCAATTTCACAACAGGCAGCACTAAGTGTGCCTGGCCAAGGGATAACATAACAGCGCAGGCTCCGGGACAGATTCAAACAACGCTGAGGAGCCGGGGCACAGCACCAAGGGGGTAGGAATGACAGCTGTGCTGCGTCATATTACGAAGGAAAGTCCCACCTCCGGGACGGTTTTACGGTATCAGTGGACACATTTTATAAGTGTTAAGTTCTGCGTGTGCAAGGAGCTAAACAAAAATAGCTACCTTTTCCTTGTGCAGCATTACTGCTGCACAAGGTGGCTCTTTCAGTAACAAACGCCGTGGGGGGGGGGACAGGTTCCCTTACATTTCAGTTGTTGTGTCAGCGTGGCGGTCGCAGGACACATTGCCGGCTACACAGCTGGGGATCAGCTGACGTTACTGAAACCCAATAACACTGGGTCGTATGTTTTGACTGTGCAGACGGCACTTCTGAGCCTCAACTGGCGGTGTTGGAGCCCAGGAATTTAAGTTCAGGTGGTAGAAAGATGAACACAACAGGAGACCTGAATAACGTAGTCACCTAATTATTTAATCAGGAAGAGGAGTGGCAAATTCCTGCGAGATCCAGGCCTTGTTCATTTTCAGGAAAGTAAGCCGGTCAACGTTTTCGGAGGATAGTCGCATGCGACGGTCAGTTAGTACACCACCTGCAGCACTAAAGACGCGTTCCGATAATACACTAGCCGCAGGGCAATCCAGCACCTCCAATGCATACTGGCTTAGCTCTGGCCATGTATCCAGCTTTGAGACCAAAAACTTGAAAGGTGAAGAGCCGTCTGGGTGTACAGCAAGAGGGCAAGACATGTAGTCTGTCACCATCTGACGGAACCATTGCCTCCTGCTGACTGGAGCCGTCTGTGATGGTGTAGACTTTTGTGGCGGGCACAGAAAACTGTGCCACAGTTGGGCCATTCTGCTCTTGCCTTGGGCAGAGGCACTGCTTCTGCTCCCTCTTTGTGCAGAGCCTCCATCACTGCCTGGACACACTGAGCTGCCTTGTAATGCACTAGCAGCACTTCTCTCACTTGGAATGGAGAAGATGATGGAATTCACCAGTGTGTCTTGGTACTCCCGCATTTTTTGCTTCCGGTTCAACGGTGTGATGAGGCTTTCTACGTTGTCCCGGTAGCGAGGATCGAGGAGGGTGAACACCCAATATTCAGACATGTTGAGAATGTGGGCGATGCGGCGGTTGTTTCTCAGGCACTGCAGCATGTAATCCACCATGTGCTGCAGACTGCCAACTGCCCAAGAAACGCTGTCCCCTGCTGGAGGCGTGATCTCTGCCCGCTCGTCATCACCCCACCCTCGCTGTATACACTGACTACTGGACAATTGTGTAACTCCCTCCTCTGGACGGATGTCTTCCTCCTCCATTGACTCCTCCTCATCCTCCTCACAAACTGTCCCCTGCCTACGCATTTGTGAGGAACCACGTGGCGCTGACTGTCCAGAAGATGATGGAAATGGTGAATCCTCATCCTCCACCTCTTCCACAACATCATCCCTTAGCGCTTGCAGTGATTTTTCAAGCAGGCAGATAAGGGGGACAGTCATGCTGACTAGTGCATCATCTGCACTCGCCATCCGCGTGGAATAATCGAAGGGACGCAAAACCTGGCAGACGTCATTCATAGTGGCCCACTCTGTGGTTGTGAAGTCTGAACGGCGCGGAGTGCGACTTCTTTGCGCCTGATGCAGCTGGTACTCCATTACAGCTTGCTGCTGCTCACACAACCGCTCCAACATATGTAACGTGGAATTCCACCTGGTAGGTAGGTCACATATGATGCGATGTTCCGGCAGGTGGTGTCGGCGCTGCAGAGCCGCAATGCGCGCTTTTGCCGTGCTGGAACGCCGCAAGTGAGCACACTCTAGGCGGACCTTGTGCAGCAGTGCATCAAGATCCGGATAGTCCCTCAAAAAACTCTGCACGACCAAATTGAGCACATGTGCCAGACATGGGATGTGAGTGAGGTTGCCGAGACCCAGAGCTGCCACCAGATTTCGGCCATTGTCACACACTACCATGCCTGGCTGGAGATTCGCTGGCACAAACCACACATGGCTCTCCTGCTTGATGGCATTCCAGAGCTCCTGCGCTGTGTGGCTTCGATTCCCCAAAGAAATTAATTTCAAGACGGCCTGTTGACGTTTGGCCACGGCTGTGCTCATGTCGGTCGTAACAGGTAAACGTTCATCACGGGTCCATGTGGAGGTGGACTGTGACGGCTCCTGCAGCGATGATTCTGAGGAACTGGTGTAAGAGGAGGAGTCAATGCGTACAGAATGGATTCCTGCAATCCTTGGAGTGGGCAGGACACGTCCTGTGCCACTCGCACGATCTGTACCCGGCTCAACGACATTAACCCAATGGGCAGTGAGGGAAAGGTATCGCCCCTGTCCATGTTGACTGGTCCACGCATCGGTGGTGAGGTGGACCTTGCTACTGACGGCATTCAGTAGCGCGTGTTTTATGTGTCCCTCCACATGCTTGTGTAGGGCAGGGGCGGCTTGCCTGCTGAAGTAAAAGCGGCTGGACACATTGTACTGTGGGACTGCCAATGACATCAAGTCACGGAAGCTGTCAGTCTCCACCAGCCTGAATGACAGCATTTCCAGTGACAGAAGTTTGGCAATGCCTGCAGTCAGAGCCTGTGCTCGTGGGTGGTTTTACGAGAAAGGCCGCCTTTTCTCCCATGCCTGTACTACCGATGGCTGTACACTGGGCTGGGAGTGTGTGGATGACTGGGAAAGTGGTGCATCGGGTGGAATTACAGCGGGTCTCTGGACAACAGGGCCAGAGGTTCTTCCACGGCGATCCTGGGAGGAAGCCGAACCAGCTGCGTGTGAGCTGGAGGAAGAGGCAACACGAGCTGAAGAGGTGGTAGCTGCCGCTGTTGTTTGGCCTAGTGTAATGACCCCAATGGCAGAGGGTCTCAGGAATAATGCTAAGTCAGTAAATACAGAAAACCAGCTCATAGGGCAGTGGTAACTGGGCTGACCATATAACTAATCCTAGCACCACAAATACCAGCAGCCGGGGAATGTTCCTACGTTGATCCTAGACGTCTCGCGCCAGCCGGAGAGCTAACTACCCCTAGAAGGGAAAAGGAAGACCTTTCTTGCCTCCAGAGGAAATACCCCAAAAAGTTGGATAGAAGCCCCCCACAAATAATAACGGTGAGGTAAGAGGAAAAGACAAACATAAGAATGAGCTAGGAATTTAGCAAAGAGAGGCCCACTAGCTAATAGCAGAATATAGAAAGATAACTTATATGGTCAGCAAAAAATCCTATCAAAAATATCCACACTGGAAATTCAAGAACCCCCGAACCGTCTAACGGCCCGGGGGGAGAACACCAGCCCCCTAGAGCTTCCAGCAAGGTCAGGAATCACATTTAGTACAAGCTGGACAAAAATGATAGCAAACAAATAACCCAAAAAACAAAGAAGCAAGACTTAGCTTAATTTAGCACGAACCAGGACCAGCAAACAGGAGCAAACAGAATGTGTCTGATAACACCGATGCCAGGCACTGGACTAAGGTTCCAGGAGGTTTATATAGCAACACCCCTGAAGTAACGACCCAGCTGGGTGCAAACAGAGGGAAGGAAATCCCAGAGTCATATCACTAGTAACCACTAGAGGGAGCCAAAAAAGTCTAATTCACAACAGTACCCCCCCCTTAAGGAGGGGTCACCGAACCCTCACCAAGACCACCAGGGCGATCAGTTTGAGCAGCGTGAAAGGCACGAACTAAATCGGCCGCATGCACATCAGAGGCAACCACCCAGGAATTATCCTCCTGACCATAACCCTTCCACTTGACCAAATACTGAAGCCTCCGCCTGGAGAGACGAGAATCCAAGATCTTCTCCACCACATACTCCAACTTGCCCTCAACCAACACCGGAGCAGGAGGCTCAGCAGAAAGAACCACAGGCACAACATAGCGTCGTAACAAAGACCTATGGAACACGTTGTGAATGGCAAACGAAACCGGAAGATCCAAGCGAAAGGACACAGGATTAAGGATTTCCAATATCTTGTAAGGACCGATGAAGCGAGGCTTAAATTTAGGAGAGGAGACCTTCATAGGAACAAATCGAGAAGACAGCCACACCAAATCCCCAACACGAAGTCGGGGACCCACACCGCGGCGGCGGTTGGCAAAACGCTGAGCCTTCTCCTGTGACAACTTCAAGTTGTCCACCACATGATTCCAGATCCGCTGCAACCTATCCACCACAGAATCTACTCCAGGACAGTCAGAAGGCTCCACATGTCCCGAGGAAAAACGAGGATGGAAACCAGAGTTGCAGAAAAATGGCGAAACCAAAGTAGCGGAACTAGCCCGATTATTTAGGGCAAACTCAGCCAACGGCAAGAAGGTCACCCAATCATCCTGAACTGCCGAAACAAAACACCTCAAGTAAGCTTCCAGAGTCTGATTAGTTCGCTCAGTTTGTCCATTAGTCTGAGGATGAAAGGCAGACGAGAACGATAAATCAATGCCCATCCTAGCACAAAAGGATCGCCAGAACCTGGAAACAAACTGGGATCCTCTGTCAGACACAATATTCTCAGGAATGCCGTGTAAACGAACCACATTCTGAAGGAACACAGGAACCAGATCGGAAGAGGAAGGCAGCTTAGGCAAAGGCACCAAATGGACCATTTTTGAAAAGCGATCACATACCACCCAGATGACAGACATACCCTGAGACACCGGGAGATCAGAAATGAAATCCATGGAAATATGTGTCCAAGGCCTCTTCAGGACAGGCAAGGGCAAGAGCAACCCGCTGGCACGGGAACAGCAAGGCTTAGCTCGAGCACAAGTCCCACAGGACTGCACAAATGACCGTACATCCCGTGACAAGGAAGGCCACCAAAATGACCTAGCCACCAGATCTCTGGTGCCAAAAATTCCCGGATGACCTGCCAACACCGAGGAATGAACCTCGGAAATGACTCTGCTGGTCCACTTATCAGGAACAAACAGTCTGTCAGGTGGACAAGAGTCAGGTCTACCAGCTTGAAATCTCTGCAACACACGTCGCAAATCAGGAGAAATGGCTGACAAAATAACTCCTTCTTTAAGAATACCAACAGGTTCTGTGACTCCAGGAGAGTCAGGCACAAAGCTCCTTGAAAGAGCATCAGCTTTCACATTCTTTGAACCTGGTAAATACGAGACCACAAAGTCAAAATGGGAGAAAAACAATGACCAGCGGGCCTGTCTAGGATTCAAGCGTTTAGCAGACTCGAGATACATCAAATTTTTGTGATCAGTCAAGACCACCACACGATGCTTAGCACCCTCGAGCCAATGACGCCACTCCTCAAATGCCCACTTCATGGCCAGTAATTCCCGATTGCCCACATCATAATTCCGCTCAGCAGGCAAAAACTTCCTAGAGAAGAAAGCACATGGTCTCATTACCGAGCAACCAGGGCCTCTCTGTGACAAAACGGCCCCTGCCCCAATCTCAGAAGCATCCACCTCGACCTGAAAGGGAAGTGAGACATCAGGCTGGCACAAAACAGGCGCCGAAGTAAACCGGCGCTTCAACTCCTGGAACGCCTCCACGGCTGCAGGAGCCCAGTTAGCAACATCAGAACCTTTCTTGGTCATATCCATCAAAGGTTTAACAACGCTAGAAAAATTAGCGATAAAACGACGGTAGAAGTTAGCAAAACCCAAGAACTTCTGAAGACTCTTAACTGACGTGGGTTGAGTCCACTCATGAATAGCTCGGACCTTGACTGGGTCCATCTCCACAGCAGAAGGGGAAAAAATAAACCCCAAAAAGGGAACTTTCTGTACTCCAAAGAGACACTTTGAGCCTTTAACAAACAAGGCATTCTCACGCAAGACCTGAAACACCATCCTGACCTGCTCCACATGTGAGTCCCAATCTTCAGAGAAAACCAGAATATCGTCCAGATAAACAATCATACATTTATCCAGATACTTCCGGAAAATATCATGCATAAAGGACTGAAATACTGAGGGAGCATTAGAAAGCCCGAAAGGCATCACCAAGTACTCAAAATGACCTTCGGGCGTATTAAATGCAGTCTTCCATTCATCACCTTGCTTAATGCGCACAAGGTTGTATGCACCACGAAGATCTATCTTGGTGAACCACTTGGCACCCTTAATCCGGGCAAACAAGTCCGACAAGAGAGGCAAAGGATACTGAAATTTTACAGTGATTTTATTCAGTAGCCGATAGTCAATACAAGGTCTCAAAGATCCATCCTTCTTAGCCACAAAAAAGAATCCCGCACCAAGAGGGGAAGAGGATGGACGGATATGCCCCTTCTCCAGAGACTCCTTGATATATGAACGCATTGCGGCATGCTCAGGTACTGACAGATTAAATAATCTTCCCTTAGGAAATTTACTACCTGGAATCAAATCTATGGCGCAGTCACAGTCCCTATGAGGAGGCAGAGCACTGGATCTGGACTCACTGAATACATCCTGATAATCAGACAAATACTCAGGAACTTCCGAAGGAGTAGAGGAAGCAATAGACACCGGCGGGGAATCAGCATGAATTCCCTGACAGCCCCAACTTGACACAGACATTGCCTTCCAATCCAGGACTGGATTGTGGGTGTGTAACCATGGCAGACCCAAAACGACCAAATCATGCATTTTATGCAGAACAAGAAAACGAATCACCTCCCGATGTTCAGGAGTCATGCACATGGTCACCTGCGTCCAAAACTGCGGTTTATTTTCCGCCAATGGCGTAGCATCAATACCTCTAAGAGGAATAGGATTTAGTAATGGTTCAAGAACAAAACCACAGTGCTTGGCAAATGACAGATCCATAAGACTCAGGGCGGCACCTGAATCCACAAACGCCATAACAGGGTAAGAAGACAAAGAGCAAATTAAAGTCACAGACAAAAAAAATTTAGGTTGCAAATTACCAATGGCGACAGGACTAACAACCCTTGTTAGGCGTTTAGAGCATGCTGATATAACATGTGTAGAATCACCACAGTAAAATCACAACCCATTCTGACGTCTATGATTTTTCCGTTCATTTCTAGTCTGAATTCTATCACATTGCATTAAATCAGGTGTTTGTTCAGACAACACCACCAGAGGATTAGCGGTTTTGCGCTCCCGCAAACGCCGGTCAATTTGAATAGCAAGCGCCATAGAATCATTCAGACTTGTAGGAATGGGGAAACCCACCATCACAGTTCTTAATGGCTTCAGAAAGGCCATTTCTGAAATTTGCAGCCAGAGCACACTCATTCCACTGAGTAAGCACGGACCATTTCCGAAATTTTTGGCAATACACTTCAGCTTCATCCTGACCCTGAGAAATAGCCAGCAAGGCTTTTTCTGCCTGAATTTCAAGATTGGGTTCCTCGTAAAGCAATCCGAGCGCCAGAAAAAACGCATCAATATTCGCCAATGCCGGATCTCCTGGCGCTAGCGAGAAAGCCCAATCCTGAGGGTCGCCCCGCAAAAAAGAAATAACAATTTTAACTTGCTGAGCAAAATCTCCAGATGAACGGGGTCTCAGAGAAAGAAACAATTTACAATTATTCTTGAAATTCCTAAACCTAAATCGATCTCCAGAAAACAATTCCGGAATAGGTATTTTAGGTTCAGACATAGGACTACTGGTAACAAAATCTTGTATACCCTGCACACGAGCTGCCAGCTGGTCAACACTTGTAATCAAGGTCTGCACATTCATGTCTGCAGCAAGCACACGCCACTCAAAGGTAAAGGGGAGGAAGAGAAGGAAGGAAAAAAAAAACTCAGAATTTCCTTTCTTATTATCCCACTTCTGCAATGCTTTAAACAGTCAATATTGGCCTGGCATACTGTTATGACCCCAATGGCAGAGGGTCTCAGGAATAATGCTAAGTCAGTAAATACAGAAAACCAGCTCATAGGGCAGTGGTAACTGGGCTGACCATATAACTAATCCTAGCACCACAAATACCAGCAGCCGGGGAACGTTCCTACGTTGATCCTAGACGTCTCGCGCCAGCCGGAGAGCTAACTACCCCTAGAAGGGAAAAGGAAGACCTTTCTTGCCTCCAGAGGAAATACCCCAAAAAGTTGGATAGAAGCCCCCCACAAATAATAACGGTGAGGTAAGAGGAAAAGACAAACATAAGAATGAGCTAGGAATTTAGCAAAGAGAGGCCCACTAGCTAATAGCAGAATATAGAAAGATAACTTATATGGTCAGCAAAAAATCCTATCAAAAATATCCACACTGGAAATTCAAGAACCCCCGAACCGTCTAACGGCCCGGGGGGAGAACACCAGCCCACTAGAGCTTCCAGCAAGGTCAGGAATCACATTTAGTACAAGCTGGACAAAAATGATAGCAAACAAATAACCCAAAAAACAAAGAAGCAAGACTTAGCTTAATTTAGCACGAACCAGGACCAGCAAACAGGAGCAAACAGAATGTGTCTGATAACACCGATGCCAGGCACTGGACTAAGGTTCCAGGAGGTTTATATAGCAACACCCCTGAAGTAACGACCCAGCTGGGTGCAAACAGAGGGAAGGAAATCCCAGAGTCATATCACTAGTAACCACTAGAGGGAGCCAAAAAAGTCTAATTCACAACACCTAGCTCTTCAGTGTGTTTTTCTAACTCCGCCACGTGCCTGTTGCGCACATGTTTCCACATGTTGTAGGTATTGAGGTTGCTGACATTTCGACCTCTTTTTACTTTGTGATGACACACCTTGCATTTGACATAGCAAATGTCATCTGCAACTGTGTCAAAAAAGGACCAGGCACTGCAAGTCTTGGGAGTGCCCTTTTTGGCTTTTGGAAGAGACATGCTCCTAACGAGTGCCAAAGCGGAGGCTGCAGGATCCGCAGTCTTCCCCCTCCCTCTCCCTCTTTGGGCCGTACAGGGAATCTCTTCCTCAGAGCTGCTCCCACCACCTTCCTGTCCCTCATGCCAAGATGGGTCAAGGACCTCATCATCTACACTACCCTCTGCCCCCAACTGCTCCTCCTGGGTAGTCTCAGCAGCAGAGCACGCACCTGAAAGTGGCACCTGAGTGTCATCATCAGCGGATGCGGCCTGCGATGTGGTGACCGGAGGCACTGGCCCACCCGCCTCTTCAGAGGAAGAGAGAAAAAGCTGTTGGGCATCACTGCACCCTGCCTCTTCTTCCATTTCTCCAATGCTGCTTGGCTGGCCCCCTCTTTCCAAGCCAAGAGTTTCAGAGAACAGAAGTAGAGACGGCTCCTGTCCTGGGCTCTCTGTTTGCCTGGGCAATTTGGCAGGTGGTGAAGAGACAGATGGCTGCTCTCCAGTGCTCTGTGTCTGAGAGGATGTGGCACTAATTGAAGTTGATGCATTAGCTGCCATCCATCCGAGAACGGCTTCAATTTGTTCTTCACGCAGCAGCGGTGTACGGCGCTCTGCGACAAAGCTGCGCATGAAGGACTGTTCCCTGGTGAAAGTGGGTGCTGATGAGTCACCGGTGCCCACAGCAGGCACAGAATCCCCATGTCCTCTCCCTGCTCCGCGCCCACGCCCACGTGCCTTACTCACTGCCTTCTTCATCTTGATTGACTGATAAAGATAAGCAGAAAAGTACTAACGGCTTTGTGTGCTTATTCCTGAACAACTCCTAACAGGTATAAGAAACACTAATTTTCTAAAGTGTGGACTAGACTTTAATATGAGCTAATATGGCCTACACAAATGTTAAGTGGTGTCACTGGTGTGTTTGGTGAACTTTATTATTTATTTATTTTTTGGGGACTGAACTGACAACATAGAGAGCTGCAGTCACACGGAGACCGTGCAGACAGCCGTAAACGGCGCTGCAAGGCCCAAAAACCCTCCTCTACGTTATCCTATGTAGTGTTTTTCCACAAGTTAGCTGGAGACGGGTGGAAAGACACTAATAGGAATTTTTTAAAAAAATGTGCAGCAGCCTGCACTACTTAAAACAAAAGGAAAATTGATTTTACGGTATGACGCAGTGAAGAACCCTGAGCTGGAGACAACCAGGCTATGGCTGCTCACAGACTACAGGGCGAGCTGCAGTCACACGGAGACCGTGCAGACAGCCGTAAACGGCGCTGCAAGGCCCAAAAACCCTCCTCTACGTTATCCTATATAGTGTTTTTCCACAAGTTAGCTGGAGACGGGTGGAAAGACACTAATAGGAATTTTTTGAAAAAATGTGCAGCAGCCTGCACTACTTAAAACAAAAGGAAAATTGATTTTACGGTATGACGCAGTGAAGAACCCTGAGCTGGAGACAACCAGGCTATGGCTGCTCACAGACTACAGGGCGAGCTGCAGTCACACGGAGACCGTGCAGACAGCCGTAAACGGCGCTGCAAGGCCCAAAAACCCTCCTCTACGTTATCCTATGTAGTGTTTTTCCACAAGTTAGCTGGAGACGGGTGGAAAGACACTAATAGGAATTTTTAGAAAAAATGTGCAGCAGCCTGCACTACTTAAAACAAAAGGAAAATTGATTTTACGGTATGACGCAGTGAAGAACCCTGAGCTGGAGACAACCAGGCTATGGCTGCTCACAGACTACAGGGCGAGCTGCAGTCACACGGAGACCGTGCAGACAGCCGTAAACGGCGCTGCAAGGCCCAAAAACCCTCTTCTACGTTATCCTATGTAGTGTTTTTCCACAAGTTAGCTGGAGACGGGAGGAAAGACACTAATAGGAATTTTTTGAAAAAATGAGCAGCAGACTACACTACTTGAAAAAAAAAAAAAACAGTATGAGGCAATGAACCACCCTCCCTGAACTGAATACAACCAGCTATGGATGGCCTATGGCTGCACTCAGACTAGAGAGTGGGCTGCACTCACACACACACACACACACAGACCTTGCAGATCGCTGTGAAAACAGCGCTACAAGGCAAAAGCAAGGTGAATAGTAGGTGAACACAGCGGTTGCTAAATTAGCCTTTGAAAAGCACAAAGAAGCAAAACGCTATCTCTAAACTGGCCCTCAGTCAGCAAATAGCGTCCTGTCACTAACTGAATTCACAGCAGAGTGAGCGCAAAATGGCGCCAGCGACTTTTAAACTGCATCATGACATCATTTCAGCAGCCAATCACAGCCATGCCAGTAGTTTCATGCCCTCCATGCTGAACAGGATGTGCCCACACTTGGAATCATTCTCATTGGCTGAATTCGTGCAGTTTGAATCTGGGAACTTCCGATTCCGGTATCCGATACGTGGCAAGTATCGGATCTCGGTATCGGAATTCCGATACCGCTAAGTATCGGCCGATACCCGATACTTGCGGTATCGGAATGCTCAACACTACTCGTGAGGTCAGTAGCATTATTACACACAATACTTTGGATCTATCAGTAGGAAAACGGTCAGCATGCACATCAAAATATAGCATACATTGATTCACAAAGCCATGAAATTTGTCGCGATCACCATTAAATCTGAATGGGGGCAACTTAGGTGGGCTAGCTGGTGGCGGTTGACCAGAGGGGGTAAAGTCACTTGTGCAGCTATTTGCGTGCTTATGTCCTGAAAAGCTCGTCCATACTGGGACTCTATGCCAGCAAGTTTGTTTTCCTGGGCTGCCATGCGATTGCTTAAGTCCTGCAAAGTTTGTCCAAACACTTGTTGATTGTGTTCAAAGCTCCCAAACTTCTTTTGCAGACCTTCCACATCTTTCTGCAGTGATATAATTATGGAAAACACCTGCTCTAAGCTGCTCTCTGCAGTCATTGTTCCAGCAGTCTCCTTTTTTTATGGCTAGATTATCCTGTAATAATTATAGGGGATAATTCAGGAAACTCTTTGCGTGGAACAAGACAACAGGACACAGTTTTATAAGTGGTAAAGTGTATATTATCACACGGTGATTCAAACAGGTGCAGAGAGAAACTCAAGTCCACAACACTTGGTGCAAATAATAAACGCAGCTTAGAAGTCAATAGGAAACTTCAGAGGTAGATGCAAACAAACAAACAGAAAGTCTATGAAGCACAGTTATTCTTGAGGAAACTTGACACGAATAGATCCTTGACTTAGTCCAGACACAGATAGATAAGCTTATAAGGCAGTTTAAATCATATGTTAGCTCAACCAGGGAGGCCTGGTTAATAGTCTCAGGTTATTGCAGAGCAGCACAGCTTACATGTCCAGCAAATGCAGATGGAAGTAACATGAGCAGCAGATGAAGGAGGATTACTGAACACTGGTGTATGCAGCAGGAACTCAGAGCAGAGTGGCAGGATCTCCAACACAGGTTCACAGGAGCAGGTGCAGGTGCAAGACCAGGGAGTAATCAGGAGCTGGATGCAAAGCAGAATAATCTAGCACAGACTGAAGGCTGGGGTGGAGTTTTATAGCAGGAAGACAAGTGCACATGAGACCAAAGATGCCATGTTGGAAAAGGGCAGTAATGCACAAAAGGTAAAAAATGTTCAGAGTCCTGACACCCAGACACCCGTGGTAAGTCCCCTCAAAACAGAGTCAGAATTGAAGGCCTGGGGGACACGGGTGCTACCTCCAAACACAATCTGAAGGAGATTTTCCTGAGGATTCCCTTACTTGATTATTATACTAGAATTCTGCCCAAGGCAGCAACTTGACCCAGTCATCATGATGCGCACAGACGAAGTGATGCAAGAATCCGGTCAAGATTTGATTGGTCCTCTCCACTTGCCCATTGGATTGAGGATGGTGTGCAGAAGAAAAGTCCAATCCAGTTCCGCTTTCACTAATTTACTTCGAGGACTTGGAGGTAAACTGGACTCCCCTGTCTGACACAATGTTGAGAGGAAACCATGAAGATGGAAGATGTGCTGTATGAAATGGACAGTGAGCTCAGGAGCAGATGGAAGACCGGGTAGCAGAATGAAGTGAGCCATCTTCGAGAAGCAATCCACCACAACCCAGACAATGGAACAGCCGGAAGAGATGGGAAGATCCCAAATGAAGTCCATCGCAATGTGCTGCCAGGGAGCTGAAGGAATAGAAAGAGGTAACAGCTGCCCAGATAGCAGATGTTTAGCAGTCTTGTTGCGGGCACACAAAGGACAGGCTGCGACATACTCCTGGATATCTTTGCCCATGGTGGGCCACCAGTAATAACGGTAGATGAGCTGCAGAGTCTTTTTCTGACCAGTGTGGCTGGCCAACTTGGAAGAGTGACCCCACCGGAGGACACGACTCTAGTCTGAATTGGGCATGAGAGTCTTTCCCAGGGGAAGATTAACTGAGGCTACAGTCACTAACCCGGATGGCTTGATGATGTGTTGCGGTTCTTCCTCAGAATTAGGAGCCAGGAACTCTCTAGAGAGTGCATCGGCTTTAACATTCTTGTCAGCAGGATGAAAATGAAGGACAAAATTAAATCGGGCAAAAACAAAGCCCACCAGGTCTGACGGGGATTCAACCTCTGTGCGAATTGAAGATAAGCAAGGTTTTTATGATCAGTGAAGATGAAAACCTGATGGACTACTCCCTTGAGGAGGTGTCGCCACTCTTGCAGGGCCAACTTAATTGCCAACAATTCCCGATCTCCACGGAATAGTTCCTTTCAGAAGTGGAAAAAACCTAAGAGAAAAAAACACAAGTGACCATATGACCGGTGGATGACTTCTGGGTGAGAACCACTCCAGCACCTATAGAGGAAGCTTCTACCTCAAGCAAGAATTGCTTATCAGAGTCCAGGTGATGGAGAACACGTGCGGAAAAGAAGGCCTGTTTTAGACAAACAAAAGCTTCCTCTGCCTCGGGAGTCCAATGCTTGGTGTTTGCACCTTTCCGGGTCAAAGTCGAGATGGGGGCCACTCTGGTGGAAAAGTGTGGAATGAATAGACAGTAGTAGTTGACGAACCCCAGGAACCGTTATATGGCTTTCAGTCTCGATGGGCGAGGCCACTTGGGGACGGCAGACAACTTTTCCAGATCCATCTTTAATCCAGTGGATGAGACTATATAACCGAGGAAAGGATGAGTGGATTGTTCAAAGAGGCATTTTTCAAATTTTACATAAAGTCTATTCTCCCTGAGTCTTTGTAAGACCTGACGTACTTGCTTCCGATGTGAAGCTAAGTTTGCAGAGAAGATCAAGATATCGTCCAGGTAAACAACAACACAAGAACAGAGCAGGTCTCTAAAAAATATTGTTTATGAATTCCTGGAAAACTGCGGGTGCATTATTTAGGCCAAATGGCATTACCAGGTATTCGTAGTGTCCATCCCGAGTGTTAAAAGTTGTTTTCCACTCATCTCCTTCTTGTATATGAATCAGGTTGTAGGCCACTCTGAGATCCAGTTTGGTGAAGATCTTAGCCTCTCTGAGATGATCAAACAGTTCTGGAATAACAGGTAATGGATACCTGTTCTTTACCGTGATCTGCTTCAGCCCCCTGTAATCGATACAGGGCCATAGGGATCTGTTTTTCTTCTTCATGAAGAAGAATCCTGCTCCTGCAGGCGAAGTTGACTTCCAGATAAATCCTCTGGCCAGGTTCTCCTGGATGTAATCAGACATGGACTGGGTCTCTGCTAGAGAAAGAGGATAGATTCACCCATGAGGAGGAGCTGTTCCGCGGAGCAGATCAATCAGACAGTCATACGACCTATGCGGAGGTAGTTTCTCTGCCTCCTTTTTCCTGAAGACATTAGCGAAGGTCCAGTAAGAGGAAGGTAGACCCGGCAGGGCAGTAGGCTGGACTGGAGGTGGAACAGGTAGAACAGGGATGATACACGGGTCTGAGCAGAAGTCCCCCCAGCGCAAAACCTCTCCGGTCTTCCAAGTTAAGACTGGTTCATGCATCCAGAGCCAGGGTAGACCTAAAAGCAAGGGGTGAGACAAACCAGGCAGCACATAAAGATGGATTATTTCCAAATACATTAGACACACCCGAAAGTTCCACTGGCACAGTCTGGAACCGGACGGGCTCAGTAAGGAGCTTGCCATCCATGGATATCACCTGCAACGCATCTGGAAGATGCTGGACTGGTATCTGGTAACAGTCCACAACTGCCTGTTGAATGAGATTCCCGGCGGCTCCAGAGTCCAAGTGGCACAGTTCCAAAATTTTACAGTGCCAAAGGACACGGAGACTGTTATTTGCAGAGATGGAGGGAGATGTTCCTTACCTAGGGTAGCCTCTCCTACAGACCAAAGCATGGGAGTTTCCCAACTTCTTTGGGCAGGAGCTGATCAGATGCTCAGGACTGCCGCAGCAGAAACAACTCCCAACCAGGCGATGCACCTCCTGGCGGCAGTTGGCCAAGCTTACTTGGTCCACTTCCATAGCCTTGAGAGAGAGGAGGGCGAAGTCAGAAAGGCCACTGGTCTTGATGAACTAGAAAACAGATGGTAGGGCTTCTTATCACATTTTGTTTCCTTGGAATGTTCCTGAAACTGTAGGTCTATCCGGGTTGCCAGGGAAATCAGGTCATAAAGTTGTAGGCACATCCCGTCCTGCCAGCTCATCCTTTATTCTTCCCGAAAGACCGTCCCAGAAGGTGGCAACCAAGGCCTCATTGTTCCAGGATAACTCAGATGAAAGGGTACAGAACCAAACAGCATGCTGGAGCACAGTAAGATTCTCCTGGCATAGCCGAAGAAGAGCCAAAGCTGTTGACGTGGTACAACCGGGTTCATCAAAGGTCCTGTGGAATACTTGAAGAAAAGACTGGAGACTATTAACCAGAGGACCCCTATCTCTCACAGCAGATTCAGACAGGTGAGGGCCTCTGCAGCAAGGTGAGACATAATGAAGCCCACCTTGGTCCGATCAGAAGCAAATATATGCTCCAGGAGTTCAAAGTGCAGCGTGCACTGGATAATGAACCCCGACACAGAGTGTGGTTGCCATGGAAGTGGGTGGGAGCCACCAGGCAAGGACCTTACTTGCCGTGCAACAGGATATCTCATTGTCAGTAGCAGAGACAGGTACAGTTGAGGATGTCAGGGACTCCATGCGAGTAGACAAGTTGCGCAGATAGGTCATGACCTTATCCTATTGATCCCTCAGACGGGTAACCTCTAGACATAACTCTTCAGCCAGAGGTACCTGGGATCCAGCAGGTTCCATGGCCGGAGCAATCTGTAATGAATGCAAGCGTAGGCACAGGTGGTGAAGTTCACATTCGTTTTTTATTGATGTTTCTGTGGAACCACGGGACCACAGTCCGGGGAGCTCTGAATGGGGAGTGACTACGTGAGCCCCAGACACCCGCTCGAAGTTCCCCCGACAGGGTCAGAATGGAATGCCTGGGGGACACGGGTGCTACCTCCAGTTAGACCCCAGATAAATGGCAGCTTTCCCAGCAGGACAGACAGACTAGCAGGGTTAGCAGATGTTGTGGAGCTAACCGGCAGATTCCGTGTGTACAGGTAGGAGCAGGCACAGTTTGCACTCGTGTTGTCTAGAGGTACGGATAGCTGCATGTTGGGACATGAGGAACTGTCGTAGAAAGGATGTCGTCCAGGATAGCCAGGTAGCAGGTAGCTGACAGTCTGCGGAGACAAACAGTGTAAGCGGAGCACTGGTAAAACACTTCAGAAGCTAAAGCACACACTAGCGGATACCGGAAGCTAGCGACAGAGGATACTTGTTGCTCTGGCACTCTCCCTATGACAGAGGGGCTCGAAATAGTAATCACTAACATGCCATTTGTGAGAAGTACTTTTGAAAATGTACGCTGTCTCTCTAAGAGACCGTGAGCGTGCGCAAGCTAAGTACTCTACCCGGGAAAGTGCTGGCCACGCACCTGGAAGCAGGGGAAAGAGAGGAAGCAGAGGCTTCAGTGGGACGGCGTGGAGCTGGCACAGAGAGGGAGTCCCAAAGGGGACCCCGTGAAGGTATGGGACTGTCACGGGGGAACTGGGTAGACTAAGGTAGGTTACCCGGGCCCCTGCGATATCCCTCAGGCTAGGGAAACCCTGTCTGTCCCTTTCCCAAAAGTTACACTAAAGGTGTGCATGTCTGGGCCGCCAGGCCTGACCCCGACTCCTGTTTCAGCCCTAAGCTGAAACCACCTCTCGCCACCCACTGAAGAGACCACACACCAATCCCCACAGAAAGCACAGACAGGGAAAACTGAAAAACGCACCACGCCACAGACACACAGGAATACACTATAATGTGCACAGGGCAAAACAAATACAAATAGGAAGGAGGAATATGACAAAGGATTATACACCACCAGATACGATATTCTTGCAACAAGACCACCACTCCAGACCGGAATCACCAGGCAAAGCACAAGCTATAATCGACGACGCCCAAAGTCCAGCGTGACTATTTAAAGGCCGTGGGCGTGACCCAGCCTCCAACCAAATTATCAGCTAGATTAACCCCTAGCAAGCTGGATAAAATCTAGCCGGCGCCACTGAGCATGTAGTGGACATAAGTGGAATTACTGCTGTCTGTCGGACGCCCTAGTGTGAACAGCGTCCGACATGACAGGGACCAGGAACAGGTGTAACACACGGGAAGTCTTTTAAAACACATGACCCATTGGTCAACTGAGCAGTTCATTCAGTCATGACCCAGCTTGCTCTTTGGGTCCTCCTGCTCAGGTTCTTCCACCTCCCTCCTTTTAGTGGAGTGCGGTCTCTTAACAACAACAGGTGGGCTGCTTTCACCAGGGAACGGTACAGGGTTAAAACAGTTCAGTATTTAAAGTAGCCGCACACAGTCCATTTCCGTTTCCAAGGGTGATTAACCTCGTCAGGGTTCAGTCCCGTAATCCAGCAGGGGGTATGCAACCATGTCCAAATAACATTTAGGTGAGGGGGGAGGAAAGCAAAACAACAGTCCTTGACTTGTCACTGTATGGGTCACTACCGACACGCAGTCCTGGTACCATCCAGGGCTCACTGCTCTTCCAGAGATGCGGAACAGTCTCACATATTTTGGTGCAACCAGCACAACACTTTCTTCTTAAATGGGCCCTCACTAGTCAATGCATGGACACTTTCAATCCTTGCAGCCGGAATAGTGGACAACACTGTGGTCCAAAGACCCACTGGATGATGACTCATCACTGCTTCTTCAGCTTCTTTCTTCTGGCAACGGCTAGCTCAGCAAGCTTGGAACCTTCCGCTCCCGTGACCCAACTGTGGCCACCGATTTCTTTAAGGGCGCCTCTGCCCTCTGGCCTTCGGTAGGGGCCTCCTATTATATGGCCGGACATGCTTCCTCCTCCTTGCCGCTGCAGCTCCTTTAAAACTCAGCGCTCCCGCCATTACTTTTCTTCTTTAACTTACTTCACCCACCAAGTTTTTCTCGCTTTCGGGACCTGGGTCTCGTCTGGGTACCCACTGTGGGAGATGTGGGGACTGGGATCAGGGTCGGTGCAAAACACACCGCAAATGTAGCCGGCTGCGATGGTCCTCCACTATGGCCATGCATACTTGGGATTATGGCCGCGATGGTCCCTCTCTCTATGACTTCCGATTTCTCAATCACCTCTTCCGGTGGGAAGATTCATCCGCAGAACGACATACTCCATCACTGAATTCGGACAGGTATCTCACTTGGCAATGGCATCTCTCTTCCGGGCATGCCATCTTGCTCTTGTGGGATCCATCCATTCAAGGGTGGAGTTACTTCTAGCTGCCCCACCCATTCCTCAAGACTCTGCTATAGGAGTCGGGGCTTCTTCTTCTGCCTCACCCATCTCGGGCGGGCACCAGTCACAGTGGGACGTGGCCTCGGCTCAGGCCACTGCTTCTTCCATCTTCGCTCCCTTTTCTTCTTAGGATGCCCATGATGGGCGGCACCCACAGCACACTTACAGGCTTTGTCAGATTCCCCTCAGAGGCTGCCATGCCCGCTCCGCATTCATGAGCTCCACAAATCACTTCAGAGACGAGGTCTTTTTCCAACAGCTTAACTTTAATGATCAGGAAAGAGGAAGCACATGAGGGTCCCTGCCACCTCCTTACACTCCATAGTAATAAAACCATAGAGAATTCAAGGAAATAACCATTTAATTTCGCAGTATATCTGTAGACATGATGCAATGAGCCACAATTGCAACTTCTAACGGTTTACAGCGGTACCTACTGATCAAATTTCGACATCATGTCTAAACAAGTTTGAAGCTTTTAGATGCAGGGAAATATATTGGATTTACAGATTAAACATTTTTGTTCTAGTAGGCCTCAATGAAAGACTTTAAATGTATGAGTCATTTTTGCCACCTGTTCCTCCTCAGAACGAACGTTTGACTCATAATTTCAGAAAGATGCAGCTTTTCTTTTTTTTTATTTGATCTTCTTTAAAGGGCAGTTCTGCTAGATATCAGAAAAAGATATGTTTTACATCATGTTCCCATTTATAAGACTAACTTGTGTTACTTAATATCAAAACTAGATTTTATGTTTTAATACAGATACAGTGGGTACAGAAAGTATTCAGACCCCTTTAAAATGTTCACTCTTTGTTTCATCGCAGCCATTCTTTTTTAATAAATTTGAAAAAAAATTTCTACATTTCTGTTTTTTTCAGTCAACATGGGGTGCAGATTGTACATTAATGAGAAAAACTTTTTTGAATTTACCAAATGGCTGCAATGAAACAAAAAGTGAAAAATTTAAAGAGGTATGAATATTTTCCGTACCCACTGTATGTGCCATATACAGTATTTGCTTTTATACTATTATTAGCTTAGTAAGATCAGCTCACTAATTTATTATGTTACAATGTTTCCATGCACCAATATGATCCCACTTAAGTTGCATGTCTTATGTTTGAATTCTTTTCTTTTATCTTTTACAATTTAATCTTTCTTTTAATGTCACAAACCATCACTTTATAGTTTTTACGAATATAGGACTTTACTATGCCCCTTTTATTTAATATCCGAGGCATTACGACTCAAAATCATATACAGTACAGAGCAAAAGTTTGGACACGCCTTCTCATTTAAAGATTTTTCTGTATTTTCACGACTATGAAAATTGTAAATTCACACTGAAGGCATCAAAACTATGAATTAACACATGTGGAATTATATACTTAACAAAAAAGTGTGAAACAACTGAAAATATGTCTTATATTCTAGGTTCTTCAAAGCAGCCACCTTTTGCTTTGATGACTGCTTTGCACACTCTTGGCATTCTCTTGATGAGCTTCAAGAGGTCTTCATCTGAAATGGTCTTCCAACAATCTTGAAGGAGTCCCCAGAGATGCTTAGCACTTGTTGGCCCTTTTGCCTTCACTCTGCGGTCCAGCTCACCCCAAACCATCTCTATTGGGTTCAGGTCTGGTGACTGTGGAGGCCAGGTCATCTGGCGTAGCACCCCATCACTCTCCTTCTTTGTCAAATAGCCCTTACACAGCCTCTAGGTGTGTTTGGGGTCATTGTCCTGTTGAAAAATAAATGATGGTCCAACTAAACGCAAACCGGATGGAATAGCATTCTGCTGCAAGATGCCATGGTAGCCTGTCATGATCTGCTTAGTTTGTGGGATTAGGTAGGTCAGAGGTTAATCTGGATGGCCTCACTATGGGTTTCTGGGAGGCTTCTTATAGCCTCATTGTGGGGTCATTCCTCTTTGCTTATACTCTGACCCTTGGCTGAGTGTGTATGACCCTGTTGTGCCTGTGTCTGTGCTGTGCCTGTGCGCTGTGCCTGTGCTTTGTGCCTGTGCTACTTTATGCTTTCCTGGTTCTGATCTGGTTATGCCCCCATTAAGAATTCTGCCTGTCCCTTCTGTACTGCATTGCTGTCTCCGTGTATGACTCCTTGCCTATGTTCTGACTATTCTCTGCTCGCCCCTCCTGTACCGCACCGCCCTCTCCGTGTATGACCCCTGCTTGTCTGACCTGAGTTCCCCTCTCCTCTAATTCAGGGTCCCTGTAGAATCCTGCACTCATCTCCAGCAGCAGGACACTAAGCCCCACAACCTGTGGTCGCAGGTCCTTCTGTTTTCTGCCATCCTCAGCACGCTGCTCAGGTCCCGTGTGCCTGAGCTTTCCCTGCGGTAGCTGACCGCGAGCTCTCCCACAGTGTGGATGAGTCACCCTGTTCAGCTTTTGCAGTGCGCCGGTGCTGACAGGATCTTGACATAGCCATGCTGGTTCAGTATGCCTTCAATTTTTAATAAATCCCCAACAGTGTCACCAGCAAAGCACCCCCACACCATCACACCTCCTCTTCCATGCTTCATGGTGGAAACCAGGCATGTAGAGTCCATCCGTTCACCTTTTCTGTGTCGCACAAACACACGGTGTTTGGAACCAAAGATCTCAAATTTGGACTCATCAGACCAAAGCACAGATTTCCACTGGTCTAATGTCCATTCCTTGTGTTCTTTAGCCCAAACAAGTCTCTTCTGCTTGTTGCCTGTCCTTGGCAGTGGTTTCCATGGCAGTGGCCATGCAAACCTTTTATAGTTGTAGCTTCTTCAGGACCTTCCTAGTGGACCAATAGGAGCTGCAACAGGACCTGAGCATGTGACCCCCAACCTCCAATGAGAGGTATTCCCTTGGGTTTACTCAGAAGGAGAAAAGCAGGACTTGGTCCCAGAAGCGTCTGCTGACCAGTACTGGCTACAATGGCTGAGCCTGGAAGGGCAGCAATAACCAAGCGCACAGTATATGCCTGAGCCAGATGCTGGGACCGACGTCTCTGCTGAGCAGGCTCCACTGTGGCTGGAGAAGAATGGGAGACTGCAGCAGAGGTGGTTCAAGATTCCCCCTGTGCAGCGGCGGGAACTCGAGACCTAACACTGACCTTCATTTCTTAAAGTAATGATGGCCACTCGTTATTCTTTACTTAGCTGCTTTTTTCTTGCCATGATACAAATTCTAACAGTCTATTCAGTAGGACTATTAGCTGTGTGTCCACCAGACTTCTGCACAACACAACTGATGGTCCCAACCTCATTTATAAGGCAAGAAATCCCACTTATTAAACCTGACAGGGCACACCTGTGAAGTGAAAACCATTCCCGGTGACTACCTCTTGAAGATCATCAGGAGAATGCCAAGAGTGTGCAAAGCAGTCATCAAAGCAAAAGGTGGCTACTTTGAAGAACCTAGAATATAAGACATATTTTCAGTTGTTTCACACTTTTTGTTAAGTATATAATTCCACATGTGTTAATTCATTGTTTTGATGCCTTCAATGTGAATTTACAATATGCATAGTCATGAAAATACAGAAAAATCTTTAAATGAGAAGGTGTGTCCAAACTTTTGCTCTGCACTGTATGCAATTTAAAATTAATATATTAGTTTTGCAAATCATGCAAGAAAATCTGTATGTTGTTCTACCAAGGTTTTCAGAACAACCTCCTTGCTGAGTTCCCTCAAAACCTTTTTGCAAGTGTACATAGAAGAATTGATGCTGTTTTGAAGATTAAAGGTTGTCATGTAAAGAACCTTTGGCGGCGAGACCAAAAACTCCCGCTTACGGTATCCCTGAATGTGTGTGTGCGCTATCTGGGGGTTTTCTGCTTTCCCCTCTTCAGGCCAAAAGTGGTTTGACGGTACGAGGACCTTGGAAATACGCAATCAATCAGAGAGACCAGAATTTGTTGTAGAAGGATAAGAACATATTACAGTAATTTTTTAATATAACTTTAACAAATGATAGCAGGCATTATACTTTCTGTACATTTCTTCTGTATCATACAAAGGCTCTCTTCTTATGAGTAACACATATGGCATCTTGATCTTAACAGTATTACTCATGAGTGACAGAATACTGCTCAAGCTCCCTAGCTCTGGCCTTCACTTCTTTTTCCTTCACTGCAATGGTACCACGTGTCACTTCCTGTTCGGAATAGAAATTATCTAAAGCTCCAGAATTGGTTAACACAGTTCCTTAATGTAGCCCACTACTTTTCACTGACTAGTGGAATTCATCCTCCTTCAGCAATGTTAGGTTACGGCTGTCACTCACTAATGGTGAAAGGAACCTTGTAACTACCAATCTCTGGACTCTGTCTGTGTAAGAAATCAGTTGCTTTTGAGCTTGCTCTTGAAATTGGGAAGATCTGGATGAGATAATTGTGCACAGATAGGACAGTAACATAAGAAACAAAATGGTGGTGAGGGTGATGGTAGCGCTCACCTGTAAGGGCAATGTAAGGACACAACACCTTTGGAAGCCTTATGTATCTCAGCTGCAGCCCAGTGGCTGGAGGAGAGTATAGTCCAGAAAACAGTTTGGCAAAGCAGTGATTATCACGATGTGCAGGCTGTTCTCATGGAAAAGATGAGATCCAAAGAGAATAAACATGGTTTTTATCTAAGCAATGCATTTTGGTGCCACACCAGTGCCTTTCTCAAGGTAAAAAAAACAAGTGCTCTAGAATTTACTATCCTTACATCTTTTGTCACTGAACACACTTATCACTTGTTGCCTGTAATCTAAACAACAGAATATAACACTTCCTTAGGGTATATGTCCACGTTCAGGATTGCATCAGGATTTGGTCAGGATTTTTCATCAGTATTTGTAAGCCCAAACCAGGAGTGGGTGATAAATGCAAAAGTGGAGCATATGTTTCTTCTATACTTTTCCTCTAATTGTTCCACTCCTGGTTTTGGCTTACAAATACTGATGAAAAATCCTGACCAAATCCTGATGCAATCCTGAATGTGGACACATACCCTTATTATTCTTCACTAACTTCTCACCAATAGAATGACAAAACAGGAACTAAATTCCTACATGCCCACTTAACTCCTCCCAATCAGTGCTGGCTCTAATCAGTTAACCCCATCACCTCTAAATAACCAGGAAACTGCAAGCACACGAGAATAAAAGACATAAACAGCAGGTCAATACAATAACAAATGTTAAATCTTCAGAGACTTCATCACCTTTACAGTCACTGCAAAGACTGATTTGATTTAGCTTTCTCTTTTGTTTCTTAACTTTTCCTGCTTGTTAATTGACAAAAAAAAATCTATTAACACTTCTGTTTTTGAAATAATTCTTACTTACAAACACTTTTTCCACACCTGCCTAAAACTTTTGCACATCACTGTACATCAGTAGTTCTTTAAATCCTCTTCACCGGTCTTCACTTAGTAATAACAGATAGTCCAGGATTCCTCTAACTGTCAGTGTGAGTTGACAGAGGGATCCTCCTCGCTGACCAAAAGCTCACTACGTAAGGTTGGTCAATCAGGTACAAAAATTTGCCTCCTTGGCAACCGAACACAACTTTGCCTGAAATAAATCAGGAACCTGGCTTGCCATATCTTTGTCTTAAAATTAACATTTGCAGTAATCATTGTATCAACTTGGAAATACATTGTTCTTTATACTATATAACACTCTGTGTATGAATGCACTCATTATCATGTGCTTTCTAAATATTAATATGTACATTAATAAACTGTTGTCACTGTCAATCATTTATATTCTCCATCCATGTGCATCATTTTTTGCCTTTTTTAACTATTTCAACATCCACATTCAGATGAAGTGAATAACACAGAGTTTCTTGTGATTATAACACCTATCCATAAGTGGGATATATAGATGTTATTGCTATATCGGTGCATCACAGAATCTTGTTTGATATTCTGTATATACACAGGTTAGTACCTGAGTTGAACGGATCTACCAAGGTTTGAATTCATTAAATCATGCAAATTTTACAGAGACATTTATTATCCAGTGGAGTTGATCAATCCAAATTGAATGTTCTCTATTATGCTCACAGGTCTCTCCAGATGCCAGAATATAATAAAAAACAGGATGTAAAACAATTAAAAATGAATGATCATCATGCAACTCACCTGTCCCGTCATCCCTGCCGCCCGCAGTCCAGCCATTCATGTCTATACTTTTCCACTTTATACATCATATGCATTCTCCATATTATCTATCACAAGCATACTTTATTCTGTGCCCTGGTTTCTAGGCCTCAGATGTCATTGTCTGCTCCACTCGGGTGACACATTTCATATCATACTGACATCATGGCTTGCACTGCATAGAGTGAACAGGCCAAAATGGATGCCTGTGATGTGGAAAGATAAAAAAGAGGCACAGAGGACCAGAAGGTGGACTGCAGGATCAGTGAGACAAGTGATCAGGGAAATGAGTGGGTTTTTTTTAACCATTTACCTGGTCCTCTATGGTTGAGCAAAATGGCGGACAAAGCTGGTCACCATTTTACTGAATTTACTTAGCACTAATAACAAGCAATTTGTATTCTGTTATGTATAATTTTTTGTAAGATTCGAGGAGAATTCAATTTCATTTGAATAAATTTATTCATCTCCAGGTACTACCTACTAAAGGTGGTCCAAGAAACCAGGAAGAAGCACCTTTAAATAGCAGATCTTGCTGGGTGTTCTCTGTATACCTATCAAAAATTGTCCAAGGAAAAACAATATGTTACTTACAGTTGTACATGGGAATGAAGATTTGTGATATGATATCCATGGTACAGCTTCTGTAGGACAGATTACTGAAAAAAGATCACAATGAAAAGGCTCCACCTACATATAAATGAAAATAGAAACAAAATGGGTGTGTTAGAGCTAGCGCAACGCACCAAATGGATATAGAGACTTTATTATAATAGATGCGTTTGCAGCTCCACCGTGCAGGAGAACCTGCTGCTAGCAAATGGCAGAACTGAATGGCGCTATGAGCTACCTCTGTTACTTCACAGAGTAGCCGTGAACTCAAAGCATGCATGCACACAAAACTCCTCGCCGGAGGTGCCAGCATTCTAGGGGCTTATTTCAGCCGGGTCCCTGAACACAATCATACGTGACCACACTGGCACAAAGTACAACATAGAACAATACTAGCGCATGGCCGTGCGGCCATGCAAGCCTTAAATAGTTGCAGCACGTACAGGACCTTCCTAGAAGGACCAATGAGAGGCTGCCACAGAGTGTGAGCACCTACAGGACCTTCCTGAAGGACCAATGGCCTTAGCTGCAGTATCTGATCATGTGACCCTCGATCTCCACTGAGAGATCTTACTCAGGGCATGCTCAGAACGAGAAAAGCAGGACAGTCCCAGAAGCGTCTGCTCGCCGCTGCCCAGCACTGACTTCAATGGCAGAAGCAGGAAAAGCAGCAGTAACTCTCTGTACAGAGTCAGACTGAGCGAGACGCTGGGACCGACGTCTCCGCTTAGCAGGCTCCACTGCGGCAGGAGAAGAATGGGAGACCACAGCGGAGATGGCCCGAGATTCCCCCTGTGCAGAGGTGGGAACTCGACCCCTAACAGGGTGTAAATTGTATTTAAATTACTGAAAAAATGATGGCAAGGTATCATATTGTCTATACTAACCCTTATTCACTGCAAAAAATGTAAGGCAGATGTCAAAGATGAAAAGATTAGGTGCTTATTTCTGTAAAATCTATGAACTACACTTTGATGAATGTAAAAAGGCATGTAAAAGTTTGGGCACTCTCACAATTACTGTAATTCAGAACAGTTTATCAAGTTGAAGATGAAATTATTTCTTAAAGGGTTAAAGTTAAAGATGACGCATTTACTTTGTATTTTAGGCAAGAAAATAAATATATATTGTATTTTTTTACATTTTAAAAATTACAAAAAGGAAAATGGGCTGATACAAAAGTTTGGGCATCCTTGAATATTTGTGTGCTCAGATACCATTGACCCAATTTTTAGGCCATAATTAGCTTTTTAGGGCTATGGCTTGTTCACTCTTATCGTTAGGAAAGGCCAGATGATGCAAATTTACCAGTTTTATAAAAACAGCAGCCATGAGTTTATTTAAGCAGCTGCCTAGCACTCTGAAAATGAAAAGGATGGAGGCTCACAAATCAGAAGACGATAAGAAGATAGCAAAGCATTTTCAGGTTGCCCTTTCCTCAGTTTGGAAAGTAATTAAGAAATGGCAGTTAACCGGAACAGTGAAGGTCAAGATAAGGTCTTGAAGACCAATCAAAATTTCAGTGAGAGCTGCTCATAGGATTGCTAGAGAGAAGTGATAAGTGAATGTCCTCATATAAGGTGTTATCCGAGAATGCTTGTGTGCTAACCAAGTGTCTCCAGCACACAAAAAAATATGTTTGAATCCCTGTAGCTGCATATATCTCAGTTGTTCGACAACTGCAACACGTGTAGGGATTGCCTGCTTGGTAGGCACAAGAACTCAAACATTTTTTACGAGCACGCTAAAGACACTAAAATAGCACACGAGCATGTTCGGATACCAAGAAAAATAGAAAGATTTAGCAGACTATGGAGTTATGGTACATTGTTCTACTGTTCAGAGGCATCTGCACAAATGTGGCCTTCATGGAAGAAAGTCATCAGCAGAAAACCTTTCCTGTGTCCTCACCATAAAATTCCAGTTCAAAATGACACTGGGAACATTTCACAGGTAAAGGGAAAATGGATTAAATTAAATTTCAACAAATTCTTGATACAAACATAACACCATTTGTAAAAAACCTGAAGATGAGAATAGGATGGCTTCCACAAATAGATAATAATCCTAAATACTCATCAAAATTCACACTAGACAACCTCAAAAGGCACAAGCTGAAGGATTTACAGTGGCCCTCACAGTTCCTTCATTTGAACATTATTGAATATCTGTGGCTAGACTTCAAAATAGCAGTGCATGCAAGACGCCCCAAGAACCTCACAAAACTAGAAGAATTTTCCAAAGGAAGAATAGATGAAAATCCCTCAAAGAAGAATTGAGAGACACTTGGCTGACTACAAAAAGCATTTACAAGCTATGATACTAACCATGCAGGGTGCCCAAAATTTTGAATTAGCCCATTTACATTTTAGTAATTTTTAAAACGTAAAAAATGACAGTATTTTTTTGCCTAACATATAAAGGAAATGTGTCATCCTTAACTTTAGCTTTTTTAGAGATCATTTCAACTTACTTAGCTGTTCACAATAATAGTATATTTTACCAGGGGTGCCCAAACCTTTACATGCTACTGTAGAAGACACCATTTTGTTATATATGAGCTTCCACATTCTTCGTCAAGTGTTGCGGCAAGCAATGAACTGATTTAGTGTTTAGTAGGGTTGAGCGACTTTCATTTTTTTAAGATCGAGTCGGGTTTTGTGAAACCCGACTTAGTCCAGAGTCGAGTCGAGTGAAGTCGGCCGATTATCGCTAAAAGTCGGGGATCGACCGAAACACGAAACCCAATGCAAGTCAATGGGGAAGCATAGCCGGCAGTGAGTGGAGGCCAGGAAAACACCTACAGTGCCCATTTTAATGCCAAAAACATCCATTCTTGTTTTCTGAAGCTTGTCAATCTAAATTAACTTTATAATAATAGTTGGGCACTGGAAATTGGGGGTGATTTGGCAAAAGTTGTGGGGGGTAGGGCTGGTTCAAGGTTTTAGTGGGCACAGGAAACATGGACTACGTCACGGCGGTGGATGTTATGGTTCTCAATGGCAAGAGAACATAGCCCAGCAAACATACGAACTAGCTCTTGGAAGGATGGAAACTAAACTGACCATGAACTAAACCTGCCGCACAACTAACAGTAGCCGGGTAGCGTAGCCTGCGTTTTATCCCTAGACGCCCAGCGCCGGCCGGAGGACTAACTAATCCTGACAGAGGAAAATATAGTCCTGGCTCACCTCTAGAGAAATTTCCCCGAAAGGCAGACAGAGGCCCCCACAAATATTGGCGGTGATTTTAGATGAAATGACAAACGCAGTATGAAAATAGGTTTAGCAAAATTGAGGTCCGCTTACTAGATAGCAGGAAGACAGAAAGGGCACTTTCATGGTCAGCTGAAAACCCTATCAAAATACCATCCTGAAATTACTTTAAGACTCTAGTATTAACTCATAACATCAGAGTGGCAATTTCAGATCACAAGAGCTTTCCAGACACAGAAACGAAACTACAGCTGTGAACTGGAACAAAATGCAAAAACAAACAAGGACTAAGTCCAACTTAGCTGGGAGTTGTCTAGCAGCAGGAACATGCACAGAAAGGCTTCTGATTACAATGTTGACCGGCATGGAAGTGACAGAGGAGCAAGGCTAAATAGCGACTCCCACATCCTGATGGAAACAGGTGAACAGAGAGGATGATGCACACCAGTTCAATTCCACCAGTGGCCACCGGGGGAGCCCAAAATCCAATTTCACAACAGTACCCCCCCCTCAAGGAGGGGGCACCGAACCCTCACCAGAACCACCAGGGCGATCAGGATGAGCCCTATGAAAGGCACGGACCAAATCGGAGGCATGAACATCAGAGGCAGTCACCCAAGAATTATCCTCCTGACCGTATCCCTTCCATTTGACCAGATACTGGAATTTCCGTCTGGAAACACGGGAGTCCAAGATTTTTTCCACAACGTACTCCAACTCGCCCTCAACCAACACCGGAGCAGGAGGCTCAACGGAAGGCACAACCGGTACCTCATACCTGCGCAATAATGACCGATGAAAAACATTATGAATAGAAAAAGATGCAGGGAGGTCCAAACGGAAGGACACAGGGTTAAGAATCTCCAATATCTTGTACGGGCCGATGAACCGAGGCTTAAACTTGGGAGAAGAAACCCTCATAGGGACAAAACGAGAAGACAACCACACCAAGTCCCCAACACAAAGCCGAGGACCAACACGACGACGGCGGTTGGCAAAAAGCTGAGTCTTCTCCTGGGACAACTTCAAATTGTCCACTACCTGCCCCCAAATCTGATGCAACCTCTCCACCACAGCATCCACTCCAGGACAATCCAAAGATTCCACCTGACCAGAAGAAAATCGAGGATGAAACCCCGAATTACAGAAAAAGGGAGACACCAAGGTGGCAGAGCTGGCCCGATTATTGAGGGCAAACTCCGCTAAAGGCAAAAAAGCAACCCAATCATCCTGATCTGCAACACAAAACACCTCAAATATGTCTCCAAGGTCTGATTCGTCCGCTCGGTCTGGCCATTAGTCTGAGGATGGAAAGCAGACGAGAAAGACAAATCTATGCCCATCCTAGCACAGAATGCTCGCCAAAATCTAGACACGAATTGGGTACCTCTGTCAGAAACGATATTCTCCGGAATACCATGCAAACGGACCACATTTTGAAAAAACAGAGGAACCAACTCGGAAGAAGAAGGCAACTTAGGCAGGGGAACCAAATGGACCATCTTAGAGAAACGATCACACACCACCCAGATGACAGACATCTTCTGAGAAACAGGAAGATCCGAAATAAAATCCATCGAGATGTGCGTCCAGGGCCTCTTCGGGATAGGCAAGGGCAACAACAATCCACTAGCCCGAGAACAACAAGGCTTGGCCCGAGCACAAACGTCACAAGACTGCACGAAGCCTCGCACATCTCGAGACAGGGAAGGCCACCAGAAGGACCTTGCCACCAAATCCCTGGTACCAAAGATTCCAGGATGACCTGCCAACGCAGAAGAATGAACCTCAGAAATGACTTTACTGGTCCAATCATCAGGAACAAACAGTCTACCAGGTGGGCAACGATCAGGTCTATCCGCCTGAAACTCCTGCAAGGCCCGCCGCAGGTCTGGAGAAACGGCAGACAATATCACTCCATCCTTAAGGATACCTGTAGGTTCAGAATTACCAGGGGAGTCAGGCTCAAAACTCCTAGAAAGGGCATCCGCCTTAACATTCTTAGAACCCGGCAGGTAGGACACCACAAAATTAAACCGAGAGAAAAACAACGACCAGCGCGCCTGTCTAGGATTCAGGCGTCTGGCGGACTCAAGATAAATTAGATTTTTGTGGTCAGTCAATACCACCACCTGATGTCTAGCCCCCTCAAGCCAATGACGCCACTCCTCAAAAGCCCACTTCATGGCCAAAAGCTCCCGATTCCCAACATCATAATTCCGCTCGGCGGGCGAAAATTTACGCGAGAAAAAAGCACAAGGTCTCATCACGGAGCAATCGGAACTTCTCTGCGACAAAACCGACCCAGCTCCGATTTCAGAGGCGTCGACCTCAACCTGAAAAGGAAGAGCAACATCAGGCTGACGCAACACAGGGGCGGAAGAAAAGCGGCGCTTAAGCTCCCGAAAGGCCTCCACAGCAGCAAGGGACCAATCAGCAACATCAGCACCCTTCTTAGTCAAATCAGTCAATGGTTTAACAACATCAGAAAAACCAGCAATAAATCGACGATAAAAGTTAGCAAAGCCCAAAAATTTCTGAAGACTCTTAAGAGAAGAGGGTTGCGTCCAATCACAAATAGCCTGAACCTTGACAGGATCCATCTCGATGGAAGAGGGGGAAAAAATATATCCCAAAAAGGAAATCTTTTGAACCCCAAAAACGCACTTAGAACCCTTCACACACAAGGAATTAGACCGCAAAACCTGAAAAACCCTCCTGACCTGCTGGACATGAGAGTCCCAGTCATCCGAAAAAATCAAAATATCATCCAGATACACAATCATAAATTTATCCAAATAATCACGGAAAATGTCATGCATAAAGGACTGAAAGACTGAAGGGGCATTTGAAAGACCAAAAGGCATCACCAAATACTCAAAGTGGCCCTCGGGCGTATTAAATGCGGTTTTCCACTCATCCCCCTGCTTAATTCGCACCAAATTATACGCCCCACGAAGATCTATCTTAGAGAACCACTTGGCCCCCTTTATGCGAGCAAACAAATCAGTCAGCAGTGGCAACGGATATTGATATTTAACCATGATTTTATTCAAAAGCCGATAATCAATGCACGGCCTCAAAGAGCCATCTTTCTTAGCCACAAAGAAAAAACCGGCTCCTAAGGGAGATGACGAAGGACGAATATGTCCCTTTTCCAAGGACTCCTTTATATATTCTCGCATAGCAGCATGTTCAGGCACAGACAGATTAAATAAACGACCCTTAGGGTATTTACTACCCGGAATCAAATCTATGGCACAATCGCACTCCCGGTGCGGAGGTAATGAACCAAGCTTAGGTTCTTCAAAAACGTCACGATATTCAGTCAAGAATTCAGGAATCTCAGAGGGAATAGATGATGAAATGGAAACCACAGGTACGTCCCCATGCGTCCCCTTACATCCCCAGCTTAACACAGACATAGCTTTCCAGTCAAGGACTGGGTTATGAGATTGCAGCCATGGCAATCCAAGCACCAACACATCATGTAGGTTATACAGCACAAGAAAGCGAATAATCTCCTGGTGATCCGGATTAATCCGCATAGTTACTTGTGTCCAGTATTGTGGTTTATTGCTAGCCAATGGGGTGGAGTCAATCCCCTTCAGGGGTATAGGAGTTTCAAGAGGCTCCAAATCATACCCACAGCGTTTGGCAAAGGACCAATCCATAAGACTCAAAGCGGCGCCAGAGTCGACATAGGCATCCGCGGTAATAGATGATAAAGAACAAATCAGGGTCACAGATAGAATAAACTTAGACTGTAAAGTGCCAATTGAAACAGACTTATCAAGCTTCTTAGTACGCTTAGAGCATGCTGATATAACATGAGTTGAATCACCGCAATAGAAGCACAACCCATTTTTTCGTCTAAAATTCTGCCGTTCACTTCTGGACAGAATTCTATCACATTGCATATTCTCTGGCGTCTTCTCAGTAGACACCGCCAAATGGTGCACAGGTTTGCGCTCCCGCAGACGCCTATCGATCTGGATAGCCATTGTCATGGACTCATTCAGACCCGCAGGCACAGGGAACCCCACCATAACATCCTTAATGGCATCAGAGAGACCCTCTCTGAAATTCGCCGCCAGGGCGCACTCATTCCACTGAGTAAGCACAGCCCATTTACGGAATTTCTGGCAGTATATTTCAGCTTCGTCTTGCCCCTGAGATAGGGACATCAAGGCCTTTTCCGCCTGAAGTTCTAACTGAGGTTCCTCATAAAGCAACCCCAAGGCCAGAAAAAACGCATCCACATTGAGCAACGCAGGATCCCCTGGAGCCAATGCAAAAGCCCAATCCTGAGGGTCGCCCCGGAGCAAAGAAATCACAATCCTGACCTGCTGAGCAGGATCTCCAGCAGAGCGAGATTTCAGGGACAAAAACAACTTGCAATTATTTTTGAAATTTTGAAAGCAAGATCTATTCCCCGAGAAAAATTCAGGCAAAGGAATTCTAGGTTCAGATATAGGAACATGAACAACAAAATCTTGTAAGTTTTGAACTTTCGTGGTGAGATTATTCAAACCTGCAGCTAAACTCTGAATATCCATTTTAAACAGGTGAACACAGAGCCATTCCAGGATTAGAAGGAGAGAGAGAGAGAAAGGCTGCAATATAGGCAGACTTGCAAGAGATTCATTTACAAGCACACTCAGAACTGAGAAAAAAAAAAAAAATCTTCAGCAGACTTCTCTTTTCTCTCTTTTCTCTGTCAATTAATTTAACCCTTTAGGCCGGTCAAACTGTTATGGTTCTCAATGGCAAGAGAACATAGCCCAGCAAACATACGAACTAGCTCTTGGAAGGATGGAAACTAAACTGACCATGAACTAAACCTGCCGCACAACTAACAGTAGCCGGGTAGCGTAGCCTGCGTTTTATCCCTAGACGCTCAGCGCCGGCCGGAGGACTAACTAATCCTGACAGAGGAAAATATAGTCCTGGCTCACCTCTAGAGAAATTTCCCCGAAAGGCAGACAGAGGCCCCCACAAATATTGGCGGTGATTTTAGATGAAATGACAAACGTAGTATGAAAATAGGTTTAGCAAAATTGAGGTCCGCTTACTAGATAGCAGGAAGACAGAAAGGGCACTTTCATGGTCAGCTGAAAACCCTATCAAAATACCATCCTGAAATTACTTTAAGACTCTAGTATTAACTCATAACATCAGAGTGGCAATTTCAGATCACAAGAGCTTTCCAGACACAGAAACGAAACTACAGCTGTGAACTGGAACAAAATGCAAAAACAAACAAGGACTAAGTCCAACTTAGCTGGGAGTTGTCTAGCAGCAGGAACATGCACAGAAAGGCTTCTGATTACAATGTTGACCGGCATGGAAGTGACAGAGGAGCAAGGCTAAATAGCGACTCCCACATCCTGATGGAAACAGGTGAACAGAGAGGATGATGCACACCAGTTCAATTCCACCAGTGGCCACCGGGGGAGCCCAAAATCCAATTTCACAACAGGTGGAGCAGTGAGAGGTAAGTATGTCAAGTTTGCAAGTGCTGTGATCCTAAGCAAGCAGGGGGGCCCACTCGTTGGCATTGGCAATGGCACAGGGCCCCTCAAAGTACAGCGGTGTGTTTGCACGGCGGGGGCGCCTCCCACCAGCAGCGACACTTTTGCGTACTCTGAGGGGCCATGTGCCAGTGACGTCGCCAACGAGTATGCCCCCCCCACCTGATGAAGGAACCTGCACTTTCATCTGCACCTTCCTCTTTGTCCCTGTGTAAGGTGGTATAACATGCGGGAAGGGGAACCTGACTTTCAGCAGGGTCAGATTCTGGCTGTGTAGAGTGCAAGGGGAATGTAGTGGTCTAGGTCAATGTACCAGCAGACTCATGTAGCAGTGGCTGGGCAGTGGGCAGGATGAGGAGGAAACAGATACAGGGCCAAAGAATAAAGTAGGCTAAATGCAGTTCAAAATTGGTAACAGGACTAAACAGGCGGCATTGCTTTGTTGAGTGGAGTAGCAAACCCAGGAGCAGCAGACACTGTTTTAAGGGCCCAAACACACTAATAGGCCAAATGCAGTTTAATATCTGATACTATAGGCCGAAAGCCATAAGGTTGAAGCTCAGCTTTTTTTAGTTGAGGACAAACACCAGGGAGGAGCAAACAGAGCTATTAGGCCCCATCCAGCAATTTAAAAAAAAAAAAAAAAAAAAAAAAGAAGGTGGAAACTCAGCTTTGTTCAGTGGAGGACAACACCAGGCAGGGGCAGACACCGTTAGTAGGCCCTAACCACCAATTTTTAAAAACACAGCACTTAATGAGAGCCAGAAGTTTGAAGCTCAGCTTTATTCAGTTGAGGGCAACATCAGGGAGGGGCAGACACCGTTAGTAGGCCCTAACCACCATTTTGTTTTTTAAAAAACACTTAATGAGAGCCAGAAGGTTGAAGCTCAGCTGTATTCAGTTGAGGACAACACCAGGGAGGGGCAGACACCGTTAGTAGGCCCTAACCACCAATTTTTAAAAACACAGCACTTAATGAGAGCCAGAAGGTTGAAGCTCAGCTTTATTCAGTTAGTAGGCCATAACCAAAGTTGAAGGCCAAATGCAGTTTAATATCTGATACTATAGGCCGAAAGCCACAAGGTTGAAGCACAGCTTTATTCAGTTGAGGGCAACACCAGGGGGGGGCAGACACCGTTAGTAGGCCGTAACCAAAGTTGAAGGCCAAATGCAGTTTAATATCTGATACTATAGGCCGAAAGCCACAAGGTTGAAGCACAGCTTTATTCAGTTGCAGCTTCTTTGCAATAATATAAAGAAGACGCGACAGGACAACACTCGGTGGATGCCATATCTGTGTTTTCAATGGAAAAAAACCTTTCAGTTAACTACTTGCAGGAGAAAGTTTTTGTAGCTGGTGGCCAATTTTGGTACTGTACCAGTTTTTGGTTGTATGTGTTTTTGTTTTTAATGTTAAAATGTATGCATTTGATATCTCTCCAGTATTTTCTTTATTATAAGCAAAATACTTATTTTAATATTTTCTGATGTTTTATACCGGAGTGTTCCTCGGGACACGCTTATAAACTTGATAATTGGTTCCAGGGGTACACGGGCAGCAGTGATCTGGTCAGTGGAGGCCTAGTGGAAGGAGGGACCGCAGACAGGCTTCGGAGGCCTAACACAATAAAATGGGCTGGCTGTAGGCACTGTAAAATAGGTTCCAGGGGTACACGGGCAGCAGTGGTCTGGTCAGTGGAGGCCTAGTGGAAGGAAGGACCGCAGACAGGCTTCGAAGGCCTAACATAATAAAATGGGCTGGCTGTAGGCACTGTAAAATAGGTTCCAGGGGTACACGGGCAGCAGTGGTCTGGTCAGTGGAGGCCTAGTGGAAGGAGGGACCGCAGACAGGCTTCGAAGGCCTAACATAATAAAATGGGCTGGCTGTAGGCACTGTAAAATAGGTTCCAGGGGTACACGGGCAGCAGTGGTCTGGTCAGTGGAGGCCTAGTGGAAGGAAGGACCGCAGACAGGCTTCGAAGGCCTAACATAATAAAATGGGCTGGCTGTAGGCACTGTAAAATAGGTTCCAGGGGTACACGGGCAGCAGTGGTCTGGTCAGTGGAGGCCTAGTGGAAGGAAGGACCGCAGACAGGCTTCGAAGGCCTAACATGATAAAATGGGCTGGCTGTAGGCACTTTATAATTGGTTCCAGGGGTACACGGGCAGCAGTGGTCTGGTCAGTGGAGGCCTAGTGGAAGGAAGGACCGCAGACAGGCTTCGAAGGCCTAACATAATAAAATGGGCTGGCTGTAGGCAGTTTATAATTGGTTCCAGGGGTACACGGGCAGCAGTGGTCTGGTCAGTGGAGGCCTAGTGGAAGGAGGGACCGCAGACAGGCTTCGAAGGCCTAACATAATAAAATGGGCTGGCTGTAGGCACTGTAAAATACGTTCCAGGGGTACACGGGCAGCAGTGGTCTGGTCAGTGGAGGCCTAGTGGAAGGAGGGACCGCAGACAGGCTTCGAAGGCCTAACATAATAAAATGGGCTGGCTGTAGGCACTGTAAAATAGGTTCCAGGGGTACACGGGCAGCAGTGGTGTGGTCAACGGAGGCCGATTGTAATGAGTGTCTGCCAGTTAGTAGTCAAAAAACAACAAATAAATGTGAATGTCTCGCATTAAAACAAAGACACTAAAGGGTGCAATCATTAGGTTCAGGGGTTGGATCCTCTGCGTTGTTTCAGACCTACTAATTTAGCGCAAAGTATTTACTGTGGTAAATAGAGGACACTGCCCCTGACTATGTTATGTACCATCATACATGTCAACACAATGGTATTGTCAGTGGCAGGTATGGAAGGATGTCAGCGCATAGACTAAACATTGGTGGAAGTGTGAGAGATAACTGTGGAAGTGGTAGAGCAATGTTTGACCTGGGGGTGGGTGAACTCTCTTGTGGCCGGCGGTACAGGCCCAGGGCCCCTCATGTTACAACAGTGTGTCTGACGTTGGGTGCGCACCACCACCGCCAGAGACACTTTATTGTACTATGAGGGACCCAGTACCAATGCCGTCGACCAAAAGCGAGCACACCCACCTCTTCAGGCAAACAGCTGTCTCACGGGTGCTTGCGCCAAGTCGCGATACCACGGCCCTGTGTGGGGAGTTTGGCCATTTAGGGAGGTGTAAACATGTCATATGCCGGACAATCAGCTGCAGAAAATTAGACATTAGAAAAGTAATTCACAGTAGTCCACAGGCAAGAGCTTTTCATAGGAAAGCTAGGTGTCGGCCGGGCAAGGTGGGGCAAAAGATTTTGAAATCCAGTTGTGGTTCATTTTAATGAATGTTAGATCGTCAACATTTTGGGTAGCCAGACGAGTCCTTTTTTCGGTTAATATTGAACCTGCAGCACTGAATACTCTTTCTGATAGGACACTTGCTGCCGGGCAAGCAAGCTCCTGCAATGCATATTCTGCCAATTCTGGCCAGGTGTCTAATTTTGAGGCCCAGTAATCAAATGGGAATGACGGTTGAGGGAGAACATCGATAAGGGATGAAAAATAGTTAGTAACCATACTGGACAAATGTTGTCTCCTGTCACTTTCAATTGATGCAGCAGTACCTGTCCTGTCTGCGGTCATAGCAAAATCACTCCACAACCTGGTCAGAAAACCCCTTTGTCCAACGCCACTTCTGATGTGTGCACCCCTAACACTACTAATCTGCTGCCCCCTGGAGCTCGTGTGATAACGATCACGTGCGCTGTGTGCTGGGAATGCCTGAAGCAAACGGTCAACAAGAGTTGATTGTTTGGTTGCTAATATTAGTTCCAAGTTCTCATGTGGCATAATATTTTGCAATTTGCCTTTATAGCGTGGATCAAGGAGGCAGGCCAACCAGTAATCATCATCGTTCATCATTTTCGTTATGCGTGTGTCCCTTTTTAGGATACGTAAGGCATAATCCGCCATGTGGGCCAAAGTTCCAGTTGTCAAATCTCCGGTTGTGATTGGTTGAGGGGCAGTTTCAGGCAAATCTACGTCACTTGTGTCCCTCAAAAAACCAGAACCCGGCCTTGCCACGCAACCAATTTCCAGTGCCCCCGGGAAAGCTTCCGCATTAAAAATATACTCATCCCCATCATCCTCCTCATCCTCCACCTCCTCTTCGCCCGCTACCTCGTCCTGTACACTGCCCTGACCAGACAATGGCTGACTGTCATCAAGGCTTTCCTCTTCCTCTGGTGCAGACGCCTGCTCCTTTATGTGCGTCAAACTTTGCATCAGCAGACGCATTAGGGGGATGCTCATGCTTATTACGGCGTTGTCTGCACTAACCAGCCGTGTGCATTCCTGAAAAACACTGAAGGACTTGACACATGTCTTGTATCTTGGACCACTGCACACCAGACAACTCCATGTCTGCCATCCTACTGCCTGCCCGTGTATGTGTATCCTCCCACAAAAACATAACAGCCCGCCTCTGTTGGCACAGTCTCTGAAGCATGTGCAGTGTTGAGATCCACCTTGTTGCAACGTCTATGATTAGGCGATGCTGGGGAAGGTTCAAAGACCGCTGATAGGTCTGCATACGGCTGGAGTGTACAGGCGAACGTCGGATATGTGAGCAAAGTCCACGCACTTTGAGGAGCAGGTCGGAGAACCCAGGATAAGTTTTCAATAAGCACTGCACCACCAGGTTTAAGGTGTGAGCCAGGCAAGGAATGTGTTTCAGTTGGGAAAGGGAGATGGCAGCCATGAAATTCCTTCCGTTATCACTCACTACCTTGCCTGCCTCAAGATCTACTGTGCCCAGCCACGACTGCGTTTCTTGTTGCAAGAACTCGGACAGAACTTCCGCGGTGTGTCTGTTGTCGCCCAAACACTTCATAGCCAATACAGCCTGCTGACGCTTGGCAGTAGCTGGCCCATAATGGGACAACTGGTGTGCAACAGTGTCATCTGCCGATGGAGTGGTTGGCCGACTGTGGTCTGTGGAAGAGCTGTAGCTTCTGCAGGAGGACGAGGAGGAGGAGGAGGAGGTGGTGCGAACGCCTACAGCCAACTGTTTCCTAGACCGTGGGCTAGGCACAACTGTCCCGAAATTGATGTCCCCTGAGGACCCTGCATCCACCACATTCACCCAGTGTGCCGTGATGGACACATAACGTCCCTGGCCATGCCTACTGGTCCATGCATCTGTAGTCAGGTGCACCTTTGTACTCACAGATTGCCTGAGTGCATGGACGATGCGCTGTTTAACATGCTGGTGCAGGGCTGGGATGGCTTTTCTGGAAAAAAAGTGTCGACTGGGTAGCTCGTATCGTGGTTCAGCGTACTCCATCAGGGCTTTGAAAGCTTCGCTTTCAACTACCCGGTAGGGCATCATCTCTAACGATATTAGTCTAGCTATGTGGGCGTTAAAACCCTGTGTACGCGGATGCGAGGATAAGTACTTCCTTTTTCTAACCAGAGTCTCATGTAGTGTGAGCTGAACTGGAGAGATGGAGATCGTGGAACTTGCGGGTGTGCCGGTGGACATGGCAGACTGCGAGACGGTTGGAGATGGTATTGTTTCCGCCGGTGACCTAGATGCAATATTTCCTCCTACAAAACTGGTGATTCCCTGACCCTGAGTGCTTTTGGCTGGCAAAGAAACCTGCACAGATACTGCCGGTGGTGCGGAAAATGGTGGCCTTACAGTGATGGAAGGGATGTTGCGTTGCTGACTAGCTTCATTGGCTGAGGGTGCTACAACCTTAAGGGACATTTGGTAGTTAGTCCAGGCTTGAAAATGCATGGTGGTTAAGTGTCTATGCATGCAACTAGTATTGAGACATTTCAGATTCTGACCTCTGCTTAAGCTAGTTGAACATTTTTGACAGATGACTTTGCGCTGATCAATTGGATGTTGTTTAAAAAAATGCCAGACTGCACTCTTCCTAGCATCGGATCCCTTTTCAGGGATTGCAGACTGAGCTTTAACCGGATGGCCACGCTGTCCTCCAACAGGTTTTGGCTTTGACACGCGTTTTGGGCCAGATACGGGCCCGGCAGATGGAACCTGTTGCGATGTTGATGCCTGCTGCGGCCCCTCGTCCACCTCCGCTTCTGAACTACTGCCGCCTGCACCCTGTTCCCCCAATGGCTGCCAATCGGGGTCAATAACTGGGTCATCTATTAACTCCTCTTCGAGCTCGTGTGCAACTTCGTCTGTGTCACTGTGTCGGTCGGTGGTATAGCGTTCGTGGCGGGGCAACATAGTCTCATCAGGGTCTGATTGAGGATCAGTACCCTGAGAGGGCAATGTGGTGGTCTGAGTCAAAGGAGCAGCATAGTACTCTGGCTGTGGCTGTGCATCAGTGCACTCCATGTCAGAATCAACTTGTAATGGGCATGGCCTGTTAAGTGTTTCACTTTGTAAGCCAGGGATGGTATGTGTAAAGAGCTCCATGGAGTAACCCGTTGTGTCGCCTGCTGCATCCTTCTCTCTTGTTGTAGTTTTTGCTGAAGAGGACAAGGAAGCGACTTGTCCCTGACCGTGGACATCCACAAGCGACGCGCTGCTTTTACATTTACCAGTTTCAGAAGAGGAGGCAAAAGAGCTAGAGGCTGAGTCTGCAATGTAAGCCAAAACTTGCTGTTGCTGCTCCGCCTTTAAAAGCGGTTTTCCTACTCCCAGAAAAGAGAGCGTTCGAGGCCTTGTGTAGCCAGACGACGAAACTGGCTCCACAGTTCCAGACTTACGTGGAATATTTTTATCCCCACGACCACCTGATGCTCCACTACCACTACCATCATTACCAGCTGACAATGAACGCCCACGGCCACGACCTCTTGCACCAGACTTCCTCATTGTTTTAAAAACTTAACCAAAGTAACTTTATTTGTTGCTGTCAAACAACTTACACGGTAAGCTATAACTTCAGTATGATTTCAATATCCCTTAACAGGTTGGTGAGACCACAAGGAAAATCAGGCACAATGTTACACACTCTGTTTTCTGTGGCACAAAATCACAGAGATGCCACACACGCAGGACTATCACTCAAGCACAAATGTCAATATTAATCTCCCACCTATTTTTTTTTTTTTTTTTTCCTCAGGGAGACTTTAGAAACCAAATAAGATAAATTGTTTTTTTCAGGGACAATTTAGAAACCAAATAATAATAAAAAAAAAAAAAAGCTTTCTATGGCCCAGTGCCCACTGAGTGAGAGATGGCACACACAGGAGTCAGGATAAGGAGTGGCACACAAGCCCTGAGGACAGTATTAATCTCCCACTGATGGATGTAGTGTTTTTTTTTTCAGGTAGATTTTAGAACCCAAATCAAGCAAAAAAATAAATAGGCTTTCTATGGCCCACTGAGTGAGAGATGGCACACACAGGAGTCAGGAGTGGCACACAAGCCCTGAGGACAGTATTAATCTCCCACTGATGGATGTAGTGTTTTTTTTTTCAGGTAGATTTTAGAACCCAAATCAAGCAAAAAAATAAATAGGCTTTCTATGGCCCACTGAGTGAGAGATGGCGCTCACAGGAGTCAGGATCAGGAGTGGCACACAAGCCCTGAGGACAATATTAATCTCCCACTGATGGATGTAGTGTTTTTTTTTTCAGGTAGATTTTAGAACCCAAATCAAGCAAAAAAATAAATAGGCTTTCTATGGCCCACTGAGTGAGAGATGGCGCTCACAGGAGTCAGGATCAGGAGTGGCACACAAGCCCTGAGGACAGTATTAATCTCCCACTGATGGATGTAGTGATTTTTTTTTCAGTTAGATTTTAGAACCCAAATCAAGCAAAAAAATAAATAGGCTTTCTATGGCCCACTGAGTGAGAGATGGCGCTCACAGGAGTCAGGATCAGGAGTGGCACACAAGCCCTGAGGACAGTATTAATCTCCCACTGATGGATGTAGTGATTTTTTTTTCAGTTAGATTTTAGAACCCAAATCAAGCAAAAAAATAAATAGGCTTTCTATGGCCCACTGAGTGAGAGATGGCGCGCACAGGAGTCAGGATCAGGAGTGGCACACAAGCCCTGAGGACAATAATAATCTTCCACTGATTGATGCACAAATTAAATAAAAAGTGTGGACAAACAAAAAAGATAGCTGTGCAGAAAGGAAGGAACAAGAGGATATGTGCTTTGAAAAAAGCAGTTGGTTTCCACAGTGGTGTACACACAGCAATACAGCTATCACGGAGCCTTCTAGGGCAGCCCAATGAGCTACAGCGCTGAGAGAAAAAAAAAAAATGTAGCTTCCACTGTCCCTGCACACCGAAGGTGGTGTTGGACAGTGGAAATCGCTACAGCACAAGCGGTTTGGTGGTTAGTGGACCCTGCCTAACGCTATCCCTGCTTCTGACGAAGCGGCAGCAACCTCTCCCTAAGCTCAGATCAGCAGCAGTGAGATGGCGGTCGGCGGGAATGCCCCTTTATAGCCCCGGTGACGCCGCAGACAGCAAGCCAATCACTGCAATGCCCTTCTCTAAGATGGTGGGGACCAGGACCTATGTCATCACGCTGCCCACACTCTGCGTTCACCTTCATTGGCTGAGAAATGGCGCTTTTCGCGTCATTGAAACGCGACTTTGGCGCGAAAGTCGCGTACCGCATGGCCGACAAGCACAGGGGTCGGATCGGGTTTCATGAGACGCCGACTTAGCCAAAAGTCGGCGACTTTTGAAAATGAACGACCCGTTTCGCTCAACCCTAGTGTTTAGTATGCCAATATCGAATATGTAAAGTATCAATAGGAGTACTTTATAAAACCAAAGAGCAAGATAATGGGTGATGTAAAAAGTGTATGCTCACCCTGTCTACACTGTGTTCCAAATTATTATGCACATAGAGTTTAGGAGTGATAAGGTTAGAATTTTTTTGTTTGTCATTTAAACTCATTGATGGTGATGTGTGTCAGGGCTCTTTATATCACTGAAAGCAATTTCAGATACCTGTGCACATTAGTTTGGCAGGTGTGTCCAAATAAAGGCAAGGCTACTTAAGAAGGCTGTTCCACATTATTAAGCAGCCTACATTTTTTGCCAAAATGGGAAAGAAAAAGGATGTGTCGGCTGCTGAGAAGCAACAAATTGTGGAGTATTTAGGTCAAGGCATGACTACAATCAACATTGCAAGACACTTCATCGTGATCATCGCACAATCAAGAAGTATGTAGCTGATTCCCAGCACACTCGTGTGCGTGCTGATAAAGAAAAATTGAGGACTCTTTCCAACAGGCAATTGCGTAAGGTTAAAAGAGCAGCTGCAAAAATGCCTTGTCATAGCAGCAGACATGTTTTTGAAGCTGCTGGTGCCTCCAACGTCCCCAGAACAACAAGATGCAGGGTCCTTCAGAGGTTTGCAGCTGTGCGTAAGTCATCCTGTTGACCACCTCTATCCACTGCAACAAGCAGAAACGGCTCCAGTGGGCCAAACGATACATGAAGACTGACTTCCAAACGGTTTTGTTCACCGATGAGTGCCGTGCAACGCTCGATGGTCCAGATGGATGGAGTGGAGGATGGACACCCCATGAAAACACGGCTAAGGCGCCAACAAGGAGGAGGTGGAGTAATGTTTTGGGCTGGAATCATGGGGAGAGAGATTGTCGGCCCCTTTATGATCCCTGAAGGGGTAAAGATGAACTCCATAATCTATGTGGAGTTTCTAAAACAACACTTCCTGCCATGGTTCAAGAGGAAGAACCGTGCTTTCCGCAGCAAGATCGTTTTCATGCACGATAATGCGCTGTCTCATGCTGCAAAAAACACATCTGCATCTCTGGCTGCTATGGGCATAAAAGAGGACAAACTTATGGTGTGGCCACCATCTTCCCCTGACCTCAACCCCATTGAGAACCTCTGGAGCATCATCAAAAGGAGTGTCTATGATGGCGGGAGGCAGTTCACATCTAAGCAACAGCTCTGGGAGGGGATTCTGTCCACATGCAAAACAATTGAAGCAGAAACCATCCAAAAACTGACAAATTCAATGGACGAGAGAGTTCAGAAGCTTCTTTTGAACAAGGGGTCCTATGTGCAAATGTAACATCACCTAGAATAAAGTTTTCACTTGAAAACTGTTTGATTTTATTTTGTAATAAGCTGATAATGCTTATAACTTCACAATTGACCATTTTTTTGTTCAAAATAAAAAAAAAGGTTGAAAACTCTGCTGTGCATAATAATTTTGAACATGCATTTTGAGTGTTTATTTTTTTTTTTAAAAGATACTGTTTTCATAGGCAGTTTTTTCCAAAAGATTGCAATTATACTAGAATAGTAGATGACTGGAAAATAACAATGACTGCAATTCAGATAGATAATTTAGAGAAAATATGAGGAAATATTATTTGCATAATAATTTGGAACACAGTGTAGTTGTGTAAAAGTCAGGCGCAACACTAAGACACAACATGATGCTTGCTACATAGCCAAATCTGCTGAATGGCTGTTGCTCCACCTGTAAAACCACATTAGGATCAAAATGATGGGAGGTGGAGGTAAAAACACGGATGAGAGGCGCCCTAATCAGAGGGATGCAAAAAAACCCTTGTTTTTATTACTACTGAATTAAAACATTCAACAGTTATCTAAACCGATCAGGTTTCTTCATCATTCCAGCTGAAATAACCTGATCGGTTTGGAAACACGCTACATGTTTTAATTCAGTAAAAAAAAAAATTTGCATTCCTTTGGTTTTTCCTACTGGCAGTTCTCTCATCCTTATTTTTTCCTGGGCTTTCCAGCAATACAGAGTTTATGGCATGTCAGACATGTTGTCAGAAAGTGGGTAGCTCATTTAAAGGGATTATCCTGTTGGTCCAAGACCTTACATCCAGGTAGTTGTTAACTATCTGCCTGTTCTGCCTGGTGCCAATCTCTGATGGTTCAGAGCAGTCACAACCTTTCTTGCTGTCGGTTCTATGGCTTCTCATGACATTTTATAGACAGATCAGCTGCTTCTCTTCTTCTCTGCTCCTTTTATGAGGCATTAAAGCTGATGTCATGCTTATTGACTGCCGACGTCCTACTACCTAGCTACAGAGAGCCAACTGTCACACTCAGCATGAAGTCGACAGTCACTCCTTGTCAACAGAGCAGACCAGAAGGGGAGCAGCTGCTCTGTGGACATGAGGTCAAATGAAGTAGCAGTATCGTCATCAGAAGCAGTCTATGACCGCTATGAGCCAGTGCAGGGCAGAACAGATATGTAGTTAACCACTACCTTCTTGTCAGTTCCATGGGAGCAATTAAACCGTGTGGGAGTAATGTGAGGGCCATCATAATATGTGGTGGGATCAGACTGTGTGGGGTAGCTGTGAGGTCATCATAAAGTTTGGAGATCAGTGGTCTATAAAAGTGCAAGGGGTGTTGTAGGTTAATCATACTGGGTTGGGGAATGTGGGGGCATCATACTGAATGAGGTCACTGTGAGGGCCTCATAATATTTGTGAGGTAACTGTAGAGACATCATATTTTGTGGACATCATACTGTGAGGTCACTTTGTGGGCATCAAACTGTTAAAAGCCATTGTAGGGCTTGAACATGTGCATTGGGCAATTGTTTAGACATCTTGAAGAGTAGATTTTAAGGGAGTATCTACTATATAATTGTCTAAGGGTCACTTCCGTCTTTCTGTCTGTCCTTCTGTCTGTCCTTCTGTCTGTCACAGATATTCATTGGTCGCGGCCTCTGTCTGTCATGGAATCCAAGTCGCTGATTGGTCGTGGCAAAACGCCCACGACCATTGCCACGACCAATCAGCGATGCACACAGTCCGGAAGAAAATGGCCGCTCCTTACTCCCCGCACTCAGTGACCGGTGCCCGCATACTCCCCTGTGGTCACCGCTCACACAGGGTTAATGCCGGTGGTAACGGACCACGTTATGCCGCAGGTAACGCACTCCGTAACCACTTCTATTAACCATGTGTGTCCGCACTCAGTGCCTGGCGCCCGCATACTCCCCTCCAGCCACCGCTCACACAGGGTTGATGCTGGCGGTAACGGACCGCGTTATGCCGCAGGTAACGCACTCCGTAACCGCTGCTATTAACCCTGTGTGTCCCCAATTTTTTACTATTGATGCTGCCTATGCGGCCATCTTCCGTTCCCGGCAATGCATTGCGAAATTACCCAAAAGACTTAGCGGTCTTGCGAGACCGCTAAGTCTTCTGGGTAATTTTGCAATGCATCCTGGGAACGGAAGATGGCGACCGGCCCGAGCGGCTCGGCGGAGCTCCGGTGGATCCCAAGCGTCGGTAACCGCTTCCTGGATCCAGGCGCCAACGGAAGGTGAGTATATAACTATTTTTTATTTTAATTTTTTTTAACAGGGATATAATGCCCACATTGCTATATACGTGGGCTGCCCAATATACAATGTGGGCTGCACAATATACTACATGGGCTGCGCAATATACAACGTGGGCTGCGCAATATAGAACTTGGGCTGCGCAATACACTACGTGGGCTGCGCAATATACAACGTGGGCTGCGCAATATACTACGTGGGCTGCACAATATACAACGTGGGCTGCGCAATATACAACGTGGGCTGCGCAATTTACAACGTGAGCTGCACAATATACAACGTGGGCTGAGCAATGTACAACGCGGGCTGCGCAATATACTACATGGGCTGCGCAATATACAACGTGGCCTGCGCAATATACTACGTGGGCTGTGCAATATACAACGTGGGCTGTGCAATATACTACGTGGGCTGTGCAATATACAACGTGGGCTGCGCAATATACAACGTGGGCTGCGCAATATACTACGTGGGCTGCGCAATATACAATGTGGGCTGCGCAATATACAACATGGGCTGCGCAATATACTACATGGGCTGCGCAATATACAATGTGGGCTGCGCAATATACAATGTGGGCTGCGCAATTTGCAACGTGAGCTGCGCAATATACAACGTGGGCTGAGCAATGTACAACGCGGGCTGCGCAATATACTACATGGGCTGCGCAATATGCAACGTGGCCTGCGCAATATACTACGTGGACTGTGCAATATACTACGTGGGCTGCGCAATATACAATGTGGGCTGCGCAATATACTACGTGGGCTGCGCAATATACAATGTGGGCTGCGCAATATACAACATGGGCTGCGCAATATACTACATGGGCTGCGCAATATACAATGTGGGCTGCGCAATATACAATGTGGGCTGCGCAATTTGCAACGTGAGCTGCGCAATATACAACGTGGGCTGAGCAATGTACAACGCGGGCTGCGCAATATTCTACATGGGCTGCGCAATATGCAACGTGGCCTGCGCAATATACTACGTGGACTGTGCAATATACTACGTGGGCTGCGCAATATACAATGTGGGCTGCGCAATATACAATGTGGGCTGCGCAATTTGCAACGTGAGCTGCGCAATATACAATGTGGGCTGCGCAATATACAACGTGGGCTGCGCAATATACAACGTGGGCTGTGCAATATACAATGTGGGCTGCGCAATATACAACGTGAGCTGCGCAATATACTACATGGGCTGCGCAATATACTACGTGGGCTGCGCAATATACTACGTGGGCTGCGCAATGTACTACGTGGGCTGCGCAATGTACTGCGTGGGCTGCGCAATGTACTGCATGGGCTGTGCAATGTACTGCGTGGGCTGCGCAATATACTGCATGGGCTGCGCAATGTTCTGTGTGGCTGTGCAATACACTACGTGGGCTGTGCTATACACTACGCATACATATTCTAGAATACCCGATGCATTAGAATCGGGCCACCATCTAGTTATACTATAAAGGTGTTCACTTTAGGAACATCATATTTTGTTGGGGGTAGTGAGGCAGGATGAATTTATGTTGGGCGCATTTTGGGACACAAGGGCAGTACTGTTTGGAAACATTTTGTGAGGGAATTCTTGTTTGGTATCATACTGTGTGTGGGTGGACATTTTTGCGGACATCATACCCTATAAACACCATGGAAGGAGGTAGTGTATTGGGTGAGAACCAGGGATGGATTAAAATTATTCAGTGACCAGAGCAGTTTAGAAGGCATGGACCCCCCAGAACGCAATTTATAACGTGACATGTCACATGATTCTCTTAAGACATCATGTGATAATTAATGTGATTAACACACAAATGCTCTGGTGCACAGCTGCAGATGCAAAATGACAGAGATAGTAGCATGGTATGCGTGCCGCTCATTTTTTTTCCCCTTGTGTACAGCCCTATATATCATATAGGGTTATACATAATAGATGATTCTATGTAATTAGAAATGAACGGCACTATATATAACAAAAAGGACTTTATATAATACGGGGCTACGCTTTATATAACAGAAGGAATGCTGTATAATAAGAGGATGCTATGAAACTTAGGATGGATCTCTCAGTGCGCATCCTTTAATAGCTTGATTATAGAGACAGACCACAGTAAATGACAGACAATTGGTAATGATATATCAATCAGTGGTTGTTTAGTGCAGCTGGTCAGTCAGTGTAAATGTACCCCTAGCAGTGTAGATATAGAAGAATTATTTACATCCAGTAACTCTCCGCTGGCATCTCATCCGAATACAGCCTTTTTCTTCATCATCTTGTCAGATCTTCACGTCGATGTCCTCAGACTCAGACATTTCAGAGTCTGCCGCACTCATCACTGAGCCCCTGAGAATAAAAAAAGTCACATAAAACAAAAAAAATATTTATACTTATTTATTTACACACATTTGTTTCTTGAATAAGAAGTCCCTCACACTGCGCCGCTGAATATAGGCATGCAGCATACCATTAATATGCAATTACAGTAGATATTATGCAACCTACCATTACAAATGTAAATTGTGCCCCATGTTTAGTATAATAAGCTACTCCCCCCAAACAAATACACACTGCTCAAAAAAATAAAGAGAACACTAAAATCCCACATCCTAGATATCACTGAATGAAATATTCCAGTTGCAAATCTTTATTCATTACATAGTGGAATGTGTTGAGAACAATAAAGCCTAAAAATTATCAACGTAAATCACAACTAATATCCCACAGAGGGCTGGAGTTGAAATGATGCTCAAAAACAAAATGGAAAATTAAGGAAAATTAATTACAGGCTGAAAGAACTTCAGTGGAAATGCCTCAAGGCAAGAAAATGATGCTCAGTAGTGTGTGTGGCCTCCACATGCCTGTATAACCTCCCTACAATGCCTGGGCAAGCTCCTGATAAGGCGGTGGATGGTCTCCTGAGGGATCTCCTACCAGACCTGGACTAAGGCCATGTGCACACGTTCAGGATTTTTCGAGTTTTTTACGCGTTTTTTCGCTATAAAAATGTGATAAAAACGCGAAAAAAACGCTAACCTGTGCCTCCTATTATTTACAGTGTATTCCGCATTTTTTGTGCAAATGTTGCTATTTTTTCCGCGAAAAAATCGCATCGCGGAAAAAAAAGCAACATGTTCATTAAAAATGCGGAATTGCGGGGATTCCGCACACCTAGGAGTCCATTGATCTGCTTACTTCCCGCACGGGGCTGTGCACACCATGCGGGAAGTAAGCAGATTATGTGCGGTTGGTACCCAGGGTGGAGGAGAGGAGACTCTCCTCCACGGACTGGGCACCATATAAGTGGTAAAAAAAAAAGAATTAAAATAAAAAATAGTCATATACTCACCTTCGATGTCTTCCCGCCTCTCAGGTGCATGCTGCCGCTTCGGTTCCTGTAGCTGGTGTGCGGTGAAGGACCTGCGATGACGTCACGGTCCTGTGATTGGTCGAGACCGGTCATGTGACCGCTCACGTGACCGCGACGTCAAGGAAGGTCCTGCGCGCACACACCATCTATACGGAACGGACGCCGCTGAGGTCTGCAGGTGAGTATAAGCATTTTTTTTATTTATTTTTTTTTTTTTAAACATTCTATCTTTTACTATAGATGCTGCATAAGCAGCATCTATAGTAAAAAGTTGGTCACACTTGTCAAACAGTATGTTTGACAAGTGTGACCAACCTGTCAGTCAGTTTTCCAAGCGATGCTACAGATCGCTTGGAAAACTTTAGCATTCTGCAAGCTAATTACGCTTGCAGAATGCTAAAAAAACCGCAAAAAAAACGGAAAAAAAATGCAAAAAAAAAATGCGGATTTCTTGCAGAAAATTTCCGGTTTTCTTCAGGAAATTTCTGCAAGAAATCCGGATGTGTGCACATACCCTAAAGCATCCGCCAACTCCTGGACAGTCTGTGGTGCAATGTGACGTTGGTTCATAGTGCAAGACATGATGTCCCAGAAGTGTTCAATCGAATTCAGGTCTGGGGAATGGGCGGGCAGGTCCATAGCTTCAATGCCTTCATCTTGCAGGAACTACTGACACACTCCAGCCACATGAGGTCTGGCATTGTCCTGCATTTGTAGGAACCCAGGGCCAACCGCACCAGTATATGGTCTCACAAGGGGTCTAAGAATCTCATCTTGGTACCTAATGGCAGTCAGGCTACCTCTGGCGAGCACATGGAGGGCTGTGCAGCCCTCCAAAGAAATGCCACCCTACACCATTACTGACCCACTGCCAAACCGGTCATGCTGAAGGATGTTGCAGGCAGCAGATCAATCTCCACGGTGTCTCCAGACTCTGGCACGTCTGTCACATGTGCTCAGTGTGAACCTGCTTTCATCTGTGAAGAGCATAGGGTGCCAGTGGCGAATTTGCCAATCCTGGTGTTCTGTGGCAAATGCCAGGTGTCCTGCACAGTGTTGGGCTGTGAGCAAAACCCCCATCTGTGGATGTCGGGCACTCAGACCATCCTCATGGAGTCGGTTTCTAACTGTTTGTGCAGAAACATGCACATTTATGGCCTGCTGGAGGTCATTTTGCAGGGCTCTGGCAGTGCTCCTCCTGTTACTCCTTGCACAAAGGGTGAGGTAGCTGTCCTGCTGCTGGGTTGTTGCCCTCCTGCAGCCCCCTCCACGTCTCCTGGTGTACTGGCCTGTCTCCTTGTAGCACCTCCAGCCTCTGGACACTACTCTGACAGACACAGTAAACCTTCTTGCCTCAGCTCGCATTGATGTGCCATCCTGGATGAGCTAGACTACCCGAGCCACTTTTGTGGGTTGTAGAGTCCGTCTCATGCTACCACGAGTGTGAAAGCACAACCAACATTCAAAAGTGACCAAAACATCAGCCAGAAAGCATTGGTACTGAGATGAGGTCTGTGGTCCCCACCTGCAGAACCACTCCTTAATTGAGTGTGTCTTGATAATTGTCAATAATTTCCATCTGTTGTCTATTCCATTTGCACAACAGCATGTGAAATTGATTGTAAATCAGTGTTGCTTCCTAAGTGGACAGTTTTAATTCACAGAAGTTTGATTCACTTGGAGTTATATTCTGATGGTTAAGTGTTCCCTTTATTTTTTTGATCAGTGTATATATGAATTAGATTCTGTACTCTTTTCAAAATTCATTACCAGTCACTCTCCTGTGCCCTCAGTGCCTCACCGTTGTGCTTCTCCAGCTCCCCAGTTTATTATAATTACACTTCCCTCCTCAATTCATTACACTTCCATGCCCCCCCTCAATTCATTGTCATGTCTCTCCCACCACTGAACCTACATTCATTATAACAAAATTTCCTGTCTCTCACCGCTCACCCTCAATTTATTATAATTTCCTCTCTCCCATCCCTATTTCATTCAATTTTTAGAAAAACAAAGTTTTTAATACTTACCTCTCCATACGATCTCCTGTGGCTCCACTTTTGTTTGTGGCCTGCGCGTACATGCAGCGGCACAATTACAGCACAGCCACTGGCAGCATATGTCAGATACTGATTGAATGACCTAAGCCAGGTTTGTTTGACTCTGAAAAGGTGTGATATAAAAATATACTTTAAATGTTGCGGGGGAATGAACCGCATGGAATGCTAGCCATACACATGGGTCATTGGTGGCTTCTCCCCACTAGCTCCCATGTAATTACAGGTCCTTCCCTATACATGTACACAGGGAGAGACCTGTCACTCAAGGAGAGAGGGTGGGGAAAAGACATCGAAGTCTCTCTTGTCCAAATAATCCTTGTGCAGTTTAGACTCCAGTGACTTTTAATGTATGGTTTTTTTTGGAAATTCCACATCATTTCAGAGTCAATCCTGGAAAAAAAATCATGCAGCCAGTGTCCTCAACATGCTGCCTGTGAATTGGATATCTTTTTTCAGCTGTCAGGTTAAACAAAAGTTACTTTGGTTATTTGATCAAACTTGACTTGTCTAGATAATTCTTGCAGAGAAATCAGATTTCTATTCATATGGAATTACCTAAAAAATTAAGATGAAAGGTGTTTAGGAGACTCGTATACAATAAAACAATCAGCATATTAGCATTTTAGCCAGCAGCTGTGCCGAGCAGACACTAAATGACTGAGAATAGAGAGATATTCGTACTCCTCGTCTTTAAGGGTAATTTTAGTTTTTAGTCACCGAGCTTCGAAAATGCACAGTGGCAGTGAGCTGCAGCCCTCCAAGCAGCATGTAGGTATTGCGATTCTCAGTGTTGTACCGAGGGATCTACTCCCTTTGTGTGCTTGAAACTACCCTTGTTAATTAAAGGCTAACTTATTTTTTATGAGATGCAGATGATATATTTTCAACAATGTTTCTCTTCCATTTTTTTTCTCGTCAGCGCTCTAGTTTTTACCAGTTCAGCAGGAAATTGTAGACTGCTAGGAACTCCCGCAAGACACGGCTGAAAACAGATGCTAATTACTAAATCAATGCATTAACATGATCCAGAGAGACTAGGCTTGGGTCACTTTCACAGCTCCAACTACAAAATAATGAATGTAGAATGTTTACAAGTTTCCTGGTTTTGGAATAAGCTCAATGACTTAAGGGAAGAAAAGCAAATATTTATTTTACATAATATATTTTAAAATCTCAAATTAAATATTTTATATTATTACCTCTGCGGTGTCTGATTAATATACATACATAATCTCTTAAAATAACTTTTTAATTGCATGTTTTATAGGTCAACTGACTGTTGGAAGTCTTTATTGACTGTGCTTTACTACTGGATTGCTAGTTACTTTTTATCTCATACTAGCATAGCCTGTGCCATTTTTTGACTACCTTTTGAGATACTCAGGGTGACTTAGGGTGCATGATTATGGTACAAAGAACACTTGTTTCACAATAATAATGGAGTATAAATCGATACTCAAGCAAAACACTAGTTCATAAGGTGCAATACTCTGTTTGTTTGTACAAATCATCTTTGTTCTTGGCAGCTCGTCATACAGTATAAGAAGGACATGAACTGCTAAAAACAATGACAGTCTATGCCCACTGAACGGTTTATTACAGATAGTTGAATGCATATCTAAAGAAAGGTCAGCCAACTGGAAAACATGTTGCCGGTCGGCAGTCTATAAAGTTGCACATTGTAAAAAAAGCTTTGTGCTAACTTTACTTTTTCATGTTTTAATCTACAAATAAATGTGGTGTTTTAATAAATTTGGCGGCTGCTATATTTTCCACTTTTATTTTTCATGGTTCACTTGCTCAGGAAACCAGCCTGAAGCCTCCATGCACCGCACCTTCAATTCCAGGCAATTCTCAACCCGGTGAGCTGGTGATTGCTTTATTGTGTTTTCCTGTACATTGTAAAAGAATCCTTAGGCATCATGTACAAAGCAGACTGGAGGCTGTTATTACTAAGCCACTGCATTAATTGTGCCAGAAGTGCCTCTGTGTTTAGGGAGAACACCTGAATCATACAGTAGTACACAAACTGGCACAATTTTCCTGAATTTTTTTTCTCCCGGATTACATATGATATTGAGGACAGGCCAATAGTGTTGAGCATTCCGATGCTGCAAGTATCGGGTATCGGCCGATACTTGCTGTATCGGAATTCCGATACCGGGATTCCGATACTCTTGTGGTATCGGGTATCGGGTATCGCAACAACATTAATGTTAAAATGTGTAAAAGAGAGAATTAAAATAAAAAATATCGCTATACTCACCTGTCCGACGCAGCCGGGACTTCAGCGAGGGAACCGGCAGCGTTGTTTGTTTAAAATTCGCGCTATTACTTGGTTACGTGAATTCCCGGCTTGTGATTGGTCAGGTCGGCCACGTTGCCGGGACGCGGACCAATCACAGCAAGCCGTGACGAAATTACGTCACGGCTTGCTGTGATTGGTCCGCGTCCCGGCAATATGGCCGCCCTGACCAATCACAAGCCGTGACGTCACGGGAGGCTGGACACGCGCCCATTTTAAAATGAGCGCGTCCAGCCTCCCGGCTTGTGATTGGTTGACCGCGGCGCAACCAATCACAAGCCGTGACGTCACGGGAGGCTGGACACGCGCCCATTTTAAAATGAGCGCGTGTCCAGCCTCCCGTGACGTCACGGCTTGTGATTGGTCAGGGCGGCCATATTGCCGGGACGCGGACCAATCACAGCAAGCCGTGACGTAATTTCGTCACGGCTTGCTGTGATTGGTCCGCGTCCCGGCAACATGGCCGACCTGACCAATCACAAGCCGGGAATTCACGTAACCAAGTAATAGTGCGAATTTTAAACAAACAACGCTGCCGGTTCCCTCGCTGAAGTCCCGGCTGCGTCGGACAGGTGAGTATAGCGATATTTTTTATTTTAATTCTTTCTTTTACACATTTATATGGTTCCCAGGGCCTGAAGGAGAGTTTCCTCTCCTTCAGACCCTGGGAACCATCAGGAATACCGTCCGATACATGAGTCCCATTGACTTGTATTGGTATCGGGTATCGGTATCGGATTGGATCCGATATTTTGCCGGTATCGGCCGATACTTTTCAAGTATCGGACGGTATCGCTCAACACTACAGGCCAATAGATTTACATTTTATAGCTCAACTCAAATTGGGGGGTTTACAGGGTAATAGTATGCTGGTTACATTTTCCAAAAAGGTTTGCAAAACAATATTCACATTGTTTGCAGCATTGGGGCAATCCACAATGGGAAAAGCAATGGGAAAAATGTATTAAAAACATTGACTCACCTCAACACCAAGAGGTAGTAAGGATGGTTACAGAATAAGAAAATTTGGCAAACTCAACTGCTCTAACTCCTGTTGATCCACTGCAGACTGGTCTTGTGGAAGCAATGATGTCCCACTCTTCGGTAACCTGACCACTTAGGTTAGTGATTGGCTGCAATGGTTAGGTGAATGGACTGGTGTTTCAGTAAAGGCAAGTCCAATAACATGACTTTCTGTTGACCGCTGAAATCCAAAAATTGAAAATAAAAATAATTGTACTAATCTTCAAACCCAAAATTGGATGATCCTCAAGTAGTTAAAGCAGCAATTTAGGTTTAAAAATGTATTAAAACAAAATATTTTTATGAGAAAAACAAAGATTCATTAATTGGAAGTATTTGATTGTGGTTTTTAAGATGTTGACTATTAAACCATGTACTATCGGATAGTTAGAAGCTGACCTATTAAGAGTGATACATAAATCTTTTTGTTTCTGGAATTATTGCTATACTTTAGCAGTAGGATTATAAGTTTTTTCACCACAATGATAAAGATATTGGTTAATGCCTGGCTTTGCTATAACTAGAGTGCTGATTTATAGAGACTAACAAGAGATTTTAAGGAGACAGAACACCATTTTTTGAGTCCTGAATCCCTCTAAGGGCTCATTCAGAAGTCAGTCTTTTAATTGTTTTTTTTAATAGGTAGAACTTGTGTACCTTTTAAAGTTTATTGGGACTGTTTGGTTCTTATGTCTGTATATTTTTGCAGCCCGAGTGGTCCATGATTTTGAGAGGAGATGTGCCCGATTTTGATCCGACTCTAGGACCAATCTTGGATGCCATCCTTTTGCTGCCCACTTTTCATGGACTGTTTGATAGACGCTTCAAACCTGCCATTATTATTTTTTTCATATAAGAAAAACATATGATACTCTGAAGGTTGAATTGACAATTTTTACCAAGTTCTGATCAAAATCTCATCAAAAACAATGATAAAACTAAGACCATTTTTTGCATCCAAGAAAAATCAGTGAAGTCTGAATGATCCCTAATAAGCAGACACCTGCTTCTCCTAGCTCAGCTTCCTCTATCTATGCAGCCCAAATGTGAAGTGATAAGCGCTATTATCCCCATCGCTGGTTGCTAAATAAAAACCTCCCAGCATATAAGTTTGAAACATCCCAACTGCTATTAGCTGTGTAATGTATTGTGAAATAGTGTTCGGCTTTGACATAAGATACACTGGCATGGATGGTTAAGTGGAGCTTTATGTGGATAACCCTCAGCTGTGCCTGCTGAAGCTCTTCACATGGCAGAGCTGATTCTGCTGTATGTAGTGAACCTTTCATTTTCAACACAAAAAGACAGCTCAAGACAAATGAGCCTGAAATGCATGGAAAACACACTGGCCATTTGGAGGGTGAGCTGCAAGATTAAGGCAGTCGCTGACCATAAAATGCAGATTAAGTGAAAAGTTTTGCTTGGCCTATAGTCGAAATTTGTTCAGTGCCATCTGTGGTAGTTTCTATTTTAAAGGCAGCTCTATTGTTTTTAAAGAATTATCAAAAAATGTTCTAAATACAATATTAACTGATACAAACCTTTTATCAGTATTTTTAGATGAATTCCTTCACTAAAGTGCATAAAAGTACTATATTACAAATGATAATGCTAGAAAAGTAGTAAAATAAAAAAACAAACATTATTACATTGTAATTATTTTGGCTGTATCGATTAATTAAACAGTTTGACAAGAGAGAAGCCCCACAAGATGCCCCAAAAAATAAAAATAAATCTGCTGATTTCAGTAGGAACAGTCAATCACTTAGATGTTTTCATAAAGGGAATCCGTAAACCCCACTAGCTATATATACACTCACTGGCCACTTTATTAGGTACACCTGTCCAACTTCTTGTTAACACTTAATTTCTAATCAGCCAATCACATGGCGGCAACTCAGTGCATTTAGGCATGTAGACATGGTCAAGACAATCTCCTGCAGTTCAAACCGAGCATCAGTATGGGGAAGAAAGATGATTTGAGTGCCTTTGAACGTGGCATGGTTGTTGGTGCCAGAAGGGCTGGTCTGAGTATTTCAGAAACTGCTGATCTACTGGGATTTTCACGCACAACCATCTCTAGGGTTTACAGAGAATGGTCCGAAAAAGAAAAAAAATCCAGTGAGCGGCAGTTCTGTGGGCGGAAATGCCTTGTTGATGCCAGAGGTCAGAGGAGAATGGGCAGACTGGTTCGAGCTGATAGAAAGGCAACAGTGACTCAAATCGCCACCCGTTACAACCAAGGTAGGCCTAAGAGCATCTCTGAACGCACAGTGCGTCGAACTTTGAGGCAGATGGGCTACAGCAGCAAAAGACCACACCGGGTACCACTCCTTTCAGCTAAGAACAGGAAACTGAGGCTACAATTTGTACAAGCTCATCGAAATTGGACAGTAGAAGATTGGAAAAACGTTGCTTGGTCTGATGAGTCTCGATTTCTGCTGCGACATTCGGATGGTAGGGTCAGAATTTGGCGTAAACAACATGAAAGCATGGATCCATCCTGCCTTGTATGGAGCATCTTTGGGATGTGCAGCCGACAAATCTGCGGCAACTGTGTGATGCCATCATGTCAATATGGACCAAAATCTCTGAGGAATGCTTCCAGCACCTTGTTGAATCTATGCCACGAAGAATTGAGGCAGTTCTGAAGGCAAAAGGGGGTCCAACACGTAACTAGCATGGTGTACCTAATAAAGTGGCCGGTGAGTGTATGTGTATGTAGCTCTTTCAAAGACAAGTTAAGCATTAGCTTTACATGCAGTCCGTTCCACTAATACTGTGAAAGCAGCGTTTGAATTGATATGCAAATACAGATGTAGATAAGAAGCTTCCGTCACTCCAGATCCATTCCCACCAAGCGCTGCCTTTTCTTCTTTCAAGCAGGTGGAGCTGGCGCTGGGCAGCAACTAGAACTGAGCGATAGATGACTCTATACACCCTTAAAGGCAAAAATTGGAGGGCCTCATTAAAATGTTGGGAACAAAGTGTAGCTGTGATACTTCTACACTCAACCAAACTCTGCACACAGTACAAAGCCGGGCAAAAATTGCAATCAGGGTCATCCATACACTCTTGAAGGCAAGAATTGGAGGGCCTAATTAAAATATTGTGATCAAAGTGTAGTTGTGGTATTCCTACACTCACAAAAGCTCTACACACAGTGGCACCAATTGCAGTACATCATTCAAACATTGTGAAGAATGTGTAGTTGTGGTACTCCTACATTCATAAAAAGCTCTGCACACAGTGCAAAGTCTGACAAAAGTTGCATTTTCTATGAGAATATGTAGAGCAGTAATTAAAAGATAGTACATTAATATTAGAACAATATTGTGTGTTTAGATATAGATACACATCATTTTTTAGAGCTGGTAAGTTCTATAACATGTATATATCTCCGAAACATACATTTTCACCAAAACCATTAAAAAAAGTTGTCCATCTGTAACCCGGTCCAAAACCATCTCTTTATTTGCTATCCCATTCTCTGTCCCTATCTCTTCATTTTCCATGGTTTTTATCCAAGATAAAGATATATGTCTTTTGAGTGAGTATTCTTAAATTCCTTTCATAATAGATGAGTGAATATATTTGAGTGGAGTTTAATTTTACTTGAATTTTACAAAAATCTGCAATTGCGAAAATGCAAATGTTTTTGTATTTCGCTTCAGCTTGGATTCAGCAACCATTTTTCTGAACCATAAAGGGCTATCAAAAGATTACAAAAAATAGTTTTATCTTACCTCTACCTCCCCTTTCCACTTCCCTCTTCAGCTCTTCACCATCACCCTTCCAGTCCTCATCACATCAGTTTCTGTTCACCAGATATCTCCCACTGGGTTAGGACTAGTGAGCATTCCGATACTGCAAATATTGGGTATCGGACGATATTCGCTGTATCGGAATTCCGATACCGAGTTCCGATATTTTTGTGATATCGGAAATCGGAATCGGAAGTTCCTATAAGTTCCCTGTCATCTTCGGCGTGTGCGGTGCGTGTGGTTCCCAGGGTCTGGAGGAGAGGAGACTCTCCTTCAGGCCCTGGGATCCATATTCATGTAAAAAATAAAGAATAAAAATAAAAAATATGGATATACTCACCCCTCCGACGGCCCCTGGCTCTCAGCGGTGCAACCGGCAGCCTCCGTTCCTAAGAATGCAGTGAGTGTAGGACCTGCGATGACGTCGCGGTCTTGTGACTGGTCGCGTGACCGGTCACGTGACCGCGACGTCATCGCAGGTCCTTCACTCACTGCATTCTTAGGAACGGAGGCAGACGCTTGCACCGCTGAGGTCCAGGGTCCGTCGGAGGGGTGAGTATATCCATATTTTTTTTTTATTCTTTATTTTTTGCATGAATATGGATCCCATCCAATCCGATACCGATACTTTTGAATATCGGAAGGTATCGCTCAACACTAGTTAGGACATTTGGCTTTAACTTTGCCTGGGACAGTCCTGAGCAAGTTTGTGCAGAGTCATGGCACCTATCACAATCTTTTGCTCACTTGCACAAAATCCTCCTGACCTACTGTGAGAGGCCTTGTTTGATTTCTGAGCACACGGTGGTAACATGAGGATCGGACAGGTGATGTTGAAGAGCAGAGGGGCTGAAGAGGTGAGTGGTAGGGTGAGTATAAGGATTTTTTATTCTTTACATCTTACATCTGTTATGCTCTGGCATCTAGAGAGACCTTAGAGCAAAATATGTTACATTAGTTGAAAATAACTTCTCTGCAAATCAAATTTAGCTGGAAAGTCGGTACACACAGGTGAATTCAAATTTTGCATGATCTGCTCGTTTCTACTCATCAATAGTATAAGATTTCTCAAAAACACAACTCTATAAGGTTTATATAAATCCTTTATCCTTTATCTAAATGAGACTTTCTTTAAAATATTTGAATTTCCATCATTCACTGTTGTATAGTAATTTTATACTTTGACCAATGCTCAAGAAATTGCAAAAAAGTATCAAGAGTGGTCAGTATCTACATGAAACCAGCAAACACATAAATATCCTCATTAAGTAGAGGTTACCTGTAAGGCACCGAATAGAGATGATCACATCAATTTGACGTGAGCTGAATTTGTGTCGAGTCGAATCTCCCAATATCTGCAGGTCCTGTCAAAGTTTATTTAATACTATTATCATGAAGCACCAATATACTCTGTGCAGATGAGCGGATAATACCAGCTCTCTCTAAGCACCCCACAGGTACCCCTCCGGGACTACTCCACAACGCTAATACCACAAAAAAACGGAGAAAAAACGTCCACTTATTCATAATTATATAAAAATGTTCAAATGTTTATTAATTCATCACAATCACATACATGTATAAGTACATAAAGTACAAAAAATGGGTGTGTTGTCAACACAGCCATATAGCAGGAGACACAAAAAGGAGAAACGTGGCACTGACCAAGTTAGAGGGGGAATAGTCAAATATACCCTTCGGGTATCAGCATCAGTCTCAATCTAAAGTATTGTATGTGACCATGTATCATCATTATATCCAATACAGATATTTCAAAGTCACCCTATGTCCACAATCGCATATTAGTATATATTTGCTGCTTACCCATTAAAGATCAGGGCTGATATCCCCTCCTCGCTTGGTCCCCCCCGGACGCGCGTTTCGCGTGGCTTTTTCAACAGGGTGTGTGTATTTAGCACGTCTCATTGTGCTTAAATATAGTTAAAACCGGAAATGGCACCAGTGAAGGCGGCGCATGCGCGGCGGCGTCCAGAGCGCATCATCCAGTGGGGCCGTCACAGCCGGGCGTGTATAGAGGCGGAGCTCCGCCGTGTCAACACTAAGAGTGTGCACACTCGGCTGTAAATGATAGTCCCACAAGAAGATGGCGACAATGGACAGCACCGGGCATGCGCACCACCGGCGTCCATTTTATAAAAGACCATGGCAGCGGCCATTTTTAAGATGACAAAAATAAAACGGATCACCGCAGCGTCCCAGATGACAATCAGTACGGAGAACCAAAAAGGGCCCAAAATGTTAAGTAATTTGAATATTTGCAATATGTAAATGAGTGCAATTAGGAGAAAATGATAATAGAAGGGAAAAAACAAAAGAAAAGAAAAGAAGGAGAAAGACAAATAAGAAGTGACAATAGCCGTGGGAAGTGAAGGCAATGGAATTAATGCAATATCACGGCGTTTAAACAAACCAAAACGCCTAATAAGATCAGTGTGAGAGAAAGGGGGTGCAAAGAGTGCCTACTGTATAAGATATACTTGTACATGATGAAAGGAACCTCCGTCCCCACAGGATATACCGTGTGATAGATAACCCTCAGGGTCCCAACAGCCATTTTTCAAAGAATCATTACAATGGCCGTTTCTATACAGACCAAAGCGGTCAAATCATCATATACTCCTACAAGTCCCCATATACTGCGGGGCATACTAAAAGTGATACATAATAGATAAATGGTGATCCATATTATCACAAAAAGAACAATACCTATTACATTGTTCTAAAAAAGCACATAAATTCTTGGACAATATATACAATAAAATGACACAAAAGGTGACACGTCCAGTAATGTGAATATCACACAGAAACATATACATATTCAACAGACAAAAAACAAAAGCACTTCTTTTCTCCCGTTCTCCGTAGGGCTGAAAGGGTCCCGTTGTGGCACCGTAACAGATGTAAAGCCATGGAGAATATTTGCACATACTAAAAAGAAAACACAAAAAAGACTATCATAAAACATAATATTAAAAAACGAATGGTGGGTTAGTCACATTAGAGAGGACAGCCAGATCAAAAGACATAAATGTTTATCCACCCCCACCGCTGCACATATATAGCAAAGCTGATAGTACAAGTGAGGAATAGGGCAAAAGGTCAAAGTGTTGGAAGGACAGCACAAAATATCCCATCAAAAACTCACAAGAAACTCACAAAAAAGGAGCGAAACTCAGTTGTTCATTGAGTCCCTTAGGGGCAAGGGTATCCAGGGTGACAATCCACTTACACTTGCATTGTGCGAGTATCTTGGTCATATTGCCACCTCTGATTCCTCCATGTACTTTGTCAATCCCTCTCACTTTTAGGCCCCTAGGGTCTGATCCATGGAACAACCGAAAGTGCCTTGGTATGGTTTTTAAGACTGATGGGTCCTCCTCTTCCTTAGCGGCCAAAATATCTCTCACGTGTTCGCGTGTCCGAACCTTCAATTCCCAAGATGTGAGACCAACATAAATCAGGGAGCAGGGACAGGTGGCGTAATATACCACAAAAGTAGTGTTACATGAGATAAAATCTCTTATCTTAAATTCCCTGCTCCCATCTGAGTTCTTAAAGGTCCCACATCTGAGAATGTTCGGACACGCGACACACGAGCCACAGGGAAAACATCCTTGTCTTGGGCTTCTCAAATCGAGAAATGTTTTATTTTTGGCCACCAAGTAGTGGCTTCTTACTAATGTATCTTTCAAATTTCTACCCCTTCTTTGTGTCATCAGGGGAGATTCCGTCAGGCATGAAGCCAAGGCACTGTCAGTCTTTAATACGGACCAGTGTTTATTAAGCACCTCACGAATGCGGTGCCATTGGCAGTTTGAGGTGGAAATAAATCTGACTGCCATCTCATCATTCGCTCTAGATCTGTGAGACTCCCGGAGTAAATCCTCTCTCCGTGTTGATCTGGCCCGTCCGTACCCCGCCCTGATGCTCCGACGACTGTAACCCCGTGCCCTAAAGCGTTCGGTGAGGATGGCGTACTGCCTCTCAAAGCGGGCGTCCGTAGAGCATACCCGCCTATTCCTCAGAAATTGCCCAACTGGGATGGCCTTAATAACAGAATAATTGTGTGCCGAGGAGGCATGTAGCAAGGAATTAACTGACGATTCCTTGCGATATAGATCAGTTTCAATAGAGCCATCCTCGGCAACACAAAGAAATATCCAAAAAGTTGATTTTTTTTAGAATGCCAGGTATATGTGAACTTTAAATTAAAATTATTGATATTCAGGGCCTGCATGAATCTGGATAGGCTGGCCTCGCTACCATTCCAAACCATCAGAATGTCATCAATGTAGCAAAACCAGCCTACCACTGGGTCCGCGGCGTGTGCGCCATCACCTTGGAAAATAAACCTTTCCCAGTAACCCAAAAATAAATTAGCATATGAAGGCGCACACGCCGCGCCCATTGCAGTGCCCTGTAACTGTAAATAAAACTTATCTTTGAAAAGAAAATAATTATGAGTAAGAATAAACTCAAGTAATTCTAAAATAAATTCAGAAAAATGGCCATCCCAGTTGGCAGTCTCGAGGAAGAAGCGGGCAGCCCTCAGACCGTCTCCATGTCTAATTGATGTGTACAATGATTCAACATCGATGGTAACCAGAATCATGCCCGCCTCGAGAGACAGCCCATCCACCCTCCTCAGTACATCAGTAGTGTCTCTGACATAGGAGGGAAGCGTCTCCACCAAGGGTTTTAAGTAAAAATCCACAAATTTACAGATGTTCTCACACAACCTCCCCATGCCAGAGACAATAGGCCGCCCGGGCGGGTTAACAGCGTCTTTATGCACCTTGGGCAGGGCATAGAATGTGGCCACCTTCGGAGACTTCGGCATAAGTCCATCAAGGACCTTTTTAGGGACAATACCTGACTCGCATGCTAAGCCCAAGATATGCTCCAATTTCCCAGAAAAAACCGGGGTAGGATTTTGGGGTAAACACCGATATGTCTCTTTATTCTTTAATTGTCGAAATATCTCTCTTTCATATTTTTCAACTGGCCAGATCACCACGTTCCCCCCCTTGTCTGCAGGCTTTATGACCACTGTGTCCAATGCCTGTAGTTCCCTTAATGCATTTCTTTGATGCAAAGTTAGATTATCATTATATAATCCTCTCGGTATTTTCATTAGATCCTCAGTGACAAGTTTACAAAAAATGTCAATCTGTGGGCATAGAGACAATTGTCTCTATGCCCACAGATTGACATTTTTTGTAAACTTGTCACTGAGGATCTAATGAAAATACCGAGAGGATTATATAATGATAATCTAACTTTGCATCAAAGAAATGCATTAAGGGAATTACAGGCATTGGACACAGTGGTCATAAAGCCTGCAGACAAGGGGGGGAACGTGGTGATCTGGCCAATTGAAAAATATGAAAGAGAGATATTTCGACAATTAAAGAATAAAGAGACATATCGGTGTTTACCCCAAAATCCTACCCCGGTTTTTTCCGAGAAATTGGAGCATATCTTGGGCTTAGCAAGCGAGTCGGGTATTGTCCCTAAAAAGGTCCTTGATGGACTTATGCCGAAGTCTCCGAAGGTGGCCACATTCTATGCCCTGCCCAAGGTGCATAAAGACGCTGTTAACCCGCCCGGGTGGCCTATTGTCTCTGGCATGGGGAGGTTGTGTGAGAACATCTGTAAATTTGTGGATTTTTACTTAAAACCCTTGGTGGAGACGCTTCCCTCCTATGTCAGAGACACTACTGATGTACTGAGGAGGGTGGATGGGCTGTCTCTCGAGGCGGGCATGATTCTGGTTACCATCGATGTTGAATCATTGTACACATCAATTAGACATGGAGACGGTCTGAGGGCTGCCCGCTTCTTCCTCGAGACTGCCAACTGGGATAGCCATTTTTCTGAATTTATTTTAGAATTACTTGAGTTTATTCTTAATCATAATTATTTTTTTTTCAAAGATAAGTTTTATTTACAGTTACAGGGCACTGCAATGGGCGCGGCGTGTGCGCCTTCGTATGCTAATTTATTTTTGGGTTACTGGGAAAGGTTTATTTTCCAAGGTGATGGCGCACACGCCGCGGACCCAGTGGTAGGCTGGTTTCGCTACATTGATGACATTCTGATGGTTTGGAATGGTAGCGAGGCCAGCCTATCCAGATTCATGCAGGCCCTGAATATCAATAATTTTAATTTAAAGTTCACATATACCTGGCATTCTAAAAAAAATGAACTTTTTGGATATTTCTTTATGTGTTGCCGAGGATGGCTCTATTGAAACTGATCTATATCGCAAGGAATCGTCAGTTAATTCCTTGCTACATGCCTCCTCGGCACACAATTATTCTGTTATTAAGGCCATCCCAGTTGGGCAATTTCTGAGGAATAGGCGGGTATGCTCTACGGACGCCCGCTTTGAGAGGCAGTCCGCAATCCTCACCGAACGCTTTAGGGCACGGGGTTACAGTCGTCGGAGCATCAGGACGGGGTACGGACGGGCCAGATCAACACGGAGAGAGGATTTACTCCGGGAGTCTCACAGATCTAGAGCGAATTATGAGATGGCAGTCAGATTTATTTCCACCTCAAACTGCCAATGGCACCGCATTCGTGAGGTTCTTAATAAACACTGGTCCGTATTAAAGACTGACAGTGCCTTGGCTTCATGCCTGACGGAATCTCCCCTGATGACACAAAGAAGGGGTAGAAATTTGAAAGATACATTAGTAAGAAGCCACTACTTGGCGGCCAAAAATAAAACATTTCTCGATTTGAGAAGCCCAAGACAAGGATGTTTTCCTTGTGGCTCGTGTGTCGCGTGTCCGAACATTCTCAGATGTGGGACCTTTAAGAACTCAGATGGGAGCAGGGAATTTAAGATAAGAGATTTAATCTCATGTAACACTACTTTTGTGGTATATTACGCCACCTGTCCCTGCTCCCTGATTTATGTTGGTCTCACATCTAGGTAATTGAAGGTTCGGACACGCGAACACGTGAGAGATATTTTGGCCGCTAAGGAAGAGGAGGACCCATCAGTCTTAAAAACCATACCAAGGCACTTTCGGTTGTTCCATGGATCAGACCCTAGGGGCCTAAAAGTGAGAGGGATTGACATGGAGGAATCAGAGGTGGCAATATGACCAAGATACTCGCACAATGCGAGTGTAAGTGGATTGTCACCCTGGATACCCTTGCCCCTAAGGGACTCAATGAACAACTGAGTTTCGCTCCTTTTTTGTGAGTTTCTTGTGAGTTTTTGATGAGATATTTTGTGCTGTCCTTGCAACACTTTGACCTTTTGCCCTATTCCTCACTTGTACTATCAGCTTTGCTATATATGTGCAGCATTGGGGTGTATATACATTTATGTCTTTTGATCTGGCTGTCCTCTCTAATGTGACTAACCCACCATTCGTTTTTTAATATTATGTTTTATGATAGTCTTGTTTGTGTTTTCTTTTTAGTATGCGCAAATATTCTCCATGGCTATCCATCTGTTACGGTGCCGCAACGGGACCCTTTCAGCCCTACGGAGAACGGGAGAAAAGAAGTGCTTTTGTTTTTTGTCTGTTGAATATGTATATGTTTCTGTGTGATATTCACATTACTGCACGTGTCACCTTTTGTGTCATTTTATTGTATATATTGTCCAAGAATTTATGTGCTTTTTTAGAACAATGTAATAGGTATTGTTCTTTTTGTGGTAATATGGATCACCATTTATCTATTATGTATCACTTTTAATGTGCCCCGCAGTATATGGGGACTTGTAGGAGTATATGATGATTTGACCGCTTTGGTCTGTATAGAAACGGCCATTGTAATGATTCTTTGAAAAATGGCTGTTGGGACCCTGAGGGTTATCTATCACACGGTATATCCTGTGGGGACGGAGGTTCCTTTCATCATGTACAAGTATATCTTATACAGTAGGCACTCTTTACACCCCCTTTCTCTCACACTGATCTTATTAGGCGTTTTGGTTTGTTTAAACGCCGTGATATTGCATTAATTCCATTGCCTTCACTTCCCACGGCTATTGTCACTTCTTATTTGTCTTTCTCCTTCTTTTCTTTTGTTTTTTCCCTTCTATTATCATTTTCTCCTAATTGCACTCATTTACATATTGCAAATATTCAAATTACTTAACATTTTGGGCCCTTTTTGGTTCTCCGTACTGATTGTCATCTGGGACGCTGCGGTGATCCGTTTTATTTTTGTCATCTTAAAAATGGCCGCTGCCATGGTCTTTTATAAAATGGACGCCGGTGGTGCGCATGCCCGGTGCTGTCCATTGTCGCCATCTTCTTGTGGGACTATCATTTACAGCCGAGTGTGCACACTCTTAGTGTTGACACGGCGGAGCTCCGCCTCTATACACGCCCGGCTGTGACGGCCCCACTGGATGATGCGCTCTGGACGCCGCCGCGCATGCGCCGCCTTCACTGGTGCCATTTCCGGTTTTAACTATATTTAAGCACAATGAGACGTGCTAAATACACACACCCTTTTGAAAAAGCCACGCGAAACGCGCGTCTCGGGGGGGGACCAAGCAAGGAGGGGATATCAGCCCTGATCTTTAATGGGTAAGCAGCAAATATATACTAATATGCGATTGTGGACATAGGGTGACTTTGAAATATCTGTATTGGATATAATGATGATACATGGTCACATACAATACTTTAGATTGAGACTGATGCTGATACCCGAAGGGTATATTTGACTATTCCCCCTCTAACTTGGTCAGTGCCACGTTTCTCCTTTTTGTGTCTCCTGCTATATGGCTGTGTTGACAACACACCCATTTTTTGTACTTTATGTATTTATACATGTATGTGATTGTGATGAATTAATAAACATTTGAACATTTTTATATAATTATGAATAAGTGGACGTTTTTTCTCCGGTCCTGTCAAAGTTGAACAATGTGCAATTAGATTTACGTGAAACGCCCTAAAACAGATGTCATCTGTCTCCTACGGTCTTTCTTTTTTCCTCTTACAGACAGTTTTAAATTATATATAAAGTTTTCCATTTTACATAATAAAGAAAGACACAGGATTCACATGTCCATAAAGTACGGCCGAACTGTGCCCGTCTCTCTTCCTCTCATGAAACCAATCAGCATACACTACTGGGAAACCTCACAATGTTAGCCACATCATTTCAGCACAATTAATCTAGCTAAAAATACATTTGCTGTAAATCGAATTTCCAAAAGTTCAATCATCTCTAGCCCTAGCAATTGTAAATATAATAATACAACAAAGTTAGAAAACTTGGTTGCTTCTTTGTCCTCTTGTGAGACGTTACTTTGAAATAACAAATTATATTGATGCTCAGTCCTCTTAAATAAGTGATGCTGTAGCCTGAAACCTCCTGTAGGCATCATTAGGATGTTCTCAGTGGAATTAATTCTTGGTCAAGAACTAGATATCTGTGAAGCATATTAAATTATGAACAAATATTGATAAAGGAGAGTAGAAGAATGTTTAAGAAATGGACATTCTCCTGTGTTGTAAAAAGTCATCCGATACACTCACATTTCCAAAGATAGAATAGTAGTAATAGAATAAGAACATCAAAGCCTGTGAACGTAGCAGGAGCCCAAAGCTCGTTAGGGACTATTTGATTATGCAGACAATCTACCTCTCAATTTGCAATAATTCTGCAATGCAAAAAGAAACTCATATTTGGTTGTGCAATACATTTCAGGCAGGACTTCCCTGGCCATTACAGAGAACATCCATTAAAGTCTAGTTTCCAGGCAGCCGTAAGGTCTTAATTGAACTGGTCAATCAGCTCTAGCACTTTGCTGATGGAGAATTAATTTCACTTTCCAAGGTTCAGAATTCTAATCAGCAGAGCTCAGTTTAAATTGAATTGTTTGACTAATGTCTATGATGAGAGTATTATAAAGTTTGTCACTCATACGTATATATTACATGTTGTACTCTAGTGCAACTTAATTATTTTTGTTGTCATTTAAATAGCACTGCAAAATGAAATGGCAAAAGAGCCATACACATAATGCATTTAATTCCAAATCTCAAATATTGAACTTGCTATATAATTTATAGAGGATGTATACAAAATATTTTAAAATAATTTATTTCACACCTTAATGTTAATTTGCTGCTCAGTTGATCTCTCCTTTAGTAGTTAAAGGGAATCTATCACCTCATCTGACCTATCTGAACTATTAATATGGACATACAGGTTATAGACTGTTAAAAAAAATCCTACCTGTGTGTCTTATATCAGATGCCTTGTTATTGAGAAATCATCTTTTATAACTTAATATAATGACCTCTTCCAGGCTATGGGGAGGACACTGCCTGGAAGAAAACTCTGCCTCCTGGGTTTATTTCACATGAAGGGGCAGTAACCAGTGTGAGACAAGTAACCAATACAGAACACAACACAAGAAAGTTGTCTTATTGCAAACACTTTTTTTTACTCCTCTCTGAGGTCTTCTGTATGGCAACAATATTGCAATCCTGTCTGCCTGTGAGATGGAAGCTGAAGCAAAGAGGAACCTGCAGATGTGTTAGCTATAATCACAAGCAGCTCTCCAGTGAGATAAGGAGAGCAGAGACCATTACACATCATACTGGCAACTCCACCATCATGTAAAATAATCTCTGGAGGTACAGTGAATTCTCATGCAGATCAGTGTCCTCCCCATAGCCTGGACAATATCATATACAAAAGGTGATAAAGGATGATTTATCAACAACAAAACATCTGATATGAGGCATACAGAGATCACTTTTTTCGGCAGTCTAAAATGTTTATGCTCATACTAATGGTTTAGATAGGTCAAATGTAGGGATAGATTCCGTTTAACTAGAATCTTATTCATTGATCTGTACTTAAAGGGAACCTGTCACCCCCCCCAGGCGGTTTTAACTAAAAGAGCCACCTTGTGCAGCAGTAATGCTGCATTCTGACAAGGTGGCTCTTTTAGTTCTGGGTGCTGTAACTGCCGAAATAATCAGTTTTGTAGTTTGTCCTAAAAACATTTCTTCAGTCAAGGAGGCAGGCCTTTCCCCCCTGCTGCAGACGCCACACAGCCGTCACTCAGGTCTTCTTGGCGCTGGGTGCCGTCTCCTCACCGCTGTTTTGAAATGATCCGGCGCCTGCGCTCTTTTCTCCTGCCTTGGGCAGGTGCAGTGAGTGCAGTCCTCATATGCAGTCTAGCTGACTGCGCCTGTGCAGACGCCCTGCCTGTGTATCCCAGCCCCGTAGTATGAATAAATCAGAAGACACTGCGGGGCTGGGATTTACAGGCAGGGCGGCTGCATAGGCGCAGTCAGCTAGACTGCATGTGTGGACAGTCGGGCAGCGCTCACTGTGCCTGCCCAAGGCAGGAGAAAAGAGCACAGGCGCCGGATCATTTCAAAACAGGGGTGAGGAGGCGGCGCCCGGCGCCAAGAAGATTTGAGTGATGGCTGTGTGGCGTCTGCAGCAGGGTGGAAAGGCCTGCCTCCTTGACTGAAGAAAAGGTATTTAGGACAAATTACAAAACTGATAATTTCGGCAGTTACAGCACCCAGAACTAAAAGAGCCACCTTGCCAGAATGCAGCATTACTGCTGCACAAGGTGGCTCTTTTAGTTAAAAACGCCTGGGGGGGGTGACAGGTTCCCTTTAAAGGAGTATCCAGGTATTTTCCCACTTCTAGCTCCACTATAATGTCTATGGTGACATTGTAGTCATGGTCTACCAAGTATACTCTAATAAGTATGAGCGAACGTGCTTGGTGATACTCAGTTATCACTCGAGTATCATGGTGCTGGGAAGCATTCCTTACTTAGGAGGTAATGGGCTGTGTGTAAAACCAGAATCCACACCCTGCCACTCTGGCACCTGTTTCGCTGCCAATAAGCATGCAAAGATTGCCAGTGAGTCATTGCAATGCCGTAGCCATCTTGGTTGTGGCATTACTGTGATTGGCTGGCAGTCTAACATCAGCGGAGATTATAAAAGGACAGGGTGCGATGGTGGAAGACAAGGTAGTGGATGACATAGTCACCAACCCAACCTGGGTAGTTGGCATGCAGAGCAAGGCCAGCAGCACTGAAGGGGAGAGATTGGCAGAACCAAAACAGACAGAAAGAGGCGGTAGGGTGACCAGAAGGGGAAGGTGGGCAACAAACATCTGTACATACCACGTTGATTAAGCCTCCTTACTGAACCCTCCCATCAAACATCAAAATTTGGCCAAAAAGTTTTTGTCAATTCTTATAGGAAAGATTTATATCTTTGTACCATGTTAGCCAGTAGATCGAAAAATATTTAGAATTTAGAGTCCTCAGTGGTTGATACCTTTTAATGGCTAATTGAAAAATATGGTAACAAACTGCAAGCTTTTGAGACTACTCAGGTCTCTTCATTAGGAATAGACTATTACAAAATCTGAAGAATCACATATTTAAACACAATACAGCACAGAAATAATGCAATAGATAAGACAAGTGATGTGAAGCAGAACTATCATTATGGGAGAGGGATAAACACTTGTGGCCATAAATATTGGAGCAGTTCATAGATAAGGAGTGTCTAACTTTTATTGTCCTATGATTGAGGTCTGGTCCAAGGTAGTGATGCCGCCACAAAGTCTGAGGAGCAAATTCCTTAATTGATGTTAAAAGACATAAATCCATGCCACACATTCATTCCTGCTCTGAGTGTGTAAAAGGTTGTCATTAGTGATGAGAAAATATACTCATTACTCGAGTATGCTAAGGGGTCCTCCGAGTATTTTTTAGTGCTCGGAGTTTTAGTATTTCTTGCTGCAGCTGAATGATTTACATCTGTTAGGCAGCATAAGCAACATGTTCTTTTGCTGGCTAACAGATGTAAATCATTCAGCTGCAGCAAGAAAAACTAAAACTCCAAGCACTAAAAAATGCTCGGAGGACACCCGAGCATGCTCAAGAAACCTCGAGTAACGAGTATATTCGCTCATCACTAGTGTCATGAGTTTATACTCCCAGACCCTTCTGTCTCTCTGGGATTTGAAGTTACCATTTAATTTTGTATTAGTCTATGCCTGATTAAAAGACCTGCGTAGTCTCGAAAGCTCGCAATTTGTTACCATCTTTTCAGTTAGCCATTAAAAGATGTCAATTCTTACCCATTCTGCTAAGTAGTCCTAGAAAACACTTAAAGACACATGAAAAATATCGCATATTTATGCCTATACATTTAGGGTCTATTATGGTTTGATATTTATTCACTGAAATGGTCATGTTATTTGTTTCAATAATTGGAATCTCAAGTTGAGCCATAATCTACCCTCTCCTAGTATATCTTCACCCATCCTCTGCAGACTGCGAGCCCTCACGGGCAGGGTCCTCTCTCCTTCTGTACCTGTAAGTGCCTTGTTTTTTGCTTATGTTTATTGTATTTGTCTATATTTGCCCCCTTTTCGCATGTTAAGCGCCATGAAATAAATTACACTATAAAAAATGTGTAATAATAATAATAATAATCAGGATACTACAGTATGGGCAGTACACCACACATACAGGGACAATCCAAATCCAATGAAGATGAAAGTATTTTGCACTACCGTATTTTCCGGCGTATAAGACGACTTTTTAACCCCTAAAAATTGTCCCAAAAGTCGGGGGTCGTCTTATACGCCGGGTACGGGTGCACAGAGCGATCCTGGATGGTTCCCAGGGTCTGAAGGAGAGGAGACTCTCCTTCAGGCCCTGGAATCCATAGTCATGTAAAAAATGAAGAATAAAAATAAAAAATATGGATATACTCACCCCTCCGACGGACCCTGGACCTCAGCGGTGCAAGCGTCTGCCTCCGTTCCTAAGAATGCAGTGAGTGAAGGACCTTCGATGACGTCGCGGTCACATGAGCGGTCACGTGAGCGGTCGCTTAACCGCGACGTCATTGCAGGTCCTTCACTCACTGCATTCTTAGGAACAGAGGCAGACGCTTGCACCGCTGAGGTCCAGGGTCTGTCAGAGGGGTGAGTATATCCATATTTTTTATTTTTATTCTTTATTTTTTACATGAATATGGATCCCAGGGCCTGAAGGAGAGTCTCCTCTCCTCCAGACCCTGGGAACCACACGCCATATAAGATGACTGGGCGTATAAGATGACCCCCGTCTTATACGGCGGGTATATCCCAAATTCCATATTTTATATGGAAAAGTTGGGGGTCGTCTTATACGTCCCGTCGTCTTATACACCAGAAAAAATATGGTACTTTGACACAAAAATATTGGCAACTCAACTTTCTGTAGAGTATCCACAAGTCATTTAGGGACACACAAAATAATGGACTGACTTGAATAAAAAAAAGATGAAAGCACTAATAGTAGTTACACTTCTCTACACATATCTTTAAACAAAAGAAAAAGCATAATTTATCCTGACAATGCCTTGGTTATATGTAAAGCTTGGGATAATTAACATCTCCTTTAGAGAACCAACTCCTGTCACCTATGATTAGAAATATGATTCTATTTGTTTAGTCTGTGTATTTCTAATTACTGGAAACTATCATTAAGCACCAGAATACTGTGTAAAAGACAGGTATTCTTAAAGGGATTCTCCACTTTGGACAATTCAATCCTTACTTGCAAAATGAGTCCATTGAAAATTAATTGGAGACAAAGTTTACCATTGTTGGGACCGCTAAGCGATAAGTTTTAATCTGTGCAGAAAACTAAAAGTAAGTGTTTAATTTTCATTCAAGATGAAATTAACCATTGTACGGTATGAAAACTGATACATTGTTTCTGAAATCCACCATAGGACCTCCAGAGCGAAGGACTCTCTTTGTACCCACTTTAACCCCTTTCTGTCATTAGACGTACTATTCCGTCCATGTGGGGTGGGCCCTACTTCCCAAGGACGGAATAGTACGTCCAGCACGATCGGCCGCGCTCACGGGGGGAGCGCGGCCGATCGCGGCCGGGTGTCAGCTGACTATCGCAGCTGACATCCGGCACTATGTGCCAGGAGCGGTCACGGACCGCTCCCGGCACATTAACCCCCGGCACACCGCGATCAAACATGATCGCGATGTGCCGGCGGTGCAGGGAAGCATCACGCAGGGAGGGGGCTCCCTGCAGGCTTCCCTGAGCCCCCCGCAGCAACGCGATGTGATCGCGTTGCTGTGAGGGTCTTACCTCCCTCCCTGCCTGCTCCAGACCCGGATCCAAGATGGCCGCGGATCCGGGTCCTGCAGGGAGGGAGGTGGCTTCACAGAAGCCTGCTCAGAGCAGGCACTGTGAAGCAGCCTGCACTTCTCTCAGATCGGTGATCTGTCAGAGTGCTATGCAAACTGGCAGATCACCGATCTGTATTGTCCCCTCCTGGGGCAAAGTAGAAAAGTAAAAAAAAATTTTTCCAAATGTGTAAAAAAAAAATAAAAAAAAATATTCCAAAATAATGAAAAATATATATATATATTATTCCCATAAATACATTTCTTTATCTAAATAATAAAAAAAACCAATAAAAGTACACATATTTAGTATCGCCGCGTCCGTAACGGCCCGACCTATAAAACTGGCCCATTAGTTAACCCCTTCAGTAAACACCGTAAGAAAAAAAAAAAAAAACGAGTCAAAAAACAACTCTTTATTATCATACCGCCGAACAAAAAGTGGAATAACACGCGATCAAAAAGACGGATATAAATAACCATGGTACCGCAGAAAGCGTCATCTTGTCCCACAAATAACGAGCCACCATACAGCATGATCAGCAAAAAAATAAAAAAGTTATAGTCCTGAGAATAAAGCGATGCAAAACTAATTATTTTTTCCATAAAATAGTTTTTATCGTATAAAAGCGCCAAAACATAAAAAAATAATATAAATGAGGTATCGCTGTAATCGTACTGACCCGAAGAATAAAACTGCTTTATCAATTTTACCAAACGCGGAACGGTATAAACGCCTCCCCCAAAAGAAATTCATGAATAGCTGGTTTTTGGTCATTCTGCCTCACAAAAATCGGAATAAAAAGCGATCAAAAAATGTGACGTGCCCAAAAATGTTACCAATAAAAACGTCAACTCGTCCCGCAAAAACAAGACCTTACATGACTCTGTGGACCAAAATATGGAAAATTTATAGCTCTCAAAATGTGGTAACGCAAAAAATATTTTTTGCAATAAAAAGCGTCTTTCAGTGTGTGACGGCTGCCAATCATAAAAATCCGCTAAAAAACTCGCTATAAAAGTAAATCAAACCCCCCTTCATCACCCCCTTAGTTAGGGAAAAATAAAAAAAATGTATTTATTTCCATTTTCCCATTAGGGCTAGGGTTAGGGCAAGGGTTGGGGCTAGGGTTAAGGCTACAGTTAGGGTTGGGGCTAAAGTTAGGGTTAGGGTTGGGGCTAAAGTTACGGTTAGGGTTTAGATTACATTTACGGTTGGGAATAGGGTTGGGATTAGGGTTAGGGGTGTGTCAAGGTTAGAGGTGTGGTTAGGGTTACTGTTGGGATTAGGGTTAGGGGTGTGTTTGGATTAGGGTTTCAGTTATAATTGGGGGTTTTCCACTGTTTCGGCACATCAGGGGCTCTCCAAACGCGACATGGCGTCCGATCTCAATTCCAGCCAATTCTGCGTTGAAAAAGTAAAACAGTGCTCCTTCCCTTCCGAGCTCTCCCATGTGCCCAAAGAGGGGTTTACCCCAACATATGGGGTATCAGCGTACTCAGGACAAATAGGACAACAACCTTTGGGGTCCAATTTCTCCTGTTACCCCTGGGAAAATACAAAACGGGGCTAAAAAATAATTTTTGTGGGGGAAAAAAAAAAGATTTTTTATTTTCACGGCTCTGCGTTATAAACTGTAGTGAAACACTTGGGGGTTCAAAGTTCTTACAACACATCTAGATAAGTTCCTTGGGGGGTCTAGTTTCCAAAATAGGGTCACTTGTGCGGGGCTTCTACTGTTTAGGTACATTAGGGGCTCTGCAAACGCAATGTGACGCCTGCAGACCATTCCATCTAAGTCTGCATTCCAAATGGCGCTCCTTCCCTTCCGAGCCCTTCCATGCGTCCAAACGGTGGTTCCCCCCCACATATGGGGTATCAGCGCACTCAGGACAAATTGGACAACAACTTTTGGGGTCCAATTTCTCCTGTTACCCTCGGGAAAATACAAAACTGGGGGCTAAAAAATAATTTTTGTGGGAAAAAATGTTTGTTTTATTTTTACGGCTCTGCATTATAAACTTCTGTGAAGCCCTTGGTGGGTCAAAGCACTCACCACACATCTAGATAAGTTCCTTAGGGGGTCTACTTTCCAAAATGGTGTCACTTGTGGGGGGTTTCTACTGTTTAGGTACATTAGGGGCTCTGCAAACGCAATGTGACACCTGCAGACCATTCCATCTAAGTCTGCATTCCAAATGACGCTCCTTCCTTTCCGAGCCCTCCCATGCGCCCAAACAGTGGTTCTCCCCACATATGGTGTATCATCGCACTCAGGACAACTTGGACAACAAATGTTGGGGTCCAATTTCTCCTGCTACCCTCAGGAAAATACAAAACTGGGGGCTAAAAAAATAATTTTTGTGGGAAAAAATTTTTGTTTTATTTTTACGGCTCTGCATTATAAACTTCTGTGAAGCCCTTGGTGGGTCAAAGCGCTCAAAACACATATAGATAAGTTCCTTAGGGGGTCTACTTTCCAAAATGGTGTCACTTGTGGGGGATTTCAATGTTTAGGCACATCAGTGGCTCTCCAAACGCAACATGGCGTCCCATCTCAATTCCTGTCAATTTTGCATTGAAAAGTCAAACGGCGCTCCTTCCCTTCCGAGGTCTCCCATGCGCCCAAACAGTGGTTTACCCCCACATATGGGGTATCAGCGTACTCAGGACAAATTGTACAACAACTTTTGGGGTCCAATTTCTTCTCTTACTGTTGGGAAAATAAAAAATTGGGGGTGAAAAGATAATTTTTGTGAAAAAATATGATTTTTTATTTTTACGGTTCTGCATTATAAACTTCTGTGAAGCACTTGGTGGGTCAAAGTGCTCACCACACCTCTAGATAAGTTCCTTAGGGGGTCTACTTTCCAAAATGGTGTCACTTGTGGGGGGTTTCAATGTTTAGGCACATCAGTGGCTCTCCAAACGCAACATGGCGTCCCATCTCAATTCCTGTCAATTTTGCATTGAAAAGTCAAACGGCGCTCCTTCCCTTCCGAGGTCTCCCATGCGCCCAAACAGTGGTTTACCCCCACATATGGGGTATCAGCGTACTCAGGACAAATTGTACAACAACTTTTGGGGTCCAATTTCTTCTCTTACCGTTGGGAAAATAAAAAATTGGGGGTGAAAAGATAATTTTTGTGAAAAAATATGATTTTTTATTTTTACGGTTCTGCATTATAAACTTCTGTGAAGCACTTGGTAGGTCAAAGTGCTCACCACACCTCTAGATAAGTTCCTTAGGGGGTCTACTTTCCAAAATGGTGTCACTTGTGGGGGGTTTCAATGTTTAGGCACATCAGGGGCTCCCCAAACGCAACATGGCGTCCCATCTCAATTCCAGTCAATTTTGCATTGAAAAGTCAAATGGCGCTCCTTCGCTTTCGAGCTCTGTCATGCGCCCAAACAGTGGTTTACCCCCACATATGGGGTATCGGCGTACTCAGGACAAATTGTACAACAACTTTTGGGGTCCATTTTCTCCTGTTACCCTTGGTAAAATACAAAACTGGGGGCTAAAAAATAATTTTTGTGGGAAAAAATTTTTGTTTTATTTTTACGGCTCTGCATTATAAACTTCTGTGAAGCCCTTGGTGGGTCAAAGCACTCACCACACATCTAGATAAGTTCCTTAGGGGGTCTACTTTCCAAAATGGTGTCACTTGTGGGGGGTTTCTACTGTTTAGGTACATTAGGGGCTCTGCAAACGCAATGTGACACCTGCAGACCATTCCATCTAAGTCTGCATTCCAAATGACGCTCCTTCCTTTCCGAGCCCTCCCATGCGCCCAAACAGTGGTTCTCCCCACATATGGTGTATCATCGCACTCAGGACAACTTGGACAACAAATGTTGGGGTCCAATTTCTCCTGCTACCCTCAGGAAAATACAAAACTGGGGGCTAAAAAAATAATTTTTGTGGGAAAAAATTTTTGTTTTATTTTTACGGCTCTGCATTATAAACTTCTGTGAAGCCCTTGGTGGGTCAAAGCGCTCAAAACACATATAGATAAGTTCCTTAGGGGGTCTACTTTCCAAAATGGTGTCACTTGTGGGGGATTTCAATGTTTAGGCACATCAGTGGCTCTCCAAACGCAACATGGCGTCCCATCTCAATTCCTGTCAATTTTGCATTGAAAAGTCAAACGGCGCTCCTTCCCTTCCGAGGTCTCCCATGCGCCCAAACAGTGGTTTACCCCCACATATGGGGTATCAGCGTACTCAGGACAAATTGTACAACAACTTTTGGGGTCCAATTTCTTCTCTTACTGTTGGGAAAATAAAAAATTGGGGGTGAAAAGATAATTTTTGTGAAAAAATATGATTTTTTATTTTTACGGTTCTGCATTATAAACTTCTGTGAAGCACTTGGTGGGTCAAAGTGCTCACCACACCTCTAGATAAGTTCCTTAGGGGGTCTACTTTCCAAAATGGTGTCACTTGTGGGGGGTTTCAATGTTTAGGCACATCAGTGGCTCTCCAAACGCAACATGGCGTCCCATCTCAATTCCTGTCAATTTTGCATTGAAAAGTCAAACGGCGCTCCTTCCCTTCCGAGGTCTCCCATGCGCCCAAACAGTGGTTTACCCCCACATATGGGGTATCAGCGTACTCAGGACAAATTGTACAACAACTTTTGGGGTCCAATTTCTTCTCTTACCGTTGGGAAAATAAAAAATTGGGGGTGAAAAGATAATTTTTGTGAAAAAATATGATTTTTTATTTTTACGGTTCTGCATTATAAACTTCTGTGAAGCACTTGGTAGGTCAAAGTGCTCACCACACCTCTAGATAAGTTCCTTAGGGGGTCTACTTTCCAAAATGGTGTCACTTGTGGGGGGTTTCAATGTTTAGGCACATCAGGGGCTCCCCAAACGCAACATGGCGTCCCATCTCAATTCCAGTCAATTTTGCATTGAAAAGTCAAATGGCGCTCCTTCGCTTTCGAGCTCTGTCATGCGCCCAAACAGTGGTTTACCCCCACATATGGGGTATCGGCGTACTCAGGACAAATTGTACAACAACTTTTGGGGTCCATTTTCTCCTGTTACCCTTGGTAAAATAAAACAAATTGGAGCTGAAGTAAATTTTTTGTGAAAAAAAGTTAAATGTTCATTTTTATTTAAACATTCCAAAAATTCCTGTGAAGCACCAGAAAGGTTAATAAACTTCTTGAATATGGTTTTGAGCACCTTGAGGGGTGCAGTTTTTAGAATGGTGTCACACTTGGGTATTTTCTATCATATAGACCCCTCAAAATGACTTCAAATGAGATGTGGTCCCTAAAAAAAAATGGTGTTGTAAAAATGAGAAATTGCTGGTCAACTTTTAACCCTTATAACTCCCTAACAAAAAAAAATTTTGGTTCCAAAATTGTGCTGATGTAAAGTAGACATGTGGGAAATGTTACTTATTAAGTATTTTGTGTGACATATCTCTGTGATTTAATTGCATAAAAATTCAAAGTTGGAAAATTGCGAAATTTTCAAAATTTTTGCCAAATTTCCATTTTTTTCACAAATAAACGCAGGTACTATCACAGAATTTTTACCACTATCATGAAGTACAATATGTCATGAGAAAACAGTGTCAGAATCACCAGGATCCGTTGAAGCGTTCCAGAGTTATAACCTCATAAAGGGACAGTGGTCAGAATTGTAAAAATTGGCCCTGTCCATAACGTGCAAACCACCCTTGGGGGTGAAGGGGTTAAGTAAAGAGATGAGGATCAGTACACATGATTCAATTCCCTTTTATTAGCAGAAAAGTGCTATGCCTCTTACACATCCTATAATTAAAAAAACACAGCTAACCAACAGATAATTGAAGGAAACTATGGAAAAAGCAAATATATATGATTATGGAAAACTTGAGTTTGAAAAGTTTGATCAGTTCCTACAGTGCTATGCGAACCTAAAGGCAGTCTATGTGCAATGTTATGGAAACCTATTGAATTACTAATACAGCACCTGTTGGAATATGGAGTTCTGTTTTTCTCACAAATTATGTACTAGACCTTTTGTGCCACTATGTACAAATGAAAGCAGACGTTGTCACAGTATGTTTCCTATGCAATACATTATGCAGCAATATGGTTCCACAATCCACCATTATTTAATAAAGCTGGTGGACGGATTTTCTTTCTGTGAAGAGTAACGATGTTAGAACAAATTATTAATTCCATCCTTGTTCAGAAAATAACAGATATTCTGAAAAATATTGAAAATTAAGTCAACACTTTATTTCACTAATCTTGATGAGGGGGTATAGTGGAGTCAGACACTGGAGACATTGCCTCTTCATGCATCAAGAACGTCTAGCAAGTTGCGGACTCCTCCTTGTATCAAGCCAGAAATCTTACTTCAGTAAGGCAGAGCTATAAGAAACTTGTGTGAAAACAACAAAAGTAGTAACTTTTTTTGCATCTCCGAGTTGCGTCAAAATTTTATGACTTTTCAAGGCAATTTCACCAGAAATCAAGAGAAATTGCTTTGATGAATCAGGGCCATATTGCTTACATTCCAAAGTCAATTTAGTTACGATAATCAATTAAATTTCAAAATAAATTTTTGCAGTTTATTTGGTCCCAGTAAATACATTAACTATATTAATTACCCAAAAATTATAAATAAAAAATGTACAAAGTTTTTACCAAAAAGTGACAAATAAAACTATGCATTCCTTCTGTCAAACATTTTAAATTACTAGTTAAGGGGAACCTGTCACCCCCAAAATCGAAGGTGAGCTAAGCCCACCGGCATCAGAGGCTTATCTACAGCATTCTGTAATGCTGTAGATAAGCCCCTGATGTATCCTGAAAGATGAGAAAAAGAGGTTAGATTATACTCACCGAGGGGCGGTCCCGCTGAGGTCCGGGTCCGATGGGCGTCGCTGTCCGTTACGGGGCCTCCCATCTTCTAACGATGACGTCCTCTTCTTGTCTTCACGCTGCGGCTCCGGTGCAGACGTACCTTGTCTACCCTGTTGAGGGCAGAGCAAAGTACTGCAGTGTTCAGGTGCTGGGAAAGGTCAGAGAGGCCCAGCACCTGTGCACTGCAGTTCTTTGCTCTGCCGTCAATAGGGCAGACAAAGTACGCCTGCGCCGGAGCCGCAGGGTGAAGACAAGAAAAGGACATCATCCTATGAAGATAGGAGGCCCCGGACCGGACCACGACGCCCATCGGATCAGACCGCTCACCCAGGTGAGTATAATATAACCTCTTTTTCTCATCTTTCAGGATACATCGGGGGCTTATCTACAGCATTCCAGAATGCTGTAGATAAGCCCCTGAAGCCGGTGGGCTTAGCTCACCTTCCATTTTATGAGTGACAGGTTCCCTTTAAGTAAGGGAATGCAGAAGGTATCATTTTGAGGACTGTCTACATCCAAACAAATCAAGATATGAAACAAACACATAGAGGTGTATCTAGGTGTCCTGGCACCTAGGGCAAAAATTCAGTTTGGTACCCCCACCACCCACAAGCATATATAGGACTTGCACATTTAGTCACGTGCAGATGAGCTGCTCTCCCTAATTCTCTCAATCTACAATGAAAAACTGAGGGAAGTTGGAAGAAAAGCTTGTTGTAAAGTGACCGTAAGTATGAAAATCGCATATAAATCAAGTTGCCATTTGATGACTGCTGGAATCAGCAAGCAAAGCTGAATTCTGACAGTGAGTATATTACACGCTGTTAAGATTGGCATGCTACAGAGCCTTATTTTATAGTTAAAGGGCTTGCCAAGGTTTGGGATAAAAGTCTGCAGTCACTCTAGGTGACTGCAGACCCTGAATTCTCACAGCACATGAACTGCACACTTTTAGGATTCTCCTTTGCTGGTAGCAAGAGTGGACTGTCATTTCAGCAGAAGTATGAGATGTGTATACTTCTGGCCACAGTCTGACTAGACGCATACAGCCTCGCTCAATTATTTTTCATTGAGTAAGGTCACACATGTCTAGTCAGCATGTGACCATGTGTTGGCAAATCGCCAGCACCAGAGAATCCTGACAGCATGCAGTGTGCTCAATGAGAATTTAGAGGTCTGCAGTCATATATAATGGGCTGCAGACTCATCACAAACTTGGACAACTCCTTTAATGCTCCTAACATAAAAAAAGAATTAGTCAGTATCACAAAAAAATGTATATCCAGGTACCTGATAGATGACGTTTTCTCTGATTGGAGTCGTTCTCTTTCTTTCCTTCATCTTGTCCACACTCCATGAAGAGGTTTCACATTCACAGCCTGTTTTTGCAGACTTACATCTTCTCTGGTCTTGTGCAGTACATCCCCACACGATGCCTTTAAAAATAGCAATGACATTATAATGCTCCTGAATAAAAATATCTGGCATATGCTGAGCCCCTGAATAAATAAATGTCCCTCATTATATTCTCTTCACCAAATATGACTGACACATTGTCCCTCCTAGGGTACGTGCCCTCCAACCACACTCTCCTTTCCATACTGGGCCCCCTCTTCACACTGTCTTCTCACATTATGTCTCCCCTATAAGGTCCAGTCTTTATACTGTGCCCCCTTATCACACTCCACCTCCTTCGCTTACTGCCTCCTCCTGGCTGTTACCAACTTACCATACATTGTCCTCTTATGCCACCCCATCACTACTCAGTCTCTATACTGTGCCACCCCATCACTACTCAGTCTCTATACTGTGCCCCCTCATCACACTCCCATTCCTTGGCATACTCTCCCCTCCTGGCTTTTCAGTCTCTATTTTGTGCTCACTCACACTTTTCCCCCATACTGTCTCCTCACACTACTCCCTTCAATAGTCTCCTCATATGTTTAACTCGATAGCCTCATACCTTCTCCTCTCACATCCCCAGCTAACTATACTGTTTCCTCATATATTTACCCTCTCACTCTCCATACTGCCTTCTCACACATCCCCCTGACTCCCCATAATGTGTCTGCACACATCCCATCACCTCACTCCCCATATTTTGTCCACACCATCCCATCACCCTCACTCTCCATACTGTGTCCACATACTTTCTTCCAATAGATCCTCATACTGTGCCCACATCCATCTCCTACTCATCATACTGTGTCTGCACACTTTCCCTTTACTGTTTCCTCATACATACCACCAACTCCCCCCTAGCTCCACATACTGTCTTTAAATTTGCCCTGCTCTCCATATTGTGTCTGCACCTTTCCTTTCCTTGCTTCCCAAACTTTTGTCATCAAATATTCCCCTCGTTACACTAAATATTCAGCACCCCATAACACTAAAACTCCCACTCTGCTCCCCTCCACACTACATCTCCCATAATAAACCTCCCCATACACTAAATCTCGACCCTTTCCCAACATTAAATATCCCCCACCCCTCCACTACAAATTAAATCTCCCACACTAAATCTCCCACTCTAAAATTCACCCACTCATCCTCCACACTAAATCTCCCTCACACACTAAATCTACCCCACCCCTAGCCACCACACTAAATCTCCCACACACACTAAATCCCCCCACCCTCACACTAAATCTCCACCCGCTGCACTTAATTAATATTTGGTGTCTTCAGTTCCACTGATTTGGAGCACTTACTACAAATGTTCTGTGCGCCGGCGAGTAACATTACGTAATCACGCTGCTGGCATCGCCCTGCCTCAGTCGTCAGTGCTTCAATTGTATTTGCGTCTGGGAGCTGGTGTGCTTGAAGCTTCTGTGAGCCATTTGTCAGCTTGACAACTGGCTGAAGTAACTGAGGACTACCAGTCAGGGAGGCAAAAAATGCAACTGCTATTGGAGACACCTAGGACTGCCTCATTAGGGGGCCCAATGGTGCCCTCCTGCCTAGATATGCCTTGGCAAACACATATTGCTTAATACAGTCCCATGCCCCATAATCACTTTAGTCAGTACATTTAATTCTAAAATACATTTTTGCAATTTGATCCCAGTATATAAAATAACTATTTATCAAAAATGATTAACAAACAATGTATTCTGTTGGTCCAACATTTTCTGATTACAATTTTTAAACCTTTCACCAGAGCAAGTCTTAAAGGGCATCTGTTAGTAGGATCAACCTCCTAAGCCATCTATATGGAGGTACAAGTCATAAGAAGATGAATAAAATGATAGCTTTATATCTGCAATCCAATGTCTTATTCCAGAGAAATCTAAATAAATGAGCTGTTAAATTCTATGGGCCGGACACAGATTTCCCTGAGAACCTTCACCCGGAGCTGATTTTAAATAAAAAGGGACATTACCAGTGTCAGACAATCTGCACTCCAGATCTACATGTCTTACACTGGTAATGCCCTTTTCATTTAAAATAATCTATGGAGGCATATCCTTATGTAGATCTGTGTACCGCCCATAGATCTTAACAGCTCATTTACATATTAAAAAAAACATTGATTTCTCTGGAATAAGGCATCAGCTCACAGATAACAAGTTATCAATTTATTCAGCTTTTTATGACCTGGTGCCCCTGTAGACGGAATAGGAGTAGTTGATCCTACTGACAGATTCCTTTAAAATATTCTTTAGCGCTGAAGCTAAGATCTCGTTAATCTGTTTTTTACTTGCTATGTAGATAGGGGACCACGGCAAGGTGGCTTTTCTTTGATAGTACCCTAAACCTAATATTAATCAAATAACAAAAGACTGACTGTCAATTCCAAACCTAAGGCTAATGTGTACAAGTGCAAACTAAGGGTAGCCATTTCTATACATAACAAACAAAAAAAATTGCACTCTAGTGCAACAGCATGCAAACATGAAATATATGAAATACGATTAGCTTTACTGCTGTAGATAGCCTGGGAGGGGCATGTTTGATAAATATTAGGTTAAAGAAGCCATCAAGGAAAGGTCACCTTGCCATGGTTGATGGGCACACAAGAATTGACCAGTTTAGGCACTAAGTACCTTCATTTTTGTTAAGTATATTCTACATAGCAGTAATGCAGTTCAAATATCATATATTCAATGTCTGAATACATCTTAGAGACTAGAGAGGCTGCTGTATTCTCTTTTTTGTATATTATGCAGTCATGGCAGCTTGCACCTGTTCATACTAGCTTTTTTCTGTTTGTAGGTGCTGGTTAGTGATGAGTGTATTTGTTTTGAAAACAATCACCAAACATAAATTTGGCACGAATATGGCCATTCGAATTAGTGATCGGAAATACAAGCAACATTTCGTAAAATCTGTTAAAATTAGAAACTTTCGGTAAAAAGTGCGGGAAAATATTTGCTTTGCCACAAAAGTATTTTCAGCACTTTTGCTACAATAATGGTGGTGTATAGTGTTGAGCGATACCTTCCGCTACTCAAAGGTATCGGTATCGGATGGTATCGGCCGATATCCGAAAAATATCGGATATCGCCGATACCGATACCCGATACCAATGCAAGTCAATGGGACACAAGTATCAGAAGGTATCCTGGATGATTCCCAGGGTCTGAAGGAGAGGAAACTCTCCTTCAGGCCCTGGGATCCATTTTCATGTAAAAAATAAAGAATTAAAATAAAAAATATGGATATACTCACCCTCGGACGGGCCCTGGACCTTACTGATGTAACCGGCAGCCTCCGTTCCTAAGAATGAGGAGTTTAGGACCTTCGATGACGTCGCGGCTTGTGATTGGTCGCGTGACCGCTCATGTGACCGCTCACGCGACCAATCACAAGCCGCGATGTCATCGCAGGTCCTAAACTCCTCATTCTTAGGAACGGAGGCTCCCGGTTACATCGGTAAGGTCCAGGGGCCGCCGGAGGGGTGAGTATATCCATATTTTTTATTTTAATTCTTTATTTTTTACATGAATATGGATCCCAGGGCCTGAAAGAGAGTCTCCTCTCCTCCAGACCCTGGGAACCATACACTGGGAACTTCCAATTCCGATTTCCGATATCACAAAAATATCGGAACTTGGTATCGGAATTTCGATACCGCAAGTATCGGCCGATACCCGATACTTGCGGTATCGGAATGCTCAACACTAGTGGTGTATCATGAGTGTGGGGCACATGTTTCATGAGGGGGTATGCAGAGCTCAGAGGCACGGCTGCTTGTAAACAGTAATATTTTTTTCCCTAACTTTATGTGTGCACATTTCGTCCAGCTAATCAGGGAGCAGGAAACATCCACAATGTCTTTCTGACACAACGGCTTGTCATTGGCTGCTGAAATCACATGTCCCTCTCCATAAAAAGAGTGGACATCTTGTTTTAGCGCCATTTTGACACAGTAACAGCGCAGAGAGGCTGCTCCTGATCCTGATGATGTTAACAGCAAGATTTTAGGTAGTTAGCTAGGTGGTGGTTACTCAGATAGTTTAGCTACTTAGTGTCCTATGTAGCTGTTAAATCAACCTTCCAGCAATTTTTTTTGCCATTACTGAGGTCCACAGACAAAGCCAGCAGGGCACATGTCATACAAGTGTGTTGTGCACAGCTTCTACTGTGCTTCATGCACGAGTTTAGCATTCTAAACCTTATCTTTTCACAAGCTTTTCACTAGTGAAACAGCATGCCATATCACACCTTGTCATTTAGTGCTGTGGTGACATAGCTCTGTGATTTGAGCTATTGTGCATGAAGAAATATTTTTGGGGGGCAGTTCCTAGCGTGATTCACCATGCCATAACTCCCCTTGTTATTTAGTGGCTATATTAATTTTTCTCTATATTAATTTTTTTTCTGTTGCTTAATCTGTTACAGCCTGATGTATTCATTGTTGTAATTTTGTGGCTGTGATATGAAGCTGTCTGCAGACCTAATGCACATTAAAAAAAATTATATTTTTTCTATTGCAAAATGTGATACAGCCTGCCATCTCCAACATTGTCATTTTGTTGAGATGAAATTAAGCTGTCTGCAGACCTCATACACAAAACAAAAAAAAATGTTTATGATACAACCCGCCATATCCCATGTTGTAATTTTGTGGTTGTGAAATTGTTGTGTGTTGATACCTGTTGCACATAGAAAAAACATCATTTTGGTGGTTTTACAAACGTGATACAGCAGGCTTAATCCAAATTTGAAATTGCTTGGGGCACATCTTCTAGGTTATACAGGCGTCACCCACACTAAAAAAAAAATTCTCTTACTAATGTCGTACAGTAGGGGACATCTCAGTTTCAAGTTGTTTGTAGCATCTAGTCTGTTATAGAGGCCTGATCCACAGGCTCCAAAAAATTCTTGTGTTGCTAACGTCGTACAGTAGGGGACATTTTACTTTCAAATTGTTTGTAGTATCTAGTCTGTTATGGATACCTAATCCACAGGCACCCAAACAAATTATTATGTTACTGCGTCGCACAGTAGGGGACATCTTACTTTCAAATTGTTTACAGCATCTAGTGTGTTATGGAGGCCTGATCCATAGGCGCCAAAAAATTCTTCTGTTACTAACATTGTACAGTAGGGGACATCTCACTTTCAAATTGCTGATTGCATCCATTCTGTTTTAGAGGCCTGATCCACAGGCCCCCCAAATTCTTGCTTTAATAGCGTCATACAGTAAGGTAGATGTAATTTTAAAATAGCTTGGATCATATCTTTTTTGTCATGCAGGTCTCATCCACACTCAAACAATTCTTTTTTCGGTGACTAACGCGATTCAGCACACCATATTTCACCTTGTCATTTACTGCCACTGAAATTCAGCTGTTTGCAGAGTTGGTACACAGTTTAACCCCTTTCTGACATCTGACGTACTATCCTGTCGAGGTGACTTGGGCCTGTATGACCATCGACGGGATAGTATGTCATATGCGATCAGCCGCATTCACGGGGGAGCGCGGCCGATCGCGGCCAGGTGTCAGCTGATTATCACAGCTGACATCCGGCACTATGTGGCACATTAACCCCGAAACACTGCGATCAAACATGATCGCAGCGTTCCAGTGGCATAGGGAAGCATCGTGCAGGGAGGGGGCTCCCTGCATGCTTCCCTGAGACCCTCAGAACAACGTGATGTGATCGCGTTGTTCAGAGGGTCTCCTCCATTCTCCTCCCCGCAGGCCCCAGATCAAAGATGGCCACAGGGGTCCCTCCGGGTCCTGCAAGGAGGTGGTTTGCAAGCCTCCTGTACTGCCTGTCAGATCGCTGATCTGACACAGTGCTCTGCAAAATGTCAGATCAGCAATCTGACACTACACAGTGATGTCCCACCATGGGACAAGGTAGAAAAGTTTTAAAAAAATTTACACTGTGTAAAAATATATTTTTTTAAATTCCTAAATAAAGAAAAAATATTTATATTGTTCCAATAAATACATTTCTTTATGTAAATAAAAAAATAATAAAAGTACACATATTTAGTATTGCCGCATCTTTAACGACCAGACCTCTATAACTGTCTCACTAGTTAACCCCTTCAGTGAACACCGTAAAAAAAAAAAAAAAAGAAATGAGGCAAAAAACAATGCTTTATCATCATACCGCTGAACAAAAAGTGGAATAACACGCGATCAAAAAGATGGATATAAATAAACATGGTACCACTGAAAATGTCATCTTGTACAGCAAAAAACGAGCTGCCATAAAGCGTCATCAGCGAAAAAAATAAAGTTATAGCCCTTAGAATAAAGCGATACAAAAATAATTATTTTTTATATAAAATAGTTTTTATTGTATAAAAACGCCCCCACAAAAGGAATTCATGAATTGCTGGTTTTTGTTCATTCTGTCTAACAAAAATCGGAATAAAAAGCAATAAAAAAAGTCATGTGCCCAAAAATTGTACCAATGAAAACATCAACTCGTCCCGTAAAAAACAAGACCTCACATGACTCTGAGGACCAAAATATGGAAAAATTATAGCTCTCAAAATGTGGTGACGCAAAAACTGTTTTTTGCAATAAAAAGCATCTTTTAGTGTGTGACAGCTGCCAAACATAAAAAACAGCTGTAAAAACCCGCTATAAATAGTAAATCAAACCCCCCTTTATCACCGCCTTAGTTAGGAAAAAATAATAAAATTTTAAAAATATATTTATTTCCATGTTTCCATTTTCTCATTAGGGTTAGGGTTAGGGTTGGGGCTAAGGTTGGGGTTAGGGTTGAGGCTAAAGTTAGAGTTGGGGCTAAAGTTAGGTTTAGGGTTGGGACTAAAGTTAAGGTTAGGGTTGGGGCTAAAATTATGGTTAGGGTTGGGGATAGAGTTGGGGTTAGGGTTTGGATTACGTTTACAGTTGGGTTAGGGGTGTGTCAGTGTTAGGAGTGTGGTTAGGGTTATGGTTAGGGTTCTGATTAGGGTTAGGGGTGTGCTGGGGTTAGAGGTGTGTTGTGGTTAGGGGTGTGGCTAGGGTTGGGATTAAGGGTAGGGGTGTGTTGGGGTTAGAGTTGGAGTTAGAATTAAGAGGTTTCCACTGTCTAGGCACATCAGGGGCTCTGCAAACCCAATGTGACACCCACAGACCATTCCATAAAAGTCTGCATTCCAAAACGCCACTTCTTCCCTTCCGAGCCCAGACATGTGCCCAAACAGTAGTTTCCTCCCACATAGGGAGTATCAGTGTACACAGGACAAATTGGACAACAACGTTTGGTGTCCAATTTCTCCTGTTACCTTGGGAAAATACAAAACTAGGGGCTAAAAAAAATTTTTGTGGAAAAAAAGATTTTTTATTTTCACGGCTCTGCGTTATAAACTTTAGTGAAACATTTCGAGGTTCAAAGTTCTCACAACACATCTAGATAAGTTCCTTAGGTGGTCTAGTTTCCAAAATGGGGTCACTTGGGGGGTTTCCACTGTTTAGGCACATCAGGGGCTCTGCAAGCGCAACATGGCATCTGATCTCAATTCTAGCCAATTCTGCGTTGAAAAAGTCAAACGGTGCTCCTTCCCTTCCAAGATCTGCTATGCACCCAAATAGTGGTTTACCCCCACATAGGGGTATCAGCGTACTCAGGACAAATTGCACAACAACCTTTTGGGATCCACTTTCTCCTGTTACCCTTGGGAAAATAAAAAATGGGGACGAAAATATCATTTTTGTGAAAAAAATGATTTTTTATTTTTACGGCTCTACATTATAAACTTATGTGAAGCACTTGGGGGCTCAAAGTGCTCACCACACATCTAGATAAGCTCCTTAGGTGGTAGTTTCCAAAATGGGGTCAATTATGGGGGGTTTCCATTGTTTAGGCACTTCAGGGGCTCTCCAAACGTGACATGGCATCCTAACTCAATTCCAGACAATTTTGCATTGAAAAGTCAAATGGCTCTCCTTTACTTCCGAGCTCTGCTATGCGCCCAAAAAGTGGTTTACCCCCACATATGGGGTATCAGCGTACTCAGAACAAATTGTGCAACAACTTTTGTGGTCCAATTTCTCCTATTACCCTTGGTAAAGTAAAGTAAATTGTATCTGAAGTAATTTTTTTGTGAAAAAAAGTTAAATGTTCATTTTTTTTAAAACATTCCAAAAATTCCTGTGATGCACCTGAAGGGTTAATAAACTTCTTAAATGTGGTTTTGAGCACCTTGAGGGGTGCAGTTTTTAGAATTGTGTCACTTTTTGCTATTTTCTGTCACATAGACCCCTCAAAGTGTTGTGGTCCCTAAAAAAATGATGTTGTAAAATTGAGAAATCGCTTGTCAACTTTTAACCCTTATAACTCCTTAACAAAAAAAAGTTGGTTGCAAAATTGCGCTGATGTAAAGTAGACATGTGGGAAATGTTAGTTATTAAGTATTTTGTGTAACATATCTCTGTGATTTAAGGGCATGAAAATTAAAATTTGGAAAATTGTGAAATTTTCTAAATTTTCGCCAAATTTCTGTTTTTTTCACAAATAAATGCAAATTATATCAAAGAAATTTTACTACTATCATGAATTACAATATGTCATGAGAAAACAGTGTCAGAATCACCAGTCCATTGAAGCGTTCCAGAGTTATAACCTCATAAAGGGACAGTGGTCAGAATTGAAAAAATTGGCCCAGTCATTAACGTGCAAACCACCTTTGGGGGTAAAGGGGTTAAAATCAAATTTTTTGTTGCTAATACTGTACTCCTACCAAACTATCTGAGCAACATGACTGGAAAAAGCAAGGACTTGGTGGAAGGGAGGTTACGCTTGGTGTTCATGGTGTACGTGGGTAGGTTGAAATGTTTGTGAAAGCACTAGTAAACCAACAACGTCACGTCCTATTCAAAGACAACTGTCAACTGTTACTTGACAGACTGCTTCCCTACCTTTCTTTGGCAGATGCCCATAGGTACGTCTTGTTGATGAGGCTCAGAAAGAGTATGTGCTTCAGTGGATGGCGAGCGCAGCTGCAAGTGGCCTCTTCTTCTCTTCCTCAACCTCAATATCACACCCAGTACAGTCCACAGAGGTGGCACCCAAATTAGCCTTGCTTCCCCCCGCATATCAATTCTCCAACTGTAGAACTGACTGTATGGAACCACAGATGGGTGAGTCTGACGAGCTGTTAATACATTCTATGCCATGGTCATCATGGTGTACTCAAAAGCTTCACAAAGTCAAGAGGAGGAAATCTGCATCGATGTCCCTATTTTTTTTAGCTTGGGTCCGGGGTAGGATGAAGAAGGGTTCGAGCAGCTTCCTGACCCTCATCACCAGACATTATCCCCCTGGGAGAAGGTTATTCTGATGAGACTCAGATATCTGAGGCTCACGCGGACTGTACTGTGCTGTCAGGGCAGGAAGCGGAGAAGGGCGATTCCAAAGACGAGGAATGAGATAACACAGAGGATGATGATGAGGTGGTAGATCCCAGTTGGCGTGAACACAGAGGCACACAGCTAAGACGGTCATCTGAGGAGCAAGACAAGAAGGTTACGGTGTACCATATGTCGCAGACACGTAGTGATGCAGCCCTGATAGGCAATGCATTCTCAGCCACAACTGTGGCTGTGACTAGCAGCATCCGCTTGTCTGCAGCTCACAAGGGTGGCAGGGCTGCCTAACCTAGGCCTTTTTTCACACTGTAAAGAAAGAGCCAACTCACATAATCTGCCAACTTTGCAGCAAAAAAACTGAGTAGAGGGAAAAACTGCAATAATTTGATTACTATATGTATGATCCTTCACATGCTCAATCAACATGTGTTACTCTGGGAATCCCACTGCACTAAAATGAGGACCAGCGGACCTCAACAACAATCAGCTGCCCCATCAATCGCATCTGCTGCTTCTTCCTTCTCCTCTGTTACCATGCCAACTATTGAGATGCAGAACCTCGGGTTCTTTACTCGCTCCTGTCACCCTGACTGAGAGCCCGGCGTCAACTGTAAAGGAAGCAGACATGCCTGCTGTTTTTGCCCAATCTCAGAGAACGAGCACACCATAACTTTCTTAATCCACCCTAACATCTCTGCCTTCACCTCCCTCACAGACCAGCAGTTTGTCCTGCTCACCGTACTCTGCCCTGTCTCAGCACCATCTCCAATCTGTTGGCCTTGGAAATGCTGCCTGTCTGCCTGGTAGATACAGATGGTTTCTGAAAGCTGATGGCCATTGCAGTCCCTCAGTACCAGTTGCCCAGTCACCATTACTTTTCTAAGAAAGCTGTGCCTGTGCTACACCAGCATGTCACAGACAACATCACCCATTACTTCACTAAATCTTTGTCTGCTAGGGTGCATTTCACCACAGACACATGGATGAGTAAGCATGGTAAAGGGCAATACATCTTGCTGGCTGGGCACTGGGTGACTCTTGTGGATGTGGGGGCAGGCACTGCTCCACAAGTCTTGGAATCCCAAAGAGAAACCTGTATATGTAACACTTCCTCCACTGCTTCTGCCTCCTCCTCTATCTCCTCTAGAGCCTTCACTTGCATTCTCAACCTCTGCCTTAATGAGACACGTGTTCCACCGTGCATAGCGAATCCCCACCACCTCCGTACTGCACAGCCAGGGCTCACCGCAATCAGGCAGTGATACAAAATTGATATGCCTTGGAGATTGCAGTCATACAGATGAAGCGTTGTGGACAGCTCTCCAGGCAAAGTTTGAGCAATGGCTGTCTCCACTGATCCTGCCTACATCCAGGGAAGGCTGTGCCCGATATTGGTGCAAACCTGGTTTCGTCCCTACAGCGAGGCAAGCTCACACATGAGCATTGCATGGCTCACTTCCTCAACCTGGTGGTACAGCATTTTCTCTGCCATTATCCTGGCCTGGAAGAGCTGCTTCAGAAAGCATGGAATCTGTGTGCTTACTTTCTCCTTTGCACCCCTGAAGTCATCGACTTGCATCAATACAGAGGTCTTTGTCCATGTAAGTTAACAGGTTGATATGCGATGTGCTGACACACTGGAATACCACTCTGCACATGTTGCAGTGACTGTGGCAGCAGCAACGAGCCCTGACGTAGTATGTCATGTCATATAGACTGGGGCAACGCAGTACAGGCAAGGTGCATATCACGTTTACGAAGTGGGCACAGAACAAGGACTTCTGCACCCTTCTGTACAGTTTTGAAATGGCTACTAAGATGGTTAGCACTGACGACGCCGTCATCAGCATCACTATTCCAGTCATCTATATGCTGGAGCAGAGTTTGAATAACCTGTAGGAGGAGGCGGTGGTCCCAAAGGAAGAGAAGGAGGCAGAGGAGGATGTAGAAGGGATAACATGGTCTCAAAGTTCCAGACTGCTGTCACACAGGCGGGTGCCAAGGGAGGGTGGATAACTGCAATCGACGATGGCTGTTGATAACAGACAAACTGTTAGTGAAGGTGCAAGATCCGAGGAACAAATGGAGGATGAAGAGGTGATGAGCGAGCAACTGTCAGTAGTCTGTTGTTCATGAATGGCAGGAGGGGACAGAGGAAACAAGCATCAGTGTTACCCAGCCACCAACACAGCATGGGCTTGGACCTTATGGCAGAGACTGACATATGAGTGCCTTTTTGCTGCACTATCTGCAACATGATTCCCATGTAGTTGTGATTAGAAACTGTGCCGACTACTGGGTTACCACTCTAATAGATACATGTTATAAAACCAAATTTTGCCAGATGCTTCCTGCCCTGGAAAGGGACCCGCAAATGCTGGAGTATCAAAACATGCTTTTACACAACCATAAGAAGAATTTAGATTTTGCGCCCCATCGGGGACAGCGATGATAATGTGTGTAGACTGTAAAGCACTGCAGAATATGGTAGCACAATATAAAAATAAAGATTATTAGAATTAAAAGAATTTTTCACATTGTTGCTCTAGACTTACAACCTCCAGCAGGTCAATTTGTCAACACCAAAACCTTACCAGCAGCAGTATTGTAAGTGGAAGAAGCAATTTCTGTGGGTGGTTTGACAATTTTTTAGACCAGCTCATGCACTAGCACAACAGAGTCCAAGTCTTACACATGGTGTGCAAATAAAGAGGATGGTGCAGTAGTATCTAGAACTGAATATCAATACCATCAGGGAGGGATTTGACCCTTTCAAATTTTGGTCTTCCAAAACTGATGAGTGACCTGAGCTCGCCTCACATGACATGGAGGTTTTATTATGCCTAGCAGCCATCGTTCCCTCAGAACATATCTTCATCGAAAATATCTTCATCTGATGGTGATATTCTGACGAATAAGCGCAGCCAGCTGTCCCCTGAAAGCGTAGATTGCCTAGCTTAAATTAAGATGAACAAGTCATGGATCTCCAAGAACTTTTGCACCCCAATCGCAGACTGTACAGACTAGGTGATGTTGCATTTTTTAGTATGCCTCATTATTCTTGAGTAACTGCACTCTGTGATATGTTTAGTGTGGCATCTGTGCCTGCTGTGGCTACTGCAGATGTTAAAACAAATTTGTGGAAATGTGAACCCTCATGGTTGGTCTACATCTGATGGTTGGCTGTAGTGCAAAACGTGTCATTCCCTATTACACTGTTTCTACTCTCGTGAATGTATGTCCATCTGCTGCGTTGGGTGTAGTGGAAGACCTGTCCGTCCATATGCTATCTATACTGTGGTGAAATTGATGCCACTTTGGTGGTTTCTGCCAATAATTTTTGGAAATGAGAACACTCCTGGCTGGGTGTCCATCTGTTGGTTTGGGTGTAGTGGAACACCTATCAGTCCCTATTATACTGCGGTGAAATTGAGGTCACTTTGGTAGTGTCTACAAATAATTTTTGGAAACGTGAACACTCCTGATTGGGTGTCTATCTGCTGGGCTTGGTGTAGTGGAAGACATGTTGGTCCCTATTGTACTATTTATACTGTGGTTACATTGATGCCACTTTGGTGGTGTTTCTGGCAATGATTTTTTGAATTGTGACCACTCCTGGTTGGGTGTTCATCTGCTGGGTTGGGTGTAGTGGAAGACTTCTCGGTCCGTATTTACTATTTCTACTCTCATGAAATTGATGCCACTATGGTGGTGTCTGACACTAATTTTTGTAAATTAAAAGGGGATTGAATCAAAATAAAGGCATCTAACCAACAAAATAAATCCAAAGAATATATTTGCTAACCTAAAAAAATGCCTAGAATTTTTTATTCACCAATAATTGGACATGGTTAAGGATCAGTACAGAAACACGGAATCCGGAATCAGATAACAAAAAATTGTACACAAGAACCGATCATAAAAAATAAAAAATTTTATGAACAAAAGGAAAAAACAAAAAGACAACATTGATTGCATGCATGTGCTATTCCACAGTCCCCTAATTTGATTGATGTTAGTATCAAGTTCCAGTTTATCGCAGCTTCCTGACCAGAGAGAGGGATTGTTAGTTTATTGTCATTTATAATCTTATGTGTGATTGATTATTATAAACTATTTACCCTTGCTCTTGTTGGTGTGATGCCGCCCACAGGAGAAGGCAATCAGAAGGCATTGGCACCCACCAGAGGTAATTTTTGTACTACTAATTATAAATGTTTGCTTTTAAATATTTTAACGTCTGTGGATATAATAACCTTGTACCAAGGTTTTATTATAATAGATGCGTTCGCAGCCCGGGGTCCACCGTGCAGGAGAACCTGCTGCTAGCAAACGGCGGAACTATATGGCGGTATGAGCTAACCCTGTTACTTCACAGAGTAGCCGAAACTCAAAGCACTGCGCCCTGTTAAACTTCACGGTGGCACAGGCTAACTACTCAACTGAGAGCAGTCAGTGGTCATGCATGCACACAAACTCCTCGCCGGAGGTGCCAGCATTCTAGGGGCTTATTTCAGCCAGGTCCCTGAATACATTCACACAAAATCTCCTCGCCGGAGGTGCCAGCATTCTAGGGGCTTATTTCAGCCGGGTCCCTGAACACAAACTCACATGAGCACACTGGCGCAAAGCACATAACATAGAATAATACTAGCGCATGACCACGATACCTCATGCATGGCTGATTGCTGCAGTGCCACCCTACAATTTGCACTGTAGGTGAATTGAGGCCACTTTCCTGGTGTCTGTCCCTCATTTGATATGTTTTGGCAGCTTTTGGGGCTGTTAGAGGGTGTTGTGCATGCGTTTGTTTTTGCCTCCAATTGACTTGAATGGCGTTCAGCTATGTTCGGCAAATATTCAGCGAATAAATCGGCGAATATTGCAAATTCGGCAATTGTAATGCGAACTGAACATTGAAATATTCACTCATCTCTAGTGCTGGCATGTTTTTTGTCTTTTGCGTTGATTCTAAAGTTTTTGCTGGAAATATTTTATCTGCTAAATTGATTGTACTATGTTCTCTAAGGGCAGTTACTGTCCAGTTGCATGATTAACTAGATGTGATCACTTAATAGTTAGTTTCTATTTGATTTCTTTATATCCTTATGTTTAGTTCTTGCCCGCTACCCTCTGGCTTGCAGAGTAACAGCTTTATTTACCATTTGCGTTGAGTTACTGTGTTGACCTTGTGAATAAAAGACCTTTTTACTTATTTAATACTGAATTTATTTAACCTTCTCTTCAGAGCCACAAATCTCTACACTGTTCAGGCTGTAAATGTGAATTATTGGTGCTTTAAAGCCCACGAGGTGATCTGCTAGTGTAGATTATTCATTATATTATAAAATGCAAATTACGCACTTCTGCCTAAAAGACATACTGAATTCTAACACTGTACAAAACTTAAGTGACTGAATTATCCCCCTGATCGTTGGAGACTCAGTTCTGAGGAATTATTGTTGTGCTGGCAAATGTACTTTTTCTTGCTTGATTTAAATGATCATGTTAAAAAAAATCTGAAGGATGTCTACTGCGATTTATTGTTTATTGTTCTTCTTTGTAAAAAGAAACTATGCTACAATTCTATTTTCATGAATAACATTCATTAAAAATACTGATGATTTTTTAACAAATAAAACAATATTTAACTACCGTAAATGCAATTTTAAATTTTAATGTTTGCAGCCCTTGGCTTCTCCATTTTCTAGACTTGTACTTTACTAGCTATTGAACCTCTGCACTCGGGTGGCAAACATTTTTATTGGTACATTTTGAATTTTACTCCATTTTTTGAAGACATCGTGTCTCTAAATTCGCATATGCAGTGTTTCGATAAAATGCAGCCGAAGGTCACAGTATGCGGACTCGCTGACTCCATGTCATGTCGGACGCTGTTCATTCTAGGGCGTTCGACAGACAGCAGTAATTCCGCTTTTGTCCACTATGCACTCAGTGGCTTCGGCTAGATTTTGTCTAGCTGGTCCGGGGTTAATTTAGCTGGTGCTCAGATTGGAAGCTGGGCCAAGCCCACTGCCTTTAAATAGTTCTTCTGAACATTGGGGGTCGCCGATTATAGCTTCTGTCTAGTGCTTGGTTATCTCGGTCTGGAGTGGTGAGCTAGGAGTTGGAGTATCGTATCTGGTGGTGTTTTTCCCTTTGTCTTATTTACTCCTTGCTATATTTGTATTTGTTTTGCCCTGTGCACTTATTGTGTATTCCTGAGTGACTGCGGCTTGGTTCATATTTTCAGTTATCCTTGTCTGTGCTAACTGTGGGTATTGGTGTATTATCTCTTCACTGGGTGGTGGGTGGCTGGTTTCAGCCTAGGGTTGAAACAGGAGATAGGATGAGGGTGGAGGACTAGACATGCACACCATCAGTGTAAACTCTAGGAAGAGGGTCAGTCAGGATTTCCCTAGTCTTAGGGAAATTGCAGGGGCCCGGGTTATTAGCTCTTGCCCACCTAGGCTTCCCGTGACACTCCAATGTCATTATTTTGAAGTAATGTACTACAACATTGATGGCGAGCCTTTTTAAGACCGATTGTCAACACGACAATTTAACCTGAATACTGATAGTTGTGTTTGAAAAGCAACTTAAACACGTAGCAGAGAACAGATGTGGGCAACAGAGAGCAGACAAAGGCAGCAGAGAACAGACTGGGAAGCAAAGAGCAGATGGGGCACCAGAGAGCAGTCAGTGTCAACATAGGGCAGCCACAGAAAGGAGAAGGGGTACTAGACTGCAGATAAAAAGGAATATGTTCCCCTATCCTGGTATATGCTCCACCATCCTGGTAAGTGCTCCCCCCATCCTGGTATATGCTCCCCTCATACTGGTATATGTTCCCCTTTACTGGTATATGCTCCCTGCATCCTGGTATATTCTCCCCCATCCTAGCATATATTCTCCCCCATCCTAGTATATTACCTCATCTTTGTATATGCCCCCATTTCTGGTATATGCCCCTCCATCCTGCTATATGCTCCCCTTTCCTGGTATATGCTCCCAGCATTCTGGTATATTCTCCCCATCCTAGTATATTACCTCATCTTTGTATATGCCCCCATTTCTGGTATATGCCCACTCATCCGGGTATATGTACTCCTAGTCTTGTATATGGTCCCACACCCTTGCATATGCACCCACATCCTGGTTTTTTTGAGGAGCGAGGAGCCATTTCACTTTTCCTCTGCGTTTGTGCTACCAGAAACATGGAAACCCCTATATTTCCATTAACAGATGACAAACCTGAGTGAGGGCTTGCTTTTTTTGTGGACTGAGTTGAAGCTTTTGTTAGGAAAATTTGACATAATGTTTGTGATCATATTTATCCGGCACTCTACGCTAAGAACTTACTGTACATCTGGGTACACATCAAAATCTCTGAGTGATGTGATTCAGATGAAACCCCAGAGGGATACATTCACTATAATGAGGTAGCAGAGTTACTTCTTTTCAGAAGTGCACAAAAGTGTGGCTGACGGCACTTTTGTGCAATCTTAAAAATACGGACACAGCTGGATCACAGGTTTTATGGCATCCACAATTCCTCTATCTGCCTCATTATAGGGAATCTTCTGATGGGGGTTCCTCTGAATCATGTATTTCAGAGATTTATATGGAAACCCACTGTAAGCGCAGAGTGCAGGATAAATGTGAGCCAAGCCTTACTTTGAATTTTGGAAGGCAAAATGAACAAATCAACAGCAGGTGAAGAATTGGTTTTATTTTTTTACACTTTTCCTCGTACGGTATAACTGATATGGCGACTTTAATCTTCATGTCGATACCACATTTATATATTATTTTATGTTTGGCAGCTGTCACACACTAAAAACACTTTTTATTGCAAAAAACTGTTTTTGCATCACCATATTTTGAGAGCTATATTTTTTTCATATTTTGGCCCACAGGTATAAGGCCAAGATGACAACCTCCTTCTGAAAAATTGGGGCAGGATCCTCATGGTCACCACCAGTAGGGAAGCTCCAGGACAAAGCATCCGCCTTGGTGATTTTAACTCCTGACAGAAAGTGACCACAAAATTTAATCTAGTAAAGAATAAGGACCACCTAGCTTGTATAGGATAGAGACGTTTAGCCGATTGAAGATATGACAGATTCTGGTGGTCCGTGATAACAGTAATAGGATGTACTGTCCCCTCCAACCAATGTCACCACTAGGGTTGAGCGACTTTCATTTTTTTAAGATCGAGTAGGGTTTTGGGAAACCCGATTTTGTCCAGAGTCGAGTCGAGTGCAGTCGGCCGATTATCGCTAAAAGTCGGGGATCGACCGAAACACGAAACCCAATGCAAGTCAATGGGGAAGCATAGTCGGCAGTGAGTGGAGGCCAGGAAAACACCTACAGTGCCCATTTTAATGCCAAAAACATCCATTCTTTTTTCTGAAGCTTGCCAATCTTAATTAACTGTATAATAATAGTTGGGCATAGGGAATTGGGGGAAAGTTGTGGGGGGAGTAGGGCTGGCTCAAGTTTTTCGTGGGCCCAGGAAATGCGGACTACGTCACGGCGGTGTTGCAGGGAAAGGTAAGTATTTAAAAGTTGCAAGTGCTGTGATCCTGAGCAAGCAGGGGGGGCCCACTCGTTCGCATTGCCACTGGCACAGGGCCCCTCAAAGTACGGCGGTGTGTTTGCATGGCGGGGGCGCCTCCCACCAGCAGCGACACTTTTGCGTACTCTGAGGGGCCCTGTGCCAGTGACGTCGCCAACGAGTATGCCCCCCCACCTGATGAAGGAACCTGCACTTTCATCTGCACCTTCCTCTTTGTCCCTGTGTAAGGTGGTATAACATGCGGGAAGGGGAACCTTACTTTCAGCAGGGACAGATTCTGGCTGTGTAGAGTACAAGGGGAATGTAGTGGTCTAGGTCAATGTACCAGCAGACTCATTTAGCAGTGGCTGGGCAATGGGCAGGATGAGGAGGAAACAGATATAGGGCCAAAGAATAAAGTAGGCTACATGCAGTTCAAAATTGGTAACAGGACTAAACAGGCGGCATTGCTTTGTTCAGTGGAGTAGCAAACCCAAGAGCAGCAGACACTGTTTCAAGGGCCTAACCACACTAGTAGGCCAAATGCAGTTTAATATCTGATAGTATAGGTCGAAAGCCAGAATGTGGAAGCTCAGCTTTGTTCAGTTGAGGACAACACCAGGGAGGGGCAGACACCTTTAGTAGGCCGGAAAAGCCTATTGCATTTTTTAAAATGGTAATTTGGAGCAGAAGGTTGAAGCTCAGCTTTATTTAGTTGAGGGCAACACCAGGGAGGGGCAGAAGCCGTTAGTAGGCCCTAACCACCATTTTTTTTTTTTTTAAAACCACTTAATGAGAGCCGGAAGGTTGAAGCTCAGCTTTATTTAGTTGAGGACAACACCAGGGAGGGGCAGAAGCCGTTAGTAGGCCCTAACCACCATTTTTTTTTAAAAACCACTTAATGAGAGCCGGAAGGTTGAAGCTCAGCTTTATTTAGTTGAGGACAACACCAGGGAGGGGCAGAAGCCGTTAGTAGGCCCTAACCACCATTTTTTTTTAAAAACCACTTAATGAGAGCCGGAAGGTTGAAGCTCAGCTTTATTTAGTTGAGGACAACACCAGGGAGGGGCAGAAGCCGTTAGTAGGCCCTAACCACCATTTTTTTTTTTTTTAAAACCACTTAATGAGAGCCGGAAGGTTGAAGCTCAGCTTTATTTAGTTGAGGACAACACCAGGGAGGGGCAGAAGCCGTTAGTAGGCCCTAACCACCATTTTTTTTTTTTAAACCACATAATGAGAGCCGGAAGGTTGAAGCTCAGCTTTATTTAGTTGAGGACAACACCAGGGAGGGGCAGAAGCCGTTAGTAGGCCCTAACCACCATTTTTTTTTTTAAAACCACATAATGAGAGCCGGAAGGTTGAAGCTCAGCTTTATTTAGTTGAGGGCAACACCAGGGAGGGGCAGAAGCCGTTAGTAGGCCCTAACCAAAGTTGAAGGCCAAATGCAGTTTAATTTCTGATACTATAGGCCGAAAGCCAGAAGGTGGAAGTTCCGATTTAGACAGTGGAGGACAATTTGAATTAGGGACTGCAGACAGACTTAGTAGGCTGTCCCCTGTGGACCATGCATCCACCACATTAACCCATTGCGCCGTAATGGACACGTAATCTTCCGTGGCCATGCCTACAGGTCCATGCGTCTGTTGTCAGGTGCACCTTTGTACTCACAGATTGCCAGAGTGCATGGACAATGCGGTCTTCTACATGCTGGTGGAGGGTTGGGATGGCTTTTCTCGCAAAAGAAGTGTCGACTGGTTAGCTTGTAGCGTGGTACAGCGTAGTCCATCATGGCCTTATTAATAGTAAATAAAATATATAACTAGGCTCTATGAACTTTTAAATAGGTTCCAGGGGTACACGGGCAGCATTGGTGTGGTCAGTGGAGGAGTATTGCAAGTAGGGGCTGCAGACAGGCTATCAAAGGCCTAAAATAACAAACAGTAGGCAGTCATGGCAGTTTTACATCGGTTACATGGATACACAGGCAGGCACTCCAGGCAGCATTGTGCTCAGTGGAGGAGTATTGCAAGTAGGGGCCGCAGACAGGCTATCAAAGGCCTAAAATAACAAACAGTAGGCAGTCATGGCAGTTTTACATCGGTTACATGGATACACAGGCAGGCACTCCAGGCAGCATTGTGGTCAGTGGAGGAGTATTGCAAGTAGGGGCCGCAGACAGGCTATCAAAGGCCTAAAATAACAAACAGTAGGCAGTCATGGCAGTTTTACATCGGTTACATGGATACACAGGCAGGCACTCCAGGCAGCATTGTGGTCAGTGGAGGAGTATTGCAAGTAGGGGCCGCAGACAGGCTATCAAAGGCCTAAAATAACAAACAGTAGGCAGTCATGGCAGTTTTACATCGGTTACATGGATACACAGGCAGCTAGGTGGTGAGTGGAGGAGTATTTAAAGTAAGGACCGCAGACAGGCTATCAAAGGCCTAACATAACAAACAATAGGCTCATGGCAGTTTTACAGCGGTTACATGGATACACGGGCAGGCAGCTTGGTGGTGAGTGGAGGAGTATTTAAAGTATGGACCGCAGACAGGCTTCGAAGGCCTAACACAATAAAATGGGCTGGCTGTAGGCACTTTAAAATTGGTTCCAGGGGTACACGGGCAGCAGTGGTCTGGTCAGTGGAGGCCTAGTGGAAGTATGGACCGCAGACAGGCTTCGAAGGCCTAAAATAACAAACAGTAGGCAGTCATGGCAGTTTTACATCGGTTACATGGATACACAGGCAGCTAGGTGGTGAGTGGAGGAGTATTTAAAGTAAGGACCGCAGACAGGCTATCAAAGGCCTAACATAACAAACAATAGGCTCATGGCAGTTTTACAGCGGTTACATGGATACACGGGCAGGCAGCTTGGTGGTGAGTGGAGGAGTATTTAAAGTATGGACCGCAGACAGGCTTCGAAGGCCTAACACAATAAAATGGGCTGGCTGTAGGCACTTTAAAATTGGTTCCAGGGGTACACGGGCAGCAGTGGTCTGGTCAGTGGAGGCCTAGTGGAAGTATGGACCGCAGACAGGCTTCGAAGGCCTAACACAATAAAATGGGCTGGCTGTAGGCACTTTAAAATTGGTTCCAGGGGTACACGGGCAGCAGTGGTCTGGTCAGTGGAGGCCTAGTGGAAGGAGGGACCGCAGACAGGCTTCGAAGGCCTAACACAATAAAATGGGCTGACTGTAGGCACTTTAAAATTGGTTCCAGGGGTACACGGGCAGCAGTGGTCTGGTCAGTGGAGGACTAGTGGAAGTATGGACCGCAGACAGGCTTCGAAGGCCTAACACAATAAAATGGGCTGGCTGTAGGCACTTTAAAATTGGTTCCAGGGGTACACGGGCAGCAGTGGTCTGGTCAGTGGAGGACTAGTGGAAGTATGGACCGCAGACAGGCTTCGAAGGCCTAACACAATAAAATGGGCTGGCTGTAGGCACTTTAAAATTGGTTCCAGGGGTACACGGGCAGCAGTGGTCTGGTCAGTGGAGGACTAGTGGAAGTATGGACCGCAGACAGGCTTCGAAGGCCTAACACAATAAAATGGGCTGGCTGTAGGCACTTTAAAATTGGTTCCAGGGGTACACGGGCAGCAGTGGTCTGGTCAGTGGAGGACTAGTGGAAGTATGGACCGCAGACAGGCTTCGAAGGCCTAACACAATAAAATGGGCTGGCTGTAGGCACTTTAAAATTGGTTCCAGGGGTACACGGGCAGCAGTGGTCTGGTCAGTGGAGGACTAGTGGAAGTATGGACCGCAGACAGGCTTCGAAGGCCTAACACAATAAAATGGGCTGGCTGTAGGCACTTTAAAATTGGTTCCAGGGGTACACGGGCAGCAGTGGTCTGGTCAGTGGAGGACTAGTGGAAGGAGGGACCGCAGACAGGCTTCGAAGGCCTAACACAATAAAATGGGCTGGCTGTAGGCACTTTAAAATTGGTTCCAGGGGTACACGGGCAGCAGTGGTCTGGTCAGTGGAGGACTAGTGGAAGGAGGGAGCGCAGAAAGGCTTCAAAGGCCTAAAATAACAAACAATAGGCTCATGGCAGTTTTACAGCGGTTACATGGATACACGGGCAGGCAGCTTGGTGGTCAGTGGAGGAGTAGGGACCGCAGACAGGCTATCAAAGGCCTAAAATAACAAACAATAGGCTCATGGCAGTTTTACAGCGGTTACATGGATACACGGGCAGGCAGCTTGGTGCTGAGTGGAGGAGTAGTGCAAGGAGTGTCTGTCCCAGTACTCCCAAAATATAAATAGATGTTAATGTCTCGCAAAACAACCAAAACAAAAAAAAAGATGGCATACTTAGGTACAGGGGTGGGCTCATCTGCTGTGTTTCTGACATAGTAATTTGGCAGTAACTATTTAATGGTGCCAATATAGGACACAGACACAGACTACTTTAAGTTGCATCATAGATGTCTACAAATTTGTATTGTCAGTGCCAGACATTGAATGATGTCAGCGAATAGACTAAAGATTGGTGGAGCTGTGCGACATAATTTTGCACGTAGTAGAGCCCAGTTTGAGCTGGGGTAGGGGGGAACTCTCTTGAGGCCGGCGGGACCGCCCCAGGGCCACTCATGTTACAACGGTGTGTCTGACGTTGGGTGCGCACCACCACCGCCAGAGACACTACATTGTACTATGAGGGACCCAGTAGCAATGCCGTCAACCAAAAGCGAGCACACCCACCTCTTCAGACAAACAGCAGTCTCACGGGTGCTTGCGCCAAGTCGCGATACCACGGCCCCGTGTGGGGAGTTTGGCCATTTAGGGAGGTGTAAACATGTCGTATGCTGTACAATCTGCAGCAGCAAATTAGACATTAGAAAAGTAATTCACAGGCAAGAGCTTTTCATAGGAAAGCTAGGTGTCGGCCGGGCAAGGTGGGGCAAAAGATTTTGAAATCCAGTTGTGGTTCATTTTAATGAATGTTAGATCGTCAACATTTTGGGTAGCCAGACGAGTCCTTTTTTCGGTTAATATTGACCCTGCAGCACTGAATACTCTTTCTGATAGGACACTTGCTGCCGGGCAAGCAAGCTCCTGCAATGCATATTCTGCCAATTCTGGCCAGGTGTCTAATTTGGAGGCCCAGTAATCAAATGGGAATGACGGTTGAGGGAGAACATCGATAAGGGATGAAAAATAGTTAGTAACCATACTGGACAAATGTTGTCTCCTGTCACTTTCAATTGATGCAGCAGTACCTGTCCTGTCTGCGGTCATAGCAAAATCACTCCACAACCTGGTCAGAAAACCCCTCTGTCCAACGCCACTTCTGATGTGTGCACCCCTAACACTCCTAGTCTGCTGCCCCCTGGAGCTCGTGTGAGAACGATCACGTGCGCTGTGTGCTGGGAATGCCTGAAGCAAACGGTCAACAAGAGTTGATTGTTTGGTTGCTAATATTAGTTCCAAGTTCTCATGTGGCATAATATTTTGCAATTTGCCTTTATAGCGTGGATCAAGGAGGCAGGCCAACCAGTAATCGTCATCGTTCATCATTTTCGTAATGCGTGTGTCCCTTTGTAGGATACGTAAGGCATAATCCGCCATGTGGGCCAAAGTTCCACTTGTCAAATCTCCGGTTGTGATTGGTTGAGGGGCAGTTGCAGGCAAATCTACGTCACTTGTGTCCCTCAAAAAACCAGAACCCGGCCGTGACACGCAACCAATTTCCTGTGCCCCCGTGAAAGTTTCCGCATTAAAAATATACTCATCCCCATCATCCTCCTCGTCCTCCACCTCCTCTTCGCCCGCTACCTCGTCCTGTACACTGCCCTGACCAGACAATGGCTGACTGTCATCAAGGCTTCCCTCTTCCTCTGGTGCAGACGCCTGCTCCTTTATGTGCGTCAAACTTTGCATCAGCAGACGCATTAGGGGGATGCTCATGCTTATTACGGCGTTGTCTGCACTAACCAGCCGTGTGCATTCCTCAAAACACTGAAGGACTTGACACATGTCTTGTATCTTCGACCACTGCACACCTGACAACTCCATGTCTGCCATCCTACTGCCTGCCCGTGTATCCTCCCACAAATAAATAACAGCACGCCTCTGTTCGCACAGTCTCTGAAGCATGTGCAGTGTTGAGTTCCACCTTGTTGCAACGTCTATGATTAGGCGATGCTGGGGAAGGTTCAAAGACCGCTGATAGGTCTGCATACGGCTGGCGTGTACAGGCGAACGTCGGATATGTGAGCAAAGTGCACGCACTTTGAGGAGCAGGTCGGAGAACCCAGGATAAGTTTTCAATAAGCACTGCACCACCAGGTTTAAGGTGTGAGCCAGGCAAGGAATGTGTTTCAGTTGGGAAAGGGAGATGGCAGCCATGAAATTCCTTCCGTTATCACTCACTACCTTGCCTGCCTCAAGATCTACTGTGCCCAGCCACGACTGCGTTTCTTGTTGCAAGAACTCGGACAGAACTTCCGCGGTGTGTCTGTTGTCGCCCAAACACTTCATAGCCAATACAGCCTGCTGACGCTTGGCAGTAGCTGGCCCATAATGGGACAACTGGTGTGCAACAGTGTCATCTGCCGATGGAGTGGTTGGCCGACTGCGTTCTGTGGAAGAGCTGTAGCTTCTGCAGGAGGACGAGGAGGAGGAGGAGGGGGTGCGAACGCCTACAGCCAACTGTTTCCTAGACCGTGGGCTAGGCACAACTGTCCCTAAATTGATGTCGCCTGTGGACCCTGCATCCACCACATTCACCCAGTGTGCCGTGATGGACACATAACGTCCCTGGCCATGCCTACTGGTCCATGCATCTGTAGTCAGGTGCACCTTTGTACTCACAGATTGCCTGAGTGCATGGACGATGCGCTGTTTAACATGCTGGTGCAGGGCTGGGATGGCTTTTCTGGAAAAAAAGTGTCGACTGGGTAGCTCGTATCGTGGTTCAGCGTACTCCATCAGGGCTTTGAAAGCTTCGCTTTCAACTAACCGGTAGGGCATCATCTCTAACGAGATTAGTCTAGCTATGTGGGCGTTAAAACCCTGTGTACGCGGATGCGAGGATAAGTACTTCCTTTTTCTAACCAGAGTCTCATGTAGGGTGAGCTGGACTGGAGAGCTGTAGATCGTGGAACTTTCGGGTGTGCCGGTGGACATGGCAGACTGAGAGACGGTTGGAGACGGTATTGTTTCCGCCGGTGCCCTACATGCAATATTTCCTCCTACAAAACTGGTGATTCCCTGACCCTGACTGCTTTTGGCTGGCAAAGAAACCTGCACAGATACTGCCGGTGGTGCGGAAAATGGTGGCCTTACAGTGACGGAAGGGATGTTGCGTTGCTGACTAGCTTCATTGGCCGAGGGTGCTACAACCTTGAGGGACGTTTGGTAGTTAGTCCAGGCTTGAGAATGCATGGTGGTTAAGTGTCTATGCATGCAACTAGTATTTAGACTTTTCAGATTCTGACCTCTGCTTAAGCTAGTTGAACATTTTTGACAGATGACTTTGCGCTGATCAGTTGGATGTTGTTTAAAAAAATGCCAGACTGCACTCTTCCTAGACTCTGATCCCTTTTCAGGGATTGCAGACTGAGCTTTAACCGGATGGCAACGCTGTGCTCCAACAGGTTTTGGCTTTGACACGCGTTTTGGTCCAGATACGGGCCCGGCAGATGGAACCTGTTGCGATGTTGATGCCTGCTGCGGCCCCTCCTCCACCTCCGCTTCTGAACTACTGCCGCCTGCACCCTGTTCCCCCAATGGCTGCCAATCGGGGTCAATAACTGGGTCATCTATTACCTCCTCTTCGAGCTCGTGTGCAACTTCGTCTGTGTCACTGTGTCGGTCGGTGGTATAGCGTTCGTGGCGGGGCAACATAGTCTCATCAGGGTCTGATTGTGGATCTGTACCCTGAGAGGGCAATGTGGTGGTCTGAGTCAAAGGAGCAGCATAGTACTCTGGCTGTGGCTGTGCATCAGTGCACTCCATGTCAGAATATACTTGTAATGGGCATGGCCTGTTAAATGTTTCACTTTCTAAGCCAGGGACGGTATGTGTAAAGAGCTCCATGGAGTGACCCGTTGTGTCGCCTGCTGCATCCTTCTCTCTTGTTGTAGTTTTTGCTGAGGAGGACAAGGAAGCGACTTGTCCCTGACCGTGAACATCCACAAGCGACGCGCTGCTTTTACATTTACCAGTTTCGGAAGAGGAGGCAAAAGAGCTAGAGGCTGAGTCTGCAATGTAAGCCAAAACTTGCTGTTGCTGCTCCGCCTTTAAAAGCGGTTTTCCTACTCCCAGAAAAGAGAGCGTTCGAGGCCTTGTGTAGCCTGACGACGAAACTGGCTCCACAGCTCCAGACTTAGGTGGAATATTTTTATCCCCACGACCACCTGATGCTCCACTACCACTACCATCATTACCAGCTGACAATGAACGCCCACGACGACCTCTTGCACCAGACTTCCTCATTGTTTTAAAATCTTAACCAAAGTAACTTTATTTGTTGCTATCAAACAACTTACACGGTGAGCTATAACTTCAGTATGATTTCAATATCCCTTAACAGGTTGGTGAGACCACAAGGAAAATCAGGCACAATGTTACACACTCTGTTTTCTGTGGCACAAAATCACAGAGATGACACACACGCAGGACTGTCACTCAAGCACTAATGTCAATATTAATCTCCCACCTAATTTATTTATTTTTTTTTCTCAGGGAGACTTTAGAAACCAAATAATATTAAAAAAAAAAAAAAAAAAGGCTTTCTATGGCCCACAATTAGAGAGAGAGAGGTGGCACAACCAGGAGTCAAGACTGGCGCACAAGCTGAAAGGGCAATATTACTCTCCCACTGTTTTTTATGTTTTTTTTGTTTTTTTCAGGGAGACTTTAGAAACCAAATAATATTAAAAAAACCAAAAAAAAAAAAGGCTTTCTATGGCCCACTGAATGAGAGGGAGAGAGGTGGCACACCCAGGAGTCAAGACTGGCACACAAGCTGAAAGGGCAATATTACTCTCCCACTGTTTTTTTATGTATTTTTTGTTTTTTCAGGGAGACTTTAGAAACCCAATAATAATATTTAAAAAAAAAAATAAATAGGCTTTCTATGGCCCACTGAATGAGAGGGAGAGAGGTGACACACCCAGGAGTCAAGACTGGCACACAAGCTGAAAGGGCAATATTACTCTCCCACTGTTTTTTTAGGTTTTTTTTTTTTTTTCAGGGAGAATTAGAAACCAAATAATATTAAAAAAAAAAAAAAAATAGGCTTTCTATGGCCCACTGAATGAAAGGGAGAGAGGTGGCACACCCAGGAGTCAAGACTGGCACACAAGCTGAAAGGGCAATATTACTCTCCCACTGTTTTTTTATGTATTTTTTGTTTTTTCAGGGAGACTTTAGAAACCCAATAATATTTAAAAAAAAAAATAAATAGGCTTTCTATGGCCCACTGAATGAGAGGGAGAGAGGTGGCACACCCAGGAGTCAAGACTGGCACACAAGCTGAAAGGGCAATATTACTCTCCCACTGTTTTTTTAGGTTTTTTTTTTTTTTTCAGGGAGAATTAGAAACCAAATAATATTAAAAAAAAAAAAAATAGGCTTTCTATGGCCCACTGAATGAAAGGGAGAGAGGTGGCACACCCAGGAGTCAAGACTGGCACACAAGCTGAAAGGGCAATATTACTCTCCCACTGTTTTTTTATGTATTTTTTGTTTTTTCAGGGAGACTTTAGAAACCCAATAATATTTAAAAAAAAAAATAAATAGGCTTTCTATGGCCCACTGAATGAGAGGGAGAGAGGTGGCACACCCAGGAGTCAAGACTGGCACACAAGCTGAAAGGGCAATATTACTCTCCCACTGTTTTTTTATGTATTTTTTGTTTTTTCAGGGAGACTTTAGAAACCCAATAATAATATTTAAAAAAAAAAATAAATAGGCTTTCTATGGCCCACTGAATGAGAGGGAGAGAGGTGACACACCCAGGAGTCAAGACTGGCACACAAGCTGAAAGGGCAATATTACTCTCCCACTGTTTTTTTAGGTTTTTTTTTTTTTTTCAGGGAGAATTAGAAACCAAATAATATTAAAAAAAAAAAAATAGGCTTTCTATGGCCCACTGAATGAAAGGGAGAGAGGTGGCACACCCAGGAGTCAAGACTGGCACACAAGCTGAAAGGGCAATATTACTCTCCCACTGTTTTTTTATGTATTTTTTGTTTTTTTCAGGGAGACTTTAGAAACCCAATAATATTTAAAAAAAAAAATAAATAGGCTTTCTATGGCCCACTGAATGAGAGGGAGAGAGGTGGCACACCCAGGAGTCAAGACTGGCACACAAGCTGAAAGGGCAATATTACTCTCCCACTGTTTTTTTATGTATTTTTTGTTTTTTCAGGGAGACTTTAGAAACCCAATAATAATATTTAAAAAAAAAAATAAATAGGCTTTCTATGGCCCACTGAATGAGAGGGAGAGAGGTGACACACCCAGGAGTCAAGACTGGCACACAAGCTGAAAGGGCAATATTACTCTCCCACTGTTTTTTTAGGTTTTTTTTTTTTTTTCAGGGAGAATTAGAAACCAAATAATATTAAAAAAAAAAAAATAGGCTTTCTATGGCCCACTGAATGAAAGGGAGAGAGGTGGCACACCCAGGAGTCAAGACTGGCACACAAGCTGAAAGGGCAATATTACTCTCCCACTGTTTTTTTATGTATTTTTTGTTTTTTTCAGGGAGACTTTAGAAACCCAATAATATTTAAAAAAAAAAATAAATAGGCTTTCTATGGCCCACTGAATGAGAGGGAGAGAGGTGGCACACCCAGGAGTCAAGACTGGCACACAAGCTGAAAGGGCAATATTACTCTCCCACTGTTTTTTTAGGTTTTTTTTTTTTTTCAGGGAGACTTTTGAAACCAAATAATATTAAAAAAAAAAAAAAAAAAAAAATATAGGCTTGCTATAGCCCACTGAATGAGAGATAGCGCACACACAGCAGTGGCACACAAGCCCTGACTGAGGCCAATATTTTTCTCCCACTGATTGATGTAGTGTTTCTGTGTTGAGGTAGATTTTAGAACACAAATCACGGAAAAAATAAATAGGCTTTCTATGGCCCACTCAGTGAGAGATGGCACACACAGGGATGGCACTGTAGCAGAAATGCCAATCTTAATCTCCCACAAAAAAAAAACAAACAAAAAAAAAAAACTGTCCTACAATTACTATCTCCCTGCAGTAATGTAAGCCAGGTATGGCAGGCAGCAATAGGAGTGGACTGATGCACAAATTAAATAAAAAGTGTGGACAAACAAAAAAGATAGCTGTGCAGAAAGGAAGGAACAAGAGGATATGTGCTTTGAAAAAAGCAGTTGGTTTCCACAGTGGCGTACACACAGCAATACAGCTATCACGGAGCCTTCTAGGGCAGCCCAATGAGCTACAGCGCTGAGGGGAAAAAAAAAAAAAAATAGCTTCCACTGTTCCTGCACACCGAAGGTGGTGTTGGACAGTGGAAATCGCTGCAGCACAAGCGGTTTGGTGGTTAGTGGACCCTGCCTAACGCTCTCCCTGCTTCTGATGAAGCGGCAGCAACCTGTCCCTAAGCTCAGATCAGCAGCAGTAAGATGGCGGTCGGCGGGAACGCCCCTTTATAGCCCCTGTGACGCCGCAGACAGCAAGCCAATCACTGCAATGCCCTTCTCTAAGATGGTGGGGACCAGGATCTATGTCATCACGCTGCCCACACTCTGCGTTCACCTTCATTGGCTGAGAAATGGCGCTTTTCGCGTCATTGAAACGCGACTTTGGCGCGAAAGTCGCGTACCGCATGGCCGACAAGCACAGGGGTCGGATCGGGTTTCATGAGACGCCGACTTAGCCAAAAGTCGGCGACTTTTGAAAATGATCGACCCGTTTCGCTCAACCCTAGTCACCACTACTCAAACGCCACTTTAATCTCCAAAAGCTCCCTATTACCCTCGTAAAAAGTCTGCTGAGCAGCATCCGACCATTTAGAAAAATCCGATCCCTTTCTTGTCATGTTAGTAAGGGGTTTCACTATTACGGAATAATTTTGAATAAACTTCCAGTTAAAATTAGTAAAACCCAGAAAACGCCTGTAATGCCTTCAGATTCTCATGATGGTCTCTGTAGAGTATAGCCTGAACCTTTTCCGGATCCATCCGAAAACCTGAAGATGACAACAGGTATTCCAAAAACTGCACCTCCTGAATGAAAACACATTTCTCTGGTTTGGCATAAAGCTTGTTATTCCTTAATATCTGAAGCACCTGTCTCACATGCCCCTGATGTGTCTCCAAATCAGATGAATAAATCAAAATATTAGCCAGATAGACCACCACAAACCTGCCCACCAAGTGATGGAAAATATCATAAATGAAATGCTGGAACATCACTGGTGCATTGGTCAGACCAAAAGGCAACCAGACTCTCGAAATGTCTCTCAAGGGTATTGAACGCCATTTTCCATTCATCCCCCTCCTTGATTCTAACCAGGTTATAGGCCCTCCTTAAATCCAACTTGGCGAAAATCTTAGCTCCCACCACCTGGTTGAATAAATCTGGAATCAGAGGAAGAGCATATCGATCTCGGATAGTAATTAGTTACAATTCCAGAAAATCTAAACAGGGACGGAGACCGCCATGTTTCTTTTTCACAAAAAAGAACCCTACCTCCATGGGCAAAGATGAAAGTCTGATTTGTCCCTTCTCAAGACTCTCAGCAATAAAATCTTTCATGGCTTGCCTTTCAGGACCGGACTGATTGTACAGTTTGGACTTTTGTAGTTTAACGCTATGAGTCAGGTTAATAGGACAGTCATATGCCCTATTGGGGGCAAATCCTGACACCTCCTTCTCAGAAAATACATCCTCAAAGTCAGACACAAATGCTGGTAAGGTCCCTGTAGATACTGCAGAAAGGGAAATGCTTAGGCAGTTATCATGACGGTAATCTCCCCACTCCACAATTTCTCTGGATTGCCAATCCACCTTCGGATTATGTTTCAACATCCAGGGTAAACCCAGAATAATTGGATTGGGGATACCCTCTAGGACATAACAACGAATTACCTCATAATGGAAAGACCCCAGCCTCAGTCTTATTTTATGTACAATCTGTATCAGTGCACTCTGTGCAAGTGGTGCTGAGTTGATGGCGTAAATAGGAATAGGCTTAACTAAGGAAGGTCAAGCAAGCCCATGAGTTCTTGCAAATGCAGCATCCACCATACTGACTCCAGCTCCACTGTCTACGAACACATAAACTTTCTCAGTCCTGCTCACTAGCACCAACTCTGCTGTCAGGACAAACCGAGAATTACAGGTTGAAGACGAACCTACCCCTTGATTATCAAACTCCAGGCTCACAAAGATTAATCAAGTCTCTCTTTGTTTGGGAATCAAAGGATAGGCCCCAATTAAATGTCTCTTCCACTGAGAAAAAAAACACATGCCCTTTTTCTTGCGAATGTCAGGCAAGACATATGACACGGACGCACCTCCTAACTGCATGGGTTCCTCTAAATCCACAAGCATATGTTCACTCCCGGACCTTCCCCCGACACAGGGGTATTGTCCTGGAAAGAGGGCTCAGGATAAGGTGGTCTTACCCATCTATCCCGCAGGTGTCTATCCACCTGTATAGCCAATGACATGGCAGCCTCCAATGACTCAGAAGTTTCATATACTGCCATACACTGACACTGTCATTCCATTTGGTATCAGTTGCCCACCTGTGGAATTCTTTGCTATAAGTCTCCACTGAATGAGTCCTTTGCTGAAGGCAATAAAGCCTGGATTCAGCCAAGGAAATAAGGTCAGAATCATCATAGATAAGGGCTAAAGCCCTGAAAAACCCTTCTACGGACTGGAGACACATAGAATCCTGTGGCAGTGAAAAAGCCCAAGACTGAGGATCCCCTTACAATGATGAAATCACAATTCTCACTCATTTCTCCTCATTCCCAGAGGAGTAAGGTCGATGTTTAAAATAGAGTTTGCATGTTTTTTTAAATACAATAAACCTGTCCCTACCTCCTGAAAACCTGTATGGGAGGGCAACTTTGGGTTCAAGTTGGACCGGCCTACCCGCAGCGTCCCCCACAGTAGGAGACTGCAGCCGCTGCCAGCACCTCCAGTGACAACCTCTGCAGCTGCTCTGCCAGCACAGAAACAGGATCCATGAATCCAGAACAAGAAAAAAAACACACAAAAAAAAACACACGCAAAAAAAACCCCACACGTGTCAGTTTTTTTCTTTAAAAAAAGTGTACGGCGGGTGTTAATGTCATGCTGGGTGAAGGATAAGTAAGTGCACAACAAGGGGTAGAGGGAAGGGGAGCCAAAACACTAGGGAAGAGGAGAGTGGAGACCCATAGGCAGATTTAAAATCACTCTGTCTGCCTTAAACGTCCCTATATAGGTTATGAACCTATCGCCGAGCAGGAGCCTAATCTCTGCCTGACCCAAGTGATAAGCCCTACATAGGGAGAGGACAGGGTGAGCACTAGTCATTCCCTATTAAAACTAAAGACAGAGAGGGTAGACGGATGGGGGAAACATTTAGCTTGAGAAGACAACCGAGATGCCACACCAGCATTCCTCCAAGAGTCCTCAGTTAAGAAACTAATCTACCGCTAGAACTTCCAACAAGACTGAGGCAAGTATGAGCTAACACCCGCACCGTGCTGCAGGAATTGAATGTTTTTAAACCTTCAGCACAAGTGTTTGATTAGCAGAGACTTACAGAGATGCAAGAAGGTGTTTGAGCTAAGTGAAAAGACCTTCTACAGCAGGATCCAGGATGACTGTCTGTCACACCTAGCACACCCGTGACACACAGGTAGTATCATCTCTAGGGCCCAAGCAGCATCTACATGCAAATACCTGTTAGACATTCATCACCATTAGAGCAGAGTGTTGACTACATATGGCACCTGCACATCTACTGTACCCCCACCCTATGTATGGTGTATTGCATTAAATCCATGGGATAGGTAATAATAACTTATTGATTAATGGGTCCAACAGCTAGGATCCACACCAACTGAAGGCGGGAGGATCTTTTATCCCCAGTGGAGGGCACTGATCACCAATCCATTGATTCTCTTTCTATGGAGCTGATGAAAATAGCTGAGCACAGCACTTGGCCGTCAAGGGAATGAATAGAATGTAGATATTACATCCTATTCTATTCTATTGGAGATAAAAGCTCCCCGCTCTGCTGATCTGTGTGGGACCCAGCATTCTAAAACCTTACTGATTAATAAGTTATTACCAGAAAACGCATTTAAAGGGAAGGTGCTGCAATTTTGTTTTTGTATTAAAAATGATTGTTTATATAAACAATGATTGTTTATATAAACAATTATTTTTAATACAATTTTTTTTTTACTTTAATATCTTTTTTATTATTAATTATTTTTGCAGCCACTGGGCGCCGCCATTTTCCTTTACAGGAGTGTAAGAGTCCCAGCACGACACACTCTGCAAATACGGCAGCCCTGGGCATAGGAGACTGCGGTCGGCGTCTGACCCCATGCCTAGCATTGAGCTGCTCCCTGCTGTGATCTGGCCATGCCCCCTGGGCTGTCTCCACATCACAGCAGAGGCAGGTGGTCAGCGCCATCTTTCTTCAGCCCACAGTGTGTGAGCTCCACTGTGACTTGAGAGCTGCGCTGTTATAGGAGGGACACCTCCATCTGTCTCCCCTTCACACTGTCAGCAGCGCCCGTTCCCTGTCCTCTTCTATGCTGCCTGGTGCCCTGGCTGTAATCTCTAGAATCGCTAAAGAGGATGAAGTGCTGAGGTCTGATGTCCTCTTATCAGGAGCTGCAGAGAGGTAACAGAGGGGGGATGGGGGAGGCTCTGTGCTGCTCCGACCCTGCCTCTCACTGTAGCTCCTCATCAGGACATCAGACTGTGTAGCTATCACTATACTGTGCTGAGCCGTGTATCTAATCCTCTCCTGTGTGATACTGTCTGCTGAGCCGTGTATTTAATCCTATCCTGTATGATACTGTCTGCTGAGCCGTGTATCTAATCCTCTCCTGTGTGATTCTGTCTGCTGAGTCGTGTATCTAATCCTATCCTGTATGATACTGTCTGCTGAGCCGTGTATCTAATCCTCTCCTGTGTGATACTGTGCTGAGCCGTGTATCTAATCCTATACTGTGTGATACTGTCTGCTGACCCGTGTATCTAATCCTATACTGTGAGATACTGTGCTGACCTGTGTTTCTAATCCTCCTGTGGAATACTGACTGCTGAGCCATGTACCTAATCCTCCAGTGTGATACTGACTGCTGAGCCGTGCATCTAATCCTATCCTGTGTGATACTGACTTCTGAGCCATGTATCGAATCCTATCCTGTGTGATACGTTCTGAGCCATGTATCTAATCCTCTCTTGTGTGATACAGTCTGTTGAGCCGTGTATCTAATCCTCTCCTGTGTGAAACTGTCTGCTGAGCCGTGTATCAAATCTTCTCCTGTGTGATACTGTCTGCTGACCCATGTATCTAATCCTCATGTGGGATACTGTCTGCTGAGCCGTGTATCTAATCCTATCCTGTGTGATACGGTCTGAGCCATGTATCCAATTCTATCCTGTGTGATACTATCTGGTGAACAGTGTATCTAATCCTCTCCTATGCATTCCTCTCCCCCCTGCATGTCTTTCCCCATTGCACACACAACTCTATGCGTGCGATAACAGGAGCTGCAGGGGTCATGCTGTATTATGGCATTATGTGAGATCTATATGACGGTATTATGTGATCTGTATGGTGGTATTATGCTTGATCAGTATTGTGAGAATTATATGGTGGTATTGTGTGTGATCTATATGGCGGTATTATGTGAGAACACTACGGTGGTATTATGTGTGATCTATATGGCGGTATGTGAGAATACTGGCGGTATTATGTGTGATCTATATGGTGGTATTATGTGAGAACTGTATGACAGTATTGTGTGATCTATTTGATAGTATTGTGTGTGATCTATATGGTGGTATTATGTGTGATCTATATGGCGGTATTATGTGAGAACACTATGGCAGTATTATCTTCATAAAGGGGACCCATTCTAGGGTGGTTCTGGTTGAGCAGCTGCACACGGGTCTGGGGTAATAGAGGGGGCAGCATGACCTCCAGTTAGGTGCAGTCAGGGGAGGGCTGGTGAGGCAGCTGAAGAGAGGGGTCTCATTTTTATCGTTACTATATGGCTACATTTCCTTCCCAGCGTCACCCCGTACTTCGCCTGTCGCCTCACTTTCACACATCGCCAGGACAGGATGGAGAAGACAGGATCTGAGGAGAGGAATGGGGTCTTTGCATGCAAAGTCTGGATCAGAACAGACCATCAATCCGCAGAAATGTTTCGTGGATTTCTGTGGAGCAGACGGTCCACCCACGTGTATAAAAGACAGCGCTCTATGTACAATCCCTGGCTGCTCTGCGCAACAAACAGGGTGCCCCCCATAGACCAGCACACTGCTCTCCTGAAATACTCTGTGCTGCTGTCACCCTGCTCCCTCCACCATATATCTCCCAGAATCCTTGCTGCCTGCCATCCTCAGTGACTGTCTACTTGTCAGTATAACTCTGCAGTCACCAACAAAATGGCTGCACACTGTGTTCCTGAATATCATCCTCTCTTATCCCTTAGCAAACACCCAGAAGGGGAGGAGAGTGACATCACACACACATGTCAGCAGACTCCGCCCATAATTACTGCAGTGCAGTAAAGTGAGCTAGTTGTACACTAGGTTTTGAGAAATTTCAGCAGCTGGTCCCCCTAGTGTTTAAAAATGGAAATTCCAAAACTTTTCAAATTATTTTTCATATTTTACTAAATTATAAACAAATGATCATATTTTCTAAGAAAATTTAAACATTTATTCTTTACATTTTTTCAATTGCTGTAAAAACATTTTTTGATGACACCTTCCCTTTAAGTGCATGTCTGCCAATGTATAAGAGAAGCTACGGGGCTGGAAGGGTTAAACTAATGTTTAAAAAATAAAAAATCCCTAAAAAACGTGTATTTGTGTACGTCTAAGTGGTTATAAAAAATATTGGAACACAAAAAAGCTATAAAACAATCAAAACAACTGGTACGGAAATTAAATTAAGAAATGTAAATAAAAAGTCCAAACTATTGCACATGTAAAGTCTGTATATCAGTTTTCAGTAGAACTGGTCCTATGTTGTAGCACATACTCTAAAAAGAACTCTGTAGTAGGTGGAATAAAAAGTAAAAATCAAAATTCGTGCCACTCAACACTTTTTGCACTCTGGATGGAGTCATCAAAAAAGTCACAGACCACATGTTTAGTATTATTGCTTTGTCCAGACACTTCTAATCATGCAGCATTTATTAGGATAAATGTTGGATCATGGCTTTACACTTGTCGGTTGTTCTTCAATGCCCCTTGAAGAAGTCGTTAGGGCGAAACTCTGGGTCCGACAGGACGCTGAGCATATGGTTTTATTTCTAAAGTTGCATTTTGCTGATGTGCTTATTATCCTATGTTCTTTTGTGATTATTAAAATTATATTATAGAACAATATTTAGAATTGAGAGTGCTCAGTGGTTGATACCTTTTAATGGCTAACTGGCTAACACGGTACCAAGATATATATCTTTCCTATATCATTATAGAACAAAAATTGTTATTGGTTATATATTCTGGCTATATTGATTTACAGAAAATTATTAGTGATGAGCGAATATACTCGTTACTCGAGATTTCTCCAGCATGCTCGGGGGTCCTCCGAGTATTTTTTAGTGCTCGGAGATTTAGTTTTTCCTGCAGCAGCTGAATGATTTACATCTGTTAGCCAGCATAAGTACATGTGGGGGTTGCCTCATTGCTAGGGATTCCCCACATGTACTTATGCTGGCTAACAGATATAAATCATTCAGCTGCTGCAGGAAAAACTAAATCTCCGAGCACTGAAAAATACTCGGAGGACCCCCGAGCGTGCTGGGGAAATCTCGAGTAACGAGAATATTCGCTCATCACTAATAATTATGCCACTTGTTTGAATAGAAACAGTTTTGGCATTGAGAACAACCATCAAAAGTAAAGCATTAATCCAAAATCTCTCCTGATGTATGGTGCCTTATAGAAGTTCCTGTGTAAAGTTTAATGTGATTAATATGTTATTACATTTTCTGATGTGAATATTATAATGTTTCTTTTATAAACTACATGAACTTTTTTTAGCTTTCTCTATAACAATCATCATGAGAATTGTTTGACCTTGATGTGTGAACACAGTTGAAGTTTTCCATACATGAAATTTTGATAGTGTAGCTCTAAACTCAATTCGAGGTGAATAGAAGGAGGAAGACATGGAATGCAAGATATGGTGGATTATCCCAGCGCCCGTCTGGATTGCACTTATGTAACTGTACTGAAGTCGCTGCTCATTAAATAGCCCTGAACTATATGGAGCAATAACGAGACAGCTAGTTACATAAAACAGTACAAACGCCTGTGTAGAGGAACAGCATGATGCAATATAGAAGCATAAAACACTAATCTCAACAGCTCAATTGCATAACATTGATCTTAATGCAGTCTTTGTAATGTGATTTTTATATGGATAATACTTTGACCGAAAATAGGGTCATGGGAACTTATGTGTTCGTGAAAAAACTGACGACACTCGGACCAATGTCAGTTAGTTAGGCTCATGCGAGCATATCAAAAATTGTCTCAATTTCATGTAGAAAAAAATTGACGATTTTTCACCCGTAATGTCATCCTTATGCAATCTGCATGGCATTTGTTTTTATACATAAGCAGTTGTTAAAATTTAACTATGTGGTTGATCTCTAATGTTTCCCAAACTCACGGCCTTAACACTTCATGTTTTCAATATTTCCTTAGTATTGCCCAGATGATGGAATTATTAATAAAGCATCAGAAACTGCCACAGGTTCCCTCACCTGTATACAACTAAGGAAATCCTGAAAACATGATGTGCCGGGGGAATCTGAGGACTGGAGTATGGCGAACACTGATCTATAAGGATCTGATTTTTTTGTGCACTCTTAGACTAGAGTCTCAGCTGAAATGGAAGACTAGCACATAATGCAATTTTTTTCATGTGGACATTCAGTTTGTGAAAAAAGGTTAAACAGTCGTGTTGAATACCATTGGTCCGAGTGCTGTCCGCTTTTTTCACGGTCAGCACTCGGGCTGAAAATACTGTCATGTAGACCAAGCCTTGAAAGGATTTCCCCTTTGAATTTTCCACCAAATTCCTTTTAACATTATTAAAAATTAAAAAAAAATTGCTTCCTATAAAAAGGTCCTCCATCTTTGCCTTTTTTAATAATATCCTTAATCCTGGACCATTTATTTAATAATGTCCCTATATCCTTGGCCCCTTCTTGTAATAATGTTCTCCTTCCTTGACCCTTTATTTAACAATGTCTGTAACAATGTCCTCAATTCTGGGCCCCTTCCTGGTATAATGTCCCCATTCTACGACAAATGTTTCTTTAAAAAAACAAATTATTTTCCTTCCTTATCCCATTCCCAAGAAGCATGACATTCTCTTCCTTAGCTAGTGCAGAGGCTGTCAGATGATATTAGCATGCCCACCACAGGCAGTGCTTGACATCATGGCCATGTGACGCCCATGTCGGAATGCTGATGTCAGCTGCTGGCCTCTGCTTTGCTGGTGATGTGTATTGCTGGGAGCCAGCATGTCTCTGTGCCCCTCTGAGCGGAAAATCAGACTGCACTCAGATGTCATCCTGGTGCAGTCCAATATTTTCAACAGACTCATTGACTTTCATAGCAGAGTGCTATACAAATATGGGATCAAAATCAGACATTGCGCAATCTTTTACTTGGAGATTCTCTGTCCTAGGAAAAAATCCCTAAAGGCTAACATTGATCTGGTTCCAATTTGATGTTTTGTTGGATTTCACTTGGACCGATAAAATCAGACACCTGACTGAGCTGTAAGAAGTGGGTAATGTGGTGTAGCTCCAACAAAACATGTGGTTGCAGAGTACTATAGTACCTAAATACTCAGGCAAATCAAAGCTGCCTGAGCTAGGCTTAAAGGGATTTTATTACCCAATTTTTCTCACCTAATCTGAGCACCGCATAAAAAGAGAGACCCTGATTCCAGTGAAGTTTCACTTACTCGGCTACTTACTGTACTTTCAATAATATTACTGTTTTATCAGCAGGGGATTATCACTAGAAGTCGAGTTCTCTATATTTATATATCCCCCATCCAATAATTGACAACTTTCTGCCTATGCAGAGTGTACACAGAAAGCTGTCAACTAGCGGTGTGAGCTGAGTACACAGTTCAGCATTTTGAGCACTGGTAGATTCTCAGCAGATAAAACAGATTTTATCCAAACTGCAGCAAGCAGCTTAGCAAGTGACACGCCGTTTGAATCAGGGTCTCTGCCCCTATTTCAGGCTGCTGTCAGATGGGGTAGCACAAATTTGGTGACAGATTCCCTTTAAAAGGCCTAGGACGATGACACCAGACGTACTTGCCTACCATAATAACATGACAAAGACTAGTATAGAGGAAGCCAGCCACTGGAGGAGGGAGCAAAGCCCGGGACTGGAGCTGGTACAGGTGAGCAACTATGTGTAAAGAAAATCGGCTTTATAGTATATTTATGCAGTATTCATTTCATTATTGTGCATAGTTTACTGTACAATATATTGAAAAGATTGGTCAACTGTATACTCTATTGGGACGATTCAATAAAGCTTTTACACTACAAATAGTGGCATAAAGCTTTGAATAGAGCGAGTGCAATGCATAGTTGCGTGAAAATTTGTCGACTTTTGGCATTTTCACTGCATTTTGTATTAGATCTGCTAAAAGGGGTGGGACTGGCAAGGCGCCAGGCAGAGGGATGAGGCTGTGTCCCTATCGAATATATCAAATCTACTGGCATTTTTTATGCCAGAAATGCTACTCCAGTCCTTGACTGGAGTAGCATTTCTGGTGCAGGGAATGGAGGTGCATGCTACTTAATAGAGATTCCAAATTGATGAAGTGCTGTATGCCTCTTAATGAATCCAGCGCTTTGTACCCTGGCAAGTCTGGCGTGGCGTGAGCATGCGCTATACCAGTCTTGTGGAATCAGCCCCTATATATACATAATTCTTATTGTTCTACATAGAAACATTACAGCACATGACAAAAGCAGCAAACTCCTCACCTTAAAGGTTCATTTCACACATTATATAAGTAAACTTATGATCTTTATCTAAATTCCAGTGTTTTACTTGCAACAGACAACACTTTGCACGTTCCTACTGGATGTGTGACTAATAAACTACCCAAATCTCAACTTTTATACATTCTTTATCTGAGTACCAATCCAAGAACTTGGCTATTTTTTGTCATCTCTATTTAACTTGCTGGTGTTGAAAGGCGTGCTGTGTCACACAAAAGGTAATATGATTTATGGGGGCCTGACACAGTAATGGATTGTAAATCAATGAAGTCGACAGTTCGTGTCGGATTTGTCCTAATGGTTTGGATAGGATAGGTAAGCAGGGAGATTATTGGACAAAATTATTACAGATTGGAGACTTGTCAAAGTCTTGAATGACTTACTGGCAATGTAACAAGCGCCACTGTAACCCTATTACTGTCTTTGCCAATGTAAGTAGTCTACAAAGAATACAAAGCAGTGTAATAGACAAAGCCTTATACATAAGAGACCTTGGATCCATGTGCATGCTTCCATAGATCATATATGTTCTACAACTACCAATTAGATGGGTGTATAGTATACAATAAAAAAATAGTCCCATTGACTACATAGAATGAAACTGCAAGTAGGTCACTGTGTATATGTGAAGAAGTATCAGACTGGCTGGTATGTGAGTGTCACCGAGATAATGCTCTGCTTTTCTCTTCTGTAACAGAGGTCTATGTTTACATTAGCATATCCATCTCTGGAAGGTAACTGTACTGGGAAATAGGTAATTCATAACCTGAACATTTTCATCCTAGGAAAAACCTGCAGGACGCATTTAAATGAACATCCGTCTCTGGGGAAAGCTGAGATATTTGCTATTGGGCCCAGTCTGAAAGGAAGGTCAAATATTCATCAGCCCTTTATTATGAAGGCACCGAAAGCTCTCTGCTGAGCTGTGTTCTGCACAGTCCATCACCAGGCAAATCCACATTGGGTTTCATAATGCAGATTTAATGCATCAAGTGTGGGAGCAAAACGGTACCACTGTGATATTGTAAATATTATGTGCGAGGCTTTATCCAGCCTGCGTACATGAAATGCCAAAACGTAACCCTCATCCTGCCAGAGGTATACTGTCTAATGCCGAAAGAGCTGTCCATACGGCATACAGAGGATTAGGACATATTAATATCAATATTGACAAACGATAATGCCTTGGTAAATGCATTCAAATCAGCATACAGCACAGCAAAGAACAATGAAATAGTCCCATTACAGGTAATCCTAATTCTGATAAGTGAACCTTGAGTCTTCCATTTGGAGCGCCCCCACTGCCGCAGGGCCGAGGGGTACTCGGTACCAGGCCTCTCTTTCTCAGTTCTGGGGTTGTCACGGTGGCTAGACCTGGCCCGTGACCCTGCTGAGGGGCGTCCAGTGAAGGTGGAGAGTGATGCTGTTGTGGTGTGGTGCCGGTCGCAGTAAATAACGAGGACACCAGGTTGCAGTCTCTTTACCTCTTTACTGAAGGCTTCTGGGTCCTCAGTCTGGAATACGGTTAACCGAGCTGCGTGAGTCCAGCCGGTCCGATGGCACCTCCAGAGTTCCCTTTGCAGGTGGAAATCTGTGCCTACCTTCTAGAGCTTGTGTGTTGTAGTCCTTCCCTGCTGTGCTTACGGGATAGTCCTCACAACTGTTGTGTCTGTTTCTGAAGTTCCCTCACAACTCGATTATGATGTTCTGTTTCGTCCCCCAGATGATATGGCTAGGACGCACCCGTATGACAGGTAGGCTCGGAGGTCTTCCGGGACCCTAGAGTCACCCCTCTCCAGATGTTGCCCCCTGTGTCTGCTTAGGTGATTTTGGGTGAGACAGCCCGCCTAGAACTGACTGTCCTGCCGTAGGTTTGAAGTAAGGCCTGGAGCTCAATACTTCCTCGGCATTCCGGCCACCGGCTACGCGCCTCAGTAGGATGTTGCCTCGTCTTACAGCATGACTCCTACTGGTGTTTCTCCTTGTTGCATTGATCTCGTTTCTCACTCAGCACAATAAACCTCGCTTCTTGTCCTTTCTTGGGGTACCGCCGCGATGAAGTGCAGGCGCGGTCCCATAACGTTCTTTCCGTTCGCTAGGCCTCTGTCAGGATCCCACCCCTGACAGGGACCCCCCTGAATCTTCCCCTGTAACACCCTCTGCCACAGGATGTTGCCTGGTTCCAACCCAGTCAGCTTCTGCCTAACTTCCTATCTAACCCCCAGTCTTACTAGATTGTGAGGAGTGGCGTAATACATAGCACCCTTAGCTCCCCCTGGAGGCCAGACTGTGAAGTGTATTGGTGTCTGTGATACCTGGTCAGGTGAACTCCTTCAGTGCCATCAGACGTACCATAGCCCCCCTTAGCGGCGGAGCATCAGTACTGCAACGACCAGGACTCTGAGGTGCTGCACTCCCCCCCGGTTAAATCCAGTACTCCTGGACTGGGAAGAAAACAACAATACATTTCAGCAAAAAGACATACAATTTTTGAAATGCAATAACAAGTAAATTTGAACAGAGCTTCCCTTTATGGGAGGTGAGGACACTTGAACGTTACAAACATGGTTAAATATTTTAAATAACATACTATAAATAACTTCTCTTACCCAACCGGGTATTCTACTTAGTGCAATTTCTGAACAATAATTTAACGTTGCCTTTAAGGACGTACACACTGAATACACTAAAGACCTTCTTATAAAACACTATAAGGCTAATCAACTTTTCTTCATTCTCCACCTTTACATCTGCAGGACCGCCTGTCTATCTGCCCCAGGCCTACTGCCTCTCGCTCTGTTGCAGGACCGCCCCTTCTCGCCCGGGCCTACTGCCTTTCTGCTACTATACACAGTATAGAACTTGTCAACCTTCTCTCAGTTCAAAATCACCGAGCCATCTCTGTATGGCTCCTAGGAGGACTCACCGACTAACCCTATACGGGTTCACTTCCTGTCCTCATTCTCTAACACATTATTAAGCAACTCTTGCAATTTAACTAGCTTTCTACATATAACTTTGACATGTAAGCATTATTCGACTTTAAGTGCTATTGGTGAACGTCCCCTTTAAGAAGGGACCAAGTCTCTCGGAGGTAGTACAACTTCTCAAGCTGCAAGTTCGTATACAGCAAGGACTCCGGTGCTGTTTCCAAGAACAGTTTCTTTGCAAAGAGTCCTTTTCTTTGTAAAACCAGTAGAGGGCACCTTTAAGAAGGTGCAAACTATTTACAATAAGTTTGTAATCATGCAGTGTTCATGATCTAGCAGTTCTTTATAACATGGGGGAACAAGGAGCAAAAAGGAAAATAAAAGCAAAAATAAAAAAAAGCAACATGGATCCCGGGTAAACAAAGGGATCCCTTTAAGAATAACCCTAGTCGGGTTTAAAGCAGCAAAAAGCAGGGAAGCAAACAGTTAACTATTTACATGTTCAGGTTTCCGAGGTTTAGTTGGATGGCTTCCAGGGCTGCACCTGGCACTTAACCCTTCTTGGCCTTGGAAAAGTGAGGTCCAGGGTTACACCCAGTGCTGGACAAATGCCGTTAATCCGTCTTTCATGTACGGTTAAGTCATGCGCAGTGATGGAGGTCTGCGCAGCTTGGGTATAGGCATTTGCTACAGCAGAGGTAGCGGCTGCTACAAGATCAGTCACTGGAACGGGGTCAGCAGCTGTGGCACTAGCAGTCGCTGGGGTGGTGTCGGTCATCAGGGCAGGGTCGTTCTTCATACCTGCTTCAGGTGCGGTCCCTCCGGTGCCGGTCTGCTCTGCCTCCGCTGGGGTCTGGAACGCTGGTTGCGGGGCCCTGTGCTGCGACGTTGTGATCTCTGCTCGCAGCATCTCGCTTTCCGGTAGGGCCTGGCTTTCTGGCTTTGGAGCGCTGGAACTTCCTTCTTGCTCCGGACCAGACGAGGCTGCCGACAGACGTCTGGCGAGGCCCCCGATGATGGTCTTCTTCCACAAGGCCTCAGTGCTCAGCTGCGTCTGCAGAAGTTGGTGGATCAGCTCGTCCGCTCCGGTCTGTAGGAGGTCAGCGTCAACTGTGGAGGTCTGGCTGCGGTGCCTCTCCGGGTAGCTGGGGGAGTCCTCGGCTCTGACCCCACGCTCCGGCTCCGGGCGGCTAGCCATGGCGTCCTCCATGTGGTTGACTTCTTCCTCCTCGTCGTTTTCCCGCTCTCTCCTTCGTGGGCGGTTTCGTTTTTTCTGTCTCCGCCCACCATTGAGAATCAGGAGGCGGATCTCGGCTGCTGACGGACACGTCCTCAAGGTACAGAAATATTTAGATTGGGCGGCCATTGTCTTTCGCGCTCTTCAGCGGGTCCACGCCTACTCCACACCCATCTTCTTCTCCTGCGCTCTCCTTAGCGCTGTAATGGCGGTTGTTTTAGCGGGAACTTTTGGCAGCAAGTGGCAATGCACAGTCTTTGCAATAAGTCACAGTCCAAGTACAATAAATCACAATTCCAAGGCACACATGACCTGATTCTTCAGGCTTAAGTAGATCCTGTTCGTGACGCCAAGTTGGAGCGCCCCCACTGCCGCAGGGCCGAGGGGTACCCGGTACCGGGCCTCTCTGTCTCAGTTCTGGGGTTGTCACGGTGGCTAGACCCGGCCTGTGACCCTGCTGAGGGGCATCCAATGAAGGTGGAGAGTGATGCTGTTGTGGTGTGGTGCCGGTCGCAGTAAATAATGAGGACACCAGGTTGCAGTCTCTACCTCTTTACTGAAGGCTTCAGGATCCTCAGTCCGGAATACGGTTAACCGAGCTGCGTGAGTCCAGCCGGTCCGATGGCACCTCCAGAGTTCCCTTTGCAGGTGGAAATCTGTGCCTACCTTCTAGCGCTTGTGTGTTGTAGTCCTTCCCTGCTGTGCTTACGGGATAGTCCTCACAACTGTTGTGTCTGTTTCTGAAGTTCCCTCAGAACTCGATTATGATGTTCTGTTTCATCCCCCAGATGATATGGCTAGGACGCACCCGTATGACGGGTAGGCTCGGAGGTCTTCCGGGACCCTAGAGTCACCCCTATCCAGATGTTGCCCCCTGTGTCTGCTTAGGTGATTTTGGGTGAGACAGCCCGCCTAGAACTGACTGTCCTGCCATAGGTTTGAAGTAAGGCCTGGAGCTCAATACTTCCTCGGCGTTCCGGCCACCGGCTACACGCCTCAGTAGGATGTTGCCTCGTCTTACAGCACGACTCCTACTGGTGTTTCTCCTTGTTGTGTTGATCTCGTTTCTCACTCAGCACAATAAACCTCGCTTCTTGTTCTTTCTTGGGGTACCGCCGCGATGAAGTGCAGGCGCGGTCCCGTAACGTTCTTTCCATTCGCTAGGCCTCTGTCAGGATCCCACCCCTGACAGGGACCCCCCTGAATCTTCCCCTGCAACACCCTCTGCCACAGGAGGTTGCCTGGTTCCAACCCAGTCAGCTTCTGCCTAACTTCCTATCTAACCCCCAGTTTTACCAGATTGTGAGGAGTGGCCTAATACATAGCACACTTAGCTCCCCCTGGAGGCCAGACTGTGAAGTGTATTGGTGTCTGTGATACCTGGTCAGGTGAACTCCTTCAGTGCCATCAGACGTACCATAGCCCCCCTTAGCGGCGGAGCATCAGTACTGCAATGACCAGGACTCTGGAGCGCTGCACATTGACTAATAAACTTCTGCGTTTGCTTATATTTTTCAATAAATATGTGAAAATAATGGTTAAAAGTAGAAGGCTTAATATGCAGTCAATATCCCCCACACTCATTTCAAAGTGTTAACATAAAGAATATAGAATATGCCATTACTTGATGGGGGTCCACCATCTGGGACCCCAAATGATACAGAAAATAATAGCATTTCTGCTTCAGCGCTAGCTTTCAAGATAGAAGAGAACGTACACAACGAAACTCTTTTTTAATCCTTGTTTTGGCTCAATTTCTCAATTTGATGGCAAATGAGTTGACAATGTAATGGTTTACCCAAAAATCATATATGTAGTTTGGGTGTATCTTATCATAAGTGTAATTAAGGTCTAGCCTATCCTATATGTAGATTAAAGGGGTTGCCGGGCTTTCTGTATAATTTGTGTGTGTAGCTAGGATGCAGAATTCTTCAGCCTCCCCATGCAGCACACAGTGGGAGGCAGCAGGTGAATGTCTCAGCTGATTGGACAACCAGGAAGAAAACGTTTTCTACATAGGTGAGTACAATGTGCTGTGCGCATTTACCCATCCATCTCTCCCTCATCCATCCATTCATCCAACCCTCATCCACTCATTCCTTATCCATCTATCCCTCCATTATCCATCCATCACTCCCTCAGCCATTCTTCCCTTCCTCCCTCATCCATGCATCCACATGCACATCACTATAGTCTGTTTCAGTGGGCTCCACAATCATGGGGAAGACTGCAGACTTGACAGATATCCAGAAGGCAGTCATTGACACACTCCACAAGGAGGGTAAGCCACAAAAGGACATTGCTAAAGAAGCTGGCTGTTCACAGAGTGCTGTATCCAGGCATATTAATGGAGAATTGAGTGGAAGGAAAAGTGTGGTAGAAAAAGGTGCACAAGCAACTGGGATTACCACAGCCTTGAAAGAATTGTTAAGAAAAGGCCATTCAAAAATTTGGGGGAGATTCACAAGGAGTGGACTGCTGCTGGAGTCATTGCTTAAAGAGCCACCACACACTGATGTTTCCAGGACATGGGCTACTACTTTTGGTTTTTTATTGGCTGTAAGTAGTGATGAGTGAGTATACTCGTTGCTAGGGTTTTCCCGAGCATGCTCAGGTGATCACAGAGTATTTGTTAGTGCTCAGAGATTTAGTTTTCGTCGCCTCAGCTGCATGATTTATGGCTGCTGGACAGCCTGAATACATGTGGGAATTCCCGAACAAACAGGCCTTCCTCACATGTATTCAGCCTGTCTAGCAGCCATAAATCATGCAGCTGCAGCGACGAAAACTAAATCTCGGAGCACTAACAAATACTAGGAGACCACCAGAGCGTGTTCAGGAAAACCCGATCAATGAGTATACTCGCTCATCACTAGCTGTAAGCCATAATCATCAACATTAACCTAAATAAACACTTGAAATAGATCACTCTGTTTGTAATGACTCTATCAAATGTATTAGTGTCACTTTTTGTATTGAAGAACTGAAATGGATTAACTTTTTGATGATATTCTAATTTTGTGACAATCACCTGTATATGTAGAAACACACACAGTCTTGCACACACACATGACTATCGACTTTTCACCACACAGTACTCAATCTCAGGGGTGATATGAGGACATGAGAAGCTCTATAACCACTGTGGATGTGATGTAGGGACTAGTGATGATCGAATAGTGAAATATTCAGATTCGGGAAAATTGGCACAAATAATTTCTAATATCTGTGTATTCGTAACGAATATCAAATCCAATGCAAGTCAATGGAAAAGCCGAATATGTATCTGTTGGACCCAACAAACAGGTCTGGGGGCCTGAGCAAAAAGCTGAAATGGATGGGAAGGAGCTGAAATGAAATGGGAAATGCATGGAGAAGATGCCTGCATGCCTTTCTGACTCACATATAGTATCTGGTAATAATGTTGTCAGACTATGGCGCCAGCTTTACGGATTTAAAATTAGACCTACCAAGCCCAGCCTAATTTTTTTTTTAAGGGAAAAATTCTAAGAAACATTTTTTCCTTCATAATTACATGTACAGTCATATGAAAAAGTTTGGGCACCCCCATTAATCTTAAGCTTAATGTTTTATAAAAAAATTATTTTTTGCAACAGCTATTTCAGTTTCATATATCTAATAACTGTTGGACACTAATGTTTCTGCCTTGAAATGAGGTTTATTGTACTAACAGAAAATGTGCAATCTGCATTCAAACAAAATTTGACAGGTGTATAAGTATGGGCACCCTTATCATTTTCTTGTTTTAAATACTCCTACCTACTTTTTACTGACTTACTAAAGCACTTTTTTTTGTTTTGTAACCTCATTGAGCTTTGAACTTCATAGCCAGGTGTATGCAATCATGAGAAAAGCTACTTAAAGTGGCCACTTGCAAGTTGTTCTCCTGTTTGAATGTCCTCTGAAGAGTGGCATCATGGGCTCCTCAAAACAACTGCCAACTGATCTGAAAACAAAGATTATTCAACATAGTTGTTCAGGGGAAGGATACAAAAAGCTGTCTCAGAGATTGAACCTGTCAATTTCCACTGTGAGGAACATAGTAAGGAAATGGAAGAACACAGGTACAGTTCTTGTTAAGGCCAGAAGTGGCAGGCCAAGAAAAACATCAGAAAGGCAGAGAAGAAGAATGGTGAGATCAGTCAAGGACAATCCTCAGGCCACCTCCAGAGATCTGCAGCACCAACTTGCTGCAGATGGTGTCACCGTGCATCGGTCAACTATACAATGCACTGTGTTTTTTTGCCGCCATGCATAACGCCTTTTTGTATTACCAAACAACTCAATCTTGGTTTCATCAGTCCACAGGACCTTCTTCCAAAAAGAACTTGGCTTCTCCAAATGTGCTTTTGCATACCTCAGCAGACTCTGTTTGTGGCGTGCTTGCAGAAACGGCTTCTTTCGCATCACTCTCCCATACAGCTTCTCCTTGTGCAAAGTGCGTTGTATAGTTGACCGATGCACAGTGACACCATCTGCAGCAAGTTGATGCTGCAGATCTCTGGAGGTGGCCTGAGGATTGTCCTTGACTGATCTCACCATTCTTCTTCTCTGCCTTTCTGATGTTTTTCTTGGCCTGCCACTTCTGGCCTTAACAAGAACTGTACCTGTTCTACCATTTCCTTACTATGTTCCTCACAGTGGAAATTGACAGGTTAAACCTCTGAAACAGCTTTTTGTATCCTTCCCCTGAACAACTATGTTGAATAATCTTTGTTTTCAGATCATTTGACAGTTGTTTTGAGGAGCCCATGATGCCACTCTTCGGAGGAGATTCAAACAGGAGAACAACTTGCAAGTGGCCACTTTAAGTAGCTTTTCTCATGATTGCATACACCTGGCTATGAAGTTCAAAGCTCAATGGGGTTACAAAACCAAAAAAAGTGCTTTAGTAAGTCAGTAAAAAGTAGGTAGGAGTATTTAAAACAAGAAAATGATAAGGGTGCCCATACTTATACACCTGTCAAATTTTGTTTGAATGCAGATTGCACATTTTCTGTTAGTACAATAAACCTCATTTCAAGGCAGAAACATTACTGTGTCCAACAGTTATTAGATATATGAAACTGAAATAGCTGTTGCAAAAAAGAAATTTTTTATAAAACATTAAGCTTAAGATTAATAGGGGTGCCCAAACTTTTTCATATGACTGTATATAACACAAAATAAAAAAAAACCCTCTCATTTAGCATATATTCACACAAAGCGTTTTGGCTTTAGTTTTTCCTTTAACATGTGTGAGGGCTCTCAGTTCTACATTTGGGAGGTTCATTCCTCATTCCAAATTGTTTGCTAGTTAGTAGAATACATTTTCCCCATCACTTTATAATGCCAGCTAAAACATGCCCATTTGAAGCTTGGACTTTGCCTGCCACCACCACCACGTCCACCGCCATGTCACTATTCGGCCCTCACTTCACATTTTCAGATGGCCAGCAGGTGCCGTGAAACCTGAGTTTTGTGAGCACCACAGTTCATTTTGGCCACCAGATCCCAATGGAACAACTGTCATAGTGGGTGAAGCCGCTGCAAGGTGAATATAATACAGGAGTTGGGGGAGCTGTATGATCAATGTCAGTAAATTGGATTCTACCAGAGACCAAAAGCATTAGAATTAAATTCTTTATACAGTGTATGCAAGTGATGGCCTGTATTGTGGTCAGTCTGTCAGGCCTGAAACCCATGTCAGGAACATGTACAAGCGTCATTTTAATATGAAGCAGACTCCTCAAGGGAAAGAGACAGGAGTGCCATTGACCAATCTGCACAAGACTACGCACTTCTTATATAAACTACCCAACCAGGCAGAATGTATCTATTGCATGGTTTCGAGCAACAATGTAGAAATTACAGGATATGTCCCAGAGAGAGTGAAGAGGTATGTGGAGTGCATTACTCAGGTGACAGGCAGTGCTACAGGGCTCAGGTAAAAGCCTTAGTGTCTGCTTACCTGTCCAGGTATCTGAACTAGTGCACTCCCATGATGCTGCAAGCCCATATGATAAAGATGGCGGCAATACAGGTACAAAATACTGATGAGGCAGTCTCTCACAGCCTACTAACTCATGGAGAGGGTGATTGCTTAGTATACAATTGCACAAAAGAGGCTTGTATAGGTCGCTGGTCACACACACAGGTAATGCACAGTGTCTGGCTTACAGCCTATTAGTGATGCTCATACTATAAGATCAGGCAGGCTGTCTAGCACTTTCTAGATGCATCCCATGAGGACAGACATCCTAGTTTACAAGACCAAAAGTACTGGGTCTGTCGGCACCCTGAAAAATGAAGTGCAAAAAACATATATAAATAACATATGAGATATTATTTGATATTTTGGCCAAGATATGTAAGCTCGCAAGGGTCCTAACACTAAACTTTATAGAAAAAAGCACAAAAAGAGGATTAAAAATCCTCAAAAAATTCAAAAATTAATACAGTTGGTAGTGTGAGTGGCTGCCTCTTCAGTTATTTGCACCTGTAATGCCACCGTCTTTTTCATATGGGCCTGCTGCATCCTGGGAGTGCACTAGTTCAGATACCTAGACAGGTAAGCACTGCAATCCTTTTGTGTTGTATTTATTCTTGAATATGAAATGTCGAATTCCAGGATGTGGGCAGGTCACAAATCAGTCAGTGGCAAGGCAAATTAAAGCGCTGCTGCAGGAAAGCCAGACCGGCAAAAACCTGAGATGACTTTTGGAAATGTGCCCAAACACGGCATACCTTGGCAAGTAGGTCCGGCAAGTCAGGGTATATTTATAAAAACCGCTGTACAACAAAGTTCGGCACATAGGCCATGCATGGAGCATGTACCAGCTTGCCGAGCTTTAAAGCCTCCACCAAGTTATGCCAATTATCACACACAACCAGACCTGGTTGGAGGTTCAGTGGTGAGAGCCACTGATTGGTCTGTTCTTTTATCCCGTTCATCATCTCTGCTTTGTTGTTAGCGTTATCACCTAAACAGATGAGCTTCAGCAGAATGTGCTTCCACTTTGCCAAGGCAGTGCTGCAGATCTCCCAGCTGGAGAGTGATGTGGAGGCTAGTTCCACTGAGGATGAGAAGGAGGAGGAGAGACAGGAACTGGAATACGAGATTGAAACCCTGCTGGAAGTTGGGTCCAATATTCTTGGTGTAAGTAAAATGTGTGATGTCCCAGCCTCTGACTTTGTCCCAGACTCTACCAGGTTCACCCAGTGTGCCATCAGGGAAATTTAGCATCCGGTCCACAAGAACATGTCCACGTGTCTGTGGTTAGGTGGACCTTCCCTGTGACTGTGGCTGATATTGTGTAACACGTGCTTATGTAATGCGGCGATGGCACACCAGGAAAAATAGTGTCGGCTGGGAATCAAGTGTCATGGGGCTGCCACTGCCAGGAGGTCGCAGAAAGACTCAGTTCCCTCAAGCCAAAATGGCAACATTTCCAGGGCTATCAATCTGACAATGTGAGTGTTTAGCTTTTGGGCCTGTGAGTGGGTGGATATTTCTGCTTCCTGTGAAGTGTCTGGGGAAGAGAAAACTGAACACTGCGCTGGGACAATGAACTGGACGTGGTTGCTGACTGTTGTGTCTGAGCAACCGCAGGCTATGGGCAGGAGGCATCAGCACCTACTTCATGGACAGGGGAAGGGGCAGTGGTTTCACCCTCAGACACAAATTGTGTACACAGGTGTTCCGCCCACCTACTGATGTTCTTGGCTGCCATGTGCTTTTGCATGCTGGTGGTCCTCAGGTTGGCAATGTTCTTTCCTCTTCTTAGATTGGTATGGCAGATGCTGCAAATTACAGTTGCTTCTAAAAAAAACTGCCATACAGGGGACCAACACTCTCTAATCTTCACCATCAGTAACCCTTAAAAGAGAACCCTTAAAAGAGCTTTTAAGAATCACAAATTCTCCCTATATTCTGCTTTCACTCTCCCTATGCTAACACTACACTCTCACTATGCTGTTTTCTGCTGCAATGTGCACTGCATGGTGCCGGCAGGCATTAAATATTCCCTATGAAGCAGTAAGGCCAGCCAATCACAGTAATGCTACACCAAAGATGGTGCCAATATTACTGTGTTTAGAAAGCAAGCAAAGCATGTTCATTGGCTGCAAAAAAAAGGGGCAAACGTGCTGGGCGGATGACTCAATTATACCGAGGTGAATAGCAAATTACTTGCCGAGTAACGATTAGCCCGAATAGCGCACTATTCATGCGAGTAACAAATAGTGACGAATGTATTTGCTCAACACTAGTAGGGACATGAGAAGCTCTATAAACACTGTGAGTGTGATGTGATGACATGTAAAGCTCTATCACCACTGTGGATGTGATGTGGGGACATGTGAAGCTCTATCACTACTGTGGATGTGATGTGGAGACATGTGAAGCTCTATCACTACCGTTGATGTGAAGACATGTGAAGCTCTATCACTACTGTGGATGTGATGTGGGGACATGTGAAGCTCTATCACCACTATGGATGTGATGTGGAGACTTGTAGAGCTCTATTACCATTGTGGGGACATTTATTTATTGCAAAAAAATAGGGAGACAGAAAAGAAAAATAAAGTCTTATCCACGTTACAAAGGAGAGAATAGATCATGAAGTTTGCTCACCTGGTTAGGATGAGATAAAGGCATAAAAGTTGGCGGCTGCTGCAGATCCACAGGTCATCCATGACCAAAAGACACCTATGGTATTTCCTGATGAAGGGGGCATAAGACCCCGAAACGCGTAGAATAAACCACTGTCAATCCTTGACACTTTTCCTGAGTTTATCCTTGCGGCAGCATGGAGAATAGCTACAAATTCCCTTTGATTACATTGTGGGGATACATGAGGCTCTATCATCACTGTGGATGTGATGTAGGGACACCTGAAGCTCTATCACCACTGTGGATTTGATTTGGGGACATGTGAAGCTCTATCACCACTGTGGATGTGATTTGGGGACATGTGAAGCTCTATCACCACTGTGGATGTGATGTAAGGACATCTGAAGCTCTATCACCACTGTAGATGTGATGTAGGGACATCTGAAGCTCTATCACCACTGTGGATGTGATGTAAGGACATCTGAAGCTCTATCACCACTGTGGATGTGATGTGGAGACATGTGAAGCTCTATCACCACTGTGGATGTGATGTGGAGACATGTGAAGCTCTATCATCACTGTGGATGTGATGTAGGGACATGTGAAGCTCTATCACCACTGTGGATGTGCTGTAGGGACATGTGAAGCTCTATCACCACTGTGGATGTGATGTAGGGACATGTGAAGCTCTATCACCACTGTGGATGTGATGTGGAGACATGTGAAGCTCTATCACCACTGTGGATGTGATGTGGAGACATGTTACATAGTTATTAAGGTTGAAGGAAGACTTTAAGTCCATCTAGTTCAACCCATAGCCTAGCGTGCCCTAACATGTTGATCCAGGGGAAGGCAAAAAAAACCCATGTGGTAAGAGTAAGCTCCATTATGGGGAAAAAAATTCCTTCCCGACCCCACATACGGCAATCAGACTAGTTCCCTGGATCAACGCCTTATCAAGGAATCTAATATATATACCCTGTAATATTATACTTTTCCAGAAAGGCATCCAGTCCCCTCTTAAATTGAAGCAATGAGTCACTCATTACAACATCATACGGCAGAGAGTTCCATAGTCTCACTGCTCTTACAGTAAAGAATCTGCGTCTGTTATTATGCTTAAACCTTTTTTCCTCCAGACGTAGAGGATGCCCCCTTGTCCCTGTCACCGGTCTATGATTAAAAAGATCAGCAGAAAGGTCTTTGTACTGTCCCCTCATATATTTATACATTAACATAAGATCGCCCCTTAGTCTTCGTTTTTCCAAACTAAATAGCCCCAAGTGTAATAACCTATCTTGGTATGGCAGACCCCCCAGTCCTCTAATAACCTTGGTTGCTCTTCTCTGCACCCACTCCAGTTCAGCTATGTCTTTCTTATACACCGGAGACCAGAAATGTGCACAGTATTCTAAGTGTGGTCGCACTAGTGACTTGTATAGAGGTAAAATTATGTTCTCCTCATGAGCATCTATGCCTCTTTTAATGCATCCCATTATTTTATTTGCCTTAGAAGCAGCTGCCTGACACTGGCCACTGAATATGAGTTTGTCATCCACCCATACACCCAGGTCTTTTTCATTGACGGTTTTGCCCAGAGTTTTAGAATTAAGCACATAGTTATACATCTTATTACTTCTACCCAAGTGCATGACCTTACATTTATCCCCATTAAAGCTCATTTGCCATTTATCAGCCCAAGCTTCTAGCTTACATAAATCAGCCTGTAATGTAAAATTGTCCTCCCCTGTATTGATTACCCTGCAGAGTTTAGTGTCATCTGCAAATATTGAAATTCTACTCTGAATGCCCCCTACAAGGTCATTAATAAATATGTTAAAAAGAAGAGGGCCCAATACTGACCCCTGTGGTACCCCACTACTAACCGTGACCCAGTCCGAGTGTGCTCCATTAATAACCACCCTTTGTTTCCTATCCCTGAGCCAACTCTCAACCCACTTGCACATATTTTCCCCTATCCCCATTATTCTCATTTTATGTATCAACCTTTTGTGTGGCACCGTATCAAAAGCTTTTGAAAAGTCCATATACACTACATCTACTGGGTTCCCTTGGTCCAGACCAGAACTTACCTCTTCATAGAAGCTGATCAAATTAGTCTGATGTCATGATCTCTGCAGGCAGAGATCATAGCAAGCCTATAGAGGGACAAGCTCTCGGAAGATGGAACTATACTGACCATGAACTAAGCCTGCCGCGCAACTAGAAATAGCCAGGTAGCATTTCCTATTTATCGCTAGATGCCCAGCTCTGGCCTAAGACCTAAATAGCTAGCAGAGGGAAATATAAGACCTGGCTCACCTCTAGAGAAATATTCCAAAGAAGACAGTAGCCCCCCACATATAATGACGGTGAGTTCAGATGAAACAACAAACGCAGCAGGAAAATAGTCTTAGCAAATTTGAGGTCCGCTTACTAGATAGCAGAAGACAGATAGTATACTTTCATGGTCAGCAGAAAAACACTAACAAAACACCATCCAGAGATTACCTTAAACTCTGGCATTAACTCATAACGCCAGAGTAGCAATCCCTGATCAACGAGAGCTTTCCAGACACAGTAACTAAACTTCAGCTGTGAACTGGAACAAATAGGCAAAACAAAACATGGACAAAAGTCCAACTTATCTAGTAGTAGTCTAGAAGCAGGAACAAGCACTGAGAGGCATCAGATAACATTGTTGACCGGCAAGAAACCACCAGAGAAATGAGCTTAAATAGCGACACCCACTACTGATGGAATCAGGTGAAACAGGAAAGAGGATGACAAGTCCAATTCCACAAGCGGCCACCGGGGGAGCCCAGAATCCAAATTCACAACAGTACCCCCCCCTCAAGGAGGGGGCACCGAACCCTCACCAGATCCACCAGGGCGACCAGGATGAGCCCTATGGAAGGCACGAACAAGATCAGAAGCATGAACATCAGATGCATTGACCCAAGAATTATCCTCCTGGCCGTAACCCTTCCAGTTGACCAGATACTGGAGTTTCCGTCTGGAAACACGAGAGTCCAAAATTTTCTCCACAACGTACTCCAACTCACCCTCAACCAACACCGGAGCAGGAGGCTCAACTGAAGGTACAACAGGTACCTCATACCTGCGCAATAACGACCGATGAAAAACGTTATGAATGGAAAAGGACGCAGGGAGGTCCAAACGGAAAGAAACAGGATTAAGAATCTCCAATATTCTATAAGGGCCGATGAACCGAGGTTTAAACTTAGGAGAAGAGACCCTCATAGGGACAAAACGAGAAGACAACCACACTAAATCTCCAACACAAAGCCGAGAACCAACACGACGATGACGGTTGGCAAAACGCTGAGTCTTCTCCTGGGACAACTTCAAATTGTCCATAACCTGCCCCCAAATGTGATGCAATCTCTCTACCACCGCATCCACTCCAGGACAATCCGAGGATTCCACCTGACCGGAGGAAAATCGAGGGTGAAACCCCGAATTACAGAAAAACGGGGACACCAAGGTGGAAGAACTGGCCCGATTATTGAGGGCGAACTCTGCCAATGGCAAAAAAGCAACCCAATCATCCTGGTCAGCAGAGACAAAACACCTCAGATATGTCTCAAGGGTCTGATTAGTCCGCTCGGTCTGGCCATTAGTCTGAGGGTGAAAAGCAGACGAAAAAGACAAATCTATGCCCATCCTAGCACAGAATGCCCGCCAAAATCTAGACACAAATTGGGTACCTCTGTCAGAAACAATATTCTCAGGAATACCGTGCAATCGGACAACATTCTGAAAAAACAGAGGAACCAACTCAGAAGAAGAAGGCAACTTGGGCAGAGGAACCAAATGGACCATTTTAGAGAAACGGTCACAGACCACCCAGATGACAGACATCTTCTGGGAAACAGGCAGATCTGAAATAAAATCCATCGAGATGTGTGTCCAAGGCCTCTTAGGAATAGGCAAGGGCAACAGCAGTCCGCTAGCCCGAGAACTACAAGACTTGGCCCGAGCACAAACGTCACATGACTGCACAAAGACTCGCACATCTCGTGACAGAGAAGGCCACCAGAAGGATCTTGCCACCAAATCCCTGGTACCAAAAATTCCGGGATGACCTGCCAATGCAGAAGAATGTACCTCAGAGATGACTCTGCTGGTCCAATCATCCGGAACAAACAGTCTATCAGGCGGACAACGATCCGGTCTATCCGCCTGAAACTCTTGCAAGGACCGCCGCAGATCAGGAGAAACGGCCGACAAAATTACTCCCTCCCTAAGGATACCTGTGGGTTCAGAATTACCAGGAGAGTCCGGGTCAAAACTCCTAGAAAGGGCATCTGCCTTAACATTCTTAGAACCCGGTAGGTATGACACCACAAAATTAAAGCGAGAAAAAAATAAAGACCAGCGCGCCTGTCTAGGATTCAGGCGTCTGGCAGTCTCAAGATAAATCAAATTTTTGTGGTCAGTCAATACCACCACCTGATGTCTAGCCCCCTCGAGCCAATGGCGCCACTCCTCAAACGCCCACTTCATGGCCAAAAGCTCCCGATTCCCAACATCATAATTCCGCTCTGCGGGCGAAAATTTGCGAGAAAAGAAGGCACAAGGCCTAATGACGGAGCAGTCGGAACCTTTCTGCGACAACACTGCCCCAGCTCCGATCTCCGAAGCGTCAACCTCAACCTGAAAAGGCAGATTCACATCAGGCTGACGCAACACAGGGGCAGAGGCAAAACGGCGCTTAAGCTCCTGAAAGGCCTCCACAGCATGAGGGGACCAATTAGCAACATCAGCGCCTTGTCTGGTCAAATCAGTCAGTGGTTTAACGACATCCGAAAAACCAGCAATAAATCGGCGGTAAAAGTTGGCAAAGCCCAAAAATCTCTGAAGACCCTTAAGAGAGGAGGGCTGAGTCCAGTCACAAATAGCTTGCACCTTGACGGGATCCATCTCAATGGAAGAGGGAGAAAAAATATACCCCAAAAAGGAAATTTTCTGGACCCCAAAAACGCACTTAGACCCCTTCACACATAAAGAATTAGACCGCAGAACCTGAAAAACTCTCCTGACCTGCTGGACATGAGAGTCCCAGTCATCAGAAAAAATCAGAATATCATCCAGATATATTATCATAAATTTATCCAGAAAATCGCGGAAAATATCATGCATAAAAGACTGGAAAACTGAAGGGGCATTAGAAAGACCAAAAGGCATGACCAAATACTCAAAGTGGCCCTCGGGCGTATTAAATGCGGTCTTCCACTCATCCCCCTGCCTGATCCGCACCAAATTATACGCCCCACGAAGATCAATTTTAGAGAACCACTTAGCACCCTCTATACGAGCAAACAAATCAGTAAGCAATGGCAATGGGTATTGATACTTAACAGTGATCTTATTCAGAAGCCGATAATCAATACATGGTCTCAAAGAGCCGTCTTTTTTTTTGAGACAAAGAAAAACCCAGCTCCCAAGGGAGAAGAAGATGGACGAATATGTCCCTTTTCCAAAGACTCCTTTATATATTCCCGCATAGCAGCATGTTCCGGCACAGACAAATTAAACAAACGACCCTTTGGATATTTACAACCCGGTATCAAATCTATGGCACAATCGCACTCACGGTGCGGAGGTAACGACCCAAGCTTGGGTTCGTCAAAGACGTCTTGATAATCAGAGAGGAACTCAGGGACTTCAGAGGGAATGGACGACGAAATAGAAACCAAAGGTACGTCCCCATGAATACCCTTACATCCCCAGCTCAACACAGACATTGCTCTCCAGTCCAAGACTGGGTTGTGAGACTGCAACCATGGCAATCCCAGTACCAAATCGTCATGTAAATTATACAGCACCAGGAAACGAATAATCTCCTGGTGATCCGGATTGATACGCATGGTTACTTGTGTCCAGTATTGTGGTTTATTATTAGCCAATGGGGTGGAGTCAATCCCCTTCAGAGGAATAAGAGTCTCCAAAGGCTCTAAATCAAAACCACAACGATTGGCAAAGGACCAATCCATAAGACTCAGAGCGGCGCCAGAGTCAACATAGGCGTCCGTGGCAATGGATGACAAAGAGCAAATCAGGGTTACAGACAAAATAAACTTAGACTGAATGGTGCTAATGGAAACAGACTTATCAAGCTTCTTTGTACGCCTAGAGCATGCTGATATAACATGAGTAGAATCCCCACAATAGAAACACAATCCATTCTTCCGTCTAAAATTCTGTCGCTCGCTCCTGGACAGAATTCTATCACACTGCATACTTTCTGGCGTCTTTTCCATAGACACCGCCAGATGGTGCACCGGTTTGCGCTCCCGCAGACGCCTATCAATCTGAATAGCCATTGTCATGGACTCATTCAGACCTGCAGGCAAAGGGAACCCCACCATAACATCCTTAACGGCATCAGAGAGACCTTCTCTGAAAGTTGCCGCCAAAGCGCACTCATTCCACTGAGTAAGCACAGACCATTTACGGAATTTTTGGCAGAAAACTTCAGCTTCGTCTTGCCCCTGAGATAGTGCCATCAAAGTTTTTTCTGCCTGAAGTTCCAAATGAGGTTCCTCATAAAGCAAGCCCAAGGCCAGAAAAAACGCATCCACATCGCGTAACGCAGGATCCCCTGCTGGCAATGAGAAGGCCCAATCTTGAGGGTCACCCCTGAGCAAGGAAATCACAATCCTAACCTGCTGAGCAGGGTCTCCAGCTGAACGAGACTTCAGGGACAAATAAAGCTTACAATTATTTCGGAAATTCTGGAAGCTAGCTCTATTCCCTGTGAAGAACTCCGGCAAAGGAATTCTCGGCTCAGATACCGGAGCATGTACCACAAAATCTTGTAAATTTTGTACTTTCGTGATGAGATTATTCAAACCCGCAGTTACACTCTGGAGATCCATTATTGTCAGGTGCACACAGAGCATACAGAGATTAGGAGGAGAGAGAGAGAAAAGACTGCAGCAAGGCAGACTGGAGGAAAAAAAAAAAAAAAAAAAAAATTTCAGCAGACTTCTTATAACTCTCCTTTCTCAACCTGGGTCTTTAACACTTTATGGGCCGGTCAAACTGTCATGATCTCTGCAGGCAGAGATCATAGCAAGCCTATAGAGGGACAAGCTCTCGGAAGATGGAACTATACTGACCATGAACTAAGCCTGCCGCGCAACTAGAAATAGCCAGGTAGCATTTCCTATTTATCGCTAGATGCCCAGCTCTGGCCTAAGACCTAAATAGCTAGCAGAGGGAAATATAAGACCTGGCTCACCTCTAGAGAAATATTCCAAAGAAGACAGTAGCCCCCCACATATAATGACGGTGAGTTCAGATGAAACAACAAACGCAGCAGGAAAATAGTCTTAGCAAATTTGAGGTCCGCTTACTAGATAGCAGAAGACAGATAGTATACTTTCATGGTCAGCAGAAAAACACTAACAAAACACCATCCAGAGATTACCTTAAACTCTGGCATTAACTCATAACGCCAGAGTAGCAATCCCTGATCAACGAGAGCTTTCCAGACACAGTAACTAAACTTCAGCTGTGAACTGGAACAAATAGGCAAAACAAAACATGGACAAAAGTCCAACTTATCTAGTAGTAGTCTAGAAGCAGGAACAAGCACTGAGAGGCATCAGATAACATTGTTGACCGGCAAGAAACCACCAGAGAAATGAGCTTAAATAGCGACACCCACTACTGATGGAATCAGGTGAAACAGGAAAGAGGATGACAAGTCCAATTCCACAAGCGGCCACCGGGGGAGCCCAGAATCCAAATTCACAACAGTCTGACATGAACGGTCCCTAGTAAACCCGTGCTGATACTGGGTCATGAGGTTATTCCTCTTCAGATACTCCAGTATAGCATCCCTTAGAATGCCCTCCAGGATTTTACCCACAGTAGAGGTTAAACTTACTGGCCTATAATTTCCGAGTTCAGTTTTTGTCCCCTTTTTGAATATTGGCACCACATTTGCTATACGCCAGTCCTGTGGTACAGACCCTGTTATTATGGACTCTTTAAGATTAAAAATAATGGTCTATCAATGACTGTACTTAATTCCTGCAGTAGTCGGGCGTGTATCCCATCCGGGCCCGGAGATTTGTCAATTTTTGTGATTTTTAGACGCCTCCGCTGGGTTAAGCAGGTAACATTAAATTGGGAATTATTATCACTAGTCATATTGGCTGCCATGGGATTTTCTTTTGTAAATACTGATGAAAAAAAGTCATTTAGCATATTGGCTTTTTCCTCATCCTCATCCACCATTTCACCTAGACTATTTTTAAGGGGGCCAACACTATCATTTTTTAGTTTCTTACTATTTATGTAGTTAAATAATATTTTGGGGTTGTTTTTGCTCTCTCTAGCAATGAGTCTCTCTGTCTCAATCTTTGCTGCCTTGATTTGCTTTTTACATAATTTATTTAATTTTTTGTATTTATTTAATGCCTCCTCACTACCTACTTCCTTTAATTCTCTAAATGCTTTCTTTTTGTCCCTTATTGCGCCCCTTACAGCTCTATTTAGCCATATTGGTTTCCTCCTATTTCTAGTATGTTTATTCCCATACGGTATATACTGTGCACAGGTCCTATCCAGGATGCTAATAAATGTCTCCCATTTTCTTTGTGTATTTTTGTGTCTCAGGATATCGTCCCAGTTAATTGCACCAAGATCCTCTCTCATCCGTTGGAAATTTGCCCTCCTGAAGTTTAGTGTCCTTGTCACCCCTCTACTACACATCTTATTAAAGGAGACATGAAAACTTATTATTTTGTGATCACTATTCCCCAAGTGACCCCCAACCCTTATATTTGATATGCGGTCTGGCCTGTTGGTTAATATTAGGTCTAACAGTGCCCCCCTCCTTGTTGGGTCCTGAACCAGTTGTGAAAGGTAATTGTCTCTCATAGTTGTCAAAAACCGATTACCTTTGCTGGAACTGCAGGTTTCTGTTCCCCAATCTATTTCAGGGTAGTTGAAGTCCACCATAATAATGACTTCTCCTTGAGTCGCAGCTTCATCTATTTGCTTTACAAGGATATTCTCCATTGATTCCATTATTTTTGGAGATTTATAACAAACCCCTATCAGTAATTTATTATTTTTTCCCCCTCCCCTTATCTCCACCCACAGGGACTCTACATTTTCATTAGATTCACCTATATTATCACGCAGGATGGGTTTTAAGGACGATTTTACATATAGACACACCCCACCCCCTTGCTTATCTGTACGGTCATTTCTGAAAAGGCTATAGCCCTGCAAGTTAACAGCCCAGTCATGGCTCTCATCCAGCCACGTCTCAGATATCCCCACCATGTCATAATTATGTTCCAACAACATTAGTTCTAATTCATCCATTTTGTTGGCGAGGCTTCTGGCATTAGTATACATGCACTTGATGTTACTCTCTGTACCTCTATTCTTTCTTAAATTATTAACTGTTCTTACCCCACCCCCCATGCCTCCGCCACCCCCAACTTCCTTATTTGTGCCCAGGTCTCTATCTGCACTATCTTCCCCTCCTATAAAATGAATACCCTCCCCCCCATTCCCTAGTTTAAACACTCCTCCAACCTTCTAACCATTTTCTCCCCCAGCACAGCTGCACCTTCCCCATTGAGGTGCAGCCCATCCCTAGCATAGAGCCTGTAGCCAACTGAGAAGTCGGCCCAGTTCTGCAGGAGCTCTATCACCAGTGTGGATGTGCTGTAGGGACATGTGAAGCTCTATCACCACTGTGGATGTGATGTGGAGACATGTGAAGCTCTATCAGCACTGTGGATGTGATGTGGAGTATAATGATTGTGCTGCTTTCCACACATGAGGACACAGGACACTGCTCTGTTATTTCCAACACTGGAGTGATGATAGAGGTCAGTGCTGGGGTAGACTGCTGACAGTAAATGAGTGTGCAGTGGGTGGGCATTGAGGCCTGGCAGTGCCAGCTCTGGTTGTGAGGTTAGATAATAATGAACAGGTAGCTATCAAGTTTGGTAGATAAACAAAACCCAAGATAGAGACAGAATAAGCAAATACCCTGCAATAAATAAATAAAAAGCAAAAATGAATGAAAATAATATAAGATACTTAACTTAATTTTGCACAAAAAGAATACAACAAAAAGGCAGAGATCCTTACCTGCCCAGGCCTCCAAACAAATGCACTAACATTTGTTTGGAGGCCTGGGCAGGTAAGGATCTCTGCCTTCTTGCTGTATTTTTGTATTTTTGGAGGATTTTCAAGTCCTCTTTTTGTGCTATTGCTGTTTAGAGTTAGGACTCGTAAGTCTGAGGACCCGTGATGGGGGGATGCGTATTTTGGCCAAAATATTAACTAATACCTCACGTTTTTATATGTGTTCTTTGCACTTTTTTTCAGATTGCAGTTGGGCCCATTTTGTCTTGTAAACTGTGGTGCCTGCTCACATGGTATGCATTTTTATAGCGCTGGGCAGCCCGCCTGATCTAATAGAAGGGTGTCACTACTAGGTTTTTTACCTGGATGCTGTGTATTGCCATAGTGTGAACGGCGCCACATACAAGTCTTTATTGTGCTTTATTGTATTGTGGTAGGTTGTGAGCGGTTGCCTCATCGGTATTCCTGCACCTGTGTTACTGCCAACTTAACTATATGGGTCCACTGCATCCTAATAGTGCATTTGTTTGGAGGCCTGGGCAGGTAAGCATCTCTGCCTTTTTTATGTATTTTTGGATGAAAGAAGCAAGAGTCTGTCTGGATCCCAGAAACTCACTCAGCTTTTATGCACACACACTGATTACAAGCAAACAGGTCAAACCCATTTGGCCATGTTCACACTTTGCGGTTTTTACCACGGAACCGCTACGATTTTGATGCTGCGGGTCCTCAGCAGTTTCCATAGCGTTTCCATTTACATGTAAACCCTATGGAAACCGCAAACCGCTGTGCACATGCTGCGGGGAAAACCACGCAGAATCGCAGCGGTTTAAAACCCGCAGCATGTCACTTCTTTGTGCAGAATCGCTGCGATTCTGCACCCATAGGAATGCATTGAACCGCTTACTTCCCGCATGGGGCTGTGCCCACGTTGCGGGAAGTAAGCGGTTAATATGCGGGTGGTACCCGGGGTGGAGGAGAGGAGACTCTCCTCCAGGCCCTGGGAACCATATTTGGGGTAAAAAAAAGAATAAAAATAAAAAATCATGTTATACTCACCTCTCAGCGCTGCACGCGGCCGGCCGGTCAGAGTAGCTGTGCGAACAGGACCTGCGGTGACGTCACGAAGGTCCTTCTCGGCACAGCATCTTTGGAACCGGAGCGCCGCGTGCAGCGCCGAGGAGATCTGGACATCGGAGGGTGAGTATAACCAATTTTTATTATTTTTAACGTTACTATTGATGCTGAAAATTGCTGCATATGCAGCATCAATAGTATAGGAGTAATCCCGCAGCGGAAACCACGGAACAAACCGCGATAAATCTGCAGGGATAACCGCAGCGGTTTTGCCCTGCAAATTTATCAATTCTGCTGCGGGAGAACCCGCAGAGGGACGCCGCAAAGTGTGAACGTGGCCTTAGTGTCAACGTTTGTGCATGTTATCAGGCCAAAATCACCAGGGCATGTGAACTTTTGATCAGGGTTATTTGGATGTTTCCAGTTGTCATTATGATTTAAAAAGAGAAAACACAGTAGTTTGACAATAAATGGCTTCACCCAACCACTAACTATGAGTGGAGAAAAAGGTTTGGTGTTATCATTGATATTCTCTGAAAAAAGGCCAAGAAAGCCAAAATTCTGCCGGGATATGTAAACTTTTGAGCACAACTGTATGTATGAAAACTTGTATGTATGTATATACTGGTCTATATCCTACTACATGCGGAGATTAGGTCTGTCTTATAATATATGTAGTTTAGGTCTGTCTATCTTACCATATGTGTAGTTAAGGTCTAGTTTATCATATGTACAGTGTAGGTCAATATTTTCATTTGTGCACTTTAGATCTACTGTATATTATCATTTATTATAGACTTTTGGTCTATATTATCATATATGCAGTCTAAGTCTATCTTATGTCTAGTTTAAGTCTATCTTATGTGTGTATTTTAGGTCTATCTTATCATATATGTACAGAAGTTTAGGTCTATCTAAACTTAGGCCGGTTTCACACGTCAGTGGCTCCTGTACGTGAGGTGACAGTTTCCTCACGTACCGGAGCCACTGACACACGTAGACACATTAAAATCAATGCATCTGTGCAGATGTCATTGATTTTTTGCGGACCGTGTCTCCGTGTGCCAAACACGGAGACATGTCAGTGTTCGTGGGAGCACACGTATTACACGGACCCATTAAAGTCAATGGGTCCGTGTAAAACACGCACCGCACACGGACGTTCTCCGTGTGCCGTGAAGGAGACAGCGCTCCAGTAAGTGCTGTCCCCCCCACATGGTGCTGAAGCCGCGATTCATATCTTCTGTGTAGCAGCGTTTGCTGTAAAGAAGATATGAATAATCCATTTTTTAGTGGTATTTCGTGTTTAAAATAAAGCTCCATGTCCCCACCCCCTGTGCGCCCCCCCGCTGTTCTGAAAATACTCACCCGGCTCCCTCGTTGGCTGTCGCTGCTTCCTGTCCTGGCCGCACCTTCTACTGTATGCGGTCACGTGGGGCCGCCGATTACAGTCATGAATATGCGGCTCCACCTCCCATAGGGGTGGAGCCGCATATTCATTACTGTAAATGAGCGGCCCCAGGTGACCGCATACAGTAGAAGGTGCGGCCAGGACAGGACACTGCGAGGGGGGAGGGTGAGTATTTTCAGAACAGCGGGGGGGCGCACAGGGGGTGGGGACATGGAGCTCTATTTTAAACACGAAATAACACTAAAAAAATGGATTATTCATATCTTCTTTACAGCAAGCGCTGTGCGAACAGGACCTGCGGTGACGTCACGAAGGTCCTTCTCGGCACAGCATCTTTGGAACCGGAGCGCCGCGTGCAGCGCCGAGGAGATCTGGACATCGGAGGGTGAGTATAACCAATTTTTATTATTTTTAACGTTACTATTGATGCTGAAAATTGCTGCATATGCAGCATCAATAGTATAGGAGTAATCCCGCAGCGGAAACCACGGAACAAACCGCGATAAATCTGCAGGGATAACCGCAGCGGTTTTGCCCTGCAAATTTATCAATTCTGCTGCGGGAGAACCCGCAGAGGGACGCCGCAAAGTGTGAACGTGGCCTTAGTGTCAACGTTTGTGCATGTTATCAGGCCAAAATCACCAGGGCATGTGAACTTTTGATCAGGGTTATTTGGATGTTTCCAGTTGTCATTATGATTTAAAAAGAGAAAACACAGTAGTTTGACAATAAATGGCTTCACCCAACCACTAACCATGAGTGGAGAAAAAGGTTTGGTGTTATCATTGATATTCTCTGAAAAAAGGCCAAGAAAGCCAAAATTCTGCCGGGATATGTAAACTTTTGAGCACAACTGTATGTATGAAAACTTGTATGTATGTATATACTGGTCTATATCCTACTACATGCGGAGATTAGGTCTGTCTTATAATATATGTAGTTTAGGTCTGTCTATCTTACCATATGTGTAGTTAAGGTCTAGTTTATCATATGTACAGTGTAGGTCAATATTTTCATTTGTGCACTTTAGATCTACTGTATATTATCATTTATTATAGACTTTTGGTCTATATTATCATATATGCAGTCTAAGTCTATCTTATGTCTAGTTTAAGTCTATCTTATGTGTGTATTTTAGGTCTATCTTATCATATATGTACAGAAGTTTAGGTCTATCTAAACTTAGGCCGGTTTCACACGTCAGTGGCTCCTGTACGTGAGGTGACAGTTTCCTCATGTACCGGAGCCACTGACACACGTAGACACATTAAAATCAATGCATCTGTGCAGATGTCATTGATTTTTTGCGGACCGTGTCTCCGTGTGCCAAACACGGAGACATGTCAGTGTTCGTGGGAGCACACGTATTACACGGACCCATTAAAGTCAATGGGTCCGTGTAAAACACGTACCGCACACGGACGTTCTCCGTGTGCCGTGCAGGAGACAGCGCTCCAGTAAGTGCTGTCCCCCCCACATGGTGCTGAAGCCGCGATTCATATCTTCTGTGTAGCAGCGTTTGCTGTAAAGAAGATATGAATAATCCATTTTTTTAGTGGTATTTCGTGTTTAAAATAAAGCTCCATGTCCCCACCCCCTGTGCGCCCCCCCGCTGTTCTGAAAATACTCACCCGGCTCCCTCGTTGGCTGTCGCTGCTTCCTGTCCTGGCCGCACCTTCTACTGTATGCGGTCACGTGGGGCCGCCGATTACAGTCATGAATATGCGGCTCCACCTCCCATAGGGGTGGAGCCGCATATTCATTACTGTAAATGAGCGGCCCCAGGTGACCGCATACAGTAGAAGGTGCGGCCAGGACAGGACACTGCGAGGGGGGAGGGTGAGTATTTTCAGAACAGCGGGGGGGCGCACAGGGGGTGGGGACATGGAGCTCTATTTTAAACACGAAATAACACTAAAAAAATGGATTATTCATATCTTCTTTACAGCAAACGCTGCTGCACAGAAGATATGAATCGCGACTTCAGCACGATGCAGGGCACAGCGCTAAACTTTAGCGCTGTCTCCTGCACGGTGCGTGTGGTACCCAGTGGGCACACGGGAGGCACACGTGTGCCACACTGATGTGCCACAGAAACGCAGGGGCACACGGACATGGATAATTCCGGTACCGTTTTTTTCCGGTACCGGAATTATCTGGACGTGTGGGACAGGCCTTACACGTAGTTTAGGTGTGTCTTATCATATATGTACTTTAATTCTATCTTATCATATATGTAATTTAGGTCTATCTCAACACATATTTAGCTTACTTTATGTGTAGTTTAGGTTTTTTGTCATATGTGCAGTTAAGGTCTATCTCTTCATATGTGAAATTTAGGTCCATCATACGTGTAGTTTAGGGCTATCTTATTTGTAGTTTACATCTGTCTTATATATGTACTTTAATTCTATCTTACCATGTGCTGCCGAGAACAATGATATGCTATGTGAATAAATGTTTGTATTACCAACTGTTCTGAGCATATGGAAGAGCGGTCAGCCTAAGCAGGAAATTCAATGACCACTAATTGGCTTACATGTAAGTGATTGTTGAGGGTAGACGTACCTATCGATAGTTAATTGGGGATAAAAACTAAGGATTCAGCAACTTAATTGTAAAAATCAATGAGTTTTACTAAAGTAATAATTTACTTTTCTGGTTGGATTTAAGAATTTAGGAATTGAAGCACATCCCATATCCATCCCATGTGTTATACACAAAAAGAACAGCGAGAAATTAAAAAAGCCCTAAGCAAGAAGAGATTTGTCAGAAGTGCAAATGTATTTTAAAAAGATTCAGAAGCAAATGAAATAATTTATAATGCACTGGGAAAAAAGTTAAAATGTCGAATAATTATTGTGTGAAAAAGGCAAAATGGTATCCTTGTATTTATTAGAAAACTTTGAAAGCAGTTATTTGTGGTGCTGTTCATTTGTTCTCGAGCGGGTAAATACACATTCAATAAACACAATAATGAGATTTTTGTCCTTTGCTTTGTTCTTAGCTGTTTTGGCACCTTCCAAAACGACTCCCTGGTTTGGGCTTTGATTTTTAATAAGACTAGTGCAGAAATTCATTAAAATTTGTTCAGCAAATCTGCATATCACAAAGATTATTTTATAATGATTTCAGCATATGATTCATTTAGTAAAAACCTACTTCTCATGTTTGGGGCACTTTGAATTATTGTGTGTATGCATTTAGAAGAACTGTAGATATTCTAAATATTAACGTTTAGATTAAACTAAGTACAGAGCAGTGAATTAAGGTGAAACTTTGGATTTTTGACAACCACTTCAATAAAAAAGAACCTATACATGTTTGGCATCTGCAATCTCATAATAACCTGGGGAATCACAATGGCAGGTCAGTTTTAGCATTTAACCCCTTTGACCTGAAGCCTGTTTTCACCTTCTTGACCAGGCTAATTTTTACAATTCTGACCACTGTCACTTTATGAAGTCATAACTCTGGAACGCTCAAACGGATCCCACTTATTCAGAGATTATTTTCTCATGACATTTCGTACTTCATGATAGCAGTAAAATTTTGTTGATATGACTAGTGGTTATTTGTGAAAAGATGGAAATTTGGCAAACATTTTGAAAATTTTGCAATTTTCAAACTTTTAATTTTTATGCCCCTAAATCAGAGAGTCATATCGTACAAAATAGTTCATAAATAACATTTCCCACATGTCTACTTTACAACAGCGCAATTTTTTAAACAGAATTTTTTTGTTAGATAGTTATAAGGGTTAAAGTTTGACCAGGGATTTCTGATTTTTACTACAAAATTTGTAAAACCATTTTTTTAGGGATCACCTCACATTTGAAGGGACTTTGAAGGGCCTATATGACAGAAAATGCCCAAAGTGATACCATTTTAAAAAATGTACCCCTCAAGGAACTTAAAACCAGAGTCACAAAATTTATTAACCCTTCAGGTGCTTTACAGAAATTTTTGGAACGTGGAAAGAAAAACATTTTCTTTCACAAAAATTTTCATTTAGATCTATTTTTTTTTAACTTTCACAAGGGTAACAGGAGAAAATGGACCATACAATATGTTATGGAATTTATCCTGAGCATGCCGATAACCCAAATGTGGGGGAAATCTTCTATTTGGGCACATAGCATGGCTCGGAAGAGAAGGAGCGCCATTTCACCTTTTGAATGCAAAATTTGCTGGCATAATTATGGGACACCTTGTCATGTTTGGAGAGCCCTTGATGTGCCTAAACAGTGGAAACCCACAACAATTAACACCACTTTGGAAACTAGACCACTTATGGAACTTATCTAGATGTGTATTGAGCACCTTGAACCCACAGGTGTTTCATATAAGTTTATAACATACACCATGTTTCAAACTATTATGAAAATTGGATTTAAGTGTCATAAAGATTTAATTGTTTTGCACTGCAGTACTTTGCTCTGCTCTCAACAGGGCAAAGTATGCCTGTGCAGGAGCCACGGCAGGAAGAAAAGAAGAGGACGACATCATATGAAGATGGGAGGAGCTGGACCCGAACAGTGATGTGCATCGGACTGGGTCACAGCGGGACCTCCCCTGGGTGAGTATAATATAACCTGTTTTTCTTACTTTTCAGCTTACATCAGGGGCTTATCTACAGCATTACAGAATGCTGTAGATAAGCCCCTGATGCCGGTGGCCTTAGTTTATAGGCCATTTTTGGGGTGAAAGATTCCCTTTAAATAGTGCAATGCCTTGGACAACGTATGAAAGCATTAGATATTTCATGAAAACTTAAGAGTGATCATCATACTGTGAAGGGATTTGTGACTGAAACAGAGCACAGACAGAGTTCATGCAGATAAAGGCTTAATGAGGAAGGTTTCTGCCTGATAAATTCATTGGATTAAGAGAGCAGCTGCCAAAATACCATTAAAAAGCAGCAAACAGTTATTTGAAGCTGCTGGTGCCTCTGGAGTACCTCGAACCTCAAGGTGTAGGATCCTTCAAAGGCTTGTTGTGGTGCATAAACCTACTACTCGGCCACCCCTAAACAGTGTTCACAAGCAGAATCAGTTGCAGTGGTCCCAGACATACATGAAGACTTATTTTCAAACAGTCTTGTTTACTGATGAGTGTCGAGCAACCCTGGATGGTCCAGATGGATGGAGTCGTGGATGGCCACCATGTCCCAACAAGGCTTCGACGCCAGAAAGGAGGTGGAGGAGTCATGTTTTGGGCCAGAATCATGGATAAACAGCTGGTAGGGCCCTTTAAGGTTCCTAAAGGTGTGAAAATGACCTCTGCAAAGTATACAGACTTTCTGACTGACAACTTTCTTCCATGGGATAAATAAAACAGAAATGTGCCTTCAGGAGCAAAATCATCTTAATGCCTGACAATGCACCATCTCATGCTGCAAAGAACACTTCTGAGTCAATTGCTGCTCTGGGCATGAAAGGAGATAAACTCATGGTGAGTGAGTGGTCCCCTGACCTCAACCCTATAGAGAACCTTTGGAGTATCATCAAGCAACAGATCTATATGGGTGGGAGGCAGTTCACATCAAAACAGCAGCTCTGGGGGGCTATTCTGACTACATGCAAAGAAATGCAGAAGCTCTCCAAAAACTCACAAGTTCAATGAATGCAAGAATTATGAAGGTGATATCAAAGAAGGGTTCCTATGTTAACATGTAACTTGGCCCGTTAGGATGTTTTGGAGTTAAATAGCTTTTTTATTCCATTAATGTGACCTCCTAATGTTGCAAATTCCACAAATGAGCATTTTCAGTTCATTAAAACATATCAAATGTTTAGAAATTCTACTGTGCCTAATAATTTGGAACAGTGCATTTTTTGTTTTTATTCATTTTGGAGATTATACTGTTATCATTGGGAGGTTTCTTCAATAAAATTCGATGTATACTCTAACAGGTGATGACTTTTGTTAGACTGACTGTCATTTGCACCGACCATTTAGGAAAATCTGAGAAAAATGTAATTTGCATAATAATTTGGAACATGGTGTAGAGCCTTGAAAATAAAAAAAAATCTCATTTTTCCAAGATAAATCTTTTTAGCTCCAAATTTTGCATTTTCAAAAGGGTAAAAGGAGAAATTGCTCCATACAATTTGTTGTGAAATTTCAAAATGTGGAGGAAAACAACTGTTTTGGTGCACAGCAGGGCTTCGAAGGGAAGGAGCGCCATTTGACTTTTGAAAGTAATATTTACTAGAATAATTAGCGGATGCCATGTTGTGATTGGAGAGCCCCTGATGTGCTTAAACAGTTGAAATGCCTCTCAAGTGACACCATTTTGGAAACTAGCCCCCTTAGGGAACTTATCTAGATGGGTACTGAGCACCTTGAACCCACAGGTGCTTCACAGATGTTTATAACATAGAGCTGTGAAAAAAAAAATCCCCATTTTCCCAGATAAATCTTTTTTAGCTCCAAATTTTGTATTTTCACAAGGGTAACAGGATAAATTGAACTCCAAAAATGGTATTGCAATTTCTCCTGAGTTCATCGATACTCCATATGTGGTTAAAAACTACTATTGAGGCACAGTACAAAGCTCAGAAGGAAGGGAGCGCCATATTGCAGTGCAGATTTTGCAACACTGGTTTCAGGGTGCCATGTCACATTGGCAGAGCTCCTGAGGTACCAGAACAGCAGAATCCCTCATAAGTGACCCTATTTTACAAACCAAACCTCTCATTGAATTCATCTAGGGGTCGAAGAATTTTATACCATTGGGCAGTGAAGAAATAATAATGAAACTAACATAATTTACTACCAAAATTGTTAGCCCCAAATTTTACATTTTCATACTGAGAAAATGGTTAAAATGTCACCAAAATTTGTCTCACAATTTCTACTGAATGTTGCAATACCCCATGTGTGGCTGTACAGTACTGCTTAGCCATACGGAGAGACTCGGTAGGGCCGGAGCTCTACTTGCCTCCTGGAGCACATATTTTTCCTAGAATAGTTTGCAGACTCCATATACAGAGCCCCTAGCACTAGAAAAGCAGAATCCCTCCTCAAGTGAGCCCATTTTGGAAATTATATCCCTTTGGAAATTTATCTACAGGTACAGTGACTATTTTGACTCCATGGGTGTTTTCCAGAAACAAGCAGAAGTGGTTTTTTTTGAGTGAATATTGCAAACTGTCGTTGTAGTGACCAGTACATTATACCCTGCTCATGATTCTTGAGGCACGCACCTTTAAATTAGGTGAGCTCTCATCACTATAGAAATGCCAAACATAGGGGCGGTAAATGTGGTTTAGGCATACTGGGGCACTGAAGGGAGGGGGGGCATTTTGATTTGGTCGCGAAAAATTTGCTGAATTTCTTTTGGGGGACGAGGAGCCATTTCGCTTTTCCAGAACTTTTGTGCAACCAGTAAAGTGGAAGTCCCCTATATTTCTGTTAACAGATGACAGACCTGATTGAAGGCTTGTTTTTTGTGGATTGAGTTGAAGCTTTTATAGGGAACATTTTACATAACATTTATGATCACATTTATCTGGCGCTCTGCGATGAGCACTTACATAGCACTTAAATCTCTGAGTGACTTGACAGATGAAACCCCAGATAAATCCATTCACTATAATGAGGCAGCAGAGTTAATCTTGACTTTGTCTAGCCTCTGTTCAGTGGTATCCTTCTTTTCAGAAATGCACAAAATTGTAGCTGATGGCACTTTTACCCAATCCTATGAAGACAGAAACTGCCAGATCACAGATCCTATGGCATCCACAGTGCCTTCATCTGCTTCATTATAGGGATTCTTCCCCCAGAGGTTCCGCATGAATCACGTAGTTCAGAGATTTATGTGGAAACCCCGATTTAAGTGCTCAGTGCAGAGCACAGGATAAGTGTGCACCAAGCCTTACTGTGAGCTTTGGGAAGCAAAGTGAAAAAATCAACAGCATGCATAACTCAGTGTCTCTGCTGGATGAAAGGCTGAATGCTCGCATCACGCCAATGTTCAGCATCTAATAGATGCGCCTTTTCTGCAGCGGCTGCGGCCTGTTCTTATTGGGCTGTGGAGGGCCAATATCCATTTCCAGTCTGAAAACACCAGCTCACAACTGTCTGCTTTAGCTTGGCTGGTTGTCAAAAAATGTGGGGGCCCCATCCTGTTTTTTTTTAATTATTTATTTAAATAATTTAAAAAAAGTTGTGAGACCCTTTAATTCTTGATAACCAACCATGATAAAGCTGACAGCTGGGGATTGTGGCCCACAGCTGTCAGTTTTGCCTGCTCTGGTTATCAAAAATAGAAAAGACCCCACATCATTTTTTATTATTATTTATTTATTGTACAGACGCCGGCTGATGGATACTCTTATTATTATTATTCTTATTATTATACATTTCTATAGCGCCATTCCACGACGCTTTACATGTGAAAGGGGCAGATATAGACAAGCACAATAAGCATGAGCAAAACAAGCACACACAAGTACAGAAGGAGAGAGGACCCTGCCCGCAAGGTCTCACAGTCTACAGGATCAGCCTCACCTGCTCTTGCTGCTATCGGTGGCAGCAGATGTACGCTGATCAGCCGACGCCTGTGACTGGTAGTAACCTTTTTACCGCTTGTCACAGCTGCTAGCTCACATGCTGTCATCTGACAGCACAGGAGCAGCAACTCTCTGTCCGGCGGTAGCAATCCTACTGCTGAGCAGAGCCCATATTTGCCAAAGAGTCACACAGATGACAAACAATGGATGTCTGGGACCTCATTCAGATGAATGGGGTCGGGGTTCAAGTTCGGGTACTGGTACCCGAACCAAATTTTTTTTAAATGATCGGCTGATCCTGCTGGACTCATGCATCCACGAGTATACCCATCACTAATAGTAGTAACCAAAATTAATTAACTGGGTAGACCACTGCAACATGATCAACAGTAACCCTCAGCATCCAACTATGGTAACTGGACGGTTCAGAAGTCAATGCCATTCAGTTGACATTAGTCCTTAAATGGATTGCCTGATATCAGAGGCACCCTAAGTGATTGCAGATTGCCAAATCATTACTGTGTGCAAAGCATACACTTTCTTGATTTTCTTGTATTTCCCTGTATTTCCAGTGTGAGCAGGCAGTCCCATGAGGCCATGACTGCATGTGTGCGATTTGCTTACTTGCGATCATGTGCTGACTAGACTCTCGCACCTCCTTCAATTCTCTTCTTTTGGGAGGAGATAGGGGAGACTAGTTGGCATGTTACCAAAAGTAAGCAAATTGCATGCATGCAGTCACATGACTGTCCACTCACAGTTATACAGGGGAATCATAACAATATGCACACTATACATTGACATGATTCGGAAATCCGCAGACTTTTCTTCTGAGACTGAGGTGGACATACCATCAGTGCAACCTCTGCAGCCTCACAGGTGATCAAAAAGTAAAGGGGTCACTTTCAACTCCAAAATAGGTGGAATTCTGAATTATGATGAGTTATTGGATGTAAAGGGCACATAAATTGTTCTTGCACAGAGGCCTTTTTCTGTCTGTGTCCACTCCTGGAACGGATAACCAATTTAAATGTAAAATTATGGCAGATACATTTCCAATCCTCTTACAAATCCTTGACAAACTGTGTACCCTTTTTGGTAGATCATAAAAAAATGATAGTGTTGGAGCACAAATTACTTTTGCTGTATGCTACCCTGATAAAGTTGGACAATATTTCTCATCTAATGCTCTTTTTGATACAAATATTAAAAGCTTTACCTCAAAACCCTATGCAAACATCAAAACAGAATATTTAGCAGTTATTTGTGAAAAATTCCTGACTTGAATAATATATCTGTCCCTCAGTAGAATGCAGTAAATGTTAGTATGGTCTACTGTGACCATGTGAACCATTGGTACACTGAAACTTACATTGACACAATCAATTATACTGTATGAATCAGTTTAATACAAGGTCTGTTCTAGAAGAATGACCTCTGTGCTATTGATATTCGCATTTGCCTAAAATTAGATACTAATCTCTTGTTATAGATTTTAGTGGCTATTTTATCAGATATGGAATTTCATACAAACTAATTAATTCGTATGTCACCTTACAACAAAACAGTTTCCTTTACTGGAACCAACAGTCTGTTAAGTAAAAATGGAATCAAAGTGTTTATAGAGCATCTATAAATAAGTGATTTAGCTCAATCAGGATGTCAACATTTTATTATACTATATATAATCTCTTTTATTTTTAGATTGACTAAATATTTAACTTTATTCATCATGCATGTCATAAAATTTTGTGAGAATTCCATGAAGATAATTTTCCTAAAAATGTATGAACTCCTTTTGTCCCATCAATAACATTCTTCATATAATTCCTATTTTCAACTAGATTCTATCTTGGAAGAACTAAGCTGAAAAGTAGTGTGTACTCAGGTTCAGGCAGGCATCATAGGGTGTCGGAGGATTGGTTTCCTGTTTTATTGTAATGGCTACTTTTCTAGATGAATCTATTTTTTATATGATCATGTTAACTTACCCTTTGACCTTCAAGCATGGTAATTGTGTCTCCTGCATAGCTTTTTTTCAAACGGCAAGCGGCACTTCTTACAGCTTTGTTTTAAAAATGTCTTTCTTCTGGATACCCTTCCATAAAGGCAAAATTTGTGAAGTATACAACTAATAGTTGTCCTGTGGACAGATTATCCTTTCTGAGTTGTGAATTCCTGCAGCTCCTTGAGAATGACCATGGGCATTTTGGCTGTGTGATGCTGAGTCACTTCACACATAAGTCTAGATAGGTAAGGAGTCAGAGGTCAAAAGCCAGGAGGGTACATCATAAATAGAGGGAAGAGGTAAAGGCATAGTCAGGTAACAGTCAGAGGTCAAAATGCCAGGAGAATACCAGGAGAATAGCAGATCAGAGCAAAGAGGATAATCAGATGGAGGGTCACAATGTGGTCCAAGGTTAGGCAGTGAAAGATCAAGCAAAACACAAGGCATAAAGAAAACCAACCACATTTAGCTGAAGCTACCTCTGACAGAGTTCTGAGACTGACAGCCCAGCTAAGTATCTGGGAAACCACCTTGGGCAGGGGACACCTGAAGACAGTCCAGCACCTCCCAGTCTTACAATGGACAGCCGAGCTGTCAATCAAAACACCTACAGCTCAGCATGCACCTGCACCACATTGGATGGCTGAGCAGTCAGTAACTGTATCCCAGACACAATAAGGGGTGGAATCATGACAAACTGCTTCGCTAATTCATGCTCTCCTTGCTTGGGATGTCAGTTTAGGTGGATAACCATGTCTTGTTAGATTTGCAGTTGTGCCATACTCCTTCTACTTTTGATTAATAGATTGAACACTGCTCTGTGAGATGTTCAGAGCTTGGGAAATGTTTTTATAACCAACCCGTTTTACTTTTCTCCACAACTTTATCCCTGTCTGCTGTTTTCATTGGTTTTCATGATGTTGTTTGATCCCACACCTTATCAAACAAACCTCTGAGGTCTTCACCGAACAACTGTAGTTATACTTAGAATAAATTACAGAAGTGAACTTAGTTTGCTAATTATGTCACTTCTGGAGGCAATTAACCCCTTAAGCCCCGAGGGTGGTTTGCACGTTAATGACCGGGCCAATTTTTACAATTCTGACCACTGTTCCTTTATGAGGTTATAACTCTGGAACGCTTTAACGGATCTTGGCGATTCTGACACTGTTTTCTCGTGACATATTGTACTTCATGTTAGTGGTAAAATTTATTCGATATAACTTGCGTTTATTTGTAAAAAAATGGAAATTTGGTGAAAATTTTGAAAATTTCTCCATTTTCCAACTTTGAATTTTTATGCCCTTAAATCACAGAGATATGTCACGAAAAATACTTAATAAGTAACATTTCCCACATGTCTACTTTACATCAGCACAATTTTGGAACCAAAATTTTTTTTTGTTAGGGAGTTATAAGGGTTAAAAGTTGACCAGAAATTTCTCATTTTTACAACACCATTTTTTTTTAGGGACCACATCACATTTGAAGTCATTTTGAGGGGTCTATATGATAGAAAATACCCAAGTGTGACACCATTCTAAAAAATGCACCCCTCAAGGTGCTTAAAACCACATTCAAGAAGTTTATTAACCCTTCAGGTGTTTCACAGGAATTTTTGGAATGTTTAAATAAAAATGAACAATTAACTTTTTTTCACACAAAATTTATTTCAGCTCCAATTTGTTTTATTTTACCAACAGTAACAGGAAAAAATGGACCCCCAAAGTTGTTGTACAGTTTGTCCTGAGTACGCTGATACCCCATATGTGGGGGTAAACCACTGTTTGGGCACATGGCAGAGCTCGGAAGGAAAGGAGCGCCATTTGACTTTTCAATGCAAAATTGACTGGAATTGAGATGGGACGCCATGTTGGGTTTGGAGAGCCCCTGATGTGCCTAAACATTGAAACCACCCACAAGTGACACCATTTTAGAAAGTAGACCCCCTAAGGAACTTATCTAGATGTGTGGTGAGCACTTTGACCCACCAAGTGCTTCACAGAAGTTTATAATGCAGAGCCGTAAAAATAAAAAATCATATTTTTTCAGAAAAATGATATTTTTGCCCCCAATTTTTTATTTTCCCAAGGGTAAGAGAAAAAATTGGACCCCCAAAAATCTTGTGCAATTTGTCCTGAGTACGCTGATACCCCATATGTGGGTGTAAACCATTGTTTGGGCGCATGGCAGAGCTTGGAAGGGAAGGAGCGCCATTTTACTTTTTAATGCAAAATTGACTGGAATTGAGATGGGACGCCATGTTGCGTTTGGGCGAGCCCCTGATGTGCCTAAACATTGAAACCCCATACAAGTGACACCATTTTGGAAAGTAGACCCCCTAAGGAACTTATCTAGATGTGTGGTGAGCACTTTGACCCACAAAGTGCTTCACAGAAGTTTATAATGCAGAGCCGTAAAAATAAAAAATAATATTTTTTCACAAAAATGATCTTTTCGCCCCCAATTTTTTATTTTCCCAAGGGTAAGAGAAGAAATTGGACCCCAAAAAATGTTGTGCAATTTGTCCTGAGTACGCTGATACCCCATATGTAGGTGTAAACCATTGTTTGGGCGCATGGCAGAGCTTGGAAGGGAAGGAGCGCCATTTGACTTTTCAATGCAAAATTGACTGGAATTGAGATGGGACGCCATGTTGCGTTTGGAGAGCCCCTGATGTGCCTAAACATTGAAACCCCCCACAAGTGACACCATTTTGGAAAGTAGACCCCCTAAGGAACTTATCTAGATGTGTTTTGAGAGCTTTGAACCACCAAGTGTTTCACTACAGATTATAATACAGAGCCATGAAAATAAAAATTCTTTTTTTTTCACAAAAATGATTTTTTAGCCCCCAGTTTTGTATTTTCACAAGGGTAACAGGATAAATTAGACCCCAAAAGTTGTTGTCCAATTTGTCCTGAGTATGCTGATACCCCATATGGTGGGGGGGAACCACTGTTTGGGCGCATGACAGAGCTCGGAAGGGAAGGAGCGCCATTTGGAATGCAGACTTAAATGGATTGGTCTGCAGGCGTCACGTTGCATTTGCAGAGCCCCTGATGTACCCAAACAGTACAACCCCCCCACAAGTGACCCCATATTGGAAACTAGACCTCCCAAGGAACTTATCTAGATGTGTTGTGAGAACTTTGAACCCCCAAGTGTTTCACTACAGTTTATAACGCAGAGCCGTGAAAATAAAACATCTTTTTTTTCCCACAAAAATGATATTTAGCCCCCCAAATTTTTATTTTCCCAAGGATAACAAGAGAACTTGGACCCCAGAAGTTGTTGTTCAATTTGTCCTGAGTACGCTGATAACCCATATGTTGGGGTAAACCCCTTTTTGGGCGCACGGGAGAGCTCGGAAGGGAAGGAGCACTGTTTTACTTTTTCAACGCAGAATTGGCTGGAATTGAGATCGGACGCCATGTCGCGTTTGGAGAGCCCCTGATGTGCCTGCACAGTGGAAACTCCCCAATTCTACCTGAAACCCTAACCCAAACACACCCCTAACCCTAATCCCAACGGTAACCCTAACCACACCCCTAGCCCTGACACACCCATAATTCTAATCCCAACCCTAATCAAAACCGTAAATGTAATCCAAACCCTAACCCTAACTTTAGCCCCAACCCTAACCCTAACTTTAGCCCCAACCCTAACCCTAACTTTACCTCCAACCCTAGCCCTAACCCTAACCCTAACTTTAGCCCCAACCCTAACCCTAACCCTAACCCTAGCCCTAATGGGAAAATGGAAATAAATACATTTTTTTAATTTTATTATTTTTCCCTAACTAAGGGGGTGATGAAGGGGGGTTTGATTTACTTTTATAGCGTTTTTTATATCGGATTTTTATGATTGGCAGCTGTCACACACTAAAAGACGCTTTTTATAGCAAAAAAGTTTTTGCGTCTCCACATTTTGAGACCTATAATTTTTCCACATTTTGTTCCACAGAGTCATGTGAGGTCTTGTTTTTTGCGGGATGAGTTGACGTTTTTATTGGTAACATTTTCGGACACGTGACCATTTTTTATCACTTTTTATTCCGATTTTTGTGAGGCAGAATGACCAAAAACCTGCTATTCATGAATTTCTTTTAGGTGAGGCGTTTATACCGTTCCACGTTTGGTAAAATTGATAAAGCAGTTTTATTCTTCGGGTCAGTATGATTACAGTGATACCTCATTTATACCATTTTTTTATGTTTTGGCGCTTTTATACGATAAAAACTATTTTATAGAAAAAATAATTATTTTGGTATCGCTTTATTCTCAGGACTATAACTTTTTTATTTTTTCTTTGATGATTCTGTATGGTGGCTCATTTTTTGCAGTACAAGATGAAGTTTTCAGCGGTACCATGGTTATTTATATCCGTCTTTTTGATCGCGTGTTATTCCACTTTTTGTTCAGCGGTATGGTAATAAAGCGTTGTTTTTTGCCTCGTTTGTTTTTTTTTTTCTTACGGTGTTTACTGAAGGGGTTAACTAGTGGGGCAGTTTTATAGGTTGGGTCGTTACGGATGCGGCGATACTAAATATGTGCACTTTTATTGTTTTGTTTTTTTTATTTAGATAAAGAAATGTATTTATGGGAAGAATATATTTTTTTTATTATTATTTATTTAGGAATTTTTTTTTTTTTTTTTACACATGTGGAAAAATTTTTTTTTACTTTGTCCCAGGGGGGGACATCACAGATCGATGATCTGACAGTGTGCACGGCACTCTGTCAGAGCACCGATCTCACTGACAGGGCTGCAGGCTTACCAGCGTCTGCACTGAGCAGACACTCGGTAAGCCACCTCCTTCCCTGCAGGACCCGGATGCCGCGGCCATCTTGGATCTGGGACCTGCAGCGAGGAAGGAGGTAGGAGACCCTCAGAGCAATGCGATCACATCGCGTTGCTCCGGGGGTCTCAGGGAAGCCTGCAGGGAGCCCCCTCCCTGCGCGATGCTTCCCTATACCGCCGGTACACTGCGATCATGTTTGATCGCGGTGTGCAGGGTTAATGTGCCGGGGGCGGTCCGTGACCGCTCCTGGCACATAGTGTCGGATGTCTGCTGCGATAGGCAGCTGACACCCGGCCGCGCTCCCCCCGTGAGCGCGGCCGATCGCGTATGACGTACTATCCCGTCACTGGGAATTAAGTCCCAGGTCACCTTGACAGGATAGTACGTCAGATGGGATTAAGGGGTTAATCACTCAGACTCACACAGTCTACAATAGGGCTAAACACAAATGCACGTCAGAATTTTCAGATTTATATTTTCAAAATAATTAGATAACCTTGTATCATTTTCTTTACACTTCACAAAGACTTTCTATATTGTGTTTGTATCATATTTTTCAGAATATAAGGTGCACTTTTTTCCTCCAAAAATGTGGAAGAAAATGGGGGGTGTCTTATAGTCTGGATGTCCATAATCTGGCTGTGGTGGGGAGGTGGGAGAGTGTACATTCGAGTGTGCCGGCTACTTAAGACATTGAATATTGACGGCATTCCACTCCCATAGGCATGGAATGCAATGAATATTCCTTCACTTTAGTAGCGGCACATGTGAAAGCCCAGCAGCTGCAGGAACCCGGCGGCTGCAGCTAACACTGTGCTCAGGATAAGGATGGGGCCAATTATACCAGGATAAGGATGGGGCCATGCATACCAGGACAGGCATGGGGGCCCTGCATACCAGGATAGAGATAAGGTAGCCATACATACCAGGATAGGGGATTTTAAGTATAGAATTTATCACATTTTTTGCTTCAAGTTTTTCTCCAATTTCCACCTCTAAAGCCTAGGGCCGGTGAGTCTTATAGTCCGAAAAATACGGTATATCACACAAACTCCCAATAAAATACATTTAATTTTGTGTGTGTAACATGACAAAATGTGGAAAAGTTCATGAGCTATGAACAGTTTTTCAAGCTACTGTATATTTATGTATTTTTATATTTATGGACCACAACATTTTATTTACACTCTGTCCAACATTCACAATAGACAATGGCTACACGTTACCTCTCCCTCCATTCACTATGACCTCTGGAGAGCATGTCTAGAAAACTTTCTTACAGGAGCTGATGAGCCATCACCAAACTCTAGGTTCCCATTTCTTTGTGGTTGTTGAAAAGCTTGTAACTAAATGTAGCTAACAGGAGGGAGATGGCTGCCCCAATAATCACGTACAGAAATAGAGTTATATATCTGCACATAGGAAATACAAACAGATTAGAAAAATAAGAAGAATGAGGCACTATCTTGTTTTAGTTGGTAAAAAAATAGGTGAAAATGAACACTCCTTAATATTATTCTTTCCTTTCATCATCACACATACAGATAAAAGCAAATAAATAGTAAATACAGAGAAAGCTTCCATGTCACTCGGCCAACTACTATTGTTGTCAAACATTTGGGTAATATTCTAGAATAAAACACAAAGTTAGCAGCATACCTGAAGGTGAATGTAAGAATGGCAGAAGTGACCCAACTGAAAGTGACACTACAGTGAAATGGTTAACAACGGAACATTTTAAACAAAAGTGTTGTTAAATGAGTAAAATATCAGCTTTTTTCATGCAGTTGCATCCTGTTACAGCTAAACTGCGCTCTGCGGGAGCCATCACATTCAGGCGCTGTCAATGGAAAGAAATATTTGCACAGTGAATAAAAGGCTTTTTATAAGGAAGGTGAATACTTTGCTAATGGCTTATGTAACAGAGGGGTTTCTAATTCAACAAGGGAAAATGTAAACCTCCATGCTCTGTCTGTATCCTGTTATAGTGAGCGGCTGCTTTGTGCTTTATCCACGCTCAGGTTGCAATGATAATGGGAGATTGCGGAGAATGGATAATGCAGAGAAATAAATAAATAAATAAATATATATATATATATATATATATATATATAAATGTAGCAGATGCATAAAACCTTTGCAAAGGAGAAACATTAAAAAGGAGAGAGTTTAAAATAGAATTCTAATCAGCAGCCAGAACGATTGGATCATAAAAGTGATGGAGATGTCACAGATAGTTGGAAATGAGAAAAGTGCAAGATGGAAATCATAACAGAGGATCCAGTATGCAGGCTCCTAACTCCTGCAGTGCTAGAGAGGCCTTTTGTAACACAGAACACAGTGTGCAATAGTAACATTCCAAGTGCTTCTTCTATCTAACGCAAACTTGTTTGTAACAGTTGGTGTTATAGGTAGTGTTGAGCGATACTTTCCGATATCGGAAAGTATCGGTATCGGAAAGTATCGGCCGATACCGTCAAAATATCGGATCCAATCCGATACCGATACCCGATCCCAATGCAAGTCAATGGGACGAAAATATCGGAATTAAAATAAACCCTTAATAAACTTGTAGGTTCATTCTACATGAAGGAAAACAACTAAGAATAATGTAGGATGTATTGGGGGACGTGGCGGAGATATTAAAGGGACAGAGGTTTAGCCCAATGTAATAGAATAGCAGGATTTTTTATTTTTTTTTATGAAGTTCGGCGTTAGAAAGAATTTGACTATGTTATTTTTTTTTTTTTTTATGTCAGATATTGATGTTTCACTACTTCCACGCCCTTCACCTTCTTTTTTACTTCTCCCACGCTTTCTTCTTAATTATCCTCATCATCAGCTTCTTTGACATCAACTTCTTCACCTTATTCATCTTCTTCTTCATCTTCTACCTATTATTTTTTGGGTTACATTGTTCATATTCTTTTTATTTTACTATTATCTTCATCATATTCAACTTCTTCATCATATTCTTATTTGTGACAGGCATTCCCGTAGTTGTTATCTATAAAAGTTTGAAGATTACACCTTCCGTTCTGCCTGTCACAAACCAGTTACATTTGTCCGCGTTCAGTTTGGCCTGCAGCATCAGGCTTTATCCAGGGGCACCACGAGGAGGAACGGACTCACCCCCATACACTGCTTAGTCTTCTTCTGCTTATAATTTACATAATATTTTTTTGCTCTGATATTTTGTGTTATGCTTAATGTCCTTCTGCTCTTTGTTCTGCAGCCTCTTGTTCTTCTGCTTCTCGGTCTTCCAGGTCGTCGTCGTCTCCAGGGTCGTCGTCTCCGGGGTCGTCGTCATCGGGGTGGTCTCCGGGGTCGTCGTCATCGGGGTGGTCTTCAGGGTCATCGTCTCCAGGGTCGTCGTCATCACGGTGGTTGTCGTCTCTGGTGTCGTCGTCATCTTAGGGGTGTTCTTCCGGGTCATCGTGTTTAGTCTCTTGAACTTGGAAATGTAGCAGAAGGTACAAGAAGGCTGAGAAAATGCCGAGAACCAGCTGATGGAACTGGAACTCGGATGGCTACCCGAAGGTCCAAGAGCCAATGGAACTACCGAGGACCAGCTGACGTTACTGGAACCCGGTTACTAAGCAGGAGGTACCCGTGCCTGAAAGCACTACCAAGGACCACCTGACGTTGGTGGAACTCGGATACCCAGAGGGAGGCACCTAAGCCAAAGGCTCTGCCCGGAACCAGCTGACGGTACTGGAACCAGGATGGGGAGCAGAAGGTACAAGAGCAAAAGACACTGCCGAGAACCAGCTGACGGTGCTGGAACCCGGATGGGTAGCCGAAGGTCCAAGAGCCAATGGAACTACCGAGGACCAGCTGACGTTACTGGAACCCGGTTACTAAGCAGGAGGTACCCGTGCCTGAAAGCACTACCAAGGACCACCTGACGTTGGTGGAACTCGGATACCCAGAGGGAGGCACCTAAGCCAAAGGCTCTGCCCGGAACCAGCTGACGGTACTGGAACCAGGATGTGGAGCAGAAGGTACAAGAGCAAGTGTCTGCGTGGCTTTTGCAGGACACGTTGCCGGCTGCACAGCAGGGGAACAGCTGGCGGTGCTGGACCCCACTGACACATTGGCGAGGTGTTTGGCTCTGTGCAGCCAGCACTTCCGGACAGCAACGAGCGGTGTTGTAGCCCGGGCTCTGCAGGGGGAGCAGAGTGTAGGCCGAAGCCTACTTGAACCAATTTCAAAGGTAACCTTTAACCCCCCCTCAGGGGTTAGAAAGTAGAAGAGCCACAGCTTATGCAGCAGTAGTGCTGCACAAGTCAAAGGTTGCTCTTTTAATTTCGCTCCTTGCACACGCTGAATGAAACACGTATAACATTTAGCCCTTTATACAGTCAAACTGTGTTGGAGGCGCGAGTTCCCTTTGTAATGAGACGCAGCACAGATGTCAAGAATCCCACCTTGGTGCTGGGTGCAGCCTCCTGAGCGTTGTTATTTGCTGTACAGGAGTCTGCGCTGTCGTGTTATCCCCTGGCCTAGCGCCGTTAGCGCTGCCCATCTTCTGACCTCATTTAATGTTGGCCGGTGCGGTTCGCGATGCCCATGAATCACAGCCCCGCAGTGTATTGACATAGTTTAAACACTGCGGGGCTGGGATTCATGGCCTGGCGCAGTACATATGTTCGCCTCTCGCTTGGGTTCTTACACCCGCTTCAGACTATGCGGCGTCATCTGATCCCTTATCGCATGCCACGGCCATGAAGCCGCACAGTCCGAAGAAGGCGGAAGGAGAGGAGGGACAGGCGAACTGATGCACTGATCCTGCCCATCAATCACACCCTCGCAGTCCCAATAAATAAGACACCGAGGGGCGTTGTGTGGGTCAGGGCGGCCGCAGAGGCGCAGGCAGCCAAACCATGATGCCAGAAGACGGGCAGCGCTACCAAGGGGGTTGCAGCGTGTCATTACAAAGGAAAGTCACACCACCGGGACGGTTAAATGGTCACACAGAGGACACATTGCAGACGTGTTTTCAGTTCCACATGTGCGAGGAGAATACGTTTCTGAGCCACCTTGCACACATGCAGCATTACCGCTGTACAAGGTGGCTGGATAACGTAAAAACGCCTGGGGGAGGGGGGACAGGTTCCCTTCAATTTCAGTTCTTGTGTCTGCGTGGCTTTTGCAGGACACGTTGCCGGCTGCACAGCAGGGGAACAGCTGGCGGTGCTGGACCCCACTGACACATTGGCTGGTGTTTTTCTCTGTGCAGCTAGCACATCTGGGCAAAAACTGGCGGTGTGTTAGAGCCCAGGGACAGCAGGAGGAGGAGCAGGAGGAGGAGGAGCAGGGGGAGGGGAGTGTAGGCCGAAGCCTGCACAGGCGGCAGCTTTGGGTGTGTTGTGTCTGCGTGACTTTTGCAGGACACGTTGCCGGCTACACAGCAGGGGAACAGCTGGCGGTGCTGGACCCCACTGACACATTGGCGAGGTGTTTGGCTCTGTGCAGCCAGCACTTCCGGACAGCAACTAGCGTTGTTGGAGCCCGGGCTCTGCAGGTGGAGCAGAGTGTAGGCCGAAGCCTAATTGAACCGATTTCAAAAGTCACCTTTAACCCCCCCTCAGGGGTTACAAAGTAGAAGAGCCACAGCTTATGCAGCAGCAGTGCTGCGCAAGTCAAAGGTTGCTCTTGTAATTTTTCTCCTTGCACACGCTGAATGGAACACGTATAACATTCAGCCCTTTAGACAGTCAAACTGTGTAATGGAGGCGAGAGTTCCCTTTGTAATGAGACGCAGCACAGGTGTCAAGAATCCCACCTTGGTGCTGGGTGCAGCCTCCCGAGCGTTGTTATTTGCTGTACAGGAGTCTGCGCTGTCGTGTTATCCCCTGGCCTAGCGCCGTTAGCGCTGCCCATCTTCTGACCTCATTTAATGTTGGCCGGTGCGGTTCGCGATGCCCATGAATCACAGCCCCGCAGTGTATTGACATAGTTTAAACACTGCGGGGCTGGGATTCATGGCCTGGCGCAGTACATATGTTCGCCTCTCGCTTGGGTTCTTACACCCGCTTCAGACTATGCGGCGTCATCTGATCCCTTATCGCATGCCACGGCCATGAAGCCGCACAGTCCGAAGAAGGCGGAAGGAGAGGAGGGACAGGCGAACTGATGCACTGATCCTGCCCATCAATCACACCCTCGCAGTCCCAATAAATAAGACACCGAGGGGCGTTGTGTGGGTCAGGGCGGCCGCAGAGGCGCAGGCAGCCAAACCATGATGCCAGAAGACGGGCAGCGCTACCAAGGGGGTTGCAGCGTGTCATTACAAAGGAAAGTCACACCACCGGGACGGTTAAATGGTCACACAGAGGACACATTGCAGACGTGTTTTCAGTTCCACATGTGCGAGGAGAATACGTTTCTGAGCCACCTTGCACACATGCAGCATTACCGCTGTACAAGGTGGCTGGATAACGTAAAAACGCCTGGGGGAGGGGGGACAGGTTCCCTTCAATTTCAGTTCTTGTGTCTGCGTGGCTTTTGCAGGACACGTTGCCGGCTGCACAGCAGGGGAACAGCTGGCGGTGCTGGACCCCACTGACACATTGGCTGGTGTTTTTCTCTGTGCAGCTAGCACATCTGGGCAAAAACTGGCGGTGTGTTAGAGCCCAGGGACAGCAGGAGGAGGAGCAGGAGGAGGAGGAGCAGGGGGAGGGGAGTGTAGGCCGAAGCCTGCACAGGCGGCAGCTTTGGGTGTGTTGTGTCTGCGTGACTTTTGCAGGACACGTTGCCGGCTACACAGCAGGGGAACAGCTGGCGGTGCTGGACCCCACTGACACATTGGCGAGGTGTTTGGCTCTGTGCAGCCAGCACTTCCGGACAGCAACTAGCGTTGTTGGAGCCCGGGCTCTGCAGGTGGAGCAGAGTGTAGGCCGAAGCCTAATTGAACCGATTTCAAAAGTCACCTTTAACCCCCCCTCAGGGGTTACAAAGTAGAAGAGCCACAGCTTATGCAGCAGCAGTGCTGCGCAAGTCAAAGGTTGCTCTTGTAATTTTTCTCCTTGCACACGCTGAATGGAACACGTATAACATTCAGCCCTTTAGACAGTCAAACTGTGTAATGGAGGCGAGAGTTCCCTTTGTAATGAGACGCAGCACAGGTGTCAAGAATCCCACCTTGGTGCTGGGTGCAGCCTCCCGAGCGTTGTTATTTGCTGTACAGGAGTCTGCGCTGTCGTGTTATCCCCTGGCCTAGCGCCGTTAGCGCTGCCCATCTTCTGACCTCATTTAATGTTGGCCGGTGCGGTTCGCGATGCCCATGAATCACAGCCCCGCAGTGTATTGACATAGTTTAAACACTGCGGGGCTGGGATTCATGGCCTGGCGCAGTACATATGTTCGCCTCTCGCTTGGGTTCTTACACCCGCTTCAGACTATGCGGCGTCATCTGATCCCTTATCGCATGCCACGGCCATGAAGCCGCACAGTCCGAAGAAGGCGGAAGGAGAGGAGGGACAGGCGAACTGATGCACTGATCCTGCCCATCAATCACACCCTCGCAGTCCCAATAAATAAGACACCGAGGGGCGTTGTGTGGGTCAGGGCGGCCGCAGAGGCGCAGGCAGCCAAACCATGATGCCAGAAGACGGGCAGCGCTACCAAGGGGGTTGCAGCGTGTCATTACAAAGGAAAGTCACACCACCGGGACGGTTAAATGGTCACACAGAGGACACATTGCAGACGTGTTTTCAGTTCCACATGTGCGAGGAGAATACGTTTCTGAGCCACCTTGCACACATGCAGCATTACCGCTGTACAAGGTGGCTGGATAACGTAAAAACGCCTGGGGGAGGTGGGACAGGTTCCCTTCAATTTCAGTTCTTGTGTCTGCGTGGCTTTTGCAGGACACGTTGCCGGCTGCACAGCAGGGGAACAGCTGGCGGTGCTGGACCCCACTGACACATTGGCTGGTGTTTTTCTCTGTGCAGCTAGCACATCTGGGCAAAAACTGGCGGTGTGTTAGAGCCCAGGGACAGCAGGAGGAGGAGCAGGAGGAGGAGGAGCAGGGGGAGGGGAGTGTAGGCCGAAGCCTGCACAGGCGGCAGCTTTGGGTGTGTTGTGTCTGCGTGACTTTTGCAGGACACGTTGCCGGCTACACAGCAGGGGAACAGCTGGCGGTGCTGGACCCCACTGACACATTGGCGAGGTGTTTGGCTCTGTGCAGCCAGCACTTCCGGACAGCAACTAGCGTTGTTGGAGCCCGGGCTCTGCAGGTGGAGCAGAGTGTAGGCCGAAGCCTAATTGAACCGATTTCAAAAGTCACCTTTAACCCCCCCTCAGGGGTTACAAAGTAGAAGAGCCACAGCTTATGCAGCAGCAGTGCTGCGCAAGTCAAAGGTTGCTCTTGTAATTTTTCTCCTTGCACACGCTGAATGGAACACGTATAACATTCAGCCCTTTAGACAGTCAAACTGTGTAATGGAGGCGAGAGTTCCCTTTGTAATGAGACGCAGCACAGGTGTCAAGAATCCCACCTTGGTGCTGGGTGCAGCCTCCCGAGCGTTGTTATTTGCTGTACAGGAGTCTGCGCTGTCGTGTTATCCCCTGGCCTAGCGCCGTTAGCGCTGCCCATCTTCTGACCTCATTTAATGTTGGCCGGTGCGGTTCGCGATGCCCATGAATCACAGCCCCGCAGTGTATTGACATAGTTTAAACACTGCGGGGCTGGGATTCATGGCCTGGCGCAGTACATATGTTCGCCTCTCGCTTGGGTTCTTACACCCGCTTCAGACTATGCGGCGTCATCTGATCCCTTATCGCATGCCACGGCCATGAAGCCGCACAGTCCGAAGAAGGCGGAAGGAGAGGAGGGACAGGCGAACTGATGCACTGATCCTGCCCATCAATCACACCCTCGCAGTCCCAATAAATAAGACACCGAGGGGCGTTGTGTGGGTCAGGGCGGCCGCAGAGGCGCAGGCAGCCAAACCATGATGCCAGAAGACGGGCAGCGCTACCAAGGGGGTTGCAGCGTGTCATTACAAAGGAAAGTCACACCACCGGGACGGTTAAATGGTCACACAGAGGACACATTGCAGACGTGTTTTCAGTTCCACATGTGCGAGGAGAATACGTTTCTGAGCCACCTTGCACACATGCAGCATTACCGCTGTACAAGGTGGCTGGATAACGTAAAAACGCCTGGGGGAGGGGGGACAGGTTCCCTTCAATTTCAGTTCTTGTGTCTGCGTGGCTTTTGCAGGACACGTTGCCGGCTGCACAGCAGGGGAACAGCTGGCGGTGCTGGACCCCACTGACACATTGGCTGGTGTTTTTCTCTGTGCAGCTAGCACATCTGGGCAAAAACTGGCGGTGTGTTAGAGCCCAGGGACAGCAGGAGGAGGAGCAGGAGCAGGGGGAGGGGAGTGTAGGCCGAAGCCTGCACAGGCGGCAGCTTTGGGTGTGTTGTGTCTGCGTGACTTTTGCAGGACACGTTGCCGGCTACACAGCAGGGGAACAGCTGGCGGTGCTGGACCCCACTGACACATTGGCGAGGTGTTTGGCTCTGTGCAGCCAGCACTTCCGGACAGCAACTAGCGTTGTTGGAGCCCGGGCTCTGCAGGTGGAGCAGAGTGTAGGCCGAAGCCTAATTGAACCGATTTCAAAAGTCACCTTTAACCCCCCCTCAGGGGTTACAAAGTAGAAGAGCCACAGCTTATGCAGCAGCAGTGCTGCGCAAGTCAAAGGTTGCTCTTGTAATTTTTCTCCTTGCACACGCTGAATGGAACACGTATAACATTCAGCCCTTTAGACAGTCAAACTGTGTAATGGAGGCGAGAGTTCCCTTTGTAATGAGACGCAGCACAGGTGTCAAGAATCCCACCTTGGTGCTGGGTGCAGCCTCCCGAGCGTTGTTATTTGCTGTACAGGAGTCTGCGCTGTCGTGTTATCCCCTGGCCTAGCGCCGTTAGCGCTGCCCATCTTCTGACCTCATTTAATGTTGGCCGGTGCGGTTCGCGATGCCCATGAATCACAGCCCCGCAGTGTATTGACATAGTTTAAACACTGCGGGGCTGGGATTCATGGCCTGGCGCAGTACATATGTTCGCCTCTCGCTTGGGTTCTTACACCCGCTTCAGACTATGCGGCGTCATCTGATCCCTTATCGCATGCCACGGCCATGAAGCCGCACAGTCCGAAGAAGGCGGAAGGAGAGGAGGGACAGGCGAACTGATGCACTGATCCTGCCCATCAATCACACCCTCGCAGTCCCAATAAATAAGACACCGAGGGGCGTTGTGTGGGTCAGGGCGGCCGCAGAGGCGCAGGCAGCCAAACCATGATGCCAGAAGACGGGCAGCGCTACCAAGGGGGTTGCAGCGTGTCATTACAAAGGAAAGTCACACCACCGGGACGGTTAAATGGTCACACAGAGGACACATTGCAGACGTGTTTTCAGTTCCACATGTGCGAGGAGAATACGTTTCTGAGCCACCTTGCACACATGCAGCATTACCGCTGTACAAGGTGGCTGGATAACGTAAAAACGCCTGGGGGAGGGGGGACAGGTTCCCTTCAATTTCAGTTCTTGTGTCTGCGTGGCTTTTGCAGGACACGTTGCCGGCTGCACAGCAGGGGAACAGCTGGCGGTGCTGGACCCCACTGACACATTGGCTGGTGTTTTTCTCTGTGCAGCTAGCACATCTGGGCAAAAACTGGCGGTGTGTTAGAGCCCAGGGACAGCAGGAGGAGGAGCAGGAGGAGGAGGAGCAGGGGGAGGGGAGTGTAGGCCGAAGCCTGCACAGGCGGCAGCTTTGGGTGTGTTGTGTCTGCGTGACTTTTGCAGGACACGTTGCCGGCTACACAGCAGGGGAACAGCTGGCGGTGCTGGACCCCACTGACACATTGGCGAGGTGTTTTTCTCTGTGCAGCTAGCAGTACCGGGCCCCAACTGGCGGTGTTGGAGCCCAGGGTCAGCAGGAGGAGCAGGGGGAGCGGAGTGTAGGCCGAAGCCTGCACTCGAGCAAGTTGAAAGGAAACCTTTAACCCCCCCCCCCCCAGGCGTTTGTAGCTGAAAGAGCCATTGTGTACAGCACTAATGCTGGAAAAGGTAAACTTAGCTCTTTTAATTATGGTCCTTGCACATGCGGAACCTAACAGTTATGAAATGTGTCCCCTCACAGCGTTAAACCGTCCGGTAGGTGGAACTTTCCTTTGTCGTGTGACGCAGCACAGCCATCATTTTTACCCCCTTGGCGCCGTGCGCCGCCTCCTCAGCGTTGTTTTAATCTGTCCCGGAGCCTGGGCTGTTAGGTTAGCCCTTGGCCATGCACACATTTTGCGCTGCCCGTCTTCTGACATCATTTGGTGTCAGGCTGGCTGCGCCTGTGCGGGTGCGCTGGCCGAGATCCCGCCTCGCAGTGTCGTCTAATGTAATCCCACCGCGGGCCTGTGATCCGTGCCCGTGCGCAGTGCATATCCTCTCCTCTCACTCCCCTCCCTACGGCTTTTTCAGACTGTGCGGTGTCACGGCCGTGGCATGCTATTAGGGACCAGCTGACATCGCACAGTCTGAAGAAGCCGTAGGGAGGGGAGTGAGAGGAGAGGATATGCACTGCGCACGGGCACGGATCACAGGCCCGCGGTGGGATTACATTAGACGACACTGCGAGGCGGGATCTCGGCCAGCGCACCCGCACAGGCGCAGCCAGCCTGACACCAAATGAGGTCAGAAGACGGGCAGCGCAACATGTGTGCATGGCCAAGGGCTAACCTAACAGCGCAGGCTCCGGGACAGATTAAAACAACGCTGAGGAGGCGGCGCACGGCGCCAAGGGGGTAAAAATGATGGCTGTGCTGCGTCACACGACAAAGGAAAGTTCCACCTACCGGACGGTTTAACGCTGTGTGGGGACACATTTCATAAGTGTTTGGTTCAGCATGTGCAAGGAGCATCACGAAAAGAGGCACTTTTTCCCTTTGCATCATTACTGCTGCACAAGGTGGCTCCTTCAGTAACAAACGCCTGTGGGGGGGGGGGGGGGGTCAGGTTCCCTTACATTTAACTTGTTGTGCCTGCGTGGCGGTCGCAGTACACGTTGCCGTATACACAGCAGGGGAACAGCTGGCGGTGCTGAACCCCACTAACACATTGGCGAGGTGTTTGGCTCTGTGCGTACAGCACTTCTGGACGGCAACTGGCGGTGTTGGAGCCCAGGGGCAGGTGGAGGAGGAGGAGGTTGGAGGAGGTAGGAGGAGGTAGGAGGGATTGCCACACACACAGCAGGGGAACAGCTGACGTTACTGAACCCCAATAACAGAGGAGGGACTGTTGACTGTGCGTACAGCACTTCTGGACGGCAACTGGCGGTGTTGGAGCCCAGGGGCAGGTGGAGGAGGAGGAGGTTGGAGGAGGTAGGAGGAGGTAGGAGGGATTGCCACACACACAGCAGGGGAACAGCTGACGTTACTGAACCCCAATAACAGAGGAGGGACTGTTGACTGTGCGTACAGCACTTCTGGACGGCAACTGGCGGTGTTGGAGCCCAGGGGCAGGTGGAGGAGGAGGAGGTTGGAGGAGGTAGGAGGAGGTAGGAGGGATTGCCACACACACAGCAGGGGAACAGCTGACGTTACTGAACCCCAATAACAGAGGAGGGACTGTTGACTGTGCGTACAGCACTTCTGGACGGCAACTGGCGGTGTTGGAGCCCAGGGACGGGTGGAGGAGGAGGAGGTAGGAGGAGGTAGGAGGGATTGCCACACACACAGCAGGGGAACAGCTGACGTTACTGAACCCCAATAACAGAGGAGGGACTGTTGACTGTGCGTACAGCACTTCTGGACGGCAACTGGCGGTGTTGGAGCCCAGGGACGGGTGGAGGAGGAGGAGGTTGGAGGAGGTAGGAGGGATTGCCACACACACAGCAGGGGAACAGCTGACGTTACTGAACCCCAATAACAGAGGAGGGACTGTTGACTGTGCGTACAGCACTTCTGGACGGCAACTGGCGGTGTTGGAGCCCAGGGGCAGGTGGAGGAGGAGGAGGTTGGAGGAGGTAGGAGGAGGTAGGAGGGATTGCCACACACACAGCAGGGGAACAGCTGACGTTACTGAACCCCAATAACAGAGGAGGGACTGTTGACTGTGCGTACAGCACTTCTGGACGGCAACTGGCGGTGTTGGAGCCCAGGGACGGGTGGAGGAGGAGGAGGTAGGAGGAGGTAGGAGGGATTGCCACACACACAGCAGGGGAACAGCTGACGTTACTGAACCCCAATAACAGAGGAGGGACTGTTGACTGTGCGTACAGCACTTCTGGACGGCAACTGGCGGTGTTGGAGCCCAGGGACGGGTGGAGGAGGAGGAGGTTGGAGGAGGTAGGAGGGATTGCCACACACACAGCAGGGGAACAGCTGACGTTACTGAACCCCAATAACAGAGGAGGGACTGTTGACTGTGCGTACAGCACTTCTGGACGGCAACTGGCGGTGTTGGAGCCCAGGGACAGGTGGAGGAGGAGGAGGTTGGAGGAGGTTGGAGGAGGTAGGAGGGATTGCCACACACACAGCAGGGGAACAGCTGACGTTACTGAACCCCAATAACAGAGGAGGGACTGTTGACTGTGCGTACAGCACTTCTGGACGGCAACTGGCGGTGTTGAAGCCCAGGGACGGGTGGAGGAGGAGGAGGTTGGAGGAGGTAGGAGGGATTGCCACACACACAGCAGGGGAACAGCTGACGTTACTGAACCCCAATAACAGAGGAGGGACTGTTGACTGTGCGTACAGCACTTCTGGACGGCAACTGGCGGTGTTGGAGCCCAGGGGCAGGTGGAGGAGGAGGAGGTTGGAGGAGGTAGGAGGAGGTAGGAGGGATTGCCACACACACAGCAGGGGAACAGCTGACGTTACTGAACCCCAATAACAGAGGAGGGACTGTTGACTGTGCGTACAGCACTTCTGGACGGCAACTGGCGGTGTTGGAGCCCAGGGACGGGTGGAGGAGGAGGAGGTTGGAGGAGGTAGGAGGGATTGCCACACACACAGCAGGGGAACAGCTGACGTTACTGAACCCCAATAACAGAGGAGGGACTGTTGACTGTGCGTACAGCACTTCTGGACGGCAACTGGCGGTGTTGGAGCCCAGGGGCAGGTGGAGGAGGAGGAGGTTGGAGGAGGTAGGAGGAGGTAGGAGGGATTGCCACACACACAGCAGGGGAACAGCTGACGTTACTGAACCCCAATAACAGAGGAGGGACTGTTGACTGTGCGTACAGCACTTCTGGACGGCAACTGGCGGTGTTGGAGCCCAGGGACGGGTGGAGGAGGAGGAGGTTGGAGGAGGTAGGAGGGATTGCCACACACACAGCAGGGGAACAGCTGACGTTACTGAACCCCAATAACAGAGGAGGGACTGTTGACTGTGCGTACAGCACTTCTGGACGGCAACTGGCGGTGTTGGAGCCCAGGGACGGGTGGAGGAGGAGGAGGTTGGAGGAGGTAGGAGGGATTGCCACACACACAGCAGGGGAACAGCTGACGTTACTGAACCCCAATAACAGAGGAGGGACTGTTGACTGTGCGTACAGCACTTCTGGACGGCAACTGGCGGTGTTGGAGCCCAGGGGCAGGTGGAGGAGGAGGAGGTTGGAGGAGGTAGGAGGAGGTAGGAGGGATTGCCACACACACAGCAGGGGAACAGCTGACGTTACTGAACCCCAATAACAGAGGAGGGACTGTTGACTGTGCGTACAGCACTTCTGGACGGCAACTGGCGGTGTTGGAGCCCAGGGACGGGTGGAGGAGGAGGAGGTTGGAGGAGGTAGGAGGGATTGCCACACACACAGCAGGGGAACAGCTGACGTTACTGAACCCCAATAACAGAGGAGGGACTGTTGACTGTGCGTACAGCACTTCTGGACGGCAACTGGCGGTGTTGGAGCCCAGGGACAGGTGGAAAAGCAGAGGAACACAATGTAGGCCGAAGCCTGAGAAAGTCGAAAGGGAACCTTTAACCCCCCCCCAAGGCGTTTGTAGCTGAAAGAGCCAGCTTGTGCAGCACAAAAGATGCAAAAGGAAAAGGTGGCTCTTTTCATCATGCTCCTTGCAAACACAGAACTAAACACTTATAAAATGTGTCCCCTGCAACCGTAAAACCGTCCCGGAGGTGGGACTTTCCTTCGTAATGTGACGCAGCCCAGCCGTCATTCCTACCCCCCCGGCGCCGCGCACCGGCTCCTCAGCGTTGTTTTATTCCGTCAAGGAGCCTGCGCTGTTATGTTATCCCGTGGCCAGGCACACTTAGCGCTGCCCGTCTTCTGGCATCATTTGGTGTCTGGATGGCTGCGCCTGTGCGGCCGCGCTGGCAGAGAGCCCGCCTCGCAGTGTCTTCTGATTTAATCCCACTGGGGGCCTGGGATCCATGGACATGCGCACTGCATATCTGAACCTCCACCTCTCACTCATCTCCCTATGGCTTCTTCAGACTGTGCGGTGTCACGGCCGTGGCATGCTGTTAGGGACCAGCTGACACCGAACAGTCTGAAGAAGCCATAGGGAAATGAGTGAGAGGTGGAGGTTCAGATATGCACTGCGCATGTCCATGGATCCCAGGCCCCCAGTGGGATTAAATCAGAAGACACTGCGAGGCGGGCTCTCTGCCAGCGCGGCCGCACAGGCGCAGCCATCCAGACACCAAATGATGCCAGAAGACGGGCAGCGCTAAGTGTGCCTGGCCACGGGATAACATAACAGCGCAGGCTCCAGGACGGAATAAAACAACGCTGAGGAGCCGGTGCGCGGCGCCGGGGGGGTAGGAATGACGGCTGGGCTGCGTCACATTACGAAGTAAAGTCCCACCTCCGGGACGGTTTTACGGTATCAGTGGACACATTTTATAAGTGTTAAGTTCTGCGTGTGCAAGGAGCTAAACAAAAATAGCTACCTTTTCCTTGGGCAGCATTACTGCTGCACAAGGTGGCTCTTTCAGTAACAAACGCCTTGGGGGGGGGGGGACAGATTCCCTTACATTTCAGTTGTTGTGTCAGCGTGGCGGTCGCATGACACATTGCCGGCTACACAGCTGGGGATCAGCTGACATTACTGAAACCCAATAACACTGGGTCGTATGTTTTGACTGTGCAGACGGCACGTCTGAGCCTCAACTGGCGGTGTTGGAGCCCAGGAATTTAAGTTCAGGTGGTAGAAAGATGAACACAACAGGAGACCTGGATAACGTATACAGTGACCTAATTATTCAATCAGGAGGAGGAGTGGCAAATTCCGGCGAGATCCAGGCCTTGTTCATTTTCAGGAAAGTAAGCCGGTCAACGTTATCGGAGGATAGTCGCATGCGACGGTCAGTTAGTACACCACCTGCAGCACTAAAGACACGTTCCGATAATACACTGGCCGCAGGGCAAGACAGCACCTCCAATGCATACTGGCTTAGCTCTGGCCATGTATCCAGCTTTGAGACCCAAAACTTGAAAGGGGAAGAGCCGTCTGGGAGTACAGCAAGAGGGCAAGACATGTAGTCTGTCACCATCTGACGGAACCGTTGCCTCCTGCTGACTGGAGCCGTCTGTGATGGTGTAGACTTTTGTGGCGGGCACAGAAAACTGTGCCACAGTTCGGCCATACTGGTCTTGCCTTGGGCAGAGGCACTGCTTCTGCTCCCTCTTTGTGCAGAGCCTCCACCACGGCCTGGACGCACTGAGCTGCTTTGGAATGCACTAGCAGCACTTCTCTCAGTTGGAATGGAGAAGATGATGGAATTGACCAGTGTGTCTTGGTACTCCCGCATTTTTCGCTCCCGGTTCAACGGTGTGATGAGGCTTTCTACGTTGTCCCGGTAGCGAGGATCGAGGAGGGTGAACACCCAATAATCAGACATGTTGAGAATGTGGGCGATGCGGCGGTCGTTTCTCAGGCACTGCAGCATGTAATCCACCATGTGCTGCAGACTGCCAACTGCCCAAGAAACGCTGTCCCCTGCTGGAGGCGTGATCTCTGCCCGCTCGTCATCACCCCACCCTCGCTGTACACACTGAGTACTGGACAATTGTGTAACTCCCTCCTCTGGACGGATGTCTTCCTCCTCCATTGACTCCTCCTCATCCTCCTCACAAACGGTCCCCTGCCTACGCGTTTGTGAGGAACCACGTGGCGCTGACTGTCCAGAAGATGATGGAAATGGTGAATCCTCATCCTCCACCTCTTCCACAACATCATCCCTTAGCGCTTGCAGTGATTTTTCAAGCAGGCAGATAAGGGGGACAGTCATGCTGACTAGTGCATCATCTGCACTCGCCATCCGCGTGGAATAATCAAAGGGACGCAAAACCTGGCAGACGTCATTCATAGTGGCCCACTCTGTGGTTGTGAAGTCTGTACGGCGCTGACTGCGACTTTTTTGCGCCTGAAGCAGCTGGTACTCCATTACAGCTTGCTGCTGCTCACACAACCGCTCCAACATATGTAACGTGGAATTCCACCTGGTAGGTAGGTCACATATGATGCGATGTTCCGGCAGGCGGTGTCGGCGCTGCAGAGCCGCAATGCGCGCTTTTGCCGTGCTGGAACGCCGCAAGTGAGCACACTCTAGGCGGACCTTGTGCAGCAGTGCATCAAGATCCGGATAGTCCCTCAAAAAGCTCTGCACGACCAAATTGAGCACATGTGCCAGACATGGGATGTGAGTGAGGTTGCCGAGGCCCAGAGCTGCCACCAGATTTCGGCCATTATCACACACTACCATGCCTGGCTGGAGATTCGCTGGCACAAACCACACATCGCTCTCCTGCTTGATGGCATTCCAGAGCTCCTGCGCTGTGTGGCTACGATTCCCCAAGAAAATTAATTTCAAGACGGCCTGTTGACGTTTGGCCACGGCTGTGCTCATGTCGGTCGTAACAGGTACACGTTCATCACGGGTCCATGTGGAGGTGGACTGTGACGGCTCCTGCAGCGATGATTCTGAGGAACTGGTGTAAGAGGAGGAGTCAATGCGTACAGAATGGATTCCTGCAATCCTTGGAGTGGGCAGGACACGTCCTGCGCCACTCGCACGGTCTGTACCCGGCTCAACGACATTAACCCAATGGGCAGTGAGGGAAAGGTATCGCCCCTGTCCATGTTGACTGGTCCACGCATCGGTGGTGAGGTGGACCTTGCTACTGACGGCGTTCAGTAGCGCGTGTTTTATGTGTCCCTCCACATGCTTCTGCAGGGCAGGGACGGCTTGCCTGCTGAAGTAAAAGCGGCTGGGCACTTTGTACTGTGGGACTGCCAATGACATGAAGTCACGGAAGCTGTCAGTCTCCACCAGCCTGAATGACAGCATTTCCAGTGACAGAAGTTTGGCAATGCCTGCAGTCAGAGCCTGTGCTCGTGGGTGGTTTGACGAGAAAGGCCGCCTTTTCTCCCATGCCTGTACTACCGATGGCTGTAGACTGGGCTGGGAGTGTGTGGATGACTGGGAAAGTGGCGCTGCGGGTGGAATTACAGCGGGTCTCTGGACAACAGGGGCAGAGGTTCTTCCACGGCGATCCTGGGAGGACGCCGAACCAGCTGCGTGTGAGGTAGAGGAAGAGGCAACACGAGCTGAAGAGGTGGTAGCTGCCGCTGTTGGTTGGCCTACCTCTTCAGTGTGTTTTTCTAACTCCGCCGGGTGCCTGTTGCGCACATGTTTCCACATGTTGGAGGTATTGAGGTTGCTGACATTTCGACCTCTTTTGACTTTTTGATGACACACGTTGCATCTGACATAGCAAATGTCATCTGCAACTGTGTCAAAAAAGGACCAGGCACTGCAAGTCTTGGGAGCGCCCTTTTTGGCTTTTGGAAGAGACATGCTCCTAACGGGTGCCAAAGCGGAGGCTGCAGGATCCGCAGTCTTCCCCCTCCCTCTCCCTCTTTGGGCCGTACGGGGAATCTCTTCCTCAGAGCTGCTCCCACCACCTTCCTGTCCCTCACGCCAAGATGGGTCGAGGACCTCATCATCTACACTACCCTCTGCCCCCAACTGCTCCTCCTGGGTAGTCTCAGCAGCAGAGCACGCACCAGTAAGTGGCACCTGAGTGTCATCATCAGCTGATGCGGCCTGCGATGTGGTGACCGGAGCCACTGGCCCACCCGCCTCTTCAGAGGAAGACAGAAAAAGCTGTTGGGCATCACTGCACCCTGCCTCTTCTTCCATTTCTCCAATGCTGCTTGGCTGGCCCCCTGTTTCCAAGCCAAGAGATTCAGAGAACAGAAGTAGAGACGGCTCCTGTCCTGGGCTCTCTGTCTGCCTGGGCAATTTGGCAGGTGGTGAAGAGACAGATGGCTGCTCTCCAGTGCTCTGTGTCTGAGAGGATGTGGCACTAATGGAAGTTGATGCATTAGCTGCCATCCATCCGACAACAGCTTCAATTTGTTCTTCACGCAGCAGCGGTGTACGGCGCTCGGACACAAAGCTTCGCATGAACGACTGTTGCCTGGTGAAAGTGGGTGCTGATGAGTCACCGGTGCCCGCAGCAGGCACAGAATCCCCACGTCCCCTCCCTGCTCCGCGACGGCTCCCACGCCCCCGTGCCTTACTCACTGCCTTCTTCATCTTGGTTGACTGATAAAGATAAGCAGAAAAGTACTAACGGATTTGTGTGCTTATTCCTGAGCAACTCCTCCTAACAGGTATAAGAAGCACTAATTATCTAAAGTGTGGACTAGACACAAATATGAGCTAATGTGGCCTACAGAAATGTAAAGTGGTGTAACTGGTGTGTTTGGTGAACTTTATTATTTATTTATTTTTTGGGGGCTGAACTGACAACAGATAGAGCTGCAGTCACACGGAGACCGTGCAGACAGACGTAAACGGCGCTACAAGGCCCAAAAACCCTCCTCTACTTTATCCTATGTAGTGTTTTTCCACAAATTAGCTGGAGACGGGTGGAAAGACACTAATAGGATTTTTTTGAATAAATTAGCAGCAGACTACACTATTTTGAAAAAAAAGAAAATTGATTTGGCGGTATGACGCAGTGAAAAACCCTGAGCTGGAGACAACCAGGCTATAGCTGCTCACAGATTACAGGGCGAGCTGCAGTCACACGGAGACCGTGCAGACAGCCGTAAACGGCGCTGCAAGGCCCAAAAACCCTCCTCTACTTTATCCTATGTAGTGTTTTTCCACAAATTAGCTGGAGACGGGTGGAAAGACACTAATAGGATTTTTTTAAATTAATTAGCAGCAGACTACACTACTTTGAAAAAAAAGAAAATTGATTTGGCGGTATGACGCAGTGAAAAACCCTGAGCTGGAGACAACCAGGCTATAGCTGCTCACAGATTACAGGGCGAGCTGCAGTCACACGGAGACCGTGCAGACAGCCGTAAACGGCGCTGCAAGGCCCAAAAACCCTCCTCTACTTTATCCTATGTAGTGTTTTTCCACAAATTAGCTGGAGACGGGTGGAAAGACACTAATAGGATTTTTTTAAATTAATTAGCAGCAGACTACACTACTTTGAAAAAAAAGAAAATTGATTTGGCGGTATGACGCAGTGAAAAACCCTGAGCTGGAGACAACCAGGCTACAGCTGCTCACAGATTACAGGGCGAGCTGCAGTCACACGGAGACCGTGCAGACAGCCGTAAACGGCGCTGCAAGGCCCAAAAACCCTCCTCTACTTTATCCTATGTAGTGTTTTTCCACAAATTAGCTGGAGACGGGTGGAAAGACACTAATAGGATTTTTTTAAATTAATTAGCAGCAGACTACACTACTTTGAAAAAAAAGAAAATTGATTTGGCGGTATGACGCAGTGAAAAACCCTGAGCTGGAGACAACCAGGCTACAGCTGCTCACAGATTACAGGGCGAGCTGCAGTCACACGGAGACCGTGCAGACAGCCGTAAACGGCGCTGCAAGGCCCAAAAACCCTCCTCTACTTTATCCTATGTAGTGTTTTTCCACAAATTAGCTGGAGACGGGTGGAAAGACACTAATAGGATTTTTTTGAATAAATTAGCAGCAGACTACACTACTTGGGAAAAAAAAAAAAAAAAGGAACAGTATGAGGCAATGAACCACCCTCCCTGAACTGAATACAACCAACTATGGATGGCCTATGTGGCTGCACTCAGACTGGAGACTGGGCTGCACTCACACACACACACACACAGACCCTGCAGATCGCTGTGAAAACAGCGCTACAAGGCAAAAGCAAGGTGAATAGTAGGTGAACACAGCGGTTGCTAAATTAGCCTTTGGAAAGCACAAAGAAGCAAATCGCTATCTCTAAACTGTCCCTCAGTCAGCAAACAGCGTCCTGTCACTAACTGAATTCACAGCAGAGTGATCGCAAAATGGCGCCAGCGACTTTTAAACTGCATCATGACATCATTACACCAGCCAATCACAGCCTTGCCAGTAGTTTCATGCCCTCCATGCTAAACAGGATGTGCCCACACTTGGAATCAATCTCATTGGCTGAATTTCTGCTTTTTGAATCTTAGAACTTCCGATTCCGGTATCCGATACGCGGCAAGTATCGGAATCCCGGTATCGGAATTCCGATACCGCAAGTATCGGCCGATACCCGATACTTGCGGTATCGGAATGCTCAACACTAGTTATAGGTAATGATTAGTGTTGAGCGAGTGTGCTCGTTTCTCAGGTTTTCCGAACATGCTCTGGTGTTCTCCGAGTATTTTGGCGGCGTGCTCGTAGATTATTTTTGCCTCCCCGCAGCTGCATGATTTGCGGCTGTTAGACAACCTGAATACATGCAGGGATTGCCCATTTGTTAGGGAATCCCCACATGTATTCAGGCTGTCTAGCTGCCACAAATCATGCAGCTGCTGAAAATCAAACATAATATACAAGCACACCCAAGATACTCGGAGAACACCCGAGCATGTTCGGAAAACTCGAGTAACGAGCACACTCGCTCATCACTAGTAACAATCCAATTTGTTGTCTGTTCTTTCCATGTTATTTCTAGGAGAAATGTAGAATGTGTACAGAGAATCAAAGAAAAGTTGTGAATATGTTATAAACAGTGATTTCTACCAAACAAAAGGTTTATGACTACATCATGGGCTATAAAATGAAAATTGCATATATGATTGATTTAAAAAAAAACTCTACAACTTGTCTGTGTGACATAAAGGGTTCTAGATGTTAGAAGATCCTTAAGCTAAAAGGAGATTGGTCAGCTCTAGAAATGTCTGGCATTAAATTAGCCAGAGTTTAGACAAGCTGACCATGGTCGTTTACTGCCAATTGATATATGAACTGATCAGTGGTCATTAAAAGAACCACTTCAGTGTTTTTTTTTATTTTGCTCCTGGAGTGGTGCTTAAAATCTAAGTCCCATGCCCCCTGTCTGATTCTAGGATCTGAAGAGTTTGTTGCCAACTATTGAAAATGTCAATCCAAAGAAATTAATAAACTTCTGGTTTTTATTCAACGCATTTCAAAGTGACAGGCACTGTGATTGTTTCAAAATGACAGGCACTGTTTTTTCCTTCCTGAAGAAGTGCCTGTCATTTTGAAACGCGTTCAATAAAAACCACAAGATAATACATGTCATTGGATTAATGTCTTCAATAATCAGCAGCGCGGGATCCAGATCCTGATATTCATCGGTTTTGACAAAACATGGATCTGCAGCAGCTCAACATCAGCTTAAAAAACATAATACTACTGATCAGGTTAGTACAATCTGATAAGAAATACTTAGAGTAGGGAAAATAAGTATTTGTACACTGGTGATTTTGCAAGTTTTCCCACTTACAAAGAATGGTCTGTAATTTTTTTTATTATAGTTACACTTCAACTGTGAGAGTCAGAATCTAAACAAAAAACAAACAAACAGAAAATCACATGTTAGGGCTAGCAGAACGCACCGAGTAAATATATAGATAGTATATGTGCATTCGCAGCCCGGGGTCTACCGTGCAGGAGTGGAACCTGCTGCTAGTAAATGGCGGCACTATATGGCGGTACTACACCTGAATAGACACGGTTACCGTCACCCGGTCTGTATAGGAGTGAACTCTGTTGCTTCACAGAATCGCCAGGATTAAAGGTAACGCTGTACCCTTTTAGCATTCACAGGGCGCAGCAATTAGATACTAGTGGGATCCCTGCAACTCACCCCCACTATGCTGGTGGTTGATCCCGCTCTGACCCTCTGTGGCTTTTGAACCCACACCTGAGTACGCCATGAGTCAGATGCTGGGATCAAACAGGAGTTCCTACCCTACACTGACGGATTGTCAGGAGACGCTAAAGATAGCCGCACAGAGTGAATACAGTACCGCAGCGGCTGTCACTGCAGGATAGATGCAGTATATTTTGTGCCTGGCGCTAGATAGCTGCAACACTCGCGGGCATTCAACAACTCTAGGGATGGGAATGATTCGGAGCTTTCACCAGAAAAGGCATACAGTGGGGCAAAAAAGTATTTAGTCAGTCAGCAATAGTGCAAGTTCCACCACTTAAAAAGATGAGAGGCGTCTGTAATTTACACCATAGGTAGACCTCAACTATGGGAGACAAACTGAGAAAAAAAAATCCAGAAAATCACATTGTCTGTTTTTATATCATTTTATTTGCATATTATGGTGGAAAATAAGTATTTGGTCAGAAACAAACAATCAAGATTTCTGGCTCTCACAGACCTGTAACTTCTTCTTTAAGAGTCTCCTCTTTCCTCCACTCATTACCTGTAGTAATGGCACCTGTTTAAACTTGTTATCAGTATAAAAAGACACCTGTGCACACCCTCAAACAGTCTGACTCCAAACTCCACTATGGTGAAGACTAAAGAGCTGTCAAAGGACACCAGAAACAAAATTGTAGCCCTGCACCAGGCTGGAAAGACTGAATCTGCAATAGTCAACCAGCTTGGAGTGAAGAAATCAACAGTGGGAGCAATAATTAGAAAATGGAAGACATTCAAGACCACTGATAATCTTCCTCGATCTGGGGCTCCACGCAAAATCCCACCCCGTGGGGTCAGAATGATCACAAGAACGGTGAGCAAAAATCCCAGAACCACGCGGGGGGACCTAGTGAATGAACTGCAGAGAGCTGGGACCAATGTAACAAGGCCTACCATAAGTAACACACTACGCCACCATGGACTCAGATCCTGCAGTGCCAGACGTGTCCCACTGCTTAAGCCAGTACATGTCTGGGCCCGTCTGAAGTTTGCTAGAGAGCATTTGGATGATCCAGAGGAGTTCTGGGAGAATGTCCTATGGTCTAATGAAACCAAACTGGAACTGTTTGGTAGAAACACAACTTGTCGTGTTTGGAGGAAAAAGAATACTGAGTTGCATCCATCCAACACCATACCTACTGTAAAGCATGGTGGTGGAAACATCATGCTTTGGGGCTGTTTCTCTGCAAAGGGGCCAGGACGACTGATCCGGGTACATGAAAGAATGAATGGGGCCATGTATCATGAGATTTTGAGTGCAAACCTCCTTCCATCAGCAAGGGCATTGAAGATGAAACGTGGCGGGGTCTTTCAACATGACAATGATCCAAAGCACACCGCCAGGGCAATGAAGGAGTGGCTTCGTAAGAAGCATTTCAAGGTCCTGGAGTGGCCTAGCCAGTCTCCAGATCTCAACCCTATAGAAAACCTTTGGAGGGAGTTGAAAGTCCGTGTTGCCAAGCGAAAAGCCAAAAACATCACTGCTCTAGAGGAGATCTGCATGGAGGAATGGGCCAACATACCAACAACAGTGTGTGGCAACCTTGTGAAGACTTACAGAAAACGTTTGACCTCTGTCGTTGCCAACAAAGGATATATTACAAAGTATTGAGATGAAATTTTGTTTCTGACTAAATACTTATTTTCCACCATAATATGCAAATAAAATGATAAAAAAACAGACAATGTGATTTTCTGGATTTTTTTTCCTCAGTTTGTCTCCCATAGTTGAGGTCTACCTATGATGTAAATTACAGACGCCTCTCATCTTTTTAAGTGGTGGAACTTGCACTATTGCTGACTGACTAAATACTTTTTTGCCCCACTGTACATCCACAAATACTGAATTATACTAGCGCATGGCCGTGCGGCCATGTGAACCTTTTATAGAGGAAGCTGTCCAGGACCTTCCTAGTGGTCAAATAGGAGCAGCTACAGGACCTGAGCATGTGACCCCCAACCTCCAATGAGAGGTCGTCCCTTGGGCATGCTCAGTAGAGGAAAAGCAGGACTTAGTCCCAGGAGCGTCTGCTCGCCGCTGAACAGCGCTGGTTACAATGGCTGAGCCTGGAAGATCAGCAGTAACCAAGCGCACAGTATCTGACTGAGTCAGATGCTGGGACCGATGTCTCTGCTGAGCAGGCTCCAACGCAGCTGAAGAAGAATGGGAGACCGCAGCAGAGGTGGCTCAAGATTCCCCCTGTGCAGCGGCGGGAACTCGACACCTAACATTACCCCCCTCCTAGGGCCCCCCTCCTTGGGCCTTGCTACGCTCGAAGGCAGCAATGAGTTGCGGAGCCCGAATGTGCTCAGCAGACTCCCAGGACCTGTCCTCTGGGCCATATTCCTTCCAATCCACCAAATAAAATTTTTTGCCACGTATCACCTTACACCCCAAGATAGCGTTCACCTCATAATCATCCATAGATGAACCCGATGTCCCGGCAGATGACTCAGAAAACCAGAACATGTGAACGGGCTTAAGAAGAGACACATGAAAGGTGTTGGTGATACCTAGGCGTGGAGAAAGGGCCAGACGGTAGACCACAGGGTTAACCTGTTCCAGGACTTTGAAGGGACCCAAGTAGCAAGGTGCAAACTTAGTGTACTCAACTCGCAGCCTGATGTTATGGGCGGAGAGCCACACTAAGTCGCCAGGAGCAAAGGTTGGAGCGGGGCACCAATGTGCATCATTGGACCTCATTCTCCCCTTGGAAGCCTGGATGGCATCCTGAGTGCAGTCCCAAATGTCACGTGCCTCCACAGCCCAGTCTGCCACCCTGGAGTCTGCAGAAGACCTGAGCATAGACACAGGAACCCACGGATGCTGGCCATAGTTAAGTAGGAATGGGGTCTGTCCAGTGGAGTCAGCTACGGCATTGTTTAGTGCAAACTCTGCCCACAGTAGCAAGGATGCCCAGTCATCCTTCCTAGCAGAAACAAAATGTCACAGATATGTGACCAAGGTCTGGTTGGCCCTCTCTACCAACGCATTTGTCTCGGGATCGTATGCTGAAGAGAGGTTCAGATCGATGCTGAGAGCTCTCTCCAGAACTGAGACGCAAACTGGGGACCCCGTCACTGACAATTTTGTCCGGCATACTGTGTAGGCAGAAAATGTGTTTAATAAACAACGCTGCCAAGGCCCGTGCAGAAGGTAGCCGTGGAGGAGGCACCAAGTGCACTTTAGACCAAATGGTCTAAATTTAGAAAAATGGTTGGTGATTACCCAAATGATGGTGCAGCCACGGGACTTGGGTAAGCCCACCACAAAATCCATCCCAACCATCTCCCAGGGCCTGTCTGCCACCGGCAGGGGGTAAAGTAACCCAGCTGGCCGTTGTGGAGGAGACTTATTCTTGGCGCAGGATACACACGTCCGAATATAGTCTCCAATGTCACGGGCCATATGCGGCCACCAGTACGTCCTCGCCAGAAGCTCAGATGTCCTTTTGGTCCCAAAGTGTTCACCTACCCAGGATGAGTGAGCCCAAGAAAGGACCTCCAGTTGCAAATTTGATGGCACAAAAGTCTTGCCCGGGGGCACAGACTCTAGTGAAACCGGAGCCACGGTCCTCACACTCTCAGAAGGGACAACAAGCCAAGGTTCCTCCTCCGCTGATGACACTACGGAGTGTGAGAGAGCGTCGGCATGAATGTTCTTCTCCCTGGAGAGAAAATGTAGGGTGAAATGGAATCAGGAGAAGAACAGAGACCATCTGGCCTGATGAAAATTTAGCAGCTGGGCAGTATGTATATAGACCAAATTCTTGTGGTCGGTGTAAACTTGGAAGGGAAAACGAGCCCCCTCCAGGAGGTGTTTCCACTCCAAGAAAGCCAACTTCATGGCTAGCCACTCCCTGTCCCTGATGGAATAATTCCTCTCCGCTGGTGTGAAGGTCTTGGAGAAGAAGGAGCAAGGATGCTTCCGACCTTGAGTATCCTTCTGGAAGAGGACTGCTCCAGCACCGAAGGAAAATGCATCCACCTCCATAATAAAAGGTTTATCAACATCGGGGTGATGTAAAATGGGAGCGCTAGCGAAGTGTGACTTAATTGAGAGAAAGGCTCTGGAAACCTCCTCTGACCACAATTTGGGATTTGCTCCCTTTTTGGAGAGGGCAACCAAGGGAGCTACCAAAGTTGAGAAGTGAGGAATGAACTGGCGATAGTAATTAATGAACCCCATAAAGCGCTGCACTACTTTGAGAGAATGGGCCAGTCCATCAAAGCCTGTAGCTTGGCAGGATCCATAGCCAATCCCTGGGTGGAGATGATATAGCCAAGGAAAGGCAAGGACTCCTGCTCAAACACACAGTTTTCCATCTTGGCGTAGAGGGAATTTGCCCGTAGGAGGTTGAAGACTTTGCAAACATCTCTCCGGTGGGAGTCTATATCTGGAGAGTAGATGAGAATATCATCCAGATAGACTACGACCGAGGTGGAAAGCATATCCCGGAAGATATCATTCACAAAGTCTTGGAAAATGGCAGGGGCATTACAGAGCCCGAAGGGCATTACCAGTTATTCATAGTGCCCGTCCCTGGTGTTAAATGCCATCTTCCATTCGTCCCTCTCACAGATGCGAATCAGGTTGTAAGCACCCCGCAGATCTAGTTTAGTAAATACCCTCGCTCCCCGCAACCTGTCATATAGCTCTGATATCAGAGGGACAGGGTATTTATTGTTAACGGTGATGGCGTTAAGACCCCTGTAATCAATGCATGGAAGTAGTTCTCCGTTCTTCTTCTGCACGAAGAAGACCGCAGCAGAGGTGGCTCGAGATTCCCCCTGTGCAGAGGCAGGAACTCGACACCTAACATCACATTGAATGATTTGTAACCCCTTCATGACCTTGGGATTTTCCATTTTTCCGTGTTCGTTTTTCGCTCCCCTCCTTCCCAGAGCCATAACTTTTTTCCGTCAATATGGCTATGTGAGGGCTTATTTTTTGTGGGACGAGTTTTACTTTTGAATTACATCATTGGTTTTACCATGTCGTGTACTAGAAAACGGGAAAAAAATATTTCAAGTGCTGTGAAATTGCAAAAAAAGTGCAATCCCACACTTGTTTTTTGTTTGGCTATTTTGCTAGGTTCACTAAATGCTAAAACTGACCTGCCATTTTGATTTTCCAGGTCATTACGAGTTCATAGACACCAAACATGTCTAGGTTCTTTTTTATCTAAGTGGTGAAAAAAAATTCCAAACTTTGCTAAAAAAAAAAAGCGCCATATTCCGATACCGCAGCGTCTCCATCTTTTGTGATCTGGGATCGGGTGAGGGCTTATTTTTTGTGTGCCAAGCTGATGTTTTTAATGATACTATTTTGGTGCAGATACGTTCTTCTGATCGCCTGTTATTGCATTTTAATGCAATGTCGCGGTGAACAAAAAAACGTAATTCGGGTGTTTCAAATTCTTTTCTCGCTACGCTGTTTAGTGATCAGGTTAATCCTTTTTTTATTGATAGATCGGGCAAGTCTGAACGCGACGATACCAAATATGTGTATATTTGATTTTTTTACTTGTTTTATTTTGAATGGGGTGAAAGGTGGGTGATTTAAACTTTTATTTTTTTATTTTTTTCATATTTTTTAAACATTTTTTTTTTACTTTTGCCATGCTTCAATAGCCTCCATGCTAGAAGCTGGCATAACTGGATCTGCTCAGATACATAGGAGCAATTATCAGATCGCTCCTATGTAGCTGAATTACAGGCTTTCTATGAGCGCCGACCACGGGGTAGTGCTCACAGCAAGCCGGCATCAACAACCATAGAGGTCTCAAGAAGACCTCAGGTTGTCATGCCGATGCATCGCTGACCCCCAATCATGTGACGGGGGTCGGCGATGCGCTCATTTCCGGCTTGATGGCTGGAGCGGTAGTTAAATATCGCTGTCAGCGTTTGACAGCGGCGGGTGGATCGCGATTCCACCCGTTGCAATTGCGGGCACATGTCAGCTGTTCAAAACACCTCCCCCCCGGAGCCCGCATCAAAGCAGGGGATCTGACCTCGGACGTACTATCCCAACCGAGGTCAGAAAGGGGTTAACAAATTACATTGCCTTTTATTGCATGAAGTAAGTATTTGATCACCTACTAAGTGGCAAGAATTCTGGCTCTCACAGACCTGTTACTTTTTCTTTAAGTAGCCCTCCTACTTTGCACTCATTGCCTGTATTAATTGTACCTGTTTGAACTCGTTACCTGTATAAAAGACACCTGTCCACACACACAATCAATCACACTCCAACCTCTCCACCATGGCCATGACAAAAGAGCTGAATAAGGACACCAGGGACAAAACTATAGACCTGTACAAATCTGGGAGGGGCTACAGGACAATAGGCAATTTTTGTTCTAAAATTTTGTGACATAAAGTGTTCTCAAGCCTTTTTCTCCCAGCTTTAACAAAGAGGTTAGGGTGAGGGAGTGGCATCCCTCGCTCATCAAACTCATGACTAGTGGCATCATTCCTTACATTACAAATCTTACTGCAGTCAACTACTGGAGTAAGATTTGTGACGAAGCCCACACAGAGGCGAACATCATTCCTAAGACCGAGCAGATTCATTAAGAGGCATGTGTCTCTTAATGAATTAGAAACGTTTAACTCTAGCATGCTCCCTCAATAAGGTTTGGCGTTAACAACGCTGGTCTTGATAAATTGTGCCCATCAAGTTCTCGGTATCAAATTAATTGTTCACATAGGATGATGCACCACCTAGAACGCTGATTTATAAACATGATTAAAAATCATTTCACTCATCGAAAGAGTGTTTTTCTTCATCAATTGATTTCTGGCCTTTTTAGCTAAACCGTTAATTGTGGAAATGCACCATAATGTTTAGCGACCTGTCTAAATGGGATTTTAGTAAGTTATCCCCATTTAAAACATTGCACTCTTTATTAAGTCAAGCACTCATATGTATGGAGTTATCAGATGACTGTAAGGTGAACAAGCGTTCCACTGATAGCTAAAGTGTATGGCCACATTTTTTTATCTTTTTCAGACACTGTTCGAATCTGTGATCAGTTCTACAGTCAGCTTCAGATGAGTTGTTCCTTAGTGGATTTTATGCATACTGTTCTGTCTGACATTCCATTATCATGAAGTGTCAGGTTTTATTGGAGTATCCTCTGATTTGCTTTCACTTTCTAAAAACAGACAGGTAGGTTTAATTGATAATGTAGAAGATCGAACACAGTGTGCAAAATTTAAGAATTGAATATTTGTTCCTCTGGACAAAGGGACTGACATGAGAGGTAGAGAATGAGCGAACTTGTTCGGAAAATATTCACCAATCTCGAATTCTGTACGAACACCGCACATTCAAATTCATGTTCAGATTCCTGAGCATTTTGCTCAAAATTAGCAAAATTCGGCCAAAGTTCAGTAAATGATTGAGTTTCCACTAATGCTTTTGTTAGGACTTTGGCTATGATAGTGTTGCTGTATGATGATCAGGGAGAGAGGGGCATGTTTGATGAGTGGAGGGAGTAGGGAGAGATCAGAGGAGTGATGGACTGTTTTTTTTTTTAATTAACTTAATGTGTGTAGATTCCAGCAGCCAATAAGGGCACTGAAACAATCCACAATGTCCAGACACAAGGGCTTGTGTCTTTGGCCTCCGATGTCACATGTTCCTCTCCATATAAAAAGTGAACACGTGGCTTCAGCGCCATTTTCTCACTGCAATAGCATAGTGAGGCTGCTGCTTCAAGTTGTCAGATAGTTAGCTTGGCGGTTTATTCTCAGCTAGTTCAGATAGATAGGATCCTGTGTCAAACCAACCTTCCAGCATATAAATCTGTAGTGCTAATCGTGAGATCCAGCCACCAGTTCACATTTCAGCATATCAATCCTTTGTGTTAATTATGTGGTCCAGCCACCAGTCCACATTTCAGCGTACAAATCTTTTGTGCTAATTCTTTGGTCCCGCCACCAGTCCACATTTCAGAATCTAAATCCTTTGTGCTTAATGTGTGGTCTAGCCACCATTCTACCTTTCAGCATATAAATCTTTTGTGCTATTTCTTTGGTCCAGCCACACTATCTCAGCCAGTAAATACTAGTTGTTAATTTAGTGACAGGTGACTGACAGGTCTTTGCCTAGGTTTGTCCAACAGCTGGCTAAAAGAGGGGAAGGATAAATCCAACATAAGTGAGAAAAAGGTCACGGTGGAATGGAAAACAGGTTTGGTGTTCGAGGTGTACGTGGGGTAGGTGGTAATGTTACTTAAGCTCTACTGAACAAACACCAGCTTGTCCTATCCAAAGACAAGTGACAACTAGTGTTGAGCGATACCTTCCGATATTCGAAAGCATCGGTATTGGATTGGATCGGCCGATACCGGCAAAATATCGGATCTCGCCGATACCGATACCGATACCCGATACCAATACAAGTCAATGGGACACAAATATCGGAAGGTATCCTGGATGGTTCCCAGGGTCTGAAGGAGAGGAAACTCTCCTTCAGGCCCTGGGATCCATATTCATGTAAAAAATAAAGAATAAAAATAAAAAATATGGATATACTCACCCCTCCGGCGGACCCTGGACCTTAGTGATGTAACCGGCAGCCTCCGTTCCTAAGAATGCAGAGTGAAGGACCTTCGATGACGTCGCGGCTTGTGATTGGTCGCGTGACCACTCATGTGACCGCTCACACGACCAATCACAAGCCGCGACGTCATCGCAGGTCCTACACTCACTGCATTCTTAGGAACGGAGGCTGCCAGTTACACCACTAAGGTCCAGGGTCCGCCGGAGGGGTGAGTATATCCATATTTTTTATTTTTATTCTTTATTTTTTACATGAATATGGATCCCAGGGCCTGAAGGAGAGTCTCCTCTCCTCCAGACCCTGGGAACCATACACTGGGAACTTCCGATTCCAATTTCCGATATCACAAAAATATCGGAACTCGGTATCAGAATTCCGATACAGCAAATATCGGCCGATACCCGATACTTGCGGTATCGGAATGCTCAACACTACTGACAACTTCTCTTAGTGACCTCTCCTCTTCTTCCTCCACCTTAACATCACATACAGTAGAGTCCTCAGAGGTGGCACCCTAGTTACCTTTGTTTCTCCTAGCGTCACAACTCTTCAACCGCCCAACTGACTGTAGTGAACCATAGATGGGCCATTCTGCAGAGCTGTTCACACATTCTATTCCATGGGCATTAGAGGTTTGCTCCAAAGATTCAGTGACTCAAGATGAGGAAAGCATCAACACCAAGGACCCAAATTTTTTTCAGTTTGATCTGTGGCTTGGCAATGTAGGGTCTGAGCAGAATCCAGACCCTGGTCCTCAGCCTTAACCCCCGGGGTGGAGTCAATCCTGATGATACTCAGATACCTGAGGTGCAACAGCAGTGTACTGTGCTGTCTGGGCAGGAAGAGGAGGAGGGTGACTTTCAGGGCAAAGAGTGAAAGAACATAGAAGATGACGATTAGGTTGTAGATCCCACTTGGTATGAACCCAGAGGCAAGTAGCTGAGCAGCTCAGCAGAAGAGGTAGAGGAGGAAGATGAGGAAGTTGCGTTGCTACTTCCCGCACATAGTAATGCAACCACAGCAAGCACTGCATCCTCAGCCATGACTCAGGCTGTGGTCAGAAGCAGTCTGCTGTTTCCTCACTAGAGGCAAAAATTCCAATAATTTGACTGCTACATGCATTAACCAGCACATGCACGGTCAACATCTGGGAATCTCATTAGGCTAAAATATGGCCTAGTGGGTCTCACCAAACATCGTTTGCCCCATGAACCACATCTGCTGCTTCTTCCTCTGTCATCATGACAAATGTTATCACATAGTTCTCCGGCCACAGAACCTCCACTTGTTTACCCGCTACAGTCGGGATGAGTGAGAGACCGTCAACTGTTCCAGAAGTGGATATGCCTGCTGTTTTTGACAGATCTCAGACACCGAGCACACTGTTATGACCCCAATAGCGAGGGTCTCAGAGAAAGAAGTAAGTCTGCGACGTACAAAAATCCAGCTCATAGGGCAGTGGTAACTGGGTTGACCATATATCTACTCCTAACGCCAACACTAGCAGTAGCCGGGGAACATGCCTACGATGGTCGCTAGATGTCTCGCGCCAGCCGGAGGACTAACTACCCCTAGAAGAGGAAAACAAAGACCTCTCTTGGCTCCAGAGAATAGACCCCAAAAGTAGGATAGTAGCCCCCCACAAATAATAACGGTGAGGTAAGAGGAAATGACAAACACAGAGATGAACTAGATTTTAGCAGAGAGAGGCCCACTTACTAATAGCAGAATGTAGTAAGATAACTTATATGGTCAACAAAAACCCTATCAAAATCCACGCTGGAGATTCAAGAACCCCCGAACCGTCTAACGGCCTGGGGGGAGAACACCAGCCACCCTAGAGCTTCCAGCAAGGTCAGGAAACAGATTATATACAAGCTGGACAAAAATGCAAACAAAGACAAATAGCAAAAAGCAAGAAAGCAGACTTAGCTTAATCAAGCAGGAACCAGGATCAGTAGACAAGAGCACTACAGATTAGCTCTGATATCAACGTTGCCAGGCATTGAACTGAAGGTCCAGGGAGCTTATATAGCAACACCCCTGACCTAACGACCCAGGTGAGCATACAAGGGATGAATGACATACCCAGAGTCAAATCACTAGTAGCCACTAGAGGGAGCCAAAAGGTAAATTCACAACAGTACCCCCCCCCTTAGTGAGGGGTCATCGAACCCTCACCAAGACCACCAGGGCGATCAGGATGAGCGGCTTGAAAGGCACGAACTAAATCGGCCGCATGCACATCAGAGGCGACCACCCAGGAATTATCCTCCTGACCATAGCCCTTCCACTTGACCAGGTACTGAAGCCTCCGCCTGGAGAGACGAGAATCTAAGATCTTCTCCACCACGTACTCCAACTCGCCCTCAACCAACACCGGAGCAGGAGGCTCAGCAGAAGGAACCACAGGCACAACGTACCGCCGCAACAAGGACCTATGAAATACGTTGTGGATGGCAAACGACACAGGAAGATCCAGGCGAAATGATACAGGATTAATGATTTCCAATATCTTGTAAGGACCAATGAAGCGAGGCTTAAATTTGGGAGAGGAGACCTTCATAGGAACAAATCGAGAAGACAGCCATACCAAATCCCCAACGCGAAGTCGGGGACCCACACCGCGGCGGCGGTTGGCAAAACGCTGAGCCTTCTCCTGTGACAACTTCAAGTTGTCCACCACATGCCCCCAGATCCGCTGCAACCTATCCACCACGGAATCCACCCCAGGACAGTCAGAAGGCTCCACATGTCCCGAGGAAAAACAAGGATGGAAACCAGAGTTGCAGAAAAATGGCGAAACCAAGGTGGCGGAACTAGCCCGATTATTAAGGGCAAATTCAGCCAACGGCAAGAAGGTCACCCAATCATCCTGATCAGAAGAGACAAAACACCTCAAATAAGCCTCCAGAGTCTGATTAGTTCGCTCCGTTTGTCCGTTAGTCTGGGGATGGAAAGCGGATGAAAACGACAACTCAATGCCCATCCTACCACAAAAGGATCGCCAGAACCTGGAAACAAACTGGGATCCTCTGTCCGACACAATATTCTCAGGAATGCCGTGCAAACGAACCACGTTCTGGAAGAACACAGGAACCAGATCAGAAGAGGAGGGCAGCTTAGGCAAAGGAACCAAATGGACCATCTTGGAGAAACAATCACATATCACCCAGATGACAGACATGCCCTGAGACACCGGAAGATCAGAAATGAAATCCATAGAGATGTGTGTCCAAGGTCTCTTCGGGACAGGCAAGGGCAAGAGCAACCCGCTGGCACGAGAGCAGCAAGGCTTAGCTCGAGCACCAGTACCACAGGACTGTACAAATGACCGCACATCCCTTGACAAGGAAGGCCACCAAAAGGACCTGGCCACCAGATCTCTGGTGCCAAAAATTCCCGGGTGCCCTGCCAACACCGAGGAATGAACCTCAGAAATGACTCTGCTGGTCCATCTAGCAGGCACAAACAATCTGTCAGGTGGACAAGAGTCAGGCCTACCAGCCTGAAATCTCTGCAACACACGTCGCAGATCTGGAGAAATAGCAGACACGATAACTCCTTCCTTAAGAATACCCACAGGTTTAGCGACTCCAGGAGCATCAGGCACAAAGCTCCTAGACAGAGCGTCGGCCTTCACATTCTTAGACCCTGGTAAATACGAGACCACAAAGTCAAAACGGGAGAAAAACAATGACCAGCGGGCCTGTCTAGGATTCAGGCGTTTAGCAGACTCGAGATACATCAGATTTTTGTGATCAGTCAAGACCACCACACGATGCTTAGCACCCTCGAGCCAATGACGCCACTCCTCAAATGCCCACTTCATGGCCAACAACTCCCGATTGCCCACATCATAATTTCGCTCTGCCGGCGAAAACTTCCTAGAGAAAAAGGCACAAGGTCTCATAGTAGAGCAACCAGGGCCTCTCTGTGACAAAACGGCCCCTGCCCCAATCTCCGAAGCATCCACCTCAACCTGAAAAGGAAGTGAGATGTCAGGCTGGCACAAAACAGGCGCCGAAGTAAACCGGCGTTTTAACTCCTGGAAAGCCTCCACGGCAGCAGGAGCCCAGTTAGCTACATCAGAGCCTTTCTTGGTCATATCCGTCAGCGGTTTAACAACGCTAGAGAAATTTGCGATAAAACGACGGTAGAAGTTAGTAAAACCCAAGAACTTCTGAAGACTCTTAACTGACGAGGGTTGAGTCCAATCATGAATAGCTCGGACCTTGACTGGATCCATCTCCACAGCAGAAGGGGAAAAAATGAACCCCAAAAAGGGAACCTTCTGTACACCAAAGAGACACTTTGAGCCTTTTACAAACAAAGAATTTTCACGCAGAATCTCAAAAACCATCCTGACCTGCTCCACATGCGAGTCCCAATCATCAGAAAAAAACAGAATATCATCCAGATAAACAATCAAAAATTTATCCAGATACTTCCGGAAAATGTCATGCATGAAGGACTGAAAAACTGAAAGTGCATTAGAGAGACCGAATGGCATCACCAAGTACTCAAAATGACCTTCGGGCGTATTGAATGCGGTTTTCCATTCATCGCCCTGCCTAATGCGCACAAGGTTGTACGCACCACGAAGGTCTATCTTGGTGAACCACTTGGCACCTTTAATCCGGGCAAACAAATCTGACAACAGCGGCAAAGGATACTGAAATTTGACAGTGATCTTATTTAAAAGCCGATAGTCAATACAAGGCCTCAAAGATCCGTCCTTTTTGGCCACAAAAAAGAATCCCGCACCAAGAGGGGAAGAAGAAGGATGGATATGCCCCTTCTCAAGAGACTCCTTGATATATGAACGCATCGCGGTATGTTCAGGTACCGACAGATTAAACAGTCTCCCCTTAGGAAACTTACTGCCAGGAATCATATCTATTGCACAGTCACATTCCCTATGAGGAGGCAGTGCACTGGACTTAGACTCGCTGAAGACATCCTGATAATCAGACAAATACGCCGGAACTTCCGAAGGCGTAGAAGAAGCAATAGACAAGGGCAGGGAATCTCCATGAATTCCATGGCAGCCCCAACTTGACACTGACATAGCCTTCCAGTCCAAGACTGGATTATGGGTCTGTAACCATGGCAAACCCAAAACAACCAAATCATGCATTTTATGCAGAACAAGAAAACGTATTACCTCCCGATGTTCGGGAGTCATGCACATGGTAACCTGTGTCCAAAACTGCGGTTTATTTTTTGCCAATGGCGTAGAATCAATACCCCTAAGAGGGATAGGATTTTCCAATGGCTCAAGAACAAATCCGCAGCGCTTGGCAAATGACAGATCCATAAGGCTCAGAGCAGCACCCGAGTCCACAAACGCCATGACAGGATACGATGACAGTGAGCAAATCAAAGTTACAGATAGAATAAATTTAGGTTGCAAATTACCAATGGCGACCGGACTAACAACCTTAGTAAGACGTTTAGAGCATGCTGAGATAACATGTGTAGAATCACCACAGTAGTAACACAAGCCATTCTGGCGTCTATGAATTTTCCGCTCATTTCTAGTCAGGATTCTATCACATTGCATTAAATCAGGTGTCTGTTCAGACAACATCATGAGGGAATTAGCGGTTTTGCGCTCCCGCAACCGCCGGTCGATTTGAATAGCCAGGGCCATAGAATCATTCAGACCTGTGGGAATGGGAAAACCCACCATCACATTCTTAATGGCTTCAGAAAGGCCATTTCTAAAATTAGCAGCCAATGCACACTCGTTCCACTGGGTCAGCACGGACCATTTCCGAAATTTTTGGCAATACACTTCAGCCTCGTCCTGGCCCTGAGACATAGCCAGCAAGGCCTTTTCTGCCTGAATCTCAAGATTGGGTTCCTCATAAAGCAAACCGAGCGCCAGAAAAAACGCATCAATGTCAGCCAATGCCGGATCTCCTGGCGCCAGCGAGAAGGCCCAATCCTGAGGGTCGCCCCGTAGAAAAGAAATAACAATTTTTACTTGCTGAGCGGAGTCTCCAGATGAACAGGGTTTCAGGGACAAAAACAATTTACAATTATTCCTGAAATTTCTAAATTTAAATCGGTCTCCGGAAAACGGTTCAGGAATCGGTATCTTAGGTTCTGACATAGGACTTCTGATAAAATAATCTTGTATGCCCTGCACACGAGCAGCAAGCTGGTCCACACTTGTAATCAAGGTCTGGACATTCATGTCTGCAGCAAACACAAGCCACTCAGAGGTAAAGGGGAAAAGAAAAAAAAATGAGAGAGAGAAAAAAAAAAAAAAACCTCAGAACTTTCTTTCTTATAATCCCGCTTCTGCAATGCATTTAACATTTAATACTGGCCTGGCAAACTGTTATGACCCCAATGGCGAGGGTCTCAGAGAAAGAAGTAAGTCTGCGACGTACAAAAATCCAGCTCATAGGGCAGTGGTAACTGGGTTGACCATATATCTACTCCTAACGCCAACACTAGCAGTAGCCGGGGAACATGCCTACGATGGTCGCCAGATGTCTCGCGCCAGCTGGGGGACTAACTACCCCTAGAAAAGGAAAACAAAGACCTCTCTTGCCTCCAGAGAATAGACCCCAAAAGTAGGATAGTAGCCCCCCACAAATAATAACGGTGAGGTAAGAGGAAATGACAAACACAGAGATGAACTAGATTTTAGCAGAGAGAGGCCCACTTACTAATAGCAGAATGTAGTAAGATAACTTATATGGTCAACAAAAACCCTATCAAAATCCACGCTGGAGATTCAAGAACCCCCGAACCGTCTAACGGCCCGGGGGGAGAACACCAGCCACCCTAGAGCTTCCAGCAAGGTCAGGAAACAGATTATATACAAGCTGGACAAAAATGCAAACAAAAACAAATAGCAAAAAGCAAGAAAGCAGACTTAGCTTAATCAAGCAGGAACCAGGATCAGTAGACAAGAGCACTACAGCTTAGCTCTGATATCAACATTGCCAGGCATTGAACTGAAGGTCCAGGGAGCTTATATAGCAATACCCCTGACCTAACGACCCAGGTGAGCATACAAGGGATGAATGACATACCCAGAGTCAAATCACTAGTAGCCACTAGAGGGAGCCAAAAGGTAAATTCACAACAGCACACCACATCTTTCTCAATCCACCATAACATCTCTGCCTGCACCCAACTCACAGTCCAGCAGTTTGCTGTTTACACCCTACTCCACCCTCTATCAGCACAGCAGCCAGCCCTCGGTCTCGAAATTGTGGTCTTATAAAGATTTTTTCCTCCTACACATGCCAAGGCTAAGAGCTTGAACTTCATCATCTCCAAAAATGCTGCCTTTCCACCTAGTAGATATGGATGGTTTCTGAAAGTTGATGGCTGTCACAATACTCCAGTACCAGTTGCCCAGTCGCCATTACTTCTGTATGAAATCTGTGCCTGCACTACACCAGCAGACAGCATCACCCGCTCCTTGAAAAAAATCTATGTCTGACAGGGCGCATTTCACCACTGACACCTGGACGAGCATGCATGGCCAGGGGTGTTACAGCTCACTGACTGGGCACTGGGTGACTGAGGTGGCTGTGAGGGCAGGTGGGGAAAGGGCTGCTCCATAAGTTTGAAATTCCCAAGGATTGCGGGACAAACCTCTGTATCTATCACGTTCTTCACTGTTTCTAACTCCTCCACCTCCTCTAGGGACACCACCTGTGCACTTAATCACTCCCTTAATGAGGCACATGTTTCAACAGTGCGGAGAGAATCCCTCACCTCCGTACAGAGCAGCCAGGGCTCACTGCAATCAGGCAGTGTTTAAATATATCTTGGAGATCGCAGTCACACAGCTGAAGAGTTATGGATAGCTATGCTGGCTGAGTATGAGAAATGGCTGTCTCCACTAAACCTGTAGTCAGTTAAGGTTCTGTGTGATAACGGTGCAGACCTGGTAGCGGCCCTGCACCAGGGCAACCTGACGCACGTGCCTCACATAGCTCATGTCCTTAATCTAGTGATACAGCAATTTCTCAGCCACTATCCTGGCCTGGATGTGCTGCTGCAGAAAGCACGGTTACTGTTTTTGCTCACTTCTGTTGTTTGCACCCTGCGGGTCATTGACTTAATCAGTGGATATACGTTATGCTTACACAGTGGAATTCTACTGTACTCATGTTGCAATGACTGTGGCAGCAGAGACAAGCATTGATGCAGTATGTCATGTTGCATAGAAGAGGCCAGCGCAATATGGAAATGGAGCAAAGCACGCTTGCGGAATGGGCAAAGATGAAGGACCTCTGCTCTCTTCTGTGCAGTTTTAAAATGGCTATTAAGATGGTTAGCGCTGAAAATGCTGTTATAAGCATCACTATTCCTGTCATATACATGCTGGAGCACACTTTGAATAGACTGAGGGAGGAGGTGGTGGTCCCAGAGGAAGAGGCAGAAGAAGAGGAGGATGCAGAAGGGAGAACTATATCTCTACGTTCTGAACTGTTGTCGCACAGGCAGGTGCCATTTGAGGGTGGATTACAGGGGAACTCATGGTATCAGACAAACTGTTAGTGAAGGTGCAGGAGCCAAGGAGCAAATGGGGGAGGACAAGAAGGAAGAGGTGACGGGTGTTTATCAATCAGGAGATGAAGAGGATAATGATCCCCTCAATGTTGTCCGTGGTTGGCGGGAGGGAACGGAGAATGCAAGCTTGAACGTTACCCCACCACCAACACACCATGGACTTCTACATTATGTAAGCTGTTGTGAACTCTATTTCTGGGCTCCCTCTTGTGGTCACAAGTGGTACTGTGTGAGTGCTGTCTTTCTGCAGGTTTGTGACTGGCATCAGCTGTCTCGTTATCTGTGGGCTGGTTTTCTATTTAGGCTCACTTGGACTCTCAGTCTATGCCTGCTGTCATTGTATTCAGTGCTATTCTTTCTACATCTGTTATCAGTCTCTCCATGAGAAGCTAAGTTCTGTTTGCTTATTCTTGCTCATCTATGTTCAATATGTTTCCTAGAATATTATGAGTTTTGTCCAGCTTGCTAATATGTGATTTCTCTGCTTGCTGGTAGCTCTGGGGTGCTGAGTTGCTCCCCCCACATCGTTAGTTGGTGTGGGGGTTCTCGCATTCTCTGTGTGGATATTTTTGTATAGGGTTTTTTACTGACCGCACAGATCCCTTGCTATTTTCTGCTATCTAGTGTTAGCGGGCCTCATTTGCTTAACCTGTTTCATCTCTGCGTTTGTCTTTTCCTCTTAACTCACCGTTATTATTTGTGGGGGGCTGTTCTATATCATTGGGGTTATTTCTCTGAGGCAAGTGAGGTCTTTCTTTATCTCTAGGGGTAGTCAGTTTCTCAGGTCGTGAAGAGACGTCTAGGATTTCAGGAAACGTTCCACGACTACCTTTAGTGTGTTTGGTTAGGATCAGGTTTGCGGTCAGTCCAGTTACCACATCCCCAGAGCTTGTCCTATTATCTCTGACTTAGCTGATTAGATTTGTGATCCTAAGCCACTGGGATCATAACAGTAAGCGCCCAGCATATGAGGGCCTTCTTGCTGCACTATCTGCAACATGATGCTATTATTGTTAAGATTAGGAATAGTGCTGACTACTGGGTTGTCACTTTGTTAGATCCATGATGCAAGAGTAAATTTTGCCAGATGCTTCTTCCCCTGGAAAGGAATGTGCGCATGCTGGTGTATCGAAACACACTTGTAGACAATCTTAAGAGTGGTTTTCCCCAAGACAGCAGTGAGACACACAGTGTGCATAGCAGTTTCAGACTACCAACCCCAGAAACATTGAGTCATCAGTGCAAAAACATTAGCAGCAGCAGTTTAAATGGCAGAAGCATTTTCTGTGAGTTGTTTCACACATTATTTACACCATCCCATGCACCAGCAGAATAGAGTACAAGTCTGACACATAGTGAATGACTGGGGAGGAGCAGGAGTATCTCAAACTCAATATCGATTCCATCAGGGGGGTTGGACCCTTTTGCATTTTGGTCTTCAAAAATGGGAGGGTGGCCAGAGCTCGCCAGTCACACCTTGGAGGTTTTGTCATGCTTTGCAGCCAATGTGTTGTGAATTCTGCTCTTGGGTTCCCTCCGGTGGTTGTTGATAGTAATGCAGTTGTCCCTGGGTTGCAATCCTGGGCAGGTGTCGCTGCTGATTGCAGCTCTGACTGGGATATTTAGGTGTGCAGGATTCATTAGCCCTTGCCAGTTGTCCATTGTTCTTGGAGGTTTTGCATCTCTGTCTGGTTCCTCCTGCCCTGCTGCCAAATCAGCTAAGATAAGTGTCTGGTTTTGTTTCTGCAGCACACATGCTGTGTGCTTTACAATTCAGTACTATTCAATGTTTTTTCTTGTCCAGCTTAAGGCCCCGTCTCACATAGCAATTTACCAACGATCACGACCAGCGATACGACCTGGCCGTGATCGTTGGTAAGTCGCTGTGTGGTCGCTGGGGAGCTGTCACACAGACCGCTCTCTCCAGCGACCAACGATCAGGGGAACGACTTCGGCATCGTTGAAACTGTCTTCAACGATGCCGAAGTCCCCCTGCAGCACCCGGGTAACCAGGGTAAACATCGGGTTACTAAGCGCAGGGCCGCGCTTAGTAACCCGATGTTTACCCTGGTTACCAAAAAAACAAACAGTACATACTCGCCTTTCGGTGTCCGTCAGGTCCCTTGCCGTCTGCTTCCTGCTCTGACTGAGCCACCGTACAGTGAGAGCAGAGCGCAGCGGTGACGTCTCTGCTGCACTCTGCTCTCACTGTACGGCCGGATCTCAGTCAGAGCAGGAAGCAGACGGCAAGGGACCTGACGGACATCAGAATGTGAGTATGTACTGTTTTTTTTTTTTTTACATTTACGCTGGTAACTAGGGTAAACATCGGGTTACTAAGCGCGGCCCTGCGCTTAGTAACCCGATGTTTACCCTGGTTACCAGTGAAGACATCGCTGGATCAGTGTCACACACACCGATTCAGCGATGTCAGCGGGACCTCAACGACCAAAAAAAGGTCCAGGCCATTCCGACACGACCAGCGATCTCACAGCAGGGGCCTGATCGCTGGTACGTGTCACACATAGCGAGATCGCTACTGAGGTCGCTGTTGCGTCACAAAACTAGTGACTCAGCAGCGATCTCGCTAGCGATCTCGCTATGTGAGACGGGGCCTTAAGACTGTGTTTGAATATTTCAGTCAAGTTGGATTCTCAGGAGATGCAGATATACATTCCATGTCTTTAGTTAGATGGTGGAATTTTTGTATTATCTGCTGTGGATATTTTTAGGGTTTTAATACTGACCGCTTAGTATTCTGTCCTATCCTTTCCTATTTAGCTAGCGTGGCCTCTTTTGCTAAATCCTGATTTCTGCCTGCGTGTGTCTTTCCTCTAATACTCACAGTCAATATTTGTGGGGGGCTGTTTATCCTTTGGGGTTCTGCTCTGAGGCAAGATAGAATTCCCATTTCCATCTATAGGGGTATTTAGTCCTCCGGCTGTGTCGAGGTGTCTAGGATGTGTTAGGTACACCCCACGGCTACTTCTAGTTGCGGTGACAGTTTAGGGTTTGCGGTCAGTACAGGTTCCACCTACTCCTGAGAAAGTCTCATGCGGCTCCAAGGTCACCGGATCATAACACAATGGTCACTCAGAACGTGTCTTAAGTGCTGCTGGTGGTGTCCTGATGGATAAATGCATCCGTCTGTCTTCTGACAGTGTAGACTACCTAACTTTTATCCAGATGAACAAGTCATGGATCTCCAATGACTTTTGCACCCCAGTTGCAGACTGGGCAGACTAGGCGATGGTGTAGTTTTCAGTGTGCTACAGTATATTGATCTCTCATTATTGCAGTCTGTGACACCTTTGCCTTGACTTCTGTGGCTGTAGTTGCTACTGCTGCTGATGTTACTAGCAAGTGCCTTTGAAGTGCAACAATCAGAAGGTGTGCTCGTCGTTGTTATGTAGAGGTCAGCCAGGGCCGTATTCATGGCTGAACTCATCATGTTTTGCATGCCCTGACCTTCCTCCACATATAAATCGTGTTTCACTTTCAGCTTACTTGTTTCTCCATACACTGCACCTTCAGGGCTCTTCCTTAGTTCTCCAGGGTCACCTTTGGCAATTTGTGTAATAACAGAGTCACAGTCCAGTAGTAGCTGATAATGCAGAACTTTACTTTCATTGCTTTGCAGTACATCCAGGCTCAACTCAGCATTGTCAGCTGATTTCACATTACACGTCATTACAGCTTTCCCCACGCTTTTCTCCCTGTCACACAGCTCGAGATCAGGTCGTACCGCATCGTACATTTTCTCGGTGTCCTCCCTGTTCAGACTCACTTCCACTGGGTGTTCCTTCAGCCGTTTTGCACCGGATCTGAGGGCATCTACTCAGGCTAGAACCTGCCACATGGTGAGCGACACGCCTGTCTGTTCTGCCGTGTCCACCTTTATACCTGGGGAAATTGATGCCACTTTAGTGTTGTGTGCCAATCATTTTTTGAAATGTGGAGAATCCAAGTTGGGTGTCCATCAGGTGGGATGCCTGTAGTGGAGGGGGTCTCAGCACACCAGGCCTACACTTGTCACTCATCCATCTCTTAAGCTAGAAATGCTGGAGCAGGCCCTGTCCCATCCATACATGCTGCGCCATCATAAAATTTGTACTGTGGGTCAATTGATGCCACTTTTCCTGGTGTCTGTCCTAATTTTTGAAAATATTTGGACTCCGAGTTGGGTCTCCTTCATGTGTTCTGCTTGTAGCAGTAGAGCTCCCAGACCGACATGCCTAAACTTACTTTCAGTCAACTACCTGTATTGCTCTACTTAACTATTTCTAACAGTAGCAGTCTATGAAGCTGATATTTTAGCCGTATGAGTGGGTCTCAGCAGAAAACCAGTTTGAGCTGTTGCATGAGGTATCAGGGCTCCCAGCATAGCAGGCCTACATCGGTACCTCACCCATGTCTTAATGTTAACTTAAATTCAAATCTGTACATGCTGGCTCAGACTCTTCCATGCATGTTCCATACTTGACTGTTGCGCCATTATAGCATTTCTACTATAATCCAGTTGATGCCACATTCTCTAGTGTCTGACACTAACTTTTGGGAAATAATTGGACTCCAGGATGGGTGTCCTTCATGTGTGCTGCCTGAATTTGGCATGGCTCTCAGAGCACCCGGTCTACACCTGTCACTTTTTTACTTGTTACTGATGAATGTTTAAGCTAGAAATGCTAGACCAAGCCCTGTCCCATACATCCATGCTACAAAATAATACTATTTGTACTTTGGGTCAATTGATGCTACTTTTCCTGATGGCTGGCCCTGATTTGAGATGTTTCGGCAGCTTTTGGGCCCTCCTGAAGATGTTGTCTATGCGTTTGGTTTTGCCTCCCATTGAAATAAATGGGGTTCTGATACGTTGACAATGCTGCACAGAAAGATCGGTGGCCATTAGGCTTTAAGTTAAATATAACACATTGAAACCAAAATTAATACTGTGCCTACATATGAGAAACCTGGAAGAGATTATTTGTGTCATTGACATGTGTTTGTACCTGCTTCTCATGGTATGTTTGATGCACACAATAATTAAGGATCAGTCCAAGAGGGCTGAACTGTACACCTGGTCTATTGAATCTAGTGGAGGCAGAGTTCGAAAGGAATCAGAGAGGAATGGGGACCAGTACTCAAAAGGCAAACATGCCAGAGTGTGGATGTTTGGATGTAGAAGTTGGCACAGTTTCAGGGAAGTATAGAAGGGTTTGATAAAGGACAAAAGAAAAGTATAGCAGTGAATAAATAATGTTGTGTGGCTGAGGAAGTGCAGCAGCATAAGTGTAGAAAGGCCACAATAGGATGTAAGGTTTTGATACACCAAAAGCTAATAACATGACTATCCTCCCACCTCCCAATAATCAGAAACCCAGACCAGAGGGATGGACTTATAAACATTGTTGTTAGCAAAATCTAGACTGGAGAGATACTGTGTGACATGTGGTGCCACTCGCCTAAACAAGACTCATTAAATCCTGTTCGGACAATATCACATGTAGTGACAGAAAATGCTTTACATAGGAGTAGAGGGATCACTGAATTTTGGGGAGGAAGCTGACAGTAACCCTGAAAGGGAGGGAAGTATGGAATGTCCTGTTACCACCACCACCACAAAAGCCACATTAGGGCCAAGACGAGTGACTAGAATTACTGCCACCTGATGAAGACGGAGCTGTTCCGTCGAAACGCATTGTGGATTTCAATAAACAAAGAAACTTTTATCCTTTCATCTCTGTACTGTGCGCTCCCATATGAACGGAGTATCCTGCAACTCACTGTTTATTCCTCTCCTGAGGCACCCGGCTGGAGATGCATAGGACCTTTCTCAATCAAAATCCCCCCTGACCGCCAGCTTGGCGCTCCGATAGCCTATCTTCTCTGTATCTACAGTATCTGCACTGAGAAAATAGGCTATGCAAAACAAATAGAGCAGTCTGTACAGCTAACTGCTGAGACAGAGCAAAAAGTCATGAATAGTGTTGAGCATTCCGATACCGCAAGTATCGGGTATCGGCCGATACTTGCGGGTATCGGAATTCCGATACCGAGATCCGATACTTTTGTGGTATCGGGTATCGGTATCGAAACAACATTAATGTGTAAAATACAACATTAATGTGTAAAATAAAGAATTAAAATAAAAAATATTGCTATACTCACCTCTCCGACGCAGCCTGGACCTCACCGAGGGAACCGGCAGCGTTCTGTGCTTAAAATGCGCGCGTTTCCTTCCTTCCGCGACGTCACTGCCTCTGATTGGTCGCGTGCCGCCCATGTGGCCGCGACGCGACCAATCACAGCAAGCCGTGACGTAATTTTGAGGTCCTGGAAGCCTAATTCTAGGCATTCAGGATTTTAAAATTACGTTCCGGCTTGTGATTGGTCGCGTCGCGGTCACATGGGCGACGCGACCAATCACAAGCCGTGACGTCACGGGAGGCAGGACACGCGCGCATTTTAAAATTACGTCACGGCTTGTGATTGGTTGCGTGCCACCCATGTGGCCGCGATGCGACCAATCACAGCAAGCCGTGACGTAATTTCAGGTCCTGAATGCAGAAATAGGCATTCAGGACCTGAAATTACGTCACGGCTTGCTGTGATTGGTCGCGTCGCGGCCACATGGGTGGCACGCGACCAATCAGAAGCCGTGACGTCACGGAAGGAAGGAAACGCACGCATTTTAAGCACAGAACGCTGCCGGTTCCCTCGGTGAGGTCCAGGCTGCGTCGGAGAGGTGAGTATAGCAATATTTTTTATTTTAATTCTTTATTTTACACATTAATATGGTTCCCAGGGCCTGAAGGAGAGTTTCCTCTCCTTCAGACCCTGGGAACCATCAGGAATACCGTCCGATACATGAGTCCCATTGACTTGTATTGGTATCGGGTATCGGTATCGGATTAGATCCGATACTTTGCCGGTATCGGCCGATACTTTCCGATACCGATACTTTCAAGTATCGGACGGTATCGCTCAACACTAGTCATGAATTCTTTGGACGGTTACACTTGAGGTGGGCAGATATGGGGTACAATTCCAGGAACCCAGTGATATTAAAATACTGATATCAGCATTTATTGTCTGTATGAGTAAGGTTTTACAGGACGTAATACAGACAGCCATATCTGAATGGAAAAACTTGGACCCAAAATACCTTTTGCAAGTAGCTAAGGGAGTTGAACCAACAAATATCAAGCCACTAGTCATATATCCTAGGGCACAAGGAAAACAAGGGAAACCTATCACAACTTAGGAGGGGTTATTTATATTCACCTTGCACCTGCCTCCTTCACTCGCCATACTTCTATGTTGATGGTGTTTGGAGTTCCAGCTCATTAGCTAGAGAATATTTTATTTTAGTAATCTTAGTTGCTTTCCTGAGGTTTGTTTGTGTGTCTTTCTCCCCAGCACCTTGTCCCTTATTTTATGTTTTGGGTCTGGGAGGTGTCCTTGTCTTCTATTTGTTTTCTGGTTCTGTTTATTTTTCTCCATCCTTCATGTGTGACTGTGTGAACACATTCATAGGCCTGCAACTCATCCTCTAAATTACAGTTTGTGTATTTCTTCCTATAGTTATTATTGCTTTGGTGTTGCACATTGTCTATATTGAGGGTGCAGTTAAGGACATTCAGGGTTCAGGTGACATTGAGTGGGGACACCATTTAATTATCTTAGAGTGCCAACCTCCGCGGTTAGGGAAGGACAAATCAGGGTCAGATCATGGACTTTCCTAGTCTAAACAGGGACATGTTGAGTGAAGGTGTTGTGTTTCTCCTATTTTGTATGCTATGCATATGTAGGTTCAGTCATACCAATAACAAAGCCTGGGGCACAGGAGGCAGAATTTTTGATTGATACTGGGGCAACTGGGACTATGGTGCATGGAGACTTTATAAAGCCAGATATAATTGCTAGCAATATTATGGGGTGTGCTGGGGTAGAGGGACTAGTCACAGACTAAATGGAAACTGAAATTATTGGACTGCCAAGTTGTGCTTTCAAAATTTATTGTTAGTGAAAATGCTCCTTTGAATTTGCTTGGCGCAGATGTGTTGTGTATAATTGCTATTGCAGTACCTTTTGATCTGCTGTCCGGACCAGCCAACTTGCAAGTAAGTTTCCTTGCTGTTTTTCTTAGCAGTGAAGGTTTGCAAAGCCTTATATGACAATTTATATTATTGTAGACAGAAGGTGACATTTTTAAGCTACTTTATATCTAAAGGTACAAGACATCTGAAAGAAGAGAGAAAACAAGCAGTCCAAAATCTTTCCTTACCTAGCTCACATTAACAGCTATGCACCTTATTGGGCTTAGTGCATTATTGCAGGACTTGGAATAAGTATTCTTTCCAAATAATGCAACCCTTCTATGACTGCTTGTCATCAGACCCCTTTGATTTCACTCAAGAAGCTATTGATTCCTTCCATTATCTCAAACTGCTCATTGTTAGCCCTGGCCCTCGGCATTCCAAACTTTGATGAGCCATTTTTCTTCTTCTGCACAGAACGAGGAAGTCATCCTACAGCAATCCTTACATAGCAACATAGTGACAAACAAAATCCAATAGCTCACTACTTAGCACTATAGACCTGGTTACCAAACAGTATCCCACGTTTGTACATGCTGTAGCTGCACTGCTGCTAGGAAAAGCATGTGAGATCATCATGACTTCCCTTTGACAATTTATTCCCAACATGACATATAAGTCAAACTTGTAGAAGTCCAACCGAAACACCTGTCTATGGCCAGACAACTCATAATTGAATGTGCCTCTATGATTCATGATCATGTCACCCTGAAAAGATGTAATATTCAGAATCAGTCGCCCTTCTGCCTCTGGATTAAGATATTGGGGGATTTGGAAACCACCTTAGCAAGTGAGAAGAAATATTTTGACTAGAGTTGAGCGAATATGTTCGGGTTCCCTCTTCTTCGACAAGCTATAGCGCTTGCCTAATATTCTGCCAAGGGAACCCGGCTTCCTGGATGGCACAGCCAATCAGCTGATCGGTGTCACAGCTGTGTCACAGTCATGGAGAGCCCAACAAAAAGAATACACATGAAGTTAAGAACAATTAACAGACAAAAGGTTTCATGTGCAAACCATGACATACCCATAACAGGATTAATCTCTAACCTAATACATGAAGCCTTAGGGTACCTTCACACTGGTCGATTCTGCTACGATTACGACGCATTTGCGTCATATTCGACATCGCAGTACGAGCTCGTATCCAGCGGTCACACTGAACGATTTTAACGCTTTTTCTGACGTAGTTGCGATGTGAACGTCACGCGTCGCAATCGTACGCTACCCTTCACACCGCCATAGTCCTACGACTCCGAGCTTCTTTTCGACTGTAAATGCGTGACGTATTACCAGCATGGGCGTGTTCTTCGGCAATCTGACTACGCCTATGGGCAATCATGTAATGCGCTCATTGGTCCAAAAAAAAGCTATTGTTCTCCACGCTTAAAAAATGGGGGCCAGGTGCTTTCGTTCCTTTTCCTTTCCTGAAGCGGACGGAAGTGGAAGCGAGCGGAAGCGGACAACGTTACATTCTTTATCGCAAAACTACAACCTAGTTCGAGGTATGTTTGGAAGTGTGTTTGGAGCTTTGGGAAATGTGGGGTGCCGCAGCGTTTCGCTACGGAGAGCAATAATGAATTGCGTTGCATAACGGAGCGCCACGGCGTTGCATTTTTGGGGTTCCATAGCAGTGTCTCCAGTCCAGAGACACTGCTTGTCTGGGCTGCATAGCGAAGCGTGGTAGCGTTACATTTCAGAGCGCGGTAGCGTCGCATTACGAAGCGCCACAGCACATGCTTCCACTTTGCAGAGAAAATGGTGGCCCATAGTGAACCTCCGGCGCGTTGCGTTGCATATATGAGACAAAATGGCTGTCTTGTTGCTATTATTATAATACAATGTTTTGTATGTTGTTGTTTTTTTGCCTTTATTTACATACCCCTTTATTCTATTTTTGGATTTTTTTTCCCTGAAATAGCAACAAAACTAATTTTCTATTTGTGTTCATTTCAGTCGACATGTTGGATGACGGAGAGAGGGCTCTTATAGCTGCTGCCCTGATGCTTGAGGGTCAGCGGCTGAAAGAAGAAAGCCGTCCAAAGCGACAACGCCGCATGTGGGTCAGGAGCTGGCTGCTGAAGAGGTCAAGATTGTCGCACATGCGTCTGATAAGGGAGCTACGTGAAAACAACCCTCATGATTTTCGTAACTACCTGAGGATGTCGGAGGCGTCATTCAAAATTTTATTGGCGGCCATCACGCCACTGATCCGGAGGCAGGATACAGTGCTTCGGGCAGCAATCTCCGTGGAAGAACGTTTGGCAGTGACATTGCGGTTCCTTGCTACAGGCGGATCCCTACAAGATCTCCATTATTCTTCTGCTATCTCCCGGCCTTTACTGAGCGTTTTAATTCCGGAGACGTGCGAGGCCATTGTACACGGCTTACGCCATTATATGGAGGTGAGTGTGTGTGTGTGTGGTACTACTCGTTTGTACAGCTATATAATATCTATGTAGCTTATCTGTGTGTAATCTTTGTTTTACATCTTGCAGTTCCCAAGGACACCGGATGAATGGAGGAAGATTGCTATCGGTTTCGAGCAGCAGTGGCAGTTTCCAAACTGCGGAGGCGCCTTGGATGGCAAACATGTGCGCATCACGCAGCCACCAAACACGGGATCCTTTTTCTTCAACTATAAAGGCTACTTCAGCGTCATCCTCATGGCCCTCGTCAACGCCAACTACGAGTTCATAAATGTTGATGTTGGCATGAATGGCCGAGTGTCCGATGGCGGCGTTTTGGATTACACTACATTTGGAGACCGGCTGAAGAGCAACCAACTGCAGTTGCCCGAAAATGAAGAAACAAGAGGAAACCTCAATTTTGTGTTTGTAGGAGACGAAGCCTTCCCTCTTCTTCCGAATCTGCTTAAGCCTTTTCCACAAAAAACTCTCACCGACGAAAGGAGAATCTTTAATTACCGCTTGTCCAGAGCACGTCGTGTTGTTGAGAATGCATTTGGCATAATGGCTAATCGGTTCAGAGTTTTTCACACTGCAATCAACTTGAAGCTTTCGTCGATTGACAACGTGGTTTTGGCCTGCTGTGTGCTCCATAATTTCCTTCGGCGCCGGGATGCCATTACGTACAGTCCACCGGAATTTACGGATTTTGTGGACCCAACGAGTGGAGATCTTGTGCCTGGGGAGTGGCGGGCTGAAGAACAAGGAATAGCAGGTCTACTACCTTTGGGATCCGGCAGGCACGCAGATGATGCACGGGACTGTCGAGAGAAGTACTGCCAATACTTCAATGGTCCGGGAGCCGTGCCCTGGCAGCATGAAATCGTGTTGCATGCTTAGGAAATGTTTTTGTGTGTGTAATAAAGTTTTTCGCTTTATTATTTTATTAGTACCAAAAAATCATAACGTTTCGCCCGCGCAGGACCTTTATCAAGCCATAGGAAAAAAGGGACCATGCGTATGTGTTTCTCTATGGCTTGATACAGGCTGACCATCTTGTAGTAGCGTTTGCTCTTTTTGTCTGGTCACTATGTGGCTCTATGGCTGCGTACTCGTATCGAATAAAAATTTGCCCCAGACGCTGCCATTTCTGCGGTAGAAATTAGTATCTGGGACATGCAGATGATGCATGACCCCCTGAGTCGTGCAAGGAGTGCGAGGAATCTCTGATATTTTTTGGTCTCCGGGACATTTTTTTGGAACAAACTCACCTTTTGTTAATTGTAACGGAGCAGAACGAATCTTTTCCCAGCTCAGCAAGTAAAAGCGGCTACATGGGACGTACATACTTGCCATCTCCTGAGATCTGTAACATTACACCGCCAGACCATGCATGTAAGATAACTCAATGGCAGACAAACATTCTTTTCACCCGGGCGGAGCGCGGATTAAGAGTTTAGTTTAAGCTCGGCCTGCTCGCTGGAAATCTGAGCCGACTGCTGGGCATTTCTGTGTTGGACCTGGAGAAGAATGTAAAATAAACATGGAGAAAGCCAGGGGGCACCGAGAATGGGAATAATTGGTAGCGGCATACTTACTGGATTAACCCCTTGTAGTTATCAAATCTGCAAATTGGAGATAATTGAGGGTTTTTCGCTTTTTACCCCCTCCTCTGCTGGCGTGGCTGTGGCGGGTTGATTCTGCCCCCAGCGCGGTGATGTCACCAAGCTGGCGGTAGATTCAACACGCTATGTTCGCGGCAGCAGAGGACGTAACTTTAATGACAAGGAAATGTTTTTGTGTGTGCAATAAACTTTTTTTCTTTGCAACCTTCCTTCTCTGCCTGATTCTGTGGTTTGATTCTGGCCCCTGCAAGTGTTCGTGCACTAAAATGTTTCATTGCGTGGCATTTTACGACGCCATCAGCAGCGCCTCCGTTTGGAACGTTGTTGCGTCATATTTTGCAACGCCATATTCCTATAAGTGGGCTTCGGGCGCGGCGAACCTGTAATGTAACCGGCGCCGCGCTCGATGATGACGTTTAGTTAAACCACACCCCATGGGCACAGTGACCTCGCTCCGGCGTATCCCGCGCTGTAAAATTAAACACTATAGAACATCCTGCGTAGTGATTTCTTACAAGTTGCGGGATGATTCTCATTTGCATGTGTTTTGGTACCGGCAAAACATGCGGCGCTGCGCGTGTGACGCGATTGCGTCATTTGTGCGCCGCCGGGGCGGGGGTCAACAGTGCGTCACGTACGTTACGTCGGTCTTTCGGGAAAATGGCGGACAGAAACAGGAAGCCTGCCCTGGGGAGCCGTGAGCTGCGGTACATGGTGAAAACCATGGACGCTCTCCGCTATGAGGGGGACCGGAACACCCTGCACCCGACGCTCCACAAGCGCGATGTGCTGCGCAAGGTGCGTCGGGGGCTGCGCAGGCGCTTTGGGGTGGTTCGGTCCCACGAGCAGCTGCAAAAGAAGTGGGCTGACCTAAAGTACAAGTGCCCGGGGCGCCTGGCGGACATTCGGGATGACATCAGGCACAGTGAGTATACTGAGCGCCCGCACTCGCCCAGACGTCTATGTAGCATGCGCGCACTCGCCCAAACGGCTATGTAGCGTACCCGCACTCGCCCAGACGTCTATGTAGCGTACCCGCACTCGCCCACACGTCTATGTAGCGTACGGACACTCGCCTGAACGTCTATGTAGCGTACCCGCACTCGCCCGAACGTCTCTGTAGCCTGCCCGCACTCGCTCGAACGTCTCTGTAGCCTGCCCGCACTCGCTCGAACGTCTCTGTAGCCGGCCCGCACCCCGCACTCGCCCGAACGTCTCTGTAGCCTGCCCGCACTCGCTCGAACGTCTCTGTAGCCTGCCCGCACTCGCCCGAACGTCTCTGTAGCCTGCCCGCACTCGCTCGAACGTCTCTGTAGCCTGCCCGCACTCGCTCGAACGTCTCTGTAGCCGGCCCGCACCCCGCACTCGCCCGAACGTCTCTGTAGCCTGCCCGCACTCGCTCGAACGTCTCTGTAGCCTGCCCGCACTCGCTCGAACGTCTCTGTAGCCGGCCCGCACCCCGCACTCGCCCGAACGTCTCTGTAGCCTGCCCGCACTCGCTCGAACGTCTCTGTAGCCTGCCCGCACTCGCTCGAACGTCTCTGTAGCCGGCCCGCACTCGCTCAAACGTCTCTGTAGCCTGCAGCCCCTGACCAGAGTTTTTGATTGTAGGTCGCCGGTGACGTGCAAGCGCCAGCGCCTCAAACCCGGAGGTCAGCTCATCAGGTAGGTATTCGCCGAATTCAGCTTCCATGGTGCACTCTTGCCCCCTTTAAACGTACATGCGCGTTATTCTTTCTTTAAAGCTTCGCGGAGAGCGTCCATGAGCCGCAGCAGCACCACGGCTTCCCCAAGTGCATCCAGGGACGAGAGATGTAAGGAACAACACGGTTTTGTGTAATTAGTGATGATCCAATGGAATGGCTGCATTAATTTTCCCATTGCTTACAGCCCTAATGGCGCCATCACCCCCGGACCTGTCCGCCCCGGCCTCCTCTTCCCCGGCCTCGTCACCACTGGCCGTGTTGCCCCCGGCCATGTCACCCCCTCGGGTTTTTTTGACACCAAGTAGGTTGGCGCTCTTCTGCTGTCCTCTCTACCTTTCTCTCTCTCCCTACCTGCCGCTCCTTTCTACCACCAGCTTCACTATCACTCCCTGTCATCTAAAAAAAACCTTTTGTTTTTCAGCGGAACTGCAGGCAGAGGAACAGCGGACCGGGGAAGAGGAACAGCCGACCGGAGAGGCGGAGGAGGATATGTTGGCGTCGGCCAGTGGTAAGTAGTTAATACATAGGGTCTAAAGTGAACATATCTAATGTCTAATGCACGTATATTTTTTTTACAGCCCGGCTGCAGTCCTCAGGAAGATCTGTCCAGCAGGCTCAGGAATTATTGCCTCCAGCAATAGGTAAGCAGTTTAGTGTTCATATAGTCTTGTGTATATATAGAGACAGCCTGCCTGTAGACAGATATAGAAAGCCTGCCAATAGCTATCTATATCGATAGCCAGCCTATAGATATCTATAGGTTGGCTATCGATAGCCAGCTTATAGATAGCGATATCTATAGGCAGGCTATCAATAGCCTGCCTATACATATAGATATGTATAGCCATAGCCTGCCAATAGATACGCAGTCTATCGATAGAGATATCTCTATCGATATAGATATCTGCAAGGATAGCCTCGCTATAGATATGTATATCGATAGAGAGATATATAGTCTGGCTATCGATAGCCTGCCTATAGATATCTCTATCTATAGGCAGGCTATTGATAGAGATATATATATATATATATAGGCTGGCTATCGATATAGATAGCCAGCTTATAGATAGCTAGATAGAGATATCTATAGGCAGGCTATCGCTAGCCTGCCTATAGATAGATACGTATAGCGATAGCCTGCCAATAGTTCTAGATATCTCTATCGATAGCTTGCCTATAGATAAAAATGTTTTTGGTGTGCAAGAAACAGTTGTATAAGCGACTAAATTTTTTTTCCTCTGAATCCGTAGATAACAGAACGCTGCTGCTGCTTGTGGCCTCTGGCCGGCAGCTGCAACAGGCAGCCAGGCAGCAGCTGGAGGCAATAAACCGCCATCAGAGCCTGCTGGAGGACATTGTAGCCGGGAAACCCGTGTAAATATGTTTGTAAATAGTGTTTTATATTGCTTTTATGTTTTATATTTAATGTTTTCTAAATTTTTTTAGTTGTAAGTAAAAATTTTTTCTATTTACCCCTTGTGTTCGGTTTGTCTTTGTTCCGCATCTAACCAGGCAGGGGTATGTACACCAACAAGACATGAGCGTACAGAGAGGCACACATAGCGCCACAACAACACAACCGTATAAAGTAAAAATTATTTGCTTTATCAAAAGGAACAGAATAGTTACAAAATATAAGGATACAAACATAAGTCCTGACACTGTGCATCTACATAGTAAATCACAAACATTATAAGTACTCATTATTGGTCATGACACCGCATCTACATAGTAAATTACAAACATTATAAGTCCTGACACTGTATCTACATAGTAAATAACATTATAAGTACTCATTATTGGTCATGACACTGTACATCTTGATTGAAGTTCTCACATTACAAGTCCAGAAAGCGTCCATCTTGATTGTAGTTCCGGTGTCGGGATGGTGAAGCCAAGTCAGGAGGAACATAGTTGTATGTCGGTTGGCTTTGTGGGGCAAAGCTGTAGCTAGGTCCATTTCTGCGAACAGGGGTACTGAAGTGAGGCTCCGGGGGTTGCGGCCACGAGTTCTGGTAGCTTTGCATGCGCAGGTCCGTGTGACGTTGCTCCACCCTTTCTACCACCACCTTTGCCGATGCATTCAGTTCTTTGGCTGCCGCTTTGCTCAAGGCTTCAAAAATCAGTCGCTCTGCATGATCCTTCTGCGACTCGTCCAGTTTGGATAACTTTTCCGCAACATAGTTTGCAAAGCCTGAGGTGCCGCTTGAAATTTCCCGACTCATTAGCCTTTTAGCCATGGAAAACATTTCGGCCGCGTCGTTGCTGGAGCTGGTGGCTTTGCGCTTCCTCGACGGTAGCCTTGAGCGAAGCGGGGCAGGAGGCGCTGCATCCTCAATCTGTATTTCAGTGCGGTCACTGTCTTCTGTCTCTGTCGATCCAGTCAGCACCTGCAAAAATAGAGAAAAAAAGGGTAAAGATCTTGCATTTGCGATATACACTACAAACACCTATATGGAAGAGGATCAATGACTATGACTATTTATATTACCAGGTCAAATAGATACTTAGAACAACTATACTTATCTTATAGGTTTCATTTTGCCCAAATATAAAGGTTAAAACCTGCTGAAGTAGAATAGATTGCTGGTTATCGTATAGTTTAGGGAAAGGTTAGGCTATTACTACAGCATAGCAACTGAAAATACTTATCTGTGTTGCACATTATAACAGCGCTAATCTGCATGATACAAAAAAACAAAGTGAGAAGTTACTATAGTGGATATAGCTCTTGCATGTAAGTAGTATTACAGAGTACATAAGAGGCACTTACGTCTTGTCCTTGGGCCTCCTCCGGTATTTCTTCTCTGACAGGAAGTAGTGTCATCATCGACGTCATGGGCCGTGGAATCTCTTGGTCCAGAATGAAGGAGAGCTGGTCATAGTACCACAACTTGGGAATATACACTTCTTCCGTGGAAGCGCCAGATTTAGAAGTGGCCTGCACCTTGTTGAGCTCCTTCTTCCACACTGTGCGCAGTCCCTGGATCTTCTTCTTGACAAAAGTTTCATCCACCTTCTCAGCTGGATTATGCTGCCGGCAAAGGGTGATGAGCTTTTCGTAAGCCGCCTTCCTCTTGTCGCGGTTACTGTAGTCTCCGGATTTGATCTTCCACAGGCAGGGCAAGGAGCGATACATCTCGATAAACTCTCTGGTAAATTCCTGCTTGGTCATTGGAGGCATCTGAAATGAACAAAAACTCGTTAAAAATGGCCACACATGGTAGAAAGTACATAGCAACATGTCACACAAAGGGTCGACTAAGGAGAGCACAAGAGCCAAACTCACCGCCACTGATGAAAGCTGCTCTGCGGTGTCCATTAGCGTTGTGTGGGTCGCCGCTTCCGTTGAAGGGTGTCCGGACGTCCGTTGAGAGTCCGTTGAGAGTCCAAGTTGGCTGAAAGACGAAGCGGGTAGATCTTTGTATCCAACTGCAGAGGAAAGGAAAAAAAATGTCAGCAATGAAGGCAGAAATTGCAGAGTTCCAACATGCTGCGGCGCCGCGCACGCTAAGGACTCCAGCACACAGCGCTTGAAGCACCTGCCCACGTGAGAGCGCACCAACAAATCCTCCAGCAGTAGCGTGCTGTAGCACAGCAACTCATCCACATCCCTACCACAGCTAGAAAAAAAACATACCCTGTGTTAGCATCTAGCTATGTATTTCCAGCTCTGGTCAGGTTGTGGATGGGGCGTTGTGTTTTGTAACGCTATTGCGGCGGGGAAGAGCGCGAATTCACACAGCGGCAGCGAAATGGTTTCACCCATGTGTGAATTCCCGCTCCTCCCCGCCGCAATAGCGTTCCAAAACACAACGCCCCATCCACAACCGGAACACAGCTACAAATACATAGCTAGACGTAAAACACGACGCTAATGTTCTACAATGCAGAGCGCTCGGGAAGGGGCACAAAAGAGCGAAAATGTAACCCGCTCAGAACTCCAGCACGCGGCGCTAAAAACAAAATGGATGCCCACGCGAGAGTGAGCGTGCACCGCCATGTCCTCCGGCAATATTGTTACAAAACCCAGCGCCTCATCCACAAGCCTACTACAGCTACAAATACACAGCTCGATGTAAAACACAACGCTAATGTTCTACAATGCAGAGCGCTCGGGAGCCGACCACAAGAGCGAACTCACTAGCGTTCCAAAACACAGCGCACGTAGAGAACAGAACACAAGCGCACATTGAACTCACCGTTGAGGATGAGCACTGTAGCGCGGCGTCGAGGGTCCGAGAACGGGTTCAAGCGTCCGTGGAGGCGGTCCAAGCGGGATGAATCGCGGAGCGGGTTCACCTTCGTCTGCACCTGCTCAGAGGAGAGAAAAACAAAAGAGTGAGAAAACTCCAGCTCCGGCCGGGCCTTTTAAACCAGCGCCTTTCGCGCCACTCGGGGCGGAGATTCCAGCGCTCTTACGTGCTAAAACGTCACGCCCAATCAGGAGACAGGTATGCGGAAGCCCAACCCACGGTTGTCGCATTACGAGCTCGTATGACCGCCGTCACATACTACGATTTCGACCGCCACAGCGGGACATTTACGACGAAAGAAAGTTCTGCTCTTTCTTTCACATTGTACGATGCTGGGCTGCGTCGCAAATCGTAACGCCATGTCACACTTTGCGACCTCGGAACGAGGACGGATAAACGTCACAAATCGAACGCTCGTTCAGACTTTGATTGCACAGTGTGAAGGGGCCTTAAGCTGTTTTAATTACTCTTAACTTTCTGTGGTTTTTATTTGTCTTGTGAGATAACTAATAGATGACTTTATATACCCTCCTCACATGTCTGCACAGGAGGCAGAGCTGAAGGCACTCACTGAAGTTTGTAGAGTGGCAAAAGGTAACATGATCTTTATTTTACAGAGACTCGTTATGTATTTGGGATCTCACGTGATTATGACCCTATCTGGAGAAGCAGAGCTTTTTGGGAGGCAGAATAAACAAAATACAGCAATTCAGGAATTGTTTTCCCGTGAGTTTTTTTAATGTCGTTTCGCAAGTGGCAAAATTGATAATGCAACTTTATTCTTCGGGTAAGTATGATTACAACGATACATTTATGTCATTTTTTTATAACTTGCTGTTATTATGCAATAAAAACTTTTAGAATAAAAGTATATTTGTATTGCTTTATTCTTGATGGAGCTGTGTTGCAGCTTGTTTTTTTTTTAACAATGTTAATAATGTTTTCCACTCTACCATATTTATTTACATGCAACTTTTTGATTGCCTTTTATTCCACTTTATTCCAGCGGTATAGCATTCTGCCAAGGTTTTTTTCCATTTTTTTATGGCGTTCACTGAAAGGGTTATCTAGTGTGACACTTTTATAGATTGGGTCGGTCTGGGAGCAGAGATACCAAATATGTGTACCTTTTTTTGTTTTTTGGCTTTTTTTGTTTACATAAAAATGTGCATTTATTAGTGTAATGATTTTTATTTTATTTATTATTTTGTAATTTTTAAAAAATATTTGTTTTTTTTACTTTTTACTTCGTCCCTTTATAGGACTTTCACTTTTTATATTGCAGGTATAATGCACTGCAATGCACCACCATTGCAATGCTTTATACCTATACAAAAGCTTCTGAGGTCATGCTTTGAGCATGGTCTTAGAAGCTTTCCGTAGCTTGGTGACCCATGGGTAATCATGATGAACCCGAGTCACCGCAGAAATAATTGGGCCCCTCGTGATGATGTCGTGGGAGCCCCTTCCCTCTCCCTGCCTCCTAAATGTTTCAATCATTCTCAATCGCAGCATTTAGAGGTTAAGCAGCCAGAGGCAGTGTTGGCATCATCCCATGTTTTAGTGCAGGAGCTTGACCACAAGCAGCACCAAGCTCCTGCTGGGATCATATGATATTTCAGCCCATCCTGTGCAATCATGCTGAGATCAGGCAGTCAGATTGACAGACCAATCACAGCCCTCTGAGGGCGAGGACTGATGACATGGGTCCCCCGCACCTCTTCCCATTCTGCTCAACTGTCACTGACAGCTGTCAGCATGGAACTGTCACTGTGTCTGACATTAGTCGTAAAGGGGTTAAGCACAATAGACTTAATTTAAAGATCTTTCCATTAGTAACACTTATTTGCAATGTACACTAAGGTATCAACCCTATTAACATTTGACTGTGGTTCTTTCAGCACCATGGACAAGGGATTTCCTAGTTGCATTTTGAGTAGCACTGTAGTTCCTAATTTCTAGAGTTTATTTCCTCCTTCTTTGTACATGAGTTTTATTACTGACAATATGGTAATGTTTTTCAAAGAATATTAGATACACGATATGGATTAAATTATGAAAATAAATATACTTCTTGTATGTATGAGATACCCTTAGAGAGGAGCAATCTGTTCAAGAAGGTGACATTTCTCACCTTCGCTCCTAATGTCCATCTCATGCAATGTTTTTACTGTACAGTGAATGCTAAGTATATTTTCCTCTGTGCTCTCCAAATGAGTTTCAGTAAACAGCACATACCCTCACACATCAACCCTATTGATTTCCTAATGATATGCACAGGAGGCAGTCCCCTGGTGCTGGCTTGTCACTTTGACTAATCATCTACTTTTTCTGTTGGCAATATTACAACTGAATGAAAAGCAGCATTGTCAATAATGGTTTACCAACACTATTCTAGAATCCCAGAACATGTTATTAATATAAATGTGCATGCTGAAAATGAATCAGAATCAATGAGGTTTGTCTGTGGTTGACCTTTAATAAATCTTTATTGCTTTTAATATTAACTGAAAATATCCACTGCGACCTATGTTCTAGAAGCTTCAGATTAATCACTATTAAATTAAGTTACAATAACTTCTTGCAAACACCAAAGCTTTAGATAAGTTGATGGGGTCTAAACATTAGTGGGGGCCCAGATTTAACATTTCAGAGTTGTTGCCTCCTGGCACATTTACTTAAAGAATTGTGACCTGAAAAAGGGACTAGTCTCTTAAGTAGACACTTTGTGATCACCCCTCAACATGAGACCCTTCTAATAGGGATTATCTAAATAAAAACAAAATTAACCAAGTACAAATCCATCTAACAATCAACAATCAATAGTTGGTGAGTTGGACATGGTCATAATGTCTAAATTTGCAATATCTACAGTAAGAAGTTACCAGGGTGTCAGGGTGTTACCACAACAGTGTGAAGCCAGAAGACTGCAGCGACTGATTGTTCCTACTCCGGCACTAAGAAGAAGCACTCCAAGTTTTGGAGGGCATTTTGCACCCGTCTATGGATTTTTTTGTCATTTTCCTCTTCTTTTCACCCGCAGTCTAAGGGACAGACTGAATGGGTTCATCAGAATCTAGAGACGTACCTCAGATGTTTTGTGTCTGAAAATCAGGAGGACTGGGTTACCTCTTCACTGGTAGCCAAATTCACTGTAAATAATCGTTGTCAGGAATCGACTAGTAAGTCCCCGTTTATGGAGCATATGGGTTCCATCCTCAGTTTAGTTCATTTACTAGTAATCGCCCTTCTGGATTACCAGAAGAAGAACCGTTTTGATCTTCTGTTACTACCATATGGCAGGGGTGTTACGAATAATTTGAGGAAGATGGGATCCAAATATAAGAGTGTGGCTGATCGGCGACGTTTGGTGGGTCCAGACCTGTGTGTTGGTGACTTGGTGAGGTTGTCATCTTTGATCATTAAACTGAAAATTCCATCTTGGAAACTGGGTCCCAGGTTTATTGGTATGATCTTATAAGATCATAGCCATCATCAATCCCGTAGCATTTCACCTTGCTTTACTGCCTACCTTTAGGATTCATAATGTATTCCATCGATCACTCCTTATAAAAAGCATTGCATCTGCCGTACCATCACCTCTACCACCGCCTCCTGTCATTGTCAATGGAAACTTGGCGTTTCAGATTGCAATGATTTTGGATTCTTGTGTTGTTTGTCAGTTGCTTCAGTATCTGGTACACTGGAGGGGGTACGGTCTTGAGGAGAGGATGTGAGTACCAGCATCTGATGTTCATGCGGCCAGACTTGTCTGGGCTTTTCACATGGCACACCCCGATAGGCCTGGTCCTGAAGTTCCGGAGGTCCCTTGTATAAGAGGGGGTACTGTCACGGGATACCGCGATGGTGTGGAGCCAGAAGACCGCAGAGTCTGATTGCTCTTACTCTGGCGCTGAGAAGAAGCACTTCTTCATTTTAAATGTGTTTATTTCTTCTGGCAGAACATAAGTAAATTGGCCATGTTGGAAATCACTGTGTTCACAGCTGAGCTCAGTTAGCCTCTCCCTTTCCCTTTATAATCTGAGTTTTGTTACAAATCCTTGGCAGAGCAAGCATTTGCTGCATGGCTAATGGTGGGAGAGGAGTACATATGAGAAGGAGAGTTGAAGGAGTTATTAGTGACTATTGCTTGGTTTGTATGCGTGGTAATTCCCAATCCTTCTCTGTTTTGGTTTATTCCCCTACCTTCACACCCCTGTGCATTCCTCTGATATATGTGAGTGAATATTTTGTATGACTGGAGTTTTTTGTTAGCCCTTGATTGTGCTGCCTTGCTTGTCAGGTTGGTGTACTATGTGTACACTAGATCCCCCTCTTACCTGGGTTGGGGAATAAGGCAAGGGCATCTTCGCCATCTGAAGTGTTCTGGGGAGCAGGGCGAGCTAGGGCGCCCCCTACTGTTTGGGACAGGGAGGAAGCCCCTGATCCCGGGTCACCCAACAGCTGTGTTGTGACACAGGGTAGGTACAATAGGTTCATTTATAATGATCACTCAGTAGTATCACTAGAGATGAAAGATCGATTCGAGTTGATTTCCCAAAATTCGCGACTCCACGAGAATTTTAACACTTTGAAATTTGATTTAAGATTTTCATAAAAGAAGAAAATTGTCCGCTATCATTTCCCACATTGGTGAAGTATCAGAGAGCCAAATAATATAATTTTCCTTGGCCGAGCAGGCTTCCCCTTAATGACTACCAGGTATAAAATCACATCCTAGTTTATCAAGTGGAGTTTTACACCTTGTGCAGTGGTGGTAACTAAGTAGATAAGAGGTTCCCAGGGTCACTTGAGATCAGAGTATCACAGTGGAACACTGCTGGGTATGAGTCCACTAGTATATATGACAGATTAATATTCTATCTCTAGATTCACCAGAAAAGCACATTAGACATATTATTCTTGTGGTCTCTCATGCTCCACATGCTTCCAGTACTGAGGTCCATGCAAATTTATTTGTTGAAACTTGAAGTTTTGGTAAAAATTTATCAAATTCAAAAATTTAAAAGATATGTTCCTCTCTAAGTATCATTTATGCTGCCCTCATCTAGGATGATACTAACTTACACTAAAAAGGCAGTTTGTTATGAACGATTATCATTAGAGATGAGGGAATATTTCAATATTCGGTTCGGCTCACGATCACCAAATATGCAATATTCACCGATTTAATCGCCAAAACAGCCGAACATACACATCACAAATGCCGATGTTTCTCACGCTATGTGACAGCATGGGAAACACCTGCGTAGTGCTTCTGAACGGCGGTGAAATCATCTCTGCCGGTCAGAGAGCCGTGGTTCCCATGCTGTCAGAAGACAGCATGAGCGCTCGGCTGTGATTGGAGTTATGAAGTTTACCTCCGGTCACTGGTGTCAGCTGATGGGACTACAGCTCCCATTATCTGACACCTGCTGCCGCTAATAACAGTGAGAGCAGGAGCAGCAGATGGGAGTATTCATCAGCAGCTTGAGTGCTATAAATAAATAATAATAAAAAAACCTGTATGAGTTCCCCTGTATTTTTGATAACGTGCTAGGCAAAACTCACAGTTGGGGGCTGCAACCCTCAGCTGTGAGCTTCCGCAAGGTTGTCTATGAAGGGGTCCCCACGCCATATTTTTTAATTAATTAAATAAATAAAAAAAACTGCATGGGTTCCCCCCAGTGTTGACAACCAGCCAGGCAAAACTCACAGCTGCGGGCTGCAACGCTCAGCTGTCCGCTTCAGTAAGGTTGGTTATCAAGAATAGAGGGGTCTGCACAACATATTTTTTAAATTATTTTGATAATTTAAAAAATGGCATGGGGTCCCCCCCATTTTTGACAACCAGCCTTACTAAAGCAGACAGCTGGGGGCTGGTAATCTCAGACTGGTAAGGGGCCATGGGTTTCGGCCCCCAATGTTAGGGCTGGCAGAACGCACCAAATAATTATAAGGATGGTATGAGGTGTGTTCTCAGCCTGGGGTCCACAGTGCAGAGATAACACCTGCTGCTTGGTAATGGCGGACAGTATATGGTAGTATAATGTGAACACACACGGGTTAGCTTCACCTGGTATGTAAGGAAGCAAACCCTGTTGCATCACAGGGCCGCAATACCGCACAGAGAGCACAAGCAAGGAGTCACAGAACTCTGCCCCAAGACTCAGGGTCAGAGTCCCTCGAGACCTCTTGTGCTCGACACCACTACAGTGGTGTCAGGAGTAAACTAAAAATAGATGGAGCACTATAGATTGTGCCTGGTGCTGGATGGCACTTACTAGCGCTAGACAGCTCCAACATTCGTGAGCATTCATCAACACCAGGGATGGGAATGATTCAGAGCTTTCGCCAGAACAGCCATGCGAACCTTTTATATCTGTAGCCTTCCAGGACCTTCCTAGTGCTCCAATCGGAGCTGCTACAGGACCTGAGCATGTGACCCCGACCCCCGACCACCAATGAGAGGTTGTCCCGTGGGCATGCTCAGTAGAGCGTTGTGATCGTGTTGCTCCGAGGGTCTCCTACCTTCTGCTCCCTTCAGGCCCTGGATCCAAAATGGCCGCGGGGCTGCATCAGAGTCCTGCAGGGAGGTGGCTTACCAGCGCCTGCTCAGAGCAAGCGCTGGTAAGCCTGCAGCCCTGCATGTCAGATCACTGATCTGACACAGTGCTGTGCAAAGTGTCAGATCAGCGATCTGACCCTATAACATGATGCCCCCCCCGGGGCAATGTTGTAAAGTAAAAAAAAAACTATTCACATGTGTAGAGAAAAAAAATTTCCTAAATAAAGAAAAAAAAAATATTGTTCCCATAAATACACTTCTTTATCTAAATAATAAAAAACAATAAAAGTACACATATTTAGTATCACCGCGTCTGTAACGACCCCACCTATAAAACTGTCCTGCTAGTTAACCCCTTCAGTGAACGCGGTAAAAAAAAACGAAGCAAAAAACAACGCTTTATTATCATACCGCCGAACAAAAAGTGGAATAACACGCGATCTAAAAGACGGATATAAATAACCATGGTACCGCTGAAAACGTCATCTTGTCCCACAAAAAATGAGCTGCCATACAGAATCATCAGCGAAAAAATTAAAAAGTTATAGTCCTCAGAATAAAGCGATACAAAAATAATTATTTTTTCTATAAAATAGTTTTTATCGTATAAAAGTGCCAAAACATAAAAAAATATAAATTAGGTATCACTGTAATTGTACTGATTCGAACAATAAAATTGCTTTATCAATTTTACCAAACGTGGAATGGTATAAACGCCCCCCCCCCAAAAGAAACTCATGAATAGCTGGTTTTTGGTCATTCTGCCTCACAAAAATCGGAATAAAAAGCGGTCAAAAAATGTCACATGCCCGAAAATGTTACCAATAAAAACGACAACTCGTCCTGCAAAAAACAAGACCTCACATGACTCTGTGGACCAAAATATGGAAAAATTATAGCTCTCAAAATGTGGAGATGCAAAAACTATTTTTTGCAATTAAAAGGGTCTTTTAGTCTGTGACAGCTGCCAATCATAAAAATTCACTAAAAATACGCTATAAAAGTAAATCAACCCCCACTTCATCACCCCCTTATTTAGGGAAAAATAATAAAATTTAAAAAATGTATTTATTTCCATTTTCCCATTAGGGTTAGGTCTACGGTTAGGGTTAGGATTAGGGCTAGGGTTAGGGCTAGGGTTAGGGCTAGGGTTAGGATTAGGGCTAGGGTTAGGGCTAGGGTTAGGGGTAGGTTTAAGGCTGGGGTTAGTGCTAGGGTTAGGGCTAGGGATAGGGCTAAGGTTAGGGTTAGGGTTAGGGCTAGGGTTGGGGCTAGGGTTGGGGCTAGGGTTAGGGTTAGTGTTGGGGCTAGGGTTGGGGCTAGGGTTAGGGTTTCAGTTAGAATTGGGGGTTTCCACTGTTTAGGCACATCAGGGGCTCTCCAAACGCAACATGGCGTCCCATCTCAATTCCTGTCAATTTTGCACTAAAAAGTCAAACGGCACTCCTTCCCTTCCAAGCTCTGCCATGCGCTCAAACAGTGGTGTACCCCCACATATGGGGTATCAGCGTACTCAGGACAAATTGCACAACAACTTTTGGTGTCCAGTTTCTTCTCTTACTCTTGGGAAAATAAATATTGGGGCGAAAAGGTCATTTTTGTGAAAAAATATGATTTTTTATTTTTACGTCTCTGCATTATAAACTTCTGTGAAGCACTTGGTGGGTCAAAGTGCTCACCACACATCTAGATAAGTTCCTTAGGGGGTCTACATTCCAAAATGGTGTCACCTATGGGGGGTTTCAATGTTTAGGCACATCAGTGGCTCTCCAAATGCAACATGGCGTCACATCTCAATTCCTGTCAATTTTGCATTGAAAAGTCAAATGGCGCTCCTTCCCTTCCGAGCTCTGCCATGCGCCCAAACAGTGGTTTTCCCCAACATATGGGGTATCAGCGTACTCAGGACAAATTGCACAACAATTTTTTGGGTCCAATTTGTTCTCTTATCCTTGGGAAAATATAAAATTGGGGGCAAAAAGATAATTTTTGTGAAAAAATATGATTTTTTATTTTACGGCTCTGCATTATAAACTTCTGTGAAGCACTTGGTGGGTCAAAGTGCTCACCACACATCTAGATAAGATCCTTAGGGGGTCTACTTTTCAAAATGGTGTCACTTGTGGGGCTTTCAATGTTTAGGCACATCAGGGGCTCTCCAAACGCAACATGGCATCCCATCTCAATTCCTGTCAATTTTGCATTGAAAAGTCAAATAGCGCTCATTCCCTTCCGAGCTCTGCCATGCGCCCAAACAGTGGTTTACCCCCACATATGGGGAATTGGCGTACTCAGGAAAAATTGTACAACAATGTTTGGGGTCCATTTTCTCCTGTTACCCTTGGTAAAATAAATAAAATTGTAGCTGAACTAAATTTTGTGTGAAAAAAAGTTAAATGTTCATTTTTATTTAAACATTCCAAAAATTCCTGTGAAACACCTGAAGGGTCAATAAACTTCATGAATGTGGTTTTGAGCACCTTCAGGGGGGCAGTTTTTAGAATGGTGTTACACTTGGTTATGTTCTATCATATAGACCCCTCAAAATGACTTCAAATTAGATGTGGTCCCTAAAAAAAAATGGTGTTGTAAAAATGAGAAATTGCTGGTCAACTTTTAACCCTTATAACTCCCTAAAAAAAAAAAAAAATTGGGTTCTAAAATTGTGCTGATGTAAAGTAGACATGTGGGAAATGTTACTTATTAAGTATTTTGTGTGACATATCTCTGTGATTTAAGGGCACAAAAATTCAAAGTTGGAAAATTGCTAAATTTTCACCAAATTTCCATTTTTTTTTTACAAATAAATGCAAGTCTTATCGAAGAAATTTTACCACTATCATGAAGTGCAATATGTCACAAGAAAACAGTGTCAGAATCATCAGGATCCGTTGAAGCGTTCCAGAGTTATAACCTCATAAAGGTACAGTGGTCAGAATTGTAAAAATTGGCTGTGGTCATTAACGTGCAAACCACCCTTGGGGCTTAAGGGGTTAATCTGTTATCATCTGATTGCTTATGCTGTATGCCACAATACCACAGGATTCCAAGATAAAGTAAAAACCATGGTCTGCAATAAAGACCAGCCATAGGCTCGTCTTCACAAGAATACCAAGATGTCAAGCAAAGAGGCCTTCAGGTCCCTGGCTGCCATGACAGTTCATTGGCACCTCTAGATCACGATGCGGGGCACTACGGTGTTATGGTCTGGTGATTAAGGAGCGACATGTGACTAGCTCTGTGCAGGTGGTAACTATACCGACCGCAGTTCCTGATCTTAACACAGACACTAGCAGTAGCCGTGGGATGTTCCTGTCACTCCCTGGACACCTTGTCACAGCCGGAGATCTAGCTACCCCTAAAGGTAGAAGCAGGAAAGCTATCTTGCCTCAGAGAAAATCCCCAAAGGATAGGACAGCCCCCCACAAATAATGACTGTGAGAGGAGAAAAAAATGACATACGTAGTATGAAACAAGATTTAGCAAAGGAGGCCACTACTAGCTAGAAAGAATTAGTACAGGACAGAACACTGTGCGGTCAGTAATAAAAACTAGAAAAAGTCCACCGCAGAGAAATGCAAAAATCTCCACACCTGACTAAAGGTGTGGAGGGCAAACTCTGCTGCCCAGAGCTTACAGCTTAGCTAAATAGATCCATACTGATAAGCTGGACAAATGAGCAAAACATAGAAAGTGCTAAACAACAAAGTCCACAACAAGTGAACTGCAAAAAGACAAGCAAGGACTTAGCTTTGCTAAAATGGTCAGAGTGACAGGGAAATCCTCAGAGAGCCATGACTCCAAGCTCAACAATTGACAACTGGCATTGAATTAGGGAAAAGGCCAGACTAATATAGCAGAGCCAGAAAGACGATCAGTGAAAACAGCTGCTGATGCTAAATCCAAGAAGCAGCCATACCACTCAAAACCACAGGAGGGAGCCCAAGAGCAGAACTCACAAAAATGCTACTTATAACCACCAGAGGGAGCCCAAGAGCGGAATTCACAACAGTACCCCCCCTTGAGGAGGGGTCACCGAACCCTCACCAGAGCCCCCAGGCCGATCAGCACGAGCCAAATGAAAAGCACAAACCAAATCGGCGGCATGGACATTGGAGGCAACCACCCAAGAATTATCCTCCTGGCCATAACCCTTCCACTTGACAAGATACTGAATCCTCCGCCTCGAAAAACGAGAATCCAAAATTTTCTCAACCACATATTCCAACTCCCCCTCAACCAACACCGGGGCAGGAGGATCAACAGATGGAACAACGGGTACCACATATCTCCGCAACAAAGATCTATGGAAAACATTGTGGATGGCAAAAGAGGCTGGAAGGGCCAAACGAAAAGACACTGGATTGATAATCTCAGAAATCTTATAAGGACCAATAAACCGAGGCTTGAACTTAGGGGAAGAAACCTTCATAGGAACATGACGAGAGGATAACCAGACCAAATCCCCCACATGAAGCCGAGGACCAACACACCGAGGGCGGTTAGCAAAACGCTGAGCCTTTTCCTGAGACAACGTCAAATTGTCTACCACATGAGTCTAAATCTGCTGCAACCTGTCCATCATAGAATCCACACCAGGACAATTAGAAGGCTCAACCTGCCCTGAAGAAAAACGAGGATGGAAACCAAAATTACAAAAGAAAGGCGAAACCAAAGTAGCCGAACTGGCCCGATTATTAAGGGCAAACTCGGCCAACGGCAAGAAAGCCACACAATCATCCTGATCAGCAGACACAAAGCATCTCAAATAGGTTTCCAAGGTTTGATTAGTTCGCTCAGTTTGGCCATTTGTCTGAGGATGGAACGCCGAAGAAAAAGACAAATTAATGCCCATCTTAGCACAAAAGGCCCGCCAAAATCTGGAAACAAACTGGGAACCTCTGTCAGACACAATATTCTCTGGAATGCCATGCAAACGAACCACATGCTGAAAAAATAATGGAACCAAATCAGAGGAGGAAGGCAATTTAGGCAAAGGTACCAAATGGACCATTTTAGAGAACCGGTCACAAACCACCCAGATAACAGACATCCTCTGGGACACAGGTAGATCCGAAATAAAATCCATGGAAATATGCGTCCAAGGCCTCTCCGGGACAGGCAAAGGCAAAAGCAACCCACTAGCGCGGGAACAGCAAGGCTTAGCCCGGGCACAAGTCCCACAGGACTGCACAAAAGAACGCACATTCCGCGACAAGGAAGGCCACCAAAAGGACCTAGCAACCAAATCTCTGGTACCAAAAATCCCAGGATGACCAGCCAACACAGAACAATGGACCTCAGAAATTACCTTACTTGTCCATCTATCAGGAACAAACAGCTTCCCCACAGGACAGCGGTCAGGTTTTTCAGCCTGAAATTCGTGAAGCGCCCGCCGCAAATCAGGGGAGTTGGCAGACAGAATCACCCCTTCCCTAAGAATGCCAACCGGCTCAAGGACTCCAGGAGAATCAGGCAAAAAACTCCTAGAGAGGGCATCCGCTTTAACATTCTTAGATCCTGGAAGATATGAGACCACAAAATCAAAACGGGAGAAAAACAGGGACCACCGAGCCTGTCTAGGGTTCAGCCGCTTGGCTGATTCGAGGTAAATCAGATTCTTATGATCGGTCAAGACCACAATGCGGTGCTTGGCTCCCTCAAGCCAATGTCGCCACTCCTCAAATGCCCACTTCATAGCCAAGAACTCCCGATTGCCGACATCATAATTGCGTTCCGCAGGCGAAAACTTTCGGGAAAAGAAGGCACATGGCTTCATCAAGGAACCATGAGAATTCCTCTGTGACAAAATGGCCCCTGCCCCAATCTCAGAAGCGTCAACCTCAACCTGAAAAGGAAGAGAAACATCCGGCTGACGCAAGACAGGGGCAGAAGTAAATCGGCGTTTAACCTCCTGAAAGGCCTCATGTTGTGAATTTGGTTTCTGGGCTCCCCCGGTGGTTTCTGGTGGTACTGCACTTATGTGCTTCATCTCCTCTGTTCACCTGTTTCCATCAGGATGTGGGAGTTGTCTATTTAGCCTTGCTCCTCAGTCATTTCTATGCCGGCCAACAATGTTACCAGAAGCCTTTCTGTTGCATGTTCCTGCTCCTAGACTACTATCAGCTAAGTTGGACTTGTAGTCCTAAGTTTGTTTTGCATTTTTGTTCCAGTTCTCTGTGATTGAATATTCTGAGGCTGGAAGCTCTTGTGAGCTGAAATTGCCACTCTGGTGTCATGAGTTGATATTAGAGTCTTAAAGTAATTTCAGGATGGTATTTTGAAAGGGTTTTCAGCTGACCGTGAAGTTCCCTTTTCTGTCTTTCTACTATCTAATAAGCGGACCTCAATTTGCTAAACCTATCTTCATACTTCGTATGTCAATTTCCTCTAAAATCACCGCCAATATATGTGGGGGCTACTGTCTGCCTTTTGGGGAAAATTTCTCTAGAGGTAAGCCAGGTCTGTATTTTCCTCTGCTAGGGTCAGTCAGTTCTCCGGCTGGCGCTGGGCGTCTAGGGATAAAACGTAGGCACGCTACCCGGCCACTGTTAGTTGTGCGGTAGGTTTAGCTCACGGTCAGCTCGAGTTCCCATCTTCCAAGAGCTAGTCCTTTTGTATGCTTTACTACGTTCTCTTGCCATTGAGAACCATGACAGTTTGGCCGGCCAAGGGTTAAAATAATTGGCAGAAGAAAGGAGAGAAAAGAAGTCTGCAGAGAATTTTTTTTTTTTTTTCCTGAGTTTGCTCATTAGTTGATTCACTAGCATCTCTGCTTACTGCAGCCTTCGTCTCTCTCTCCTTCTAATCCTTGAATGGTTCTGATTTCACCTGATTAATATGGATCCTCAGAGTTTAGCGACAGGTTTGGATAATCTCGCTGTGAAGGTTCAAAGTTTACAGGATTTTGTTATTCATGCTCCTATATCTGAACCTAGAATTCCTTTACCTGAATTTTTCTCCGGGGATAGATCTCGCTTCCAGAATTTCAAACATAATTGTAAATTATTTTTGTCTCTGAGATCTCGCTCCGCTGGAGATCCTGCACAGCAGGTCAGGATTGTAATTTCCTTGCTCCGGGGTGACCCGCAGGACTGGGCATTTGCTTTGACACCAGGGGATCCTGCGTTGCTCAATGTGGATGCGTTTTTCCTGGCTTTGGGGTTGCTTTATGAGGAACCTCATTTAGAGATTCAGGCTGAAAAAGCCTTAATGGCCCTGTCTCAAGGGCAAGATGAGGCTGAAATATACTGCCAAAAATTTCGTAAGTGGTCTGTGCTTACTCAGTGGAATGAGTGCGCCCTGGCGGCGAATTTCAGAGAGGGTCTCTCTGATGCCATTAAAGATGTTATGGTGGGGTTCCCTGTGCCTACAGGTCTGAATGAGTCCATGACAATGGCTATTCAGATTGATCGGCGTTTGCGGGAGCGCAAACCTGTGCACCATTTGGCGGTGTCTACTGAGAAGGCGCCAGAGATTATGCAATGTGATAGAATTCTGTCCAGAAGCGAACGACAGAATTTTAGGCGAAAAAATGGGTTATGCTTCTATTGTGGTGATTCAACTCATGTTATATCAGCATGCTCTAAACGTACTAAGAAGGTTGATAAGTCTGTTTCAATTGGCACTTTACAGTCTAAGTTTATTCTATCTGTGACCCTGATTTGCTCTTTATCGTCTATTACCGCGGACGCCTATGTCGACTCTGGCGCCGCTTTGAGTCTTATGGATTGGTCCTTTGCCAAACGCTGTGGGTTTGATTTAGAGCCTCTGGAAGTTTCTATACCTCTGAAGGGTATTGACTCCACGCCATTGGCTAGTAATAAACCACAATACTGGACACAAGTAACTATGCGTATTAATCCGGATCACCAGGAGATTATTCGCTTCCTTGTGTTGTATAATCTACATGATGTGTTGGTGCTTGGATTGCCATGGCTGCAATCTCATAACCCAGTCCTCGACTGGAAAGCAATGTCTGTGTTAAGCTGGGGATGTCAGGGGACTCATGGGGACGTACCTTTGGTTTCCATTTCGTCATCTATTCCCTCTGAGATTCCGGAATTTTTATCTGATTATTGTGACGTTTTTGAGGAGCCTAAAATTGGTTCACTACCTCCGCACAAAGAGTGCGATTGTACTATAGATCTGATTCCGGGCAGTAAGTTTCCAAAGGGTCGTTTATTTAACCCCTTCACCCCCAAGGGTGGTTTGCATGTTAATGACCGGGCCAATTTTTACAATTCTGACCACTGTCCCTTTATGAGGTTATAACTCTGGAACGCTTCAACGGATCTTGGCAATTCTGACATTGTTTTCTCGTGACATATTATACTTCATGATTGTGGTAAAATTTCTTTGATATTACCTGCGTTTATTTGCAGAAAAAATGGAAATTTGGCGAAAATTTTGAAAATTTTGCAATTTTCCAACTTTGAATTTTTATGCCCTTAAATCACAGAGATATGTCATGCAAAATACTTAATAAGTAACATTTCCCACATGTCTACTTTACATCAGCACAATTTTAGAACCCAATTTTTTTTTGTTAGGGAGTTATAAGGGTTAAAAGTTGACCAGCAATTTCTCATTTTTACAACACCATTTTTTTTTAGGGACCACATCTCATTTGAAGTCATTTTGAGGGGTCTATATGATAGAAAATACCCATGTGTGACACCATTCTAAAAACTGCACCCCTCAAGGTGCTCAAAACCATATTCAAGAAGTTTATTAACCCTTCTGGTGCTTCACAGGAATTTTTGGAATGTTTAAATAAAAATGAACATTTAACTTTTTTTCACAAAAAATTTATTTCAGCTCCAATTTGTTTTATTTTACCAAGGGTAACAGGAGAAAATGGACCCCAAAAGTTGTTGTACAATTTGTCCTGAGTACGCCGATACCCCATATGTGGGGGTAAACCACTGTTTGGGCGCATGACAGAGCTCGGAAGCGAAGGAGCGCCATTTGACTTTTCAATGCAAAATTGACTGGAATTGAGATGGGACGCCATGTTGGGTTTGGGGAGCCCCTGATGTGCCTAAACATTGAAACCCCCCACAAGTGATACCATTTTGGAAAGTAGACCCCCTAAGGAACTTATCTAGAGGTGTGGTGAGCACTTTGACCCACCAAGTACTTCACAGAAGTTTATAATGCAGAACCGTAAAAATAAAAAATCATATTTTTCACAAAAATTATTCTTCGCCCCCAATTTTTTATTTTCCCAAGGGTAAGAGAAGAAATTGGACCCCAAAAGTTGTTGTACAATTTGTCCTGAGTACGCTGATACCCCATATGTGGTGATAAACCACTGTTTGGGCGCATGGGAGAGCTCGGAAGGGAAGTAGCACCGTTTGACTTTTCAATGCAAAATTGACTGGAATTGAGATGGGACGCCATGTTGCGTTTGGGGAGCCCCTGATGTGCCTAAACATTGAAACCCCCCACAAGTGACACCATTTTGGAAAGTAGACCCCCTAAGGAACTTATCTAGAGGTGTGGTGAGCACTTTGACCCACCAAGTACTTCACAGAAGTTTATAATGCAGAACCGTAAAAATAAAAAATCATATTTTTTCACAAAAATTATTTTTCGCCCCCAATTTTTTATTTTCCCAAGGGTAAGAGAAGAAATTGGACCCCAACAGTTGTTGTACAATTTGTCCTGAGTACGCTGATACCCCATATGTGGCGATAAACCACTGTTTGGGCGCATGGGAGAGCTCGGAAGGGAAGTAGCACCGTTTGACTTTTCAATGCAAAATTGACAGGAATTGAGATGGGACGCCATGTTGCGTTTGGAGAGCCACTGATGTGCCTAAACATTGAAACCCCCCACAAGTGACACCATTTTGGAAAGTAGACCCCCTATGGAACTTATCTAGATGTGTTTTGAGCGCATTGACCCACCAAGGGCTTCACAGAAGTTAATAATGCAGAGCCGTAAAAAGAAAACAAAACTTTTTTCCCACAAAAATTATTTTTTTAGCCCCCAGTTTTGTATTTTCCCGAGGGTAGCAGGAGAAATTGGACCCCAAAATCTGTTGTCCAAGTTGTCCTGAGTGCGATGATATACCATATGTGGGGAGAACCACTGTTTGGGCGCATGGGAGGGCTCGGAAAGGAAGGAGCGCCATTTGGAATGCAGACTTAGATGGAATGGTCTGCAGGCGTCACATTGCGTTTGCAGAGCCCCTAATGTACCTAAACAGTAGAAACCCCCCACAAGTGACACCATGTTGGAAAGTAGACCCCCTAAGGAACTTATCTAGATGTGTGGTGAGCGCTTTGACCCACCAAGGGCTTCACAGAAGTTTATAATGCAGAGCCGTAAAAATAAAACAAACATTTTTTCCCACAAAAATTATATTTCAGCCCCCAGTTTTGTATTTTCCCGAGGGTAACAGGAGAAATTGGACCCCAAAAGTTGTTGTCCAATTTGTCCTGAGTGCGCTGATACCCCATATGTGGGGGGAAACCACCGTTTGGACGCATGGAAGGGCTCGGAAGTGAAGGAGCGCCATTTGGAATGCAGACTTAGATGGAATGGTCTGCAGGCGTCACATTGCGTTTGCAGAGCCCCTAATGTACCTAAACAGTAGAAACCCCCCACAAGTGACACCATGTTGGAAAGTAGACCCCCTAAGGAACTTATCTAGATGTGTGGTGAGCGCTTTGACCCACCAAGGGCTTCACAGAAGTTTATAATGCAGAGCCGTAAAAATAAAACAAAAATTTTTTCCCACAAAAATTATTTTTCAGCCCCCAGTTTTGTATTTTCCCGAGGGTAACAGGAGAAATTGGACCCCAAAAGTTGTTGTACAATTTGTCCTGAGTGCGCTGATACCCCATATGTGGGGGGAAACCACCGTTTGGACGCATGGAAGGGCTCGGAAGTGAAGGAGCGCCATTTGGAATGCAGACTTAGATGGAATGGTCTGCAGGCGTCACATTGCGTTTGCAGAGCCCCTAATGTACCTAAACAGTAGAAGCCCCGCACAAGTGACCCCATTTTGGAAACTAGACCCCCCAAGGAACTTATCTAGATGTGTTGTAAGAACTTTGAACCCCCAAGTGTTTCACTACAGTTTATAACGCAGAGCCGTGAAAATAAAAAATCTTTTTTTTTCCCACAAAAATTATTTTTTAGCCCCCAGTTTTGTATTTTCCTAGGGGTAACAGGAGAAATTGGACCCCAAAGGTTGTTGTTCTATTTGTCCTGAGTACGCTGATACCCCATATGTTGGGGTAAACCCCTGTTTGGGCACACGGGAGAGCTCGGAAGGGAAAGAGCACTGTTTTACTTTTTCAACGCAGAATTGGCTGGAATTGAGATCGGACGCCATGTCGCGTTTGGAGAGCCCCTGATGTGCCGAAACAGTGGAAACCCCCCAATTATAACTGAAACCCTAATCCAAACACACCCCTAACCCTAATCCCAACAGTAACCCTAACCACACCTCTAACCCTGACACACCCCTAACCCTAATCCCAACCCTATTCCCAACCGTAAATGTAATCTAAACCCTAACCGTAACTCCCCAACCCTAACCCTAACTTTAGCCCCAACCCTAACTGTAGCCTTAACCCTAGCCCCAACCCTAGCCCTAACCCTAGCCCTAATGGGAAAATGGAAATAAATACTTTTTTTTTATTTTTCCCTAACTAAGGGGGTGATGAAGGGGGGTTTGATTTACTTTTATAGCGGGTTTTTTAGCGGATTTTTATGATTGGCAGCCGTCACACACTGAAAGACGCTTTTTATTGCAAAAAATATTTTTTGCGTTACCACATTTTGAGAGCTATAAATTTTCCATATTTTGGTCCACAGAGTCATGTGAGGTCTTGTTTTTTGTGGGACGAGTTGACGTTTTTATTGGTAACATTTTTGGGCACGTCTCATTTTTTGATCGCTTTTTATTCCGATTTTTGTGAGGCAGAATGACCAAAAACCAGCTATTCATGAATTTCTTTTGGGGGAGGCGTTTATACCGTTCCGCATTTGGTAAAATTGATAAAGCAGTTTTATTCTTCGGGTCAGTACGATTACAGCGATATCTCATTTATATTATTTTTTTATGTTTTGGCGCTTTTATACGATAAAAACTATTTTATGGAAAAAATAATTATTTTTGCATCGCTTTATTCTCAGGACTATAACTTTTTTATTTTCTGCTGATGATGCTGTGTGGTGGCTTGTTATTTGCGGGACAAGATGACGCTTTCAGCGGTACCATGGTTATTTATATCTGTCTTTTTGATCACGTGTTATTCCACTTTTTGTTCGGCGGTATGATAATAAAGCGTTGTTTTTTGCCTCGTTTTTTTTTTTTTTTTCTTACGGTGTTTACTGAAGGGGTTAACTAGTGGGCCAGTTTTATAGGTCGGGTCGTTACGGACGCGGTGATACTAAATATGTGTACTTTTATTGTTTTTTTTTTAATTTAGGTAAAGAAATGTATTTATGGGAATAATATATATTTTTTTTTTCATTATTTTGGAATATTTTTTTTTATTTTTTTTTACACATTTGGAAAAAATTTTTTTTACTTTTTTACTTTGCCCCAGGGGGGGACAATACAGATCGGTGATCTGCCAGTTTGCATAGCACTCTGTCAGATCACCGATCTGATTGAAGTGCAGGCTGCTTCACAGTGCCTGCTCTGAGCAGGCTTCTGTGAAGCCACCTCCCTCCCTGCAGGACCCGGATCCGCGGCCATCTTGGATCCGGGTCTGGAGCAGGCAGGGAGGGAGGTAAGACCCTCGCAGCAACGCGATCACATCGCGTTGCTGCGGGGGGCTCAGGGAAGCCCGCAGGGAGCCCTCTCCCTGCGCGATGCTTCCCTGCATCGCCGGCACATCGCGATCATGTTTGATCGCGGTGTGCCGGGGGTTAATGTGCCGGGGGCGGTCCGTGACCGCTCCTGGCACATAGTGCCGGATGTCAGCTGCGATAGTCAGCTGACATCCGGCCGCGATCGGCCGCGCTCCCCCCGTGAGCGCGGCCGATTGGCTATGACGTACTATCCCGTCAAGGGTCAGATAGGCCCAGGTCACCTCGACGGGATAGTACGTCAAAGGTCACAGAGGGGTTAATCTATCTGTGCCTGAACATGCTGCTATGCGGGAATATATTAAGGAGTCCTTGGAAAAGGGACATATTCGTCCTTCGTCATCTCCCTTAGGAGCCGGTTTTTTCTTTGTATCTAAAAAAGATGGCTCTTTGAGGCCGTGTATTGATTATCGGCTTTTGAATAAAATCACGGTTAAATATCAGTATCCTTTGCCACTGCTTACTGATTTGTTTGCTCGAATAAAGGGGGCCAAGTGGTTCTCTAAGATTGATCTTCGTGGGGCGTATAATTTAGTGCGAATTAAGCAGGGGGATGAGTGGAAAACCGCATTTAATACGCCTGAGGGCCATTTTGAGTATTTAGTAATGCCTTTTGGTCTTTCAAATGCCCCTTCAGTCTTTCAGTCCTTTATGCATGACATTTTCCGTGAATATTTGGATAAATTTTTGATTGTGTATCTGGATGATATTTTGATTTTTTCGGATGACTGGGACTCTCATGTCCAACAGGTCAGGAGGGTTTTTCAGGTTTTGCGCTCTAATTCCTTGCGTGTAAAGGGTTCTAAGTGCGTTTTTGGGGTTCAAAAGATTTCGTTTTTGGGGTACATTTTTTCCCCCCCTTCCATTGAGATGGACCCTGTCAAGGTTCAGGCTATTTGTGATTGGACGCAACCCTCTTCTCTTAAGAGCCTTCAGAAGTTTTTGGGCTTTGCTAATTTTTATCGTCGATTTATAACTGGTTTTTCTGATGTCGCTAAACCGTTGACTGATTTGACTAAGAAGGGTGCTGATGTTGCTGAGTGGTCCCCTGCGGCTGTGGAGGCCTTTCGGGAGCTTAAGCGCCACTTTTCTTCCGCCCCTGTATTGCGTCAGCCTGATGTTACTCTTCCTTTTCAGGTTGAGGTCGACGCTTCAGAAATCGGAGCTGGGGCGGTTTTGTCGCAGAAAAGTTCCGACTGCTCCGTGATGAGACCTTGTGCGTTCTTTTCTCGTAAGTTTTCGCCCGCTGAGCGAAATTATGATATTGGTAATCGGGAGCTCTTGGCTATGAAGTGGGCTTTTGAGGAGTGGCGTCATTGGCTTGAGGGGGCTAGACATCAGGTGGTGGTATTGACCGACCACAAGAATTTGATTTATCTTGAGTCCGCCAGGCGCCTGAATCCTAGACAGGCGCGCTGGTCTTTATTTTTCTCTCGGTTTAATTTTGTGGTTTCTTACCTACCGGGTTCTAAAAATGTGAAGGCGGATGCCCTTTCTAGGAGTTTTGAGCCTGATTCCCCTGGTAATTCTGAACCTACAGGTATCCTTAAGGATGGAGTGATATTATCTGCTGTTTCCCCAGATTTGCGACGGGTCTTGCAGGAGTTTCAGGCGGATAGACCTGATCGTTGCCCGCCTGGTAGATTGTTTGTTCCTGATGATTGGACCAGTAGAGTCATCTCGGAGGTCCATTCTTCTGCGTTAGCAGGTCATCCTGGAATCTTTGGTACCAGGGATTTGGTGGCTAGGTCCTTCTGGTGGCCTTCCCTGTCGCGAGATGTGCGAGGTTTTGTGCAGTCTTGTGATGTTTGTGCTCGGGCCAAGCCTTGTTGTTCTCGGGCTAGTGGATTGTTGTTATCCTTGCCTATTCCGAAGAGGCCTTGGACTCACATCTCCATTAGTGTTGAGCGATACCGTCCGATACTTGAAAGTATCGGTATCGGAAAGTATCGGCCGATACCGGCAAAGTATCGGATCCAATCCGATACCGATACCCGATACCAATACAAGTCAATGGGACTCAAGTATCAGACGGTATTCCTGATGGTTCCCAGGGTCTGAAGGAGAGGAAACTCTCCTTCAGGCCCTGGGAACCATATTAATGTGTAAAATAAAGAATTAAAATAAAAAATATTGCTATACTCACCTCTCCGACGCAGCCCAGACCTCAGCGAGGGAACCGGCAGCGTTGTTTGTTTAAAATTCGCGCTTTTACTTGGTTACGTGAAGTCCCGGCTTGTGATTGGTCAGGGCGGCCATGTTGCCGGGACGCGGACCAATCACAGCAAGCCGTGACGAAATTACGTCACGGCTTGCTGTGATTGGTCCGCGTCCCGGCAACATGGCCGCCATTAACCAATCACAAGCCGTGACGTCATGGGAGGCTGGACACGCGCGCATTTTAAAATGGGCGCGTGTCCAGCCTCCCGTGACGTCCCGGCTTGTGATTGGTTGCGGCGCGGTCAACCAATCACAAGCCGGGAGGCTGGACACGCGCGCATTTTAAAATGCGTTTTAAAATGCGTGCGTGTCCAAATTGTACACTTATTTATATGTATACAGAAGTATGATGTTTTCAACCCTGTAGTTTGGCTTAGCTTGGCACTTTTTGATGTATTGCGAGGCTCAGGTCTTGATTGTGAGCTTGGTACACACTTGTGATTGGTTGACCGCGCCGCAACCAATCACAAGCCGGGACGTCACGGGAGGCTGGACACGCGCCCATTTTAAAATGCGCGCGTGTCCAGCCTCCCGGCTTGTGATTGGTTGACCGCGCCGCAACCAATCACAAGCCGGGACGTCACGGGAGGCTGGACACGCGCCCATTTTAAAATGCGCGCGTGTCCAGCCTCCCGGCTTCTGATTGGTTGACCGCGCCGCAACCAATCACAAGCCGGGACGTCACGGGAGGCTGGACACGCGCCCATTTTAAAATGCGCGCGTGTCCAGCCTCCCGTGACGTCACGGCTTGTGATTGGTCGCGGCGGCCATGTTGCCGGGACGCGGACCAATCACAGCAAGCCGTGACGTAATTTCAGGTCCTGCAGGATTTTAAAATTACGTTCCGGCGTTGTGATTGGTCCGCGTCCCGGCAACATGGCCGCCGCGACCAATCACAAGCCGGGACGTCACGGGAGGCTGGACACGCGCGCATTTTAAAATGTGCGCGTGTCCAGCCTCCCGTGACGTCCCGGCTTGTGATTGGTTACGTCGCCCATGTGACCACGACGCGCCCAATCACAACGCCGGAACGTAATTTTAAAATCCTGCAAGGACCTGAAATTACGTCACGGCTTGCTGTGATTGGTCTGCGTCCCGGCAACATGGCCGCCGCGACCAATCACAAGCCGGGACTTCACGTAACCAAGTAAACGCGCGAATTTTAAACAAACAACGCTGCCGGTTCCCTCGCTGAGGTCCGGGCTGCGTCGGAGAGGTGAGTATAGCAACATTTTTTATTTTAATTCTCTCTTTTACACATTATTACATTAATGTTGTTTCGATACCCGATACCCGATACCACAAAAGTATCGGATCTCGGTATCGGAATTCCGATACAGCAAGTATCGGCCGATACCCGATACTTGCAGTATCGGAATGCTCAACACTAATCTCCATGGATTTTATTTCTGATCTCCCTGTTTCTCAGAAGATGTCTGTCATCTGGGTGGTGTGTGACCGTTTCTCTAAGATGGTCCATTTGGTTCCCTTGCCTAAATTGCCTTCCTCATCCGAGCTGGTTCCTCTGTTTTTTCAAAATGTGGTGCGCTTGCATGGTATTCCGGAGAATATCGTTTCTGACAGGGGAACCCAATTCGTGTCTAGATTTTGGCGAGCGTTCTGTGCTAGGATGGGCATTGATTTGTCTTTTTCGTCTGCTTTCCACCCTCAGACTAATGGCCAGACCAAGCGAACTAATCAGACCTTGGAGACTTATTTGAGGTGTTTTGTGTCTGCGGATCAGGATGATTGGGTTGCCTTTTTGCCCTTGGCGGAGTTTGCCCTCAATAATCGGGCTAGTTCTGCCACCTTGGTTTCTCCTTTCTTCTGTAATTCGGGGTTTCATCCTCGTTTCTCTTCCGGTCAGGTGGAGTCTTCGGATTGTCCTGGAGTGGATGCTGTGGTGGAGAGGTTGCATCAGATTTGGGGGCATGTGGTGGACAATTTGAAGTTGTCCCAGGAGAAGACTCAGCATTTTGCCAACCGCCGTCGTCGTGTTGGTCCTCGTCTTTGTGTTGGGGACTTGGTGTGGTTATCTTCTCGTTTTGTCCCTATGAAGGTTTCTTCTCCTAAGTTTAAGCCTCGGTTCATCGGCCCGTACAAGATATTGGAGATTCTTAACCCTGTGTCCTTTCGTTTGGACCTCCCTGCATCTTTTTCTATTCATAATGTCTTCCATCGGTCATTGTTGCGCAGGTATGAGGTACCGGTTGTGCCTTCCGTTGAGCCTCCTGCTCCGGTGTTGGTTGAGGGTGAGTTGGAGTATGTTGTCGAGAAGATCTTGGACTCCCGTGTTTCCAGACGGAGACTTCAGTATCTGGTCAAGTGGAAGGGCTACGGTCAGGAGGATAACTCTTGGGTGACAGCCTCTGATGTTCATGCCTCCGATTTGGTCCGTGCCTTTCATAGGGCTCATCCTGATCGCCCTGGTGGTTCTGGTGAGGGTTCGGTGCCCCCTCCTTGAGGGGGGGGTACTGTTGTGAATTTGGTTTCTGGGCTCCCCCGGTGGTTTCTGGTGGTACTGCACTTATGTGCTTCATCTCCTCTGTTCACCTGTTTCCATCAGGATGTGGGAGTTGTCTATTTAGCCTTGCTCCTCAGTCATTTCTATGCCGGCCAACAATGTTACCAGAAGCCTTTCTGTTGCATGTTCCTGCTCCTAGACTACTATCAGCTAAGTTGGACTTGTAGTCCTAAGTTTGTTTTGCATTTTTGTTCCAGTTCTCTGTGATTGAATATTCTGAGGCTGGAAGCTCTTGTGAGCTGAAATTGCCACTCTGATGTCATGAGTTGATATTAGAGTCTTAAAGTAATTTCAGGATGGTATTTTGAAAGGGTTTTCAGCTGACCGTGAAGTTCCCTTTTCTGTCTTTCTACTATCTAATAAGCGGACCTCAATTTGCTAAACCTATCTTCATACTTCGTATGTCAATTTCCTCTAAAATCACCGCCAATATATGTGGGGGCTACTGTCTGCCTTTTGGGGAAAATTTCTCTAGAGGTAAGCCAGGTCTGTATTTTCCTCTGCTAGGGTCAGTCAGTTCTCCGGCTGGCGCTGGGCGTCTAGGGATAAAACGTAGGCACGCTACCCGGCCACTGTTAGTTGTGCGGTAGGTTTAGCTCACGGTCAGCTCGAGTTCCCATCTTCCAAGAGCTAGTCCTTTTGTATGCTTTACTACGTTCTCTTGCCATTGAGAACCATGACAGCCTCAACAGCCTCAGAGGACCAAATAGTCACATCAGCGCCTTTCTTCGTCAAATCGGTCAGGGGTTTAACCACACTAGAGAAGTTGGCAATGAAACGGCGATAAAATTGGCAAAGCCCAAAAATTTCTGAAGGCTCTTCACAGATGTGGGTTGAATCCAGTCATGAATGGCTTGGACCTTAACAGGATCCATTTCTATAGACGAAGGAGAAAAAATAAACCCCAAAAAAGAGACCTTCTGAACTCCAAATAGGCACTTAGACCCCTTCACAAATAGAGCATTATCACGAAGGATCTGGAATACCATCCTGACCTGCTTCACATGAGACTCCCAATCATTGGAAAGAATCAAAATATCATCCAAATACACAATCAAGAATTTGTCAAGATAATTGCGGAAAATATCATGCATAAAGGACTGAAATACAGAAGGAGCATTAGAAAGCCCGAAAGGTATCACCAGGTATTCAAAATGGCCTTCGGGCGTATTAAATGCAGTTTTCCATTCGTCACCCTGTTTAATACGAACAAGATTATATGCCCCTCGAAGGTCAATCTTGGTAAACCAACTAGCCCCCTTAATCCGAGCAAACAAATCAGAGAGCAAAGGTAAAGGGTATTGGAATTTGACCGTGATCTTATTAAGAAGGCGATAATCAATACAGGGTCTCAAGGAGCCATCCTTCTTGGCAACAAAAAAGAATCCCGCTCCCAATGGTGACGAAGACGGCTGAATATGCCCCTTCTCTAAAGACTCCTTTACATAGCTCTGCATGGCGGTATGTTCAGGCACAGACAGGTTGAAAAGTCGGCCCTTAGGGAACTTACAGCCAGGAATCAAGTCAATAGCACAATCACAGTCCCTATGTGGAGGAAGGGAACTGGACTTGGGCTCATCAAATACATCCTGGAAATCTGACAAAAATTCAGGAACATCAGAAGAGGGGGAAGAGGAAATTGACATTAAAGGAATGTCACTATGTACCCCTTGACAACCCCAACTAGTCACAGACATTGATTTCCAATCCAGCACTGGATTGTGTACTTGTAACCATGGAAAACCCAGTACAACAACATCAGGTAAATTATGCAACACCAGAAAACGGCAATCTTCCTGATGTGCTGGAGCCATGCACATAGTCAGCTGAGTCCAATACTGAGGTTTATTCTTTGCCAACGTTGTAGCATCAATACCCCTTAAGGGTATGGGACTCTGCAAAGGCTGCAAAGAAAAACCACAGCGCCTAGCGAATTCTAAGTCCATTAAGTTCAGAGCAGCGCCCGAATCCACAAATGCCATGACAGAAAAAGATGACAATGAGCAAATCAGGGTCACAGACAGGAGAAACTTAGGCTGCACAGTACTAATGGTAACAGATCTAGCGACCCTCTTAATACGCTTAGGGCAATCAGAAATAGCATGAGCAGAATCCCCACAGTAAAAACACAGCCCATTCTGACGTCTGTATCCCCTCTGTTCCGCTCTAGTCAAAATCCTATCACATTGCATGGGCTCAGGACTCTGCTCCGAGGACACTGCCATATGGTGCACCACTTTGCGTTCTCGCAGGCACCGATCAATCTGAATGGCCAGAGACATAGATTCGCTCAAACCAACAGGCGTGGGGAACCCCACCATAACATCTTTAAGGGCTTCAGAAAGACCCTTTCTGAAAATTGCTGCCAGAGCGTCCTCATTCCATTTAGTGAGCACAGACCATTTTCTAAATTTCTGGCAGTATAATTCTGCCGCTTCATGACCCTGACACAGGGCCAACAGTGTTTTCTCAGCATGCTCTACAGAGTTAGGTTCGTCATACAATAATCCTATCGATTGAAAAAATGCATCTACATTAAGCAATGCCGGATCCCCTGACTCAAGGGAGAATGCCCAGTCCTGAGGGTCACCACGCAGCAGAGAAATAACTATTTTTACTTGCTGAATGGGGTCACCAGAGGAACGGGGTTTCAGAGCAAAAAACAATTTGCAGTTATTTTTAAAGTTCAAAAACTTAGATCTATCCCCGTAAAACAAATCTGGAGTAGGAATTCTAGGCTCTAAGGCCGGAGTCTGAACAACATAATCTTGAATACTCTGTACTCTTGCAGCAAGCTGATCCACACGAGAAAACAACCCCTGAACATCCATGCCCGCATCCAAATCCTGAATCACCCAGAGATTAAGAGGAAGGAAAAAGACAAAACAGACTAAAGAAAAAAAAATGGCTCAGAACTCTTTTTCTTTTCCTTCTTTTGAGATGCATTCAGCTCATTTTTGTCCAGTTGTACTGTTATGGTCTGGTGATTAAGGAGCGACATGCGACTAGCTCTGAGCAGGTGGTAACTATACCGACCACAGTTCCTGATCTTAACACAGACACTAGCAGTAGCCGTGGGATGTTCCTGCCACTCCCTAGACACCTCGTCACAGCCGGAGATCTAGCTACCCCTAAAGGTAGAAGCAGGAAAGCTATCTTGCCTCAGAGAAAATCCCCAAAGGATAGGACAGCCCCCCACAAATAATGACTGTGAGAGGAGAAGGAAATGACATACGTAGTATGAAACAAGATTTAGCAAAGGAGGCCACTACTAGCTAGAAAGAATTAGTACAGGACAGAACACTGTGCGGTCAGTAATAAAAACTAGAAAAAGTCCACCGCAGAGAAATGCAAAAATCTCCACACCTGACTAAAGGTGTGGAGGGCAAACTCTGCTGCCCAGAGCTTCCAGCTTAGCTAAATAGATCCATACTGATAAGCTGGACAAATGAGCAAAACATAGAAAGTGCTGAACAACAAAGTCCACAACAAGTGAACTGCAAAAAGACAAGCAAGGACTTAGCTTTGCTAAAATGGTCAGAGTGACAGGGAAATCCTCAGAGAGCCATGATTCCAAGCTCAACAATTGACAACTGGCATTGAATTAGGGAAAAGGCCAGACTAATATAGCAGAGCCAGAAAGACGATCAGTGAAAACAGCTGCTGATGCTAAATGCAAGAAGCAGCCATACCACTCAAAACCACAGGAGGGAGCCCAAGAGCAGAACTCACAAAAATGCTACTTATAACCACCGGAGGGAGCCCAAGAGCGGAATTCACAACACTACGGGCACTTAAGTGGCATTTAGGGGATTAACAGCAGTCTGGAGAAGCTCACATGAAGGAGGCAGATGATGGCTGTGTACATATCCTGAGCTTGCATATTATGTTATATGTTGTGAGAATGCTAAAGGGCTTGTCTATATTAGAAAATGTCTTCCTCCTCTCAAAAAGCATGGTTATAAAGCTTAACTTTCTCACTTAAGATAAGTTATCCTGTCCTGCATTAGCTAGTGTATTGATTTGAATGTCCATAGTGCAAATGCTTCATTTCACCGATGATGGAGCTGCAGCAAAATCAAACACACTTACTGCCAGTCTTTCTCCCTTATAAAATTCTTTAGGATTGCTGGGGGATTCATCCGGGGGACACATTATGATTTTCCTTTAAGCTGGGGGTTGTCTTTAATATGTGCGACTTGCAGGTAATAAAACATATGACTTTTACCAGCTGACACAGTGTTATTAGGATACAGACCATAAAGTGTCACAATGAGTCAAAATATATATTGTGAAGATCTGGATGGGGCAAATGTGTGCAGATATGGCAGTACCGTATGGAGCAAGAGAGGGGTGAGGGTGATGGTGGCGCTCACCTGTAAGAGTTGTGTAAATGACTTGTTTTCTTACCTCGGTCCAGGGTCGAAATGCATTAGTGTGGATAAAAAACCTTTAACCTTGCTTATACTGTCCAGATCTTATTCTTTCTGTGAGCGCAGCCCTCACATCACGATAATAATATCCATTTTGCCAAAAATGTATATTGTGACTTGAGTCCTTCATGCGACACATTTTTCTTATTACCGTATCTACACTTGAAAAGAAGCTCTTCCTATATATTTCTTGAAGAAAATTAGCAAACTGTATAAAAAGGAGTACAAGTTTGTAACATCAAGGGAGAAAATCACATGATTTATCCCAGGTTTATTGCAATTTGAAGGTTAATTAGATAAGTCTATTTCTCCTTTTTGGCAGTTTACAATTTACGTGATTTTAAAAAATATAAACGTTCGTAAATTCACTTTAATGTGTTGCCACATTTCCAGCAAGTGAAACAGCCTGCGATTCTGATTTTAAGTATTGCATTTCAGCGATATTACAAACCAGAATGATTCATTGTGAATCTTCATAGTAATAACTCTCACTGACAAGAAAACACAGTCTGTAATAGATACTTTATTTCACAAAAAAGTAAAATTCTTACTTTCCGTTTTTTTTTGATAATTGCTATATCTCATGCTCTCAAATCTCATGCATGTTTTAGATGTATTGCATCATTTTCTGTGACTTGATATGAAGATATTAGTTTATGAAAATCCTTTTTTTTTCCCACTACCCTTATTGGTACTGTTTTATAGTTTAATTACTGTATGCCAAGTTTACATTTAATGCACAGTAAAATATATAGGATTATAAATGAAATAAAGGAAATCTTTCACCAAATGTTTGCCACCTAATCTAAGAGCAACATGATGTAGGCAAAAAGAACCTGATTCCATATATGTGTCACTAAGGCTACGTTCACATTTGCGGTCAGCGCCGCAGCGTCGGGCGCCGCAGCGGCGCCGCATGCGTCATGCGCCCCTATATTTAACATGGGGGCGCATGGACATGCGTTGTGCTGCGTTTTGCGCCGCATGGCCGCAAGCGTTGGACGCAAGAAACGCATCAAGTTGCATTTTTTTTGCGTCCAACTTTCGGCCAAAAACGACGCATGCGGCGCAAAACGCAGCGTTTTAGCGTGCGTTTTGCCGCGTTTTTGTTTGCGTTGTGCGCTGCGGCGCCGACGCTGCGGCGCACAACGCAAATGTGAACGTAGCCTTACTGGGCCGCTTAGTGTAGTTTTGGTAAAATCATAGTTTAATCAGCAGGAGATTATCATTATAGGACTAGCAAACCTGCGGACAGGTAGTTAACCATATTCATAAGCCTTGTATAACCCTGCCCCAAACATTGATTGGCAGCTTGCATGACTGTGCATGCAGAGAAAGCTGTATTATTCTAAGCAGGACCACCCACTCTACTCATATATAGTCATGGTCAAGAGTGTTGGCACCCTTGAAATTGTAGCAAAAATTGAAGTATTTCTCCTAGAAAATTATTGCAACTTATTGCAATTATATGTGTTTTATTATACACCTGTTTATTTCCTTTGTGTGTATTGTAAAAAACATAAGAAAACACAAAGAAAACAGAGAAAAAAGGTAAATTTGACAATTTCATACAGCAGTCAATAACAGTGTTATTTATGTTGAACTATTTGTTATACGAGATGCATTTAGCTATATAAATTGTTCTTGTTTGGTTTATTGCAAACTGTGGAAAGACTGTAAATTTTGCTATTAATCCTAAAAGTACTACATCCTACTAATAAGCATAAATAAAGACAATAATAAGCAAATAAACACAAAAGAAGAAATGTTGTTTGATAAAAATGATAATTTTATTAATACGTTAGGATAAAAATCACTTTAAAAATACGTACAGAAGGGAGAGGGGCGTACACAAAAGGATTGTATAGAGTGAAACATATAGAGAGTGGGTATAATAAAATAACAGTGTTATTATCCTAGAACAAAATTATAGATCCATATATAGATATAATTCCTTGAGAAAGCCACTTATAAATTACAACTAAGGGCACTATGTGCGCCAGAAATGCATCAGTTTTTAATGTTTCTCCAATTGATCTACTTGTTTTATTGATTTTCCAATATAAGATATTATAATTTACTGGATAGTTGTGCTGTCACACTCCTTTTGTGACGGTTTTGCTGTTATCCACCAGCAGGATTCGGCACTCACTGATTCTAGGTCCATCTGCCTTCTGCTACAACCAAAAGGTTGCGAGTTCTTACCTCCGTTATCTAACCGTATGTGATGACTTCACTTCCAGTGCCGGCGGGTCTGGGTTGAATCCAGATGAATATTAATGACTTATTTTTTACATGTCCATTCTTCTGGGCAAGCTTTTATTTTTTCCGGGTAACCAGATAACCCTTTTAAGGATTATATAGTAAGATGAAGAAAAATTTGAAAAAAGGTTTAATAAAGCATAAAGCTGAAGAACTCCTAAGTAAAAAAAAAAAAAAAAACAGCAACCGAAAAAACAATACTTTATTCCTTTACCAAGTAAAAATCCTATACAAAATATGAAAAATTAAAAAAAATATAAATTTTATATCACCACAGCCATGAGAACCAATACTAAGAAAATACACATGTATCTCACACATGAAGAACTCATAAAATAAAAACAAGACAATAAAAAAATGAAAAAAATACAGAATTGCTGTTTTTGTTTCATTGTCTCCCCTACATTAAAAAAACAAATAAAATGTAATTAATAATGTTTATTCACCCTGAAATTAAACTGATTCTTAGTACTGCCAATCTATCACTTCCTATTTGGTGTTTTGAAGTCCTTGAAAAAATTGCACTATGTCAATTAGCTTATCAAATCTCTGCACTGTTATAAAAACTCATTTTTAAGTTGCATAATATTAAAATTAAGAATCCACCAACAGTATATTTATTATATAATGCATCAGTATCAGACAAACCAGGAAGGAATATAGCGAGTCGACATTACTCTGTATTCACACTGATTTCATAAATGACATCAGTCAAGGACCAGATAGCATTAAAATCAGGCGCCAAACACCAGGACGCGTGTTTTGCCATTCTGCCATGATAGTAACATATAGTCTTGGCTCCAGTAATTGCTTTTTTTATTCCCTGTGTTATGCCTGGATTTCATCTCATTTCTGCCGTCCAAATCATATATTTCAAGTGGCAGAGATGATCAAAGCACTTTCTAGACAGACAAGAAAATGAGCAGGGAGCAGAAGGAACATCACTGAAAGGATGACATTGAGGAAAAGGAATCTTCCATTACCGCAGTCCGCTACTGACATTGTGACAACAGTCAAACTGGTGACAATTTTCCTCTCATCTCAGGGACAGATCCACTCAGCATTGGGCTGACCCATTGACTATTATAAGTTTGATAGGCCAAATGACGGAAATAGATGACATGACAGTAAGTAGAATGAGTAGTGCTTACTATTCTAATGTGCTTTTTATGTTCAGTTACCTGTGATATGAAAAAGAAACATGCATTATATAATATACAGTGCCTTGCGAAAGTATTAGGCCCCCTGGAACTTTTCAACCTTTTGCCACATATCATGCTTCAAACATAAAGATACCAAATGTAAATTTTTGGTGAAGAATCAACATCAAGTGGAACACAATTGTGAAGTTGAACAAAATGTATTGGTTATTTTAAATCATCATAGCTCTGCAGTCTTCTTTTACCTCTTCGCTGCTTGGAGGGTGAGAACCCCTCCTGAAGTAACAATTCTGACTCCGATCCTTCATTAATAATCATCAAATTAATTATACATTTAGGCAAACATAAGGATGTGGAAACTGAAGCTACCGGGATTGGGGGAGGGGCAATGGATTGTGCTAATGCAGAACTAATAAGTGAGCTGTCAGGAACTGAGAAGGAGTGGAAGGGAAGTGAGATGCTAACTGCTATATAGAAATCAATGGGCGGAAACAGTTGGGAAGTATCTTAAAGAGGTTGCATGGGACTTTAACATTGAGGGGCTATTCCTAGGATAGATTATCAATGTCTGATCAGTGGGTGTGTGACATCCAGCATCACCGCCAATTAGCTATTCCCAGTGTCAGCAACTGGAACTGCTCAGTTGCGAAGCTGTACAGCACAGCTCCATCAACTGTAAAGTGGCGGCAATAAGATACTGCACAGACATTCCCTATTCAAATCAATAGTGTATGACTATGCAGTACCTAACCACAGACATTATTGCATCAACAGAGCTGTGCTGTGCAACTCCGTTACTGAGTAGTTCCAGCTGTTGCTGAAATGCAGCAACAGAAGATAATCAACGGGGGGGGGGGGGGGGCACTGCAATCAATCAGACATTGATGATATATGTAACCTTGTTAACAGTTAACTCCTCTCCTGGAATGTAGCAAATGCACAAACTTGGACAGGGTCTGGTGGCCAAGCTCTTTGGAAACAAGCTGTACAATGCGTAAGATAAAAGCTCTCCTTACAGGACAATAAGAGCAGATAGAACAAGCAAGTCAGTAGTAAACTTGCTTATTTTCATGCTGTCTAGCTATCTAAAGCAATTCAATAACATCAGAATAACCATCTAACTATCAAAGCCCAAGTTGCTCCAGCATCACTTCTCGGCATGAGAAAATGCCTGTAAATTTAGCAAGATGGGGGAAGCCAGTATGAACATATCACCATGATCAGTTACCTCATCTTTTGACCCGATTTCAATATGTTTTCATCTAAATTGCTCCAGCATTTCATATTATACAATATATGCCTGTATTGAAGGAGCCAGCTTGAGATTTATCATGGCAGCATGAATCATGTGATAGGTTCCCTTTATCTGCACAAACATTTGAAGATTCAATGTCAAATATGGGTTAAAGTAAAGCTGTAATTTAAATGGCTGTAAAACAAAAGCTATTGAAAAACATTTGGGATTCTTCAGTTTGGGAAATCTTTTGTTCAAATGGTTTCCTGATAAAAAGTAGTTGCAAGGTTTTTCTCTGCAGGAATCCCAGCAATCATGGTAGCCGTTATTCAATGTCCCTAAAGTGCTACCACAGGTTGCATAAAGGATTACACATTGGTCATTGTGATCAGTAAGTGTCCATGTCCTCCAGGGCCCTCCAGAATGAGAGATTCTCTTTGGAGCTGCCATTAGAATAATTGATGCAGGTTCCAAATTAGGTACTTTCCATTATTAAACTAATTGCTAACAGAATATTTACAAGTAAACTTTCGTATCCAACCATCTTGAAAAAAAAGTACATTTTTAAACAAGCGAAAAAAGAAACACCAGGAAGAAAAGCTTGCAAGCTACACATAAATGATACATGATAAAAAATACCAAATTGCTACCTGCCCTCAGGACAAGTGCCTTATCATATTAATCAGAATCTAATTCTAAAATGAGAAGGTGAGTTCTTCAAGGTCACTATCCACATAGTTGTAGCCGGGCTCAGTCCTGCAGATCACAATCAGTAGCACCTTATCAAATGTGATGTCTCAAAAATGCAGACTACAAATGTGATGATTCATATAGAAAGGGTGTACGGCTAAGAAAAGAGATGACGAGGTCTCTCATGTAAGACTTCACCTTTTATACACAGAAATAGATCTCTCTTGTTAAAAAGAAGAAAAATAGCGTTTCCGAACAAGAGCTTTTTTGTAGTTTAAACACAAATGGCAGCGTATGAATCCTGTGCCTAACAAAGAGTAGAACACTAACTTTCTGTGGGAGTGTGAAGTGATATCCTAATTTACCGCTGACATTATTGTCTCTTTATCTTCGCCAATCTTCAGAACACAAAGTCATTTCTCTAATCATCATCACACATTTCTCTATTTTTAAATAGTACATTATACGTGGTGTAACAATATATGAACGGTTGCGCTCCACGTGCCGGATGCACCACAAAAAAGACAGACTCAGAGTTAAGAAATATTTTGCTAGTATAATAGTTGTTTTGTATTTCATGAAGCCTCATCCTGAGTGGATGAAATCTCCCCAAAAAAGTCAATAAGATCACACACTATAAAGGAATCGGTCATATCCCCAAATGTTATTAACTTGCAGATATAAGGTTAATCTGCAGGATATTAGCATTACAATGCTGTACAGCACCTTACTGAAAGGGTGGCTACTTGGAAAAAAATGAACTATTTCTTCTGGAAGCCATGGGATTACAGGCACAGAGGTGAAGCCAGTGTAGCTACAGTCACCGCTCAGTACTCAACAAACAAGCCCCAATACTTAATTCGAAAGCTCGCTCTGCAGCACATCTGTACAAAGCGAGCTGTCAATCATGGAGATGGGACATGCTTACAGCTGCTGCTCGCAATGCTCTGTGTGATGACTGAAGTCTCCTTCGGCATATCTCTACAGCAGAAATTCGGCAGGTCCAGGGAGTAATAAAGTTCATTTTCTCCCGGTAGCCGTGCTTTCAGTAAACCGGTCGGACATCATTGTAATGCTCTTAACCTACAGGATAATCCTGTATCTGCAAGTAAATTGTGTTTGGTGACATAACAAATTCCCTTTAATTATTACTACTGTCTGTATCTGATGTTCTGGTTTATAAAGCATGTTGTGAATCTTGCATTTTATGGTATCGGTATTAGTAAAAAAAAGATTTAACACCACATTCACACATCTATATGTCATCATGCCAGTATGTACATAAGGATGAATGACCTCGGGGAGATCAAAACATCCAACACCGCGGAGACACCATCACGTGTTTTTTATGCAGTGATCCAGAACACTGCCTCATCCCTTATGGGAAATGTGCAAATGCATGTAGAATAGCCAGTTTCCTACTCCACACTGATGAGGGGCAAATACTCTGAAACAGCTGTCTGTGGATGAATACCATGTTTTGGCATAGGTGGTTTTGTTTTATTGGATGCTGCCCTTCCCGTGGTTGTTCCTTCCCGGTAAAAGACCTGGCTATTCATTGCTTGCGTTGAGAAACACGTGATGGTGTCTCTGCGGCTTTTCTACATGCATCGTGCCAGTATGGACCATGATTCACCTACCAGTCAAGGGTCTACTCATCAGAATTCGACAGCCTCATAAACTGTATGCCAATGAGGCTGTAAAGTTTGGATCTGGAGACCTGCAGATGATGAATGAATCATGTTTGTTCTCAGACCATTTAACATGAATGTGTGAATATGGCCTTACAGGTATGGCAAAAACTAGGGGAAAAGGAAGCTATAGAAGAAGCAAAATATGTCCTCCTCTGCTGTAATGGTTCCTGTCATGGTGGCTTCATCAGAACAGAAAAGCCTGGTGCTGATTAAGTTCTCTACATATTTTTTCCCAAAAGAGAAAAGGACTAATGCTTATATTTATTTCTTTGTATGCTAATGAGGAGATCCCTGAGGAGAAGGATCTTTGTGCATGTTCACACTGTCTATACAGAATTGGAATGACTGTCCTTTTGGTATGGATGCCCTTATGTTAGTTTTGTTTTTTCTTTCTTTACTAACCAAAAATATACGGTAATAGAAAAGAAGGAAGCAAAACCTGAAACTTTGTTGTTTAAAAGTTAGGGTTAACCGCTAAACCATCCTAATAGAGGTGAGTGGAGTGATTTACGGGATTGCGGTCCAGCGTTTGTGGTACCTGGCGGCTAGACAGGAGGCACGCAAATCTCTTACCTTCTTCCATCCTCGGCACTACTTTTGATCAGGAAGGATTGGCAAAATTTAATCTGTGTGTCATATCGCATAGATGATGTAGCACTAGCCCTAACAGATTGAATGCCTCAATGGGGACACCAGAAAGTAAGAGATTCATGGGACTCCCATTTAGCTACCAGGTGCCAGCTGGATGTAAACAGTTCCGTCAACTTCATAGTGGCCGTGACGCAACCATGTACAGCACATTTGCCTTTTACAGTGAATAATGGGGGATCTGCACTAGCTGTGGCCACTATAGAGTTGACATATGAAATAGCTGATTGGTGGGGGCTCTGAGTATTGCACCCCCACCAATCTGATTTTAATGACCTTTTCGAAGGTTCAACATTAGTGTTGAGCATTCCGTTACTGCAAATATTGGGTATCGGCCGATATTCGCTGTATCGGAATTCCGATACCGAGTTCCGATATTTTTGTGATATCGGAAATTGGAATCGGAAGTTCTCAGGCGTGTGCGGTACGTATGGTTCCCAGGGTCTGGAGGAGAGGAGACTCTCCTTCAGGCCCTGAGATCCATATTCATGTAAAAAATAAAGAATAAAAATAAAAAATATGGATATACTCACCCCTCCGATGGCCCCCGGCTCTCAACGTGCAACCGGCACCTAAGAATGCAGTGAGTGTAGGACCTGCGATGACGTCGCAGTCTTGTGATGGGTCGCGTGACCGCTCATGTGACTGCGACGTCATCGAAGGTCCTTCACTCACTGCATTCTTAGGAACGGAGGCAGACGCTTGCACCGGTGGGAGCCAGGGTCCGTCGGAGGGGTGAGTATATCCATATTATTTATTTTTATTCTTTATTTTTTACATGAATATGGATCCCAGGGCCTGAAGGAGAGTTTCCTCTCCTTCAGACCCTGGGAACCATCCAGGATAGCTTCCGATATTTGTGTCCCATTGACTTGTATTGGTATCGGGTATCGGTATCGGCAATATCCGATATTTTTGGGATATCGGCCGATCCAATCCGTTACCGATACTTTTGAATATCGGAAGGTATCGCTCAACACTAATCAACATAAAAGCACTCTGCAACCCCTTTAAAAATTACTTCAATTCTGTGTGTACAGCTATCATATAAAGTTGTGTGTCATCATAATTACAGATGTGGCTTGCCATGTTTTTTCCGTTTGCCTGAAAAAGGCGAATACTGCCAGGACGGAAGAGAGACAGTGTCCATGGTGACTTTTTCGGCTTCGCTTAGGCTCTCTGGAGGCTCTGTTGGAGTTCTCCTCGGATTACAGTATTTTGAGGATTCCAACAGAAGCTCCAACGTAGTGCTTGGTGGAAGGCTCTATATAAGAGTAAACTTAGACTTTACCTGGTTTGAACTGTACATGATGAAAATGATAAAATAATAGATTTCACTCACTGAAGATGCTATATAAAGAACTAAACTATTTATAATGTCTCTTTAAATATAGCAATTTTTTTCCTTCAGTGTTAAATATTAAGTCATCAATATTCTCTGCGTGTCATTGGCTTACAGTATATTCTTCATATTATATCCCAAGTCTATTGCATACATAAAGTATTGAAGAAAATGCTCCATTAAGACCACTAAGATTTTTTACCCGCTACATTCTTTCCCCTGTGGGAACTGAACGTCTTTTTTTCTGACCTGATCTAAAAAGCAATTTTAATCTCCTAACTCTGATATTATGTTACTTGCAGCTACACACAGATCAATCTTAATATCCATTGATAAGGATGTAATGAAATCAAAGAGATGCTGAAAATGTCTAATTCCAGCAGCTCCATAAATTAGTTTTTTTTCATCCTCCAACGGGATGCTTTGTCTCGAAGGTCAAATCTAGGAATGAAGAGCAAATGTATCCTATACATGGACTTATTCTATCTGACACACTGGCAACTCGCAGAGCACAATTTAATAGATATTGGATTGTGACAGACTGGAGGAACTTGGAGACTTACTGGAATCATGTTATTTATTTCTAAGATTTCTCTGGTTACTTCAGAAGCATAACATACCATGGTCAGGCTTGTATTTATGGAAACATTTTAACATGTATACAGTATAACAATTAAATGTACCGTAGTTTGCCTTTTAGCTGCTAGAATTACTATCACACACACAATATGCAGTCATTGTTTGCGGCCTGTTACATTTCAGTCCCAAGCACTAAACTTTGGAATTCTTCTTAGGACTGGAGCTTCAGTGTCACTCACTGGAGGTAGCAATCCTAAAAGTCAATATCGATCCTTTAAGGAGCCTAGCCTTATAATTTAGGATTTAAAGCCAAATGAGATTCTTAACTTGCAGACACGGTGTTTCAGGGTATTGCCCCTCATTAGTGCATTGTATGAGATGTTATTTAGCTAAGTGAGAGGCTTAAGACTAAGATCTAAGGGGTAGTATTTCTCCTTGTGGAGAGTGTCAAGTCAGGCCTGGCATTTCAGAGCGAGGAGACTTATATGAGGAGGTAATTTGCATATGTCATTTCCCAGAGGAGAATGTATGGCATATATAAGTCTCCACTCTGACATGCCTGTCCTGGCTTGTCACTCTTGCCAAAGCTGTCACTTAAATTCATCAACTTCAACCTATTACCTAACAAGCTGATTCAGAGGAAGGCATAAGGAAAAGGCAGAGGAAAAACTCCTTCTCACCACCATATATATCAGACTAGTTCCTTGGATCCACATTCCATTACAGAATCTAATACCCATAACTGGTAACATTATATATTCTAAGAAAGGCATCAAAGCCCTCCTTCCTTGAGCTTTCATATTGAATCAACAATTAAAACATCATGTTGCAGAGTTCAATAATCTCACCGCTCTTAGAGTAAAGAATCACATCTCTGCTGATAATTAAACCTACTTTCATCTAAACATAAAGGATCTCCCTTGTCATTGTTCTAGGCCCAGGTATAAAATGATGATTAGAAAGATCTACTGTCCCCTTTTATATTTGCAAATTGTAATAATAAGATTGCCCCTAAGCCGTTGTTTCTCCAAACTGAATAACCCCAAGTTTGATAGCCTATCTTGGTATTGCAGTCCACCCATTCCCTTAATAACCTTGGTTGCTGTTCTCCACACCCACTGTATTTCAGCGTGTCCTTATTATACACTGGAGCCCAAAATTGTGCACGGTATTCTGGGTATTCTGAGTGTGGTCGCACTAATGACTTGTACAGAAGCAAAATTAAGTTCTATTCAAGACCATTGATGCTTCTTTCAATTCATCTCATGATTTTATTAGCCTCGGCAGCAGCTGCCTGGCACTAGTCACTACAGTGGAGTTTGACGTCCACCCATACACCCAAGCTTTTTTCAGTGAGAATTTTACACATTGTTTTACCATTTATTACATAACTAGATGGAGGCCCGATGCTATCGCATCAGGAGGGCGGTAATGTCCCGATGGGGGCAGGCTTTGCAACGCTGAGAATCTCTCCCTCCATGTGCTCACCCACCTATCCACTCTCTCTCTTTCCCCATGTGCTGACTTCTCCTGTCTGTGCTCTCTTCTTTGACCTGTCTCCCCTCATGTGCTATCCCCCTTGTCTGCTGTCTCTCCTTCCTGTGCAGTGTTCTCCCCTCAAAGACAATACTGACATTACAGCAGGAGATCGCAGACGATATATTTTGTGAGGTAAAATATTGTTTAAAAACAGTCCGTGAAATATTTTACCTGACAAAAGAAATCCTCTGTGATCCCCCGCTGTAATGTCAGTATTGTCTTTTGCTTCCTCCCCTGCCCAGGAAATGTGGTATGCTCCATACACGGTCAAACACAGACAATTTTTAAAATGAACTTTCGTTTGTGAGAAAACCCCTTTAATGTGACTGGCTTCCTCTGCATGTAGACACTTCGCGCATTTGCCGCCAGGATCAGCCAAATGATTCACTGTGCCTGAGCGGAATTCGCACAGGGGCAGTAAATCAGACCGCCGCCATCTTGATTAGACATATAGTGGTGGTCACGTTAAAACTCCTGTACAAAGAAGGCGCGCGGTCAGAGAATCATTTGGCTGATACTGGCGGCGGCGTGTTCTCGACGGTGTTCCGCTGGTGGTACTGCGCAAGAGGCTGCATATGGCTTATACAGTGTGTGTGTGTGTGGTGCGTACGGCATATACAGTGTGTTTGTGTGTGTGTATGATGCGTATGGCGTATACAGTGTGTGTGGTGCGTATGGCATATACAGTGAGTGTTTGTGTGTGGTGCGTACGGTGTTTACAGTGTGTGTGTGTGTGATGCATACGGCATATACAGTGTGTGTGGTGCGACGGTGTTCCGCTGGTGGTACCCCGTAAGAGGCTGGTACCACCAGCAGTTTCCATATTGAGACACCCATCACTTGGGTGTCCCAATATGGAGGTCGGTGAACTTCCGTTGCTTGGAATTCTGGGATCCGGACACATCTGGACGGAACAGGATGTGTTGACATTACAAGGTAAGTATATATTAAGATTGTACATTTTATTTCCTTGACATAAGTGCATAACCTTACATTTGTCTACATGAAACTTCAATTGTCATTTCTCAGCTAAGCCCACAGCTTACATTAGTCCCTCTGTAATATTAAATTATCCTGATATTGATTTCATGTTTACTTGCACATTGTTTCAACTACAGAATGAAGGCGCTGAGCGTGCTGCATATTCAAAAAGTTTTCCTATACTTGTATATGGCTATATTGTAATGCCCTGTAATGAAAAAGAGACCTTGGTCATTTCACTCTCTCAGTTGGTGGGAGCCTCAGAGGTCAAACCCCAACTAATCATGTCATAGTAATAACTTTCTTGTCAGCAAAATCTAAGGGGTACATTTTCTCCTCATGGAGAGTGACATGCCAGGTCTGGCACACCAGTATGAGGAGACTTAAAGAGAATCTGTCAACACATTTTACTTTGTCTAAACTATTAATATGGGCATACAGGTTTTAGATTGCTGAGGAGAATGATCCCTATGTGTCTCATATCAGATTCCTTGATCCTGAGAAACAATCTTTTATCACTTTATATAAATGACCTCTTCCAGGTTCTGGGGAGGATGCTGCCTATAAGGTAACTCTGCTCCCAGAGCTTATTTTACATGAAGGGGGAGTTACCAGTGAGACAAGTTACCAACACAGAAAAGGAGACATTAATTACATTAAATTTGTCTTCTTGCAAACACATTTTTTGCTTCTCTCTGAGCTCTGCTGTATTGAAATATTACAGCCCTGACTACCTTTGAGCTGGAACCTGAACCTGAGATGAACTTGCAGATTATAACTGATTAGGAGAGCAGAAAGCGGCCATTACATATCACACCAGTTAACTCCCCTTCATGTAAAATAAGCTCTAGAGGCAGAGTTATCTTCCAGGCACCATCATCACTAGAGCCTGGAAGAGGTCATTTATGTAAAGTAATAAAATATTATTTCTCAGCAACAAGGTAACTGTTTTGCGACACACATGTAGGACTGTTTTCAGCATTCTATAACATGTATGCCCATATTAATGGTTTAGATAAGTCAAATGTGGTGACAGATTCCCTTTAAACATCTTGCATGCTCCTCTGGGAAATTAAATGTGCAAATTGTCTCTTCAGAGAGGAAGAGGACTTGAACTCTATAGCATCATCTATTGGAAGTAGTGATCCTACAAGTCAATATTGACCCTTTAACGAGCCTTGCAATATGACTTAGGATACAAGCCAAATCAGAATCACAATTTGCAGACACAGTGTTTCGGGGTATTGCCCCTCATCAGTGCAAAGTCAACAAAATTTTCTACAAAACTGGCTGAGCCAAAAATACCTCTTCATACTAGTAGCAAAGAAAATGATTGCAGGTGTAAAATAATGTTGACACTTGTTGGATATCATTATTAAAAGAATGAATGGGCAGCACGGTGGCTCAGTGGTTAGCCTTGCAGCGCTGGGGTCCAGGGTTCAAATCCCACCAAGGACAACATCTGCAAGGAGTTTGTATGTTCTCCCCATGTTTGCGTGGGTTTCCTCCAGGTTCTCTGGTTTCCTCCCACATTCCAAAGACATACTGATAGGGAATTTAGATTGTGAGCCCCATCGGGGACAGTGATGATAATGTGTGCAACCTGTAAAGCGCTGCGGAATATGTAAGCACTATATAAAAATATAGAATGAGAAATCCGATTGCAAGGATGTTTTTGCTTTCACATAAGTGTGTTCTTTAAAAAATGCATTAAAAACAAGTACAACACAATAAGGATGGTCGACAGCATGCCAACCATATACACGGTATCTATATAACGCCCTTCCTTTTTTTCAGTATTGTTCGAAACGCTATGAAGCGCTATCTCCTCTTAGCCACAGGAATAACCTTACACCGTCTATCCCGGTATTGTTAGTTTTTCTCTATCCCGCCTCCCACCTGCTGATGGTGGGTGATCTTATATTGCTCGTACTGCGTGGATAGAATATAGATCCAGGATACACAAGGTTATGTTTTCATTAGTAGACACGTTTTGAAGTTCTCATACTTATGAAACTTCAAAACTCGTTGACTAATAAAAACCGCAAAGTCCTGAGGAAAAAGTATGAAAATATTGAAACGAGTCAACTAAAAAAAACACAAAAATATCCTTGTGTATTCTGAATTTTCTTTTGATCTACCATCATATATCCACGATTATTCCATTTAATTCAATTTCTACTGGTCAGAGGACTTGTGGACCTGCAGCATCTATATTTCTATGTCTTGACATTGTTGTGTGAACACAATCTTCACCAGGGTAGCATAACCTTTATTATCGTCTTCATTTTAAATTGGATAAGACCTTATTTGCACTTTTTTTGCTCTGAAGGTCCTTTATTATGCAGGAGCAGACAAACCAATGGTGCAACCTGTGCAGTCGCATAGGGAAAAATGTGTAGGGGGCACACTTGTACCCTAAGAGCAGTCAGCAGCTTCTCTCACTGACACGTAAGTGGATGCATTTTGATGAGCTATTGGAGTGCAGAGGACCCATATCTTGTTTTTGCACAGCGTTCCTGTTCTTTGTGTGCTTCTGGATCGCCCCCAGGCGCAGGGCAGTGGGGTACTCGGTACCGGTACCCTTCTGTCTCGGTTCTGGGGATGTCACGGTGGCCCGACCCGGTCCGTGGCCCTGCTAAGGGGCGCCCAATTAAAGGATGTAGTTTGTCAAGTGTTCGTGACGCCACCTGTGGTACTCGGTCAGGATGACCGACGCTGCTTAGGGGTCCGCTGGGGTGATGTTATGGCAGCTAGATGGAATACCTTCCCACAGGTGAAGTATGTCCCCAGGGCTTCCCAGTAAGGTAGGTGATGATGGTGTAGGTCACAGTAAATAATGAGGACACAGGGTTGCAGTCTCTTTACCTTTTACTGAAGACTTCAGCATCCACAATCCAGAGCACTGCTAACAGGGCTGGCTGAATCCGGCCGGTCCGAAGGCACACCCAGAGTTTCCTTTGCAGGTGGAAATCAGTAGCCTTCCTACTAGCGCCTGTGTGTTGTAGTACTTCCCTGCTGAGCACCACGGGATAGTCCTCACAACTGTCATGTATGTTTCTGATATTCTCTCTCTCCATCCCCCAGATGGTATGGATAGGATGACCCGTATGACGTGGTAGGCCTGGAGCTATTTTATAGGGACCCTAGAGACGCCCCTCTCCCATAATTTGCCTCCGTTGTCTTCATTAGGTTAAAGGTTGGGCAGCCAACTTGGAATTAACTGTACTGCCGTAGTTTGAAGTAATGCGTAGAGCCTATTACTCCCTCGGTGTTCCGGCCACCGGCTACGCCCCTCAGAAGAATGTTGCCGATCTTAAGGCAGAACTCCTCCCGGTATTATCTCCTTGTGCTGTGATCTCGTTTCTCACTTCTCCACAATATACTCCGCTTCTTGTCCTTTCTTAGGATGCTGCCACAATGGGGTGCAGGCGCAGCTCCGTAACGTTCTATCTCTTGCTAAGTCTCTGCCAGGATCCCACCCCTGACAGGGACCTCTGTCTGCAGCTCAGATGTTCCTCCTTCTCTCCCTGTCTGCCTGACAGGTCTTTCCTGGGTCTCACCCAGCTACTTTCTCCCTAACTTCCTATCCAACCCCCAGTTTTACCCGAGTGTGAGGAGTGGCCTAATAGATAGAACCCTTTGCTCCCCCTGGTTGTTGGAGTGTGAAGTGTAGCGTGTGACTGTGATACCTGGTCAGGTGAACTCCTTTAGTGCCATCAGACGTAACATCACTCCCCCTTGTGGAAGAGTGACATTACTTCAATTACCAGGACTCTGGGGCGCTGCACTTCTGCTTCCGAAAGTGAAGATAATGGCCCCACAGAGCCCTGTTCTCAACATTAGTTCATCTGTCGGGGATGATATGAAGAGACAGAAAGATTTACGCAAGCCTTTATCCATAGAAGATCTGTGGTTAGTTCTCCAGGATGTTTGGAATAACATTTCTGCTGAACGCCTTCAACTACTCTGTGCAAGTGTGTGTAGAAGAATTGTGTAAGTACAGTTAAATCATACAGCCACTATGGAGTGACTATCCTCAGTACTAAGCATCAGAGTAATTGCATGCCTCCATATAGGCTTTGATATGCATACTATTCCTTTAGGAGCATATTATGTTCCAGTCTTGCTGTGACTCTTTACATATAGCTTCCACCCTATACCATTAAGCAATGAGTCTAGCTAGTGAGGCAGTTTCAGCAGACAGATTTTCAATGGTTCTTTAACATTGGTTTTATGCCCTGTGTCTTCTCAATTTACAGACAATTAAAGGGAATCTGTCAGCAGGGTTTTGCCACCTTATTTGGGTGCAGCATGTCGTAGGAGCAGAGACCCTGAATCCAGTGATGTATCACTTACTAGACTGTGTGTGGTATTTTTCATAAAATCAACATTTTATTTGCTACAGATCTATCAGCTGTCTGAATGCTAAGCATTGTGTGACCCCACCCACGCCACTGTGTATACTGTGTATAGGCAGAAAGTTGTCAATTAGTGGTGGGGAGTGGTTCGACCACATGTCAGCAGGTGTACTACTCCTCCAGTGATAGTCTCCTGCTGATAAAACAGAGATTTTATGAAAAGAACAGCAAGCAGCCCAGTAAGTGACACATCTCTGGATTCAGGGCCTCTGTTTCTGCTCAGATTAGGTGCCAAAAACCTGAGGACAGCTAACTTTTACTCTAAACTCTAAGCAGCTTTGTCTGTGTGGCGCCCCTAGGGGTATTTGCCACAAAAATAGTTATTGACACCAAATACAAATATTAAAATAGCAAGACTGCACTACCATCTCCGGCCAGAAGGGGGAGCTCCAGAGACTCCCCTTGATCTATTCTGGTCTGAGAAAAGGATTGGCAGTTGGGTTGGGCAGCTGAAAGTGAGAGGTCGTATAACTGAACTCCTAACAGCCCTATGACGGATTATAGGCCTGTAATACACATAGTAGGAAAAGAGGAATAGAGAAAAAGGACATTGTGAGAACCGGTGATCAAAAGGCCATATTACATTTTAAAAGTTATAAATTTTATTCATAGATAAAAAATAATAACAAGCATATAGCCATGGTGCAACAAGAGTAACTGAAACATATCCACTACACACTATCACCCATACGGGTGCACAGTACAGGATTTATATGGCAATAGAGTAGAAAATATATGTCCAAATTTATCACCAGAGTATACCCGGGGGTGGATACAACCAATAAACAGAGTACATACATATCACTATATTAATGTTATCACCCCGGATAAACACTGGACATATTGCATTATACCCCACTCACTCGGTACCCAGTTACCTGGAGAACCCCATAACATATTGCAATTTGCCCGGTAGATACCTATGAAGGTGCGGTGGAGGTACTGCCAATACCCGTAGTGCCACGTGCGCCCCGACGCGCGTTTCGGTCTCCTTTTTCAAGGGGCCGCACCATACATACCATGTCCTCAGTTTATATAGTTATCGGCTGCTGTGAGTAAATCGCGCAACCGGAAGTGACGTTCCGGAAACCCCGGAAGTGACGCGTGCGGTTGCCCAGTCAACGGCGACGCCAGCATGCATCGGCGTCACCACGAAAGCGGGGCCGAAGCACCGTCTCGCTATAGACGCCGAAAGCAAGCAGGCGTGGCCGCAAGTGGACATCGCACGCGTCAGGGGCCGGAACTAGAAGGTAATACATACATATCAAAGCCCCTGGCACTATGAACTTGACAAACACAACAATACAGCAAGTGTGATGTAAACATAGAACAAAGGCTATAACAGCCCAAAGATAACTTATTACAGGCATAACAGTAAAACAATACAAAAATTTGATCCAAGCTTTTCATCATATGGGCTGTTAAGAATGACGTATCTTCCAGGACATATGTTCAGTCCTTCCTTTTTCTACACACTCGCCAGATCAGACACCGTATATATAGAACGAAAAAAACTAAAAGGTAAAAAACATTAATTAGACAAAAACACTTAAAATACCGCACAGGGCAATAGTGGCAGAAAGTAAATATTGAATGGCAATTATAAGAAGGGGGCATAGCTGATGTATTCATTGAGTCCAGATGGATGGACTGTACCCAGCGTCCATATCCACCTGGACTCTAATTGGGCCAGTCTTTTAGTCATATTTCCCCCACGGATGTCCATGTCCAACATATCAATCCCCCTACATCTGATGAGATCACCATTACAGCCGTGGTATTGTCTAAAATGACGCGGAATCGTTTTTAACCCCATCACATCTTCTGCTGTTGCTGCCGCCACAATGCCTAGGATATGCTCACGGATCCTAATTTTTAATGGTCTGGTGGTCATGCCCACATAAATCTTCTGGCATGGACATACCGCATAATAGATCACGCACTTGCTATTACATGTAATCCGTTTTTTAATTGCAAATGTGCGTGACCCTTCTTGATTTTTGAACGTATCGATCCTATCTATATTAGTACATGCCACACATCGGTTGCATGGAAAACAACCACTCGGCGGCTTAACTTGATCCAAAAATGTGCCACCAGGCACACCGGTGTAATGGCTGCGGACCAAATGATCTCTAAGATTTCTAGATCTCCTAGCAGCTATAGCTGCTTTTTCTGGTAGAAATCTCGAGATCACCGGGTCCGCTTTTAGGATATGCCATGACTTATTTAATATCCCTCTCATTAAACCAAACTGAGAATGGTAATCCGTCACAAATCTCACCAAATCCTGACTTTTTTCTTTTGTTTGTCTTGGGCCGTATAAAAGTGCATCACGGGATGCATATTTTGCCCTATTAAATGCTCTCTTGATCCTGCGGTTACTAAAACCGCGTTCTTGTAGTCTCTGTCTCAGGTCCTCCGCTTGTGTATAAAATTCCTCATCATTTGAACACAATCTGCGCAAACGGAGGAATTGTCTGGTGGGAACAGATTGAATCATGTGGCCCGGGTGGGAGGAGGTCGCATGCAACAGCATGTTAGTAGAGGTGGGTTTGCGATAAATATTTGTTTGTACCTCCCCCCTCTCATCTTTTCTAAGTAGTACATCCAAAAATTCAATGGTTGTTGAATTATATTTATATGTAATAAATATATTCAATTGATTATCATTAAGGGACGACATGAATAATTCAAGGTCGTCCCTTGTTCCCTGCCAGATCAGCAATATGTCGTCGATGTACCGCATCCAAGATAGGACACGGCACATCGGCGACGGCTGATCCGGCAGGGAGAGGTCCCTCTCCCACAGCCCCAGGAACAGGTTGGCGTAAGCCGGGGTGTTATGACCCCAATGGCAGAGGGTCTCAAAAATAATTACTAAGTCTGCAAACACAAAAACCAGCTCATAGGGCAGTGGTAACTGGGCTGACCATATATCTAATCCTAGCACCACAAATACCAGCAGCTGGGGAACGTGCCTACGTTGATTCTAGACATCTCGCGCCAGCCGGAGAACTAACTAACCCTAGAAGGGAAAAGAAAGACCTTTCTTGCCTCCAGAGAAAAGACCCCAAAAGTTGGATACAAGCCCCCAACAAATAATAACGCTGGAAATTCAAGAACCCCTGAACCGTCTAACGGCCCGGGGGGAGAACACCAGCCACCTAGAGCTTCCAGCAAGGTCAGGAATCACATTTAGTACAAGCTGGACAAAAATGAGAGCAAGCAAATAACCCAAAAAACAAAGAAGCAGGACTTAGCTTAATTTTGCACGAACCAGGACCAGCAGATAGGAGCAAACAGAAAGGATCTGATTACAACGATGCCAGGCACTGGACTAAGGATCCAGGAGGTTTATATAGCAACACCCCTGGACTAACGACCCAGGTGGGTGCAAACTGAGGGAAGAAAATCCCAGAGTCATATCACTAGTAACCACAAGAGGGAGCCAAAAAGTCTAATTCACAACAGTACCCCCCCCTTAAGGAGGGGTCACCGAACCCTCACCAAGACCACCAGGGCGATCAGGATGAGCAGCGTGAAAGGCACGAACTAAATCGGCCGCATGCACATCAGAGGCAACCATCCAGGAATTATCCTCCTGACCATAGCCCTTCCACTTGACCAGATACTGAAGCCTCCGTCTGGAGAGACGAGAATCCAAGATCTTCTCCACCACGTACTCCAACTCGCCCTCAACCAACACCGGAGCAGGAGGCTCAGCAGAAGGAACCACAGGCACAACGTAGCGTCGCAACAAAGACCTATGGAACACGTTGTGAATGGCAAACGAAACCGGAAGATCCAAGCGAAAGGACACTGGATTAAGGATTTCCAATATCTTGTAAGGACCGATGAAGCGAAGCTTAAATTTAGGAGAGGAGACCTTCATAGGAACAAATCGAGAAGACAGCCACACCAAATCCCCAACACGAAGTCGGGGACCCACACCGCGGCGGCGGTTGGCAAAACGCTGAGCCTTCTCCTGTGACAATTTTAAGTTGTCCACCACATGATTCCAGATCTGCTGCAACCTATCCACCACAGAATCTACCCCAGGACAGTCAGAAGGCTCCACATGTCCCGAGGAAAAACGAGGATGGAAACCAGAGTTGCAGAAAAATGGCGAAACCAAAGTAGCGGAACTAGCCCGATTATTAAGGGCAAACTCAGCCAACGGCAAGAAGGTCACCCAATCATCCTGATCTGCCGAAACAAAACACCTCAAATAAGCCTCCAGAGTCTGATTAGTTCGCTCCGTTTGTCCATTAGTCTGAGGATGAAAGGCAGACGAGAACGACAAATCAATGCCCATCGCCAGAACCTGGAAACAAACTGGGATCCTCTGTCAGGCACAATGTTCTCAGGAATGCCGTGTAAACGAACCACATTCTGAAAGAACACAGGAACCAGATCGGAAGAAGAAGGCAGCTTAGGCAAAGGCACCAAATGGACCATTTTCGAAAAGCGATCACATACCACCCAGATGACAGACATACCCTGAGACACCGGGAGATCAGAAATGAAATCCATGGAAATGTGTGTCCAAGGCCTCCTCGGGACAGGCAAGGGCAAGAGCAACCCGCTGGCACGAGAACAGCAAGGCTTAGCTCGAGCACAAGTCCCACAGGACTGCACAAATGACCGCACATCCCGTGACAAGGAAGGCCACCAAAAGGACCTAGCCACCAGATCTCTGGTGCCAAAAATTCCCGGATGACCTGTCAACACCGAGGAATGAACCTCGGAAATAACTCTGCTGGTCCACTTATCAGGAACAAACAGTCTGTCAGGTGGACAAGAGTCAGGTTTACCAGCTTGAAATCTCTGCAACACGCGTCGCAAATCAGGAGAAATGGCTGACAAGATAACTCCCTCTTTAAGAATACCAACTGGTTCTGCGACTCCAGGAGAGTCAGGCACAAAGCTCCTTGAAAGAGCATCAGCCTTCACATTCTTTGAACCTGGTAAATACGAGACCACAAAGTCAAAACGGGAGAAAAACAATGACCAGCGGGCCTGTCTAGGATTCAGGCGTTTAGCAGACTCGAGATACATCAGATTTTTGTGATCAGTCAAGACTAGTGTTGAGCATTCCGATGCTGCAAGTATCGGGTATCGGCCGATACTTGCTGTATCGGAATTCCGATACCGGGATTCCGATACTCTTGTGGTATCGGGTATCGGGTATCGGAACAACATTTTATTTTAATTCTCTCTTTTACACATTTTAACATTGTTAAAATGTGTAAAAGAGAGAATTAAAATAAAAAATATCGCTATACTCACCTGTCCGACGCAGCCGGGACCTCAGCGCAGGAACCGGCAGCGTTGTTTGTTTAAAATTCCCGCTTTTACATGGTTACGCGAACTCCCGGCTTGTGATTGGTCAGGGCGCCCATGTTGCCGGGCCGCGGACCAATCACAGCAAGCCGTGACGAAAATACGTCACGGCTTGCTGTGATTGGTCCGCGTCCCGGCAACATGGCCGCCATTAACCAATCACAAGCCGTGACGTCACGGGAGGCTGGACTTGCGCGCTTTTGAAAAAGCGCGCGTGTCCAGCCTCCAGTGACGTCCCGGCTTATGATTGGTTGCGCCGCGATCAACCAATCACAAGCCGGGAGGCTGGACACGCGCGCAATTTTAAAATGCGCGCTTGTCCTGCCTCCCGTGACGTCACGGCTTGTGATTGGTTAATGGCGGCCATGTTGCCGGGCCGCGGACCAATCACAGCAAGCCGTGACGTATTTTCGTCACGGCTTGCTGTGATTGGTCCGCGGCCCGGCAACATGGGCGCCCTGACCAATCACAAGCCGGGAGTTCGCGTAACCATGTAAAAGCGGGAATTTTAAACAAACAACGCTGCCGGTTCCTGCGCTGAGGTCCCGGCTGCGTCGGAGAGGTAAAGTATAGCGATATTTTTTATTTTAATTCTTTCTTTTACACATTTATATGGTTCCCAGGGCCTGAAGGAGAGTTTCCTCTCCTTCAGACCCTGGGAACCATCAGGAATACCGTCCGATACTTGAGTCCCATTGACTTGTATTGGTATCGGGTATCGGTATCGGATTGGATCCGATACTTTGCCGGTATCGGCCGATACTTTCCGATACCGATACTTTCAAGTATCGGACGGTATCGCTCAACACTAGTCAAGACCACCACACGATGCTTAGCACCCTCGAGCCAATGACGCCACTCCTCAAATGCCCACTTCATGGCCAGCAACTCCCGATTGCCAACATCATAATTCTGCTCAGCAGGCGAAAACTTCCTAGAGAAGAAAGCACATGGTCTCATTACCGAGCAACCAGGGCCTCTCTGTGACAAAACGGCCCCTGCCCCAATCTCAGAAGCATCCACTTCGACCTGAAAGGGAAGTGAGACATCAGGCTGGCACAAAATAGGCGCCGAAGTAAACCGGCGCTTCAACTCCTGGAATTCCTCCACGGCTGCAGGAGCCCAGTTAGCAACATCAGAACCTTTCTTGGTCATATCCGTCAAAGGTTTAACAACGCTAGAAAAATTAGCGATAAAACGACGGTAGAAGTTTGCAAAACCCAAGAACTTCTGAAGACTCTTAACTGACGTGGGTTGAGTCCACTCATGAATAGCTCGGACCTTGACTGGGTCCATCTTCACAGCAGAAGGGGAAAAAATAAACCCCAAAAAGGGAACCTTCTGTACTCCAAAGAGACACTTTGAGCCCTTAACAAACAAAGCATTCTCACGCAAAACCTGAAACACCATCCTGACCTGCTCCACATGTGAGTCCCAATCTTCAGAGAAAACCAGAATATCATCCAGATAAACAATCATAAATTTATCCAGATACTTCTGGAAAATATCATGCATAAAGGACTGAAACACTGAGGGAGCATTAGAGAGCCCAAAAGGCATCACCAAATACTCACAATGACCTTTGGGCGTTTTAAATGCAGTCTTCCATTCATCTCCTTGCTTAATGCGCACAAGGTTGTACGCACCACGAAGATCTATCTTGGTGAACCACTTGGCACCTTTAATCCGGGCAAACAAGTCCGACAACAGAGGCAAAGGATACTGAAATTTAACAGTGATTTTATTCAGAAGCCGATAGTCAATACAAGGTCTCAAAGATCCGTCCTTCTTGGCCACAAAAAAGAATCCCGCACCAAGAGGGGAAGAGGATGGATGGATATGCCCCTTCTCCAGAGACTCCTTGACAGGGCCGGACTGGCCATTTGGAAATTCTGGCAAATGCCAGAAGGGCCTGTCTGGTTGTGGGCTGCCTTGTCTGCTACATTGTTAACAGAATCAGTGTTTTCAAGATACCCCTACTGTTAAAGAGTTGCGATGAAGCACAAAGTTGCTGACTCCATCACTCACCCCAGCAGGCCATGGGTATCATTAGATATATTGGTCTTGTAGTAAATCTGGCTTTCCTCCATCCAGGGTAATGTTAGTAATATATCCCATCTGATGCTTGGGAACGGGGACTGCATGGGCCTGTGCAATTTTAAATGCCAGGGCTGAATTTCAGTCCCAGTCCGTACCTGCTCCTTGATATACGAACGCATTGCGGCATGCTCAGGTACAGACAGATTAAATCATCTTCCCTTAGGAAATTTACTACCTGGAATCAAATCTATGGCGCAGTCACAGTCCCTATGAGGAGGCAGAGCACTGGATCTGGACTCGCTGAATACATCCTGATAATCAGACAAATACTCAGGAACTTCCGAAGGGGTAGAGGAAGCAATAGACACCGGCGGGGAATCAGCATGAATTCCCTGACAGCCCCAACTTGACACAGACATTGCCTTCCAATCCAAGACTGGATTGTGGGTCTGTAACCATGGCAGACCCAAATCGACCATATCATGCATTTTATGCAGAACAAGAAAACTAATCACCTCCTGATGTTCAGGAGTCATGCACATGGTCACCTGCGTCCAAAACTGCGGTTTATTTTCCGCCAATGGCGTAGCATCAATACCTCTAAGAGGAATAGGATTTACCAACGGTTCAAGAACAAAACCACAGCGCTTGGCAAATGACAGATCCATAAGACTCAGGGCAGCACCTGAATCCACAAACGCCATAACAGGGCAAGAAGACAATGAGCAAATTAAAGTCACAGACAAAATAAATTTAGGTTGCAAACTACCAATGGTGACAGGACTAACAACCCTGGTCAGGCGTTTAGAGCATGCTGATATAACATGTGTAGAATCACCACAGTAAAAACACAACCCATTCTGACGTCTATGATTTTTCCGCTCATTTCTAGTCTGAATTCTATCACATTGCATCAAATCAGGCGTTTGTTCAGACAACACCACCAGAGGATTGGCGGTTTTGCGCTCCCGCAAACGCCGGTCAATTTGAATAGCCAGCGCCATGGAATCATTCAGACTTGTAGGAATGGGGAAACCCACCATCCATCACATTCTTAATGGCTTCAGAAAGGCCATTTCTGAAATTTGCGGCCAGAGCACACTCATTCCACTGAGTAAGCACGGACCATTTCCGAAATTTTTGGCAATACACTTCAGCTTCATCCTGGCCCTGAAAAATAGCCAGCAAGGCTTTTTCTGCCTGAACTTCAAGATTGGGTTCCTCGTAAAGCAATCCGAGCGCCAGAAAAAACGCATCAATATTTGCCAATGCCGGATCTCCTGGCGCTAGCGAGAAAGCCCAATCCTGAGGGTCGCCCCGTAAAAAAGAAATAACAATTTTAACTTGCTGAGCTGAATCTCCAGATGAACGGGGTCTCAGAGAAAGAAACAATTTACAATTATTCTTGAAATTCCTAAACCTAAATCGGTCTCCAGAAAACAGTTCAGGAATAGGTATTTTAGGTTCAGACGTAGGACTACTGGTAACAAAATCTTGTATGCCCTGCACACGAGCAGCAAGCTGGTCTACACTTGTAATCAAGGTCTGGACATTCATGTCTGCAGCAAGCACAAGCCACTCAAAGGTAAAGGGGAGGAAGAGAGGAAAAAAAAAAAACTCAGAATTTCCTTCCTTATTATCCCACTTCTGCAATGCATTAAACATTCAATGTTGGCCTGGCATACTGTTATGACCCCAATGGCAGAGGGTCTCAAAAATAATTACTAAGTCTGCAAACACAAAAACCAGCTCATAGGGCAGTGGTAACTGGGCTGACCATATATCTAATCCTAGCACCACAAATACCAGCAGCCGGGGAACGTGCCTACGTTGATTCTAGACGTCTCGCGCCAGCCGGAGAACTAACTAACCCTAGAAGGGAAAAGAAAGACCTTTCTTGCCTCCAGAGAAAAGACCCCAAAAGTTGGATACAAGCCCCCAACAAATAATAACGGTGAGGTAAGAGGAAAAGACAAACGTAAGAATGAGCTAGGTATTTAGCAAAGAGAGGCCCACTAGCTAATAGCAGAATATAGTAAGATATCTTATATGGTCAGCAAAAACCCTATCAAAAATATCCACGCTGGAAATTCAAGAACCCCCGAACCGTCTAACGGCCCAGGGGGAGAACACCAGCCCCCTAGAGCTTCCAGCAAGGTCAGGAATCACATTTAGTACAAGCTGGACAAAAATGAGAGCAAGCAAATAACCCAAAAAACAAAGAAGCAGGACTTAGCTTAATTTTGCACGAACCAGGACCAGCAGATAGGAGCAAACAGAAAGGATCTGATTACAACGATGCCAGGCACTGGATTAAGGATCCAGGAGGTTTATATAGCAACACCCCTGGACTAACGACCCAGGTGGGTGCAAACTGAGGGAAGAAAATCCCAGAGTCATATCACTAGTAACCACAAGATGGAGCCAAAAAGTCTAATTCACAACACCGGGGCAAAGGAAGCCCCCATCGCTGTTCCTTGGAGCTGCAGGAAGAAGGACCCCTTAAATACAAAAAAATTATGTGTTAAAGTAAATCTAAGTAATTCAACAACCAACTTCTGAATGTCTACTGGAAGATTGGACATACTAAGGAAAACCTCAGTAGCATGAATCCCATCTTCATGCCGAATGCTCGTGTAAAGGGATTCCACGTCCCCAGTCACAAACAACATGTCATCATCGAGCTGCAGGCCGTCCACCCTCCTCAGCAGCTCACCCGTATCCTTCAAAAATGATAATAATAGTGTTAAGATGTAATTAAAAATCACAGGTATGGTGAAGGGCGGGACGTTCAAGTCAGAGATTTCAAACTTCCTTATTTTAGCACAGATGTGTGCAGCCATAATCTATTATTATGTATGTATTTTTTTGGCTATGCACCAGCATTTATAATTATTATATATATTGTTCAGTCAGTTTACTTATTTTTACTATGTACTATTTTCTGACTTGAACGTCCCGCCCTTCACCATACCTGTGATTTTTAATTACATCTTAACACTATTGGTTCTGAGCCTCCCTATATAAGAAGGCTTTATCATGTCATTAGCCACAAGCATGTGTTCACATTGGGCAGTAGCTCAGAGACCATAGGTAAGTGTTCACACTAGGCAGGCAGTGTAGTTACCCATTCAATCTGAGATTACCTTGTCGTTGGTGAATGGGCTCACAATATTTGGCCAAATCTTGTGCTAAAATCTCATGTTTGTTCATAAAGTTCATAAGCCGTTATGCTATTCCTATTCCTTAGATTTCAAACTTCCTTATTTTAGCACAGATGTGTGCAGCCATAATCTATTATTATGTATGTATTTTTTTGGCTATGCACCAGCATTTATAATTATTATATATATTGTTCAGTCAGTTTACTTATTTTTCCTTCAAAAATGATGGCAGCCCCTCCACAATCGGTTGCAACTTGGAATCAATCCAGCGATTCACGTGTTCTAAATAATTTCCTCTACCTGAGATTATTGGGCGTCCTGGGGGAGTCTGCGCGTCCTTGTGGATTTTAGGTAACAAATAGAATGTCGGAATGGTAGGTTCCGGCACAATCAGAGCAGTTGCTAATTCCTTCGTTATGGTACCCAGTTCTCTCGCCTGATTGATAATTAAATGCAGCTGTGTGGTAAAGGAGGACAATGGGTTAAATGTTAGTTTTTTATAACATACGTTGTTGTTGAGCTGCCGAAAGGCCTCCTTCTCGTAGAGTGCCTTAGGCCAAATCACCACATTGCCCCCCTTATCTGCAGATTTATATACCACATCCGTTATATCCTGTAGGACGCGCAGACGCCCCCTTTCCTCCCTTGTGAGATTGTCTCTATATATATACCTTGGAATCTCCATGAATTCCTTAGAGACAATCTGCACAAATAGGTCTACATTAGAACAGGATGACAGAGGAGGGAATCTCTTAGATTTAGCACGTATTGATGATGGTACTATACCTCCTTCTGGAGTATCATGCTCGATGGCTAATTCCTCCAAGACACGGAGAGCTACTTGCTCTTCTTCTGTGGGAAAGAATTGGGAGAGGTTGCCATCAAAAAAATGTTTTTTAAAAATTAAAGACCGGGCAAATAAATGCAAATCCTTAACTGCTGAAAATGCATCAAAACTAGCCGCTGGGGAGAAGGACAAGCCCTTCTCTAAAATACACAGATCAACCTCTGAAAAAGTATGTTTACTCAAATTAATTACCTTGTTCTTATATCTGGTTGCCACCATAAACGTTATGACTAGTGTTGAGCGATACCGTCCGATACTTGAACGTATCGGTATCGGAAAGTATCGGCCGATACCGGCAAAGTATCGGATCCAATCCGATACCGATACCCGATACCAATACAAGTCAATGGGACTCAAGTATCGGACGGTATTCCTGATGGTTCTCAGGGTCTGAAGGAGAGGAAACTCTCCTTCAGGCCCTGGGATCCATATTAATGTGTAAAAGAAAGAATTAAAATAAAAAATATTGCTATACTCACCTCTCCGACGCAACCAATCACAAGCCGTGACGTCACGGGAGGCTGGACACGCGCGCATTTTAAAATGCGCGCGTGTCCAGCCTCCCGGCTTGTGATTGGTTGACCGCGACGCAACCAATCACAGGCCGGGATGTCACGGGAGGCTGGACACGCGCGCATTTTAAAATGCGCGCGTGTCCAGCCTCCCGTGACGTCACGGCTTGTGATTGGTTGCGTCGCCCATGTGACTGCGACGCAACCAATCACAAAGCCGGAGCGTAATTTTAAAATACTGAATGACCTGAAATTACGTCACGGCTTGCTGTGATTGGTTGCGTCGCTGCCACATGGGCGGCACGCGACCAATCACAAGCCGGGACTTCACGTAAGGAAGTAAACGCGCGAATTTTAAACAAAAAACGCTGCCGCTTCACTCGGTAAGGTCCAGGCTGCGTCGGAGAGGTGAGTATAGCAATATTTTTTATTTTAATTCTCTCTTTTACACATTTTTACATTAATGTTGTTTCGATACCGATACCCGATACCACAAAAGTATCGGATCTCGGTATCGGAATTCCGATACCCGCAAGTATCGGCCGATACCCGTACTTGCGGTATCGGAATGCTCAACACTAGTTATGACCGATCTCCTGTGGCAACCAGATATAAGAACAAGGTAATTAATTTGAGTAAACATACTTTTTCAGAGGTTGATCTGTGTATTTTAGAGAAGGGCTTGTCCTTCTCCCCAGCAGCTAGTTTTGATGCATTTTCAGCAGTTAAGGATTTGCATTTATTTGCCCGGTCTTTAATTTTTAAAAAACATTTTTTTGATGGCAACCTCTCCCAATTCTTTCCCACAGAAGAAGAGCAAGTAGCTCTCCGTGTCTTGGAGGAATTAGCCATCGAGCATGATACTCCAGAAGGAGGTATAGTACCATCATCAATACGTGCTAAATCTAAGAGATTCCCTCCTCTGTCATCCTGTTCTAATGTAGACCTATTTGTGCAGATTGTCTCTAAGGAATTCATGGAGATTCCAAGGTATATATATAGAGACAATCTCACAAGGGAGGAAAGGGGGCGTTTGCGCGTCCTACAGGATATAACGGATGTGGTATATAAATCTGCAGATAAGGGGAGCAATGTGGTGATTTGGCCTAAGGCACTCAACGAGAAGGAGGCCTTTCGGCAGCTCAACAACAACGTATGTTATAAAAAACTAACATTTAACTCATTGTCCTCCTTTACCACACAGCTGCATTTAATTATCAATCAGGCGAGAGAACTGGGTACCATAACGAAGGAATTAGCAACTGCTCTGATTGTGCCGGAACCTACCATTCCGACATTCTATTTGTTACCTAAAATCCACAAGGACGCGCAGACTCCCCCAGGACGCCCAATAATCTCAGGTAGAGGAAATTATTTAGAACACGTGAATCGCTGGATTGATTCCAAGTTGCAACCGATTGTGGAGGGGCTGCCATCATTATTGAAGGATACGGGTGAGCTGCTGAGGAGGGTGGACGGCCTGCAGCTCGACGATGACATGTTGTTTGTGACTGGGGACGTGGAATCCCTTTACACGAGCATTCGGCATGAAGATGGGATTCATGCTACTGAGGTTTTCCTTAGTATGTCCAATCTTCCAGTAGACATTCAGAAGTTGGTTGTTGAATTACTTAGATTTACTTTAACACATAATTTTTTTGTATTTAAGGGGTCCTTCTTCCTGCAGCTCCAAGGAACAGCGATGGGGGCTTCCTTTGCCCTGGCTTACGCCAACCTGTTCCTGGGGCTGTGGGAGAGGGACCTCTCCCTGCCGGATCAGCCGTCGCTGATGTGCCGTGTCCTATCTTGGACGCGGTACATCGACGACATATTGCTGATCTGGCAGGGAACAAGGGACGACCTTGAATTATTCATGTCGTCCCTTAATGATAATCAATTGAATATATTTATTACATATAAATATAATTCAACAACCATTGAATTTTTGGATGTACTACTTAGAAAAGATGAGAGGGGGGAGGTACAAACAAATATTTATCGCAAACCCACCTCTACTAACATGCTGTTGCATGCGACCTCCTCCCACCCGGGCCACATGATTCAATCTGTTCCCACCGGACAATTCCTCCGTTTGCGCAGATTGTGTTCAAATGATGAGGAATTTTATACACAAGCGGAGGACCTGAGACAGAGACTACAAGAACGCGGTTTTAGTAACCGCAGGATAAAGAGAGCATTTAATAGGGCAAAATATGCATGCCCTGATGCACTTTTATACGGCCCAAGACAAACAAAAGAAAAAAGTCAGGATTTGGTGAGATTTGTGACGGATTACCATTCTCAGTTTGGTTTAATGAGAGGGATATTAAATAAGTCATGGCATATCCTAAAAGCGGACCCGGTGATCTCGAGATTTCTACCAGAAAAAGCAGCTATAGCTGCTAGGAGATCTAGAAATCTTAGAGATCATTTGGTCCGCAGCCATTACACCGGTGTGCCTGGTGGCACATTTTTGGATCAAGTTAAGCCGCCGAGTGGTTGTTTTCCATGCAACCGATGTGTGGCATGTACTAATATAGATAGGATCGATACGTTCGAAAATCAAGAAGGGTCACGCACATTTGCAATTAAAAAACGGATTACATGTAATAGCAAGTGCGTGATCTATTATGCGGTATGTCCATGCCAGAAGATTTATGTGGGCATGACCACCAGACCATTAAAAATTAGGATCCGTGAGCATATCCTAGGCATTGTGGCGGCAGCAATAGCAGAAGATGTGATGGGGTTAAAAACGATTCCGCGTCATTTTAGACAATACCACGGCTGTAATGGTGATCTCCTCAGATGTAGGGGGATTGATATGTTGGACATGGACATCCGTGGGGGAAATATGACTAAAAGATTGGCCCAATTAGAGTCCAGGTGGATATGGACGCTGGGTACAGTGTTGTGAATTAGACTTTTTGGCTCCCTCTTGTGGTTACTAGTGATATGACTGGGATTTTCTTCCCTCAGTTTGCACCCAGCTGGGTCGTTAGTTCAGGGGTGTTGCTATATAAACCTCCTGGATCCTTAGTCCAGTGCCTGGCATCGTTGTAGTCAGACACATTCTGTTTGCTCCTATCTGCTGGTCCTGGTTCGTGCAAAATTAAGCTAAGTCCTGCTTCTTTGTTTTTTGGGTTATTTGCTTGCTCTCAGTTTTGTCCAGCTTGTACTAAATGTGATTCCTGACCTTGCTGGAAGCTCTAGGGGGCTGGTGTTCTCCCCCCGGGCCGTTAGACGGTTCGGGGGTTCTTGAATTTCCAGTGTGGATATTTTTGATAGGGTTTTTGCTGACCATATAAGTTATCTTTCTATATTCTGCTATTAGCTAGTGGGCCTCTCTTTGCTAAATACCTAGCTCATTCTTATGTTTGTCTTTTCCTCTTACCTCACCGTTATTATTTGTTGGGGGCTTGTATCCAACTTTTGGGGTCTATTCTCTGGAGGCAAGAAAGGTCTTTCTTTTCCCTTCTAGGGTTAGTTAGTTCTGCGGCTGGCGCGAGACGTCTAGAATCAACGTAGGCACGTTCCCCGGCTGCTGGTATTTGTGGTGCTAGGATTAGATATATGGTCAGCCCAGTTACCACTGCCCTATGAGCTGGTTTTCTGTGTTTGAAGACTTAGCAATTATTCCTGAGACCCTCTGCCATTGGGGTCACAACAGTATGCCAGGCCAACATTGAATGTTTAATGCATTGCAGAAGTGGGATAATAAGAAAGGAAATTCTGAGTTTTTTTTTTTTTTTCTTTCCTCTCTTCCTCCCCTTTACCTTTGAGTGGCTTGTGCTTGCTGCAGACATGAATGTCCAGACCTTGATTACAAGTGTAAACCAGCTGGCAGCTCGTGTGCAGGGCATACAAGATTTTGTTACCAGTAGTCTTATGTCTGAACCTAAAATACCTATTCCGGAATTATTTTCTGGAGACCGATTTAGGTTTAGGAATTTCATGAATAATTGTAAATTGTTTCTTTCTCTGAGACCCCGTTCATCTGGAGATTCAGCTCAGCAAGTTAAAATTGTTATTTCTTTTTTACGGGGCGACCCTCAGGATTGGGCTTTCTCCCTAGCGCCAGGAGATCCGGCATTGGCAAATATTGATGCGTTTTTTCTGGCGCTCGGATTGCTTTACGAGGAACCCAATCTTGAAATTCAGGCAGAAAAAGCCTTGCTGGCTATTTCTCAGGGCCAGGATGAAGCTGAAGTGTATTGCCAAAAATTTCGGAAATGGTCCGTGCTTACTCAGTGGAATGAGTGTGCTCTGGCCGCAAATTTCAGAAATGGCCTTTCTGAGGCCATTAAGAATGTGATGGTGGGTTTCCCCATTCCTACAAATCTGAATGATTCTATGGCGCTGGCTATTCAAATTGACCGGCGTTTGCGGGAGTGCAAAACCGCTAATCCTCTGGAGGTGTTGTCTGAACAAACACCTGATTTAATGCAATGTGATTTAAATCAGACTAGAAATGAGCGGAAAAATCATAGACGTCAGAATGGGTTGTGTTTTTACTGTGGTGATTCTACACATGTTATATCAGCATGCTCTAGACGTCTAACAAGGGTTGTTAGTCCTGTCGCCATTGGTAATTTGCAACCTAAATTTATTTTCTCTGTGACTTTGATTTGCTCTTTGTCTTCTTACCCTGTTATGGCGTTTGTGGATTCAGGTGCTGCCCTGAGTCTTATGGATCTGTCATTTGCCAAGCGCTGTGGTTTTGTTCTTGAACCGTTGGTAAATCCTATTCCTCTTAGAGGTATTGATGCTACGCCATTGGCGGAAAATAAACCACAGTTTTGGACGCAGGTGACCATGTGCATGACTCCTGAACATCGGGAGGTGATTCGTTTTCTTGTTCTGCATAAAATGCATGATATGGTCGTTTTGGGTCTGCCATGATTACAGACCCACAATCCAGTCTTGGATTGGAAGGCAATGTCTGTGTCAAGTTGGGGCTGTCAGGGAATTCATGCTGATTCCCCGCCGGTGTCTATTGCTTCCTCTACTCCTTCGGAAGTTCCTGAGTATTTGTGTGATTATCAGGATGTATTCAGCGAGTCCAGATCCAGTGCTCTTCCTCCTCATAGGGACTGTGACTGCGCCATAGATTTGATTCCAGGTAGTAAATTTCCCAAGGGAAGATTATTTAATCTGTCTATACCTGAGCATGCCGCAATGCGTTCGTATATCAAGGAGTCTCTGGAGAAGGGGCATATCCGTCCTTCCTCTTCCCCTCTTGGTGCGGGATTCTTTTTTGTGGCCAAGAAGGAAGGATCTTTGAGACCTTGTATTGACTATCGGCTTCTGAATAAAATCACTGTTAAATTTCAGTATCCTTTGCCTCTGTTGTCGGACTTGTTTGCCCGGATTAAAGGTGCCAAGTGGTTCACCAAGATAGATCTTCGTGGTGCGTACAACCTTGTGCGCATTAAGCAAGGAGATGAATGGAAGACTGCATTTAATACGCCCGAAGGTCATTTTGAGTACTTGGTGATGCCTTTTGGGCTCTCTAATGCTCCCTCAGTGTTTCAGTCCTTTATGCATGATATTTTACGGAAGTATCTGGATAAATTTATGATTGTTTATCTGGATGATATTCTGGTTTTCTCTGAAGATTGGGACTCACATGTGGAGCAGGTCAGGATGGTGTTTCAGGTTTTGCGTGAGAATGCTTTGTTTGTTAAAGGCTCAAAGTGTCTCTTTGGAGTACAGAAGGTTCCCTTTTTGGGGTTTATTTTTTCCCCTTCTGCTGTGGAGATGGACCCAGTCAAGGTCCGAGCTATTCATGAGTGGACTCAACCCACGTCAGTTAAGAGTCTTCAGAAGTTCTTGGGTTTTGCTAACTTCTACCGTCGTTTTATCGCTAATTTTTCTAGCGTTGTTAAACCTTTGACGGATATGACCAAGAAAGGTTCTGATGTTGCTAACTGGGCTCCTGCAGCCGTGGAGGCGTTCCAAGAGTTGAAGCGCCGGTTTACTTCGGCGCCTGTTTTGTGCCAGCCTGATGTCTCACTTCCCTTTCAGGTCGAAGTGGATGCTTCTGAGATTGGGGCAGGGGCCGTTTTGTCACAGAGAGGCCCTGGTTGCTCGGTAATGAGACCATGTGCTTTCTTCTCTAGGAAGTTTTCGCCTGCTGAGCGGAATTATGATGTTGGCAATCAGGAGTTACTGGCCATGAAGTGGGCATTTGAGGAGTGGCGTCATTGGCTCGAGGGTGCTAAGCATCGTGTGGTGGTCTTGACTGATCACAAAAATTTGATGTATCTCGAGTCTGCTAAACGCCTGAATCCTAGACAGGCCCGCTGGTCATTGTTTTTCTCCCGTTTTGACTTTGTGGTCTCGTATTTACCAGGTGCAAAGAATGTGAAGGCTGATGCTCTTTCAAGGAGCTTTGTGCCTGACTCTCCTGGAGTCGCAGAACCTGTTGGTATTCTTAAAGAGGGAGTTATTTTGTCAGCCATTTCTCCTGATTTGCGACGCGGGTTGCAGAGATTTCAGGCTGGTAGACCTGACTCTTGTCCACCTGACAGACTGTTTGTTCCTGATAAGTGGACCAGCAGAGTCATTTCTGAGGTTCATTCCTCGGTGTTGGCAGGTCATCCGGGAATTTTTGGCACCAGAGATCTGGTGGCTAGGTCCTTTTGGTGGCCTTCCTTGTCACGGGATGTGCGGTCATTTGTGCAGTCCTGTGGGACTTGTGCTCGAGCTAAGCCTTGCTGTTCTCGTGCCAGCGGGTTGCTCTTGCCCTTGCCTGTCCCGAAGAGGCCTTGGACACACATTTCCATGGATTTAATTTCTAATCTCCCGGTGTCTCAGGGTATGTCTGTCATCTGGGTGGTATGTGATCGCTTCTCGAAAATGGTCCATTTGGTGCCTTTGCCTAAGCTGCCTTCCTCTTCCGATCTGGTTCCTGTGTTCCTTCAGAATGTGGTTCGTTTACACGGCATTCCTGAGAATATTGTGTCTGACAGAGGATCTCAGTTTGTTTCCAGGTTCTGGCGATCCTTTTGTGCTAGGATGGGCATTGATTTGTCGTTCTCGTCTGCCTTTCATCCTCAGACTAATGGACAAACGGAGCGAACTAATCAGACTCTGGAGGCTTATTTGAGGTGTTTTGTTTCGGCAGATCAGGATGATTGGGTGACCTTCTTGCCGTTGGCTGAGTTTGCCCTTAATAATCGGGCTAGTTCCGCTACTTTGGTTTCGCCATTTTTCTGCAACTCTGGTTTCCATCCTCGTTTTTCCTCGGGACATGTGGAGCCTTCTGACTGTCCTGGGGTAGATTCTGTGGTGGATAGGTTGCAGCAGATCTGGAATCATGTGGTGGACAACTTAAAATTGTCACAGGAGAAGGCTCAGCGTTTTGCCAACCGCCGCCGCGGTGTGGGTCCCCGACTTCGTGTTGGGGATTTGGTGTGGCTGTCTTCTCGATTTGTTCCTATGAAGGTCTCCTCTCCTAAATTTAAGCCTCGCTTCATCGGTCCTTACAAGATATTGGAAATCCTTAATCCAGTGTCCTTTTGCTTGGATCTTCCGGTTTCGTTTGCCATTCACAACGTGTTCCATAGGTCTTTATTGCGACGCTACGTTGTGCCTGTGGTTCCTGCTGCTGAGCCTCCTGCTCCGGTGTTGGTTGAGGGCGAGTTGGAGTACATGGTTGAGAAGATCTTGGATTCTCGTCTCTCCAGACGGAGGCTTCAGTATTTGGTCAAGTGGAAGGGCTATGGTCAGGAGGATAATTCCTGGGTGGTTGCCTCTGATGTGCATGCGGCCGATTTAGTTCGTGCCTTTCACGCTGCTCATCCTGATCGCCCTGGTGGTCTTGGTGAGGGTTCGGTGACCCCTCCTTAAGGGGGGGGTACTGTTGTGAATTAGACTTTTTGGCTCCCTCTTGTGGTTACTAGTGATATGACTCTGGGATTTTCTTCCCTCAGTTTGCACCCAGCTGGGTCGTTAGTTCAGGGGTGTTGCTATATAAACCTCCTGGATCCTTAGTCCAGTGCCTGGCATCGTTGTAATCAGACACATTCTGTTTGCTCCTATCTGCTGGTCCTGGTTCGTGCAAAATTAAGCTAAGTCCTGCTTCTTTGTTTTTTGGGTTATTTGCTTGCTCTCATTTTTGTCCAGCTTGTACTAAATGTGATTCCTGACCTTGCTGGAAGCTCTAGGCGGCTGGTGTTCTCCCCCCGGGCCGTTAGACGGTTCGGGGGTTCTTGAATTTCCAGTGTGGATATTTTTGATAGGGTTTTTGCTGACCATATAAGTTATCTTTCTATATTCTGCTATTAGCTAGTGGGCCTCTCTTTGCTAAATACCTAGCTCATTCTTATGTTTGTCTTTTCCTCTTACCTCACCGTTATTATTTGTTGGGGGCTTGTATCCAACTTTTGGGGTCTATTCTCTGGAGGCAAGAAAGGTCTTTCTTTTCCCTTCTAGGGTTAGTTAGTTCTCCGGCTGGCGCGAGACGTCTAGAATCAACGTAGGCACGTTCCCCGGCTGCTGGTATTTGTGGTGCTAGGATTAGATATATGGTCAGCCCAGTTACCACTGCCCTATGAGCTGGTTTTCTGTGTTTGAAGACTTAGCAATTATTTCTGAGACCCTCTGACATTGGGGTCATAACAGTACAGTCCATCCATCTGGACTCAATGAATACATCAGCTATGCCCCCTTCTTATAATTGCCATTCAATATTTACTTTCTGCCACTATTGCCCTGTGCGGTATTTTAAGTGTTTTTGTCTAATTAATGTTTTTTACCTTTTAGTTTTTTTCTTTCTATATATACGGTGTCTGATCTGGCGAGTGTGTAGAAAAAGGAAGGACTGAACATATGTCCTGAAAGATACGTCATTCTTAACAGCCCATATGATGAAAAGCTTGGATCAAATTTTTGTATTGTTTTACTGTTATGCCTGTAATAAGTTATCTTTGGGCTGTTATATCCTTTGTTCTATGTTTACATCACACTTGCTGTATTGTTGTGTTTGTCAAGTTCATAGTGCCAGGGGCTTTGATATGTATGTATTACCTTCTAGTTCCGGCCCCTGACGCGTGCGATGTCCACTTGCGGCCACGCCTGCTTGCTTTCGGCGTCTATAGCGAGACGGTGCTTCGGCCCCGCCTTCGTGGTGACGCCGATGCATGCTGGCGTCGCCGTTGACTGGGCAACCGCACGCGTCACTTCCGGGGGTTCCGGAACGTCACTTCCGGTTGCGCGATTTACTCGCAGCAGCCGATAACTATATAAACTGAGGACATGGTATGTATGGTGTGGCCCCTTGAAAAAGGAGACCGAAACGCGCGTCGGGGCGCACGTGGCACTACGGGTATTGGCAGTACCTCCACCGCACCTTCATAGGTATCTACCGGGCAAATTGCAATATATTATGGGGTTCTCCAGGTAACTGGGTACCGAGTGTGTGGGGTATAATGCAATATGTCCAGTGTTTATCCGGGGTGATAACATTAATATAGTGATATGTATGTACTCTGTTTATTGGTTGTATCCACCCCCGGGTATACTCTGGTGATAAATTTGGACATATATTTTCTACTCTATTGCCATATAAATCCTGCACTGTGCACCCGTATGGGTGATAGTGTGTAGTGGATATGTTTCAGTTACTCTTGTTGCACCATGGCTATATGCTTGTTATTATTTTTATCTATGAATAAAATTTATAACTTTTAAAACGTAATATGGCCTTTTGATCATCGCTTTTTTTGAACTTCTATGTGGTAGTTGGTGATAGACGTTTTTGTCCTATTATTGTAACATGGTATAGTGTCATATTAACCATTCATTGGTTAAACTTAGGTTGTTATAGTTACCATGTTTTTGTGTCATATTTATCTTTACATTGTGAGAACCGGGTAGCAATAACCTCTACCCAGAATAGGCGCAGAGACGGATACCGGATCCGTGGCTATATTCATTAGATATAATACAGCAACCGGAAGGAAGTGAGGTGATATCAGCTTCACCAGGGTAAGACGCAGCAACAGACGCAGAGTTCAGCGGTACTCCCAGAGGGGGTAAGCCGACAAAAAAAAGGACTCGGGTTGTCCATCGAACCAGAGCACAGAAAAGACAGATTGGGTCGGCAGCCAGTTCACATACAGCAGCAGGGCCATACAGAAACTGAGCATAATAAGAGGTGGAAATCCTGACAGGATCAAGGTAATTCAGAGTTCTTAAACAGACTCCGGTGACAGTATTGGTTGCAAATCCCTTTTTGTTAAAGTAAACTGGTTAAAAGTTTCAGCGCCTCAGTCTTTCATTTTGAACAATAGCCATCGATCCAGGATCGGGGTCATCACAGCTGAGAGGACCTGCTGCTGATCAAGTAAGTGTCTGTTCCTTCATGATATCCCTTACACTGTGCATCGCCTGAGGCCACAGCACCGGGTCAAGCTACTAGTGACATCCCCCTCAAGAGACGGACCTCATTGATCTGGTGCTGAGTACCTCGGTCTCACGGGCATCACAACTGGCGTCACGAACAGGATTGGGCCAGCCCGTACACCGGGTATTGTGTGCCGTAATTGGAGTCTGAAACTGTGAAAATTTGGATGAAAAATCTTGGAAATTGACTTTGTTAAAGAAAATCCCGTTCCCCATTGAAAACTATTGAAAGTGACTTTTCTCCATTGGTTATAATGGGGTAAAAATGGCCGCCATCCCCTGATGTAATCATCTCATAACCGTTAGGCACAAAACTGTTAATCGAGCTACGTCATTACCCAAGCCCCAGTCTAACTGAAAAACTTCAAAATCCATCATCACAGAGCGTGCGGCAGTTAGAGGCAGCAGGGGGCGTGTCATTGTCATCCTGCTGCACAGAGGAATGAATCTACATTATCTAGACGGAAGCTGGGACCGGAGGGGTCTGGATTAACTAAGGGGGTACAGTATGTCACAACACGGAGACGCCACAGCACCCGGCGACGCTAATGCAGCTGAAAGACAGAGTGTCGATAGAGAGCCTGGCAGCACAGCAGTGCAAGGAGTGGCGCCCATCATGCCGGTGTTGATACCATATACCCCGGGTGGCCCGTGGCTTCCAATGTATGAAGGTGAACCTAATACCCTTGACGGTTTCAGGGAAAAGATGCTGGCTCATTTTGATATGTTCCCTGTGGGTGAAGCTCAGCGTGTTAGTCTCCTGATGATGCAGTTAAGTGGCCACGCTAAGCGAGAAGTCACGGCATGGGCAACTGATCTAAAAGGTACTGTTGAACGCATATTTGCTGGATTAAAAGCTACATTTGAAACCACTGCCAGCGGCAAAGCTAAAGTACGATTCTTTAATTGCAAACAAAAAGCTAATGAGGGCGTGAGAGATTTTGCCTTAAACCTGCAGGAAGCCCTTAAATCACTTACACTGGCTGAACCCATTTTTAACACAGGAGCCGATAAACTGCTAAGAGATCAATTTATTGAGGGACTCTACACCCTCTCTCACCGGGGGCATGTGAGCATGCTTGTTTTTAAGAACCCTGAATTGACATTTGCCCAATTAAAGGAGAGCGCTATACGTCTCCAGCTGGCAGAGGCACCTCGGGATCAGGATCTCACACAACCCATGGCAGATGAACTTCAGCAACGGGGAATGCCAGTGACATCAGCTACGTCCGGTGCCAGTGCTAAGTCCCTGGGGCCCATTACTAATGAGGCTCTTCACTCTTCAGCAAAAGCTTGACTCTTTAACAGATGTTGTTGCTTCAATGGCTAAAACCATGCAGGAGATGAGAGAATGCAAGATGGAGTTGGCAAACCGTAGAGAGGATGTTCCATGGATGAGGTCCCGGAGATACCCGACATGGAGAGGATGACCCCGTGACCGCTACAAACCGGATGGACAGCCCATTTGCCGCCGTTGCCAGCAGCCAGGCCACTTTGCACGAAATTGTGATTTAAACGGGAATCCCCTGGGAATGCGGGCCGCTTCGCAGGAATGAATTTTCAAGGCCCAACACCCTGGCACGACAGGTACATCGGAGGACGACCCATCATCCCTATCGTGCTGGACGGAATTCCCCTCAACGCTTTGCTGGATACAGGTTCCCAGATTTCATCTATACCATATATCCTTTATAAGGGGTACTGGGCTGAGGTAGATATTGATAAAGGACCCTCTGATGTTGAACTAGATATATGGGCCAGTAATGGTAAGTTGGTACCGAAACTAGGATTCAGGGAGATGTGTTGTGAATAGTGTTGAGCATTCCGATGCTGCAAGTATCGGGTATCGGCCGATACTTGCTGTATCGGAATTCCGATACCGGGATTCCGATACTCTTGTGGTATCGGGTATCGGGTATCGGAACAACATTAATGTTAAAATGTGTAAAATAGAGAATTAAAATAAAAAATATCGCTATACTCACCTGTCCGACGCAGCCGGGACCTCAGCGCAGGAACCGGCAGCGTTGTTTGTTTAAAATTCCCGCTTTTACATGGTTACGCGAAGTCCCGGCTTGTGATTGGTCAGGGCGGCCATGTTGCCGGGCCGCGGACCAATCACAGCAAGCCGTGACGAAAATACGTCACGGCTTGCTGTGATTGGTCCGCGTCCCGGCAACATGGCCGCCATTAACCAATCACAAGCCGTGACGTCACGGGAGGCTGGAAACGCGCTCATTTTAAAAAGGGCGCGTGTCCAGCCTCCCGTGACGTCACGGCTTGTGATTGGTTGCGTCGCGGTCAACCAATCACAAGCCGGGAGGCTGGACACGCGCCCATTTCAAAATGAGCGCGTCCAGCCTCCCGGCTTGTGATTGGTTGATCGCGGCGCAACCAATCACAAGCCGTGACGTCACGGGAGGCTGGACACGCGCCCATTTCAAAATGAGCGCGTCCAGCCTCCCGGCTTGTGATTGGTTGATCGCGGCGCAACCAATCACAAGCCGTGACGTCACGGGAGGCTGGACACGCGCCCATTTTAAAATGAGCGCGTGTCCAGCCTCCCGTGACGTCCCGGCTTGTGATTGGTCAGGGCGGCCATATTGCCGGGACGCGGACCAATCACAGCAAGCCGTGACGTAATTTCGTCACGGCTTGCTGTGATTGGTCCGCGTCCCGGCAACATGGCCGACCTGACCAATCACAAGCCGGGAATTCACGTAACCAAGTAATAGCGCGATTTTTAAACAAACAACGCTGCCGGTTCCCTCGCTGAAGTCCCGGCTGCGTCGGACAGGTGAGTATAGCGATATTTTTTATTTTAATTCTTTCTTTTACACATTTATATGGTTCCCAGGGCCTGAAGGAGAGTTTCCTCTCCTTCAGACCCTGGGAACCATCAGGGATACCGTCCGATACATGAGTCCCATTGACTTGTATTGGTATCGGGTATCGGTATCGGATTGGATTCCGATACTGTGACGGTATCGGCCGATACTTTCCGATACCGATACTTTCAAGTATCGGACGGTATCGCTCAACACTAGTTGTGAACTCTATTTTTGGGCTCCCTCTAGTGGTCACAAGCGGTACTGTGTAGTGTTGTCTTTCTGCAGGTTGCAGCATCAGCTGGTTCGTTATCCTGGTTGGTTTCCTATTTAGCCCACCTGGATACTCAGTTCCTTGCCTGCTATCAATGTATTCAGTGCTCTTCAGATTCCTTGTGTCTACCTTGCTCCCAGTCTCTCCAAGACAAGCTAAGTTTTTGTTTGATCATTTTTTGATTATCAGCGTTCATTATGTTTTTAGTCCAGCTCACTAAAATGTGATTTCCTCGCTTGCTGGTTGCTCTAGGGGACTGAGTTTCTCCCCCCACACCGTTAGTTGGTGTGGGGGTTCTTGAAATCTCAGAGTGGATATTTTGTAAGGGTTTTTTACTGACCGCATAGATTCCCTTTTCTATTTTCTGCTATCTAGTATTAGTGGGCCTCATTTGCTGAATCCTGTGTATGTGCCTTCCTCTTACCTCACCGTTATTATTTGTTGGGGGCTTCTATATCTTTGGGGATTATTTCTCTGGAGGCAAGAGAGGTCTTTCTTTCTCTCTAGGGGTAGTTAGTTCCTCAGGCTGGCTCGAGACGTCTAGGATTTTTAGGCACGTTCACCGGCTACTTCTAGTGTGTTTGGATAGGTTCAGATTTGCGGTCAGTCCAGTTTGCCACCTCCCTAGAGCTTGTCCTATATTTGTTACTTAGCTGGAGTAATTGGTGATCCTCAACCACTAAGGATCAAAACAGAGATGACCATAAAGATTGGTAAAGCAGAATTGAAGAAACAGGGTATAATTGTCGTTGATGTTGACCGACAGAACTGTGAACCAACTGTATTGATAGGAATGAATGTGTTAGAGAACTGCTTTTCCGAAGTTATTTCTGTCTTACAACAAATTGCTGAAACTGCCCGATCCTGCCAGCAGAGAGTTCGGAGGGAAATAAAAGTATTAATGTTAAGGCAACAGATAGAAGTTGCAGGTGGAGAAATCGGCAGTGTGAGGGTGAGTGATCCAACGTCTATTGTAATCCCACCAAAAACAGAAATGCTGGTATGGTGTAGAACGGCCATTGGTACTAAAGGACGAGACTATCAAGCCTTAATAGAACCAGCGTACACCGACAGCAGGCCCACTATACTCACGGCACGAGGGGTGGTCGAGGTACACCGGGGACGGGTGCCGGTATGACTTTTGAACTGTGGAGAGGAAGAGGTCACTTTGCCAAGGTACGCTACAGTGGCAAAGTTATATACTGTTGACAACAATGCCATCACAACCGTTGAGCCCTTAGAATCGACCTGTCAGGTGGAAAATAACGGCTCAGATGGAGAATCGGAGGATTGGTGCCAACAGCTAGACATGGGTGTAGATTCAACACCTACCCATCAAAGACACGGGGTGTATAGATTAGTGACGGAATATGAACAGGTCTTCAGTAAACACCCATTGGACTTCGGATGGATAGAAGGGGTGGAACATACAATCCCCACCGGTGACCATCCCTCGATAAAAGAAAGATATAGACCCATACCGCCCGCTCACTATCAATGCGCGAAGGACATGCTGAGAGAGATGAAACAGGCTGGGGTAATAAGAGATAGTTGTAGCCCTTGGGCGGCCCCTCTGGTGATTGTCAAAAAAAAGGATGGAACCATGAGAATGTGCGTAGACTACCGGCGGATTAATAACATCACCCATAAAGATGCCTATCCCTTGCCTAGGATAGAAGAGTCCTTGACTGCTTTGAAATCTGCTAATTATTTTTCCACCTTAGACTTAACAAGCGGGTATTGGCAAGTCCCTGTGGCTGAGAGAGATAAAGAAAAAACGGCATTCACCACACCAATGGGTCTAAGCGAATTTAATTGCATGCCGTTCGGACTCTGCAACGCATCCGGTACTTTCCAGCGACTGATGGAATGTTGCCTCGGACACAAGAACTTCGAGACCGTCCTCCTGTACCTAGATGATGTGATCGTCTACTCAAAGACTTACGAACAGCACTTAACAGACCTGGCAGAGGTGTTCGAAGCCTTATCCAAGTATGGTATGAAAATCAAACCATCCAAATGTCACCTTCTCAAGCCAAAGGTACAATACTTAGGGCACATCGTGAGTTCGGAGGGAGTAGCACCGGATCCCGAGAAAATAACTGCCATAAGGGATTGGCCAAGTCCTACCAACACAAAAGAAGTGAGGCAATTCTTGGGATTAGTGGGTTACTATCGTAGATTTATAAAAGGATTTACCAAATTGGCAGCGCCCTTGCAAGATGCTTTGATAGGGCAGACGAAGAAACCTTCAAACCGAAACCCTCCTTTTCAGTGGAATGGTGAAAGAGAAGACTCCTTTGAACAACTAAAGAAGGCACTAACCGGAGAAGAAGTTCTGGCATACCCGGATTACCATCAACCTTTCATCCTCTACACCGATGCCAGAAATGTGGGATTGGGAGCGGTGCTGTCACAAAAGCAAGAAGGTCGGGTGAAAGTCATCGCTTTTGCAAGTGGAAAACTCCGGCCTACTGAAAGAAATTCTGAAAATTATAGCTCCTTCAAATTGGAGCTACTGGCAATAGTTTGGGCTGTGACTGAACGTTTCAAACACTATTTGACCGGTGCAGAATTTATTGTCTATACTGACAAAAATCCATTGACCCACCTAGACACGGCTAAATTAGGTGCGTTAGCACAGCGATGGATAGCCCGGTTATCTAATTACAACTTCATGATCAAGTATCGAGCAGGTCGCAAGAATGGAAAAGCCGATGCCCTATCCCGGATGCCACACTTGAGAGATGTAGAAGAAGAAACGGGGGAGCTTGAAGAAATTGAACTACCAGCCTTTTATCAGCCCAAGGTAAAACATCGTCAGTCAAATACCTATCAGAAACAACAAGAAGTGAATTTTAATCCGTTAGCACACCATAGATGGGCTGACACCCAAGATAGCAATCCGGCTGTGAAGCTAGTGAAGGAACTATTGACTGAGCAAAGTGCATATCCCGATGAGGATGCCCCAGAAGAGATGCATCAACTCTGGAAAGAGAGAGGCAAAATGTTCCTGTATCAAGGGAAACTCTGTAGAAGATACACCAATCCGAAAACACATGAATTGGTTTGGCAGATTATCGTGCCTAAACAAGATGTGAGGATGGTCCTCGAGGCTTACCACAATGGTGCTGGTCACTTTGGTTGGAAAAAGCTAGAAGTACTTCTGCGAGAAAGATTTTATTGGGTCGGGATGAGAAAATCAATCGAACAGTGGTGTAGAAACTGTGGCCCGTGCAACCTCAGAAGGAACGATCAAAAGAGCCAAAGGGCACCACTGCAGCCCATAATCACCAAACAACCACTTGAACTGGTAGCCATGGACCACGTGAAGTTGACACCGAGCCGGTCCGGTTACGTCTATGCCTTGACCATCGTGGATCATTATTCGCGCTTCTTGGTAGTAGTACCTGTAAAAGATCTGACTGCAAAAACAGCAGCCAAAGCATTCCAAACGTACTTTTGTAGACCCCATGGATATCCGGAACAGGTTCTCACTGACCAGGGTACAGCCTTTGAATCAGAGATCTTCAGAGAATTCTGTAATATGTATGGTTGCAAAAAGATCCGGACGACGGCCTATCATCCGCAAACAAACGGCTTATGTGAGAAGATGAACCATATTGTGATAGACCTACTAAAGACTTTACCTGAAACGGAAAGGAATCAATGGCCAGAGAAATTGCCTGACTTGGTGGATCTGTATAATCATGTCCCGGTGAGCTCTACCAACTGCACCCCAGCTTATCTTATGCGTGCAAGACCCGGCCAGTTGCCAATCGATCTAGAAATGGGAATTCTGAAACCAGACGCAGAAGTTCAAGACTCCAATTGGGATGTCGTACGGCAAAAGCAGTATCGCCAAGTGCAAGAGAGTGTGGAAAGAAGCCTCCAGCAAACCAGAGAAAGACAAGAGCGAACTTTCAACCAGAATGCTCTAGCAACTCCATTAAGACCGGGTGACCAAGTACTCAAGAGGAATCGTCGAACCAATAAACTGGATAATCAATGGGAAGCCGTACCCTTCACAGTTTTACCAACAAGAATGGATAATCCTAAAATGTGTCTCATTAGCAAAAACGGAGGATTAACATCTGTACTAGTGTCAAGAGTAGTGTTGAGCATTCCGATACCGCAAGTATCGGGTATCGACCGATACTTGCGGTATCGGAATTCCGATACCGGGATTCCGATACTTGCCGCGTATCGGATACCGGAATCGGAAGTTCCCAGATTCAAAATGCACAAATTCAGCCAATGAGAATGATTTCAAGTGTGGGCACATCCTGTTCAGCATGGAGGGCATGAAACTACTGGCATGGCTGTGATTGGCTGCTGAAATGATGTCATGATGCAGTTTAAAAGTCGCTGGCGCCATTTTGCGCTCACTCTGCTGTGAATTCAGTTAGTGACAGGACGCTGTTTGCTGACTGAGGGCCAGTTTAGAGATAGCGATTTGCTTTTTTGTGCTTTTCAAAGGCTAATTTAGCAACCGCTGTGTTCACCTACTATTCACCTTGCTTTTGCCTTGTAGCGCTGTTTTCACAGCGATCTGCAAGGTCTGTGTGTGTGTGTGTGAGTGCAGCCCACTCTCTAGTCTGAGTGCAGCCACATAGGCCATCCATAGCTGGTTGTATTCAGTTCAGGGAGGGTGGTTCATTGCCTCATACTGTTTTTTTTTTGTTTTTTTTTCCAAGTAGTGTAGTCTGCTGCTAATTTTTTCAAAAAAATCCTATTAGTGTCTTTCCACCCGTCTCCAGCTAATTTGTGGAAAAACACTACATAGGATAACATAGAGGAGGGTTTTTGGGCCTTGCAGCGCCGTTTACGGCTGTCTGCACGGTCTCCGTGTGACTGCAGCTCGCCCTGTAGTCTGTGAGCAGCCATAGCCTGGTTGTCTCCAGCTCAGGGTTCTTCACTGCGTCATACTGTAAAATCAATTTTCCTTTTCTTTTAAGTAGTGCAGGCTGCTGCACATTTTTTCAAAAAAATCCTATTAGTGTCTTTCCACCCGTCTCCAGCTAATTTGTGGAAAAACACTACATAGGATAACGTAGAGGAGGGTTTTCTGGCCTTGCAGCGCCGTTTACGGCTGTCTGCACGGTCTCCGTGTGACTGCAGCTCTCTCTGTTGTCAGTTCAGCCCCCAAAAAATAAATAAATAATAAAGTTCACCAAACACACCAGTGACACCACTTTACATTTCTGTAGGCCACATTAGCTCATATTAAAGTCTAGTCCACACTTTAGAAAATTAGTGTTTCTTATACCTGTTAGGAGGAGTTGTTCAGGAATAAGCACACAAAGCCGTTAGTACTTTTCTGCTTATCTTTATCAGTCAACCAAGATGAAGAAGGCAGTGAGTAAGGCACGTGGGCGTGGGCGTGGGCACGGAGCAGGGAGGGGACGTGGGGATTCTGTGCCTGCTGCGGGCACCGGTGACTCATCAGCACCCACTTTCACCAGGGAACAGTCATTCATGCGCAGCTTTGTAGCAGAGCACCGTACACCGCTGCTGCGTGAAGAACAAATTGAAGCCGTTGTCGGATGGATGGCAGCTAATGCATCAACTTCAATGAGTGCCACATCCTCTCAGACACAGAGCACTGGAGAGCAGCCATCTGTCTCTTCACCACCTGCCAAATTGCCCAGGCAGACAGAGAGCCCAGGACAGGAGCTGTCTCTACTTCTGTTCTCTGTATCTCTTGGCTTGGAAACAGGGGGCCAGCCAAGCAGCATTGGAGAAATGGAAGAAGAGGCAGGGTGCAGTGATGCCCAACAGCTTTTTCTCTCTTCCTCTGAAGAGGTGGGTGGGCCAGTGCCTCCGGTCACCACATCGCAGGCCGCATCCGCTGATGATGACACTCAGGTGCCACTTACTGGTGCGTGCTCTGCTGCTGAGACTACCCAGGAGGAGCAGTTGGGGGCAGAGGGTAGTGTAGATGATGAGGTCCTTGACCCATCTTGGCGTGAGGGACAGGAAGGTGGTGGGAGCAGCTCTGAGGAAGAGATTCCCTGTACGGCCCAAAGAGGGAGAGGGAGGGGGAAGACTGCGGATCCTGCAGCCTCCGCTTTGGCACCCGTTAGGAGCATGTCTCTTCCAAAAGCCAAAAAGGGCGCTCCCAAGACTTGCAGTGCCTGGTCCTTTTTTGACACAGTTGCAGATGACATTTGCTATGTCAAATGCAAGGTGTGTCATCACAAAGTAAAAAGAGGTCCAAATGTCAGCAACCTCAATACCTCCAACATGTGGAAACATGTGCGCAACAGGCACGCGGCGGAGTTACAAAAACACACTGAAGAGCTAGGCCAAACAACAGCGGCAGCTACCACCACTTCAGCTCGTGTTGCCTCTTCCTCCAGCTCACACGCAGCTGGTTCGGCTTCCTCCCAGGATCGCCGTGGAAGAACCTCTGGCCCTGTTGTCCAGAGACCCGCTGTAATTCCACCCGCAGCACCACGTTCCCAGTCATCCACACACTCCCAGCCCAGTCTACAGCCATCGGTAGTACAGGCATGGGAGAAAAGGCGGCCTTTCTCGTCAAACCACCCACGAGCACAGGCTCTGACTGCAGGCATTGCCAAACTTCTGTTACTGGAAATGCTGTCATTCAGGCTGGTGGAGACTGACAGCTTCCGTGACTTGATGTCATTGGCAGTCCCCCAGTACAATGTGCCCAGCCGCTTTTACTTCAGCAGGCAAGCCGTCCCTGCCCTGCACAAGCATGTGGAGGGACACATAAAACACGCGCTACTGAATGCCGTCAGTAGCAAGGTCCACCTCACCACCGATGCGTGGACCAGTCAACATGGACAGGGGCGATACCTTTCCCTCACTGCCCATTGGGTTAATGTCATTGAGCCGGGTACAGATCGTGCGAGTGGCGCAGGACGTGTCCTGCCCACTCCAAGGATTGCAGGAATCCATTCTGTACGCATTGACTCCTCCTCTTACACCAGTTCCTCAGAATCATCGCTGCAGGAGCCGTCACAGTCCACCTCCACATGGACCCGTGATGAACGTTTACCTGTTACGACCGACATGAGCACAGCCGTGGCCAAACGTCAACAGGCCGTCTTGAAATTAATTTCTTTGGGGAATCGAAGCCACACAGCGCAGGAGCTCTGGAATGCCATCAAGCAGGAGAGCGATGTGTGGTTTGTGCCAGCGAATCTCCAACCAGGCATGGTAGTGTGTGATAATGGCCGAAATCTGGTGGCAGCTCTGGGCCTCGGCAACCTCACTCACATCCCATGTATGGCACATATGCTCAATTTGGTCGTGCAGAGTTTTTTGAGGGACTATCCGGATCTTGATGCGCTGCTGCACAAGGTCCGCCTAGAGTGTGCTCACTTGCGGCGTTCCAGCACGGCAAAAGCGCGCATTGCGGCTCTGCAGCGCCGACACCACCTGCCGGAACATCGCATCATATGTGACCTACCTACCAGGTGGAATTCCATGTTACATATGTTGGAGCGGTTGTGTGAGCAGCAGCAAGCTGTAATGGAGTACCAGCTGTATCAGGCGCAAAGAAGTCGCACTCCGCGCCGTACAGACTTCACAACCACAGAGTGGGCCACTATGAATGACGTCTGCCAGGTTTTGCGTCCCTTTGATTATTCCACGCGGATGGCGAGTGCAGATGATGCACTAGTCAGCATGACTGTCCCCCTTATCTGCCTGCTTGAAAAATCACTGCAAGCGCTAAGGGATGATGTTGTGGAAGAGGTGGAGGATGAGGATTCACCACTTCCATCATCTTCTGGACAGTCAGCGCCACGTGGTTCCTCACAAACGCGTAGGCAGGGGACAGTTTGTGAGGAGGATGAGGAGGAGTCAATGGAGGAGGAAGACATCCGTCCAGAGGAGGGAGTTCCCGAATTGTCCAGTACTCAGTGTGTACAGCGAGGGTGGGGTGATGACGAGCGGGCAGAGATCACGCCTCCAGCAGGGGACAGCGTTTCTTGGGCAGTTGGCAGTCTGCAGCACATGGTGAATTACATGCTGCAGTGCCTGAGAAACGACCGCCGCATCGCCCACATTCTCAACATGTCTGATTATTGGGTGTTCACCCTCCTCGATCCTCGCTACCGGGACAACGTAGAAAGCCTCATCACACCGTTGAACCGGGAGCGAAAAATGCGGGAGTACCAAGACACACTGGTGAATTCCATCATCTTCTCCATTCCAAGTGAGAGAAGTGCTGCTAGTGCATTACAAAGCAGCTCAGTGCATCCAGGCAGTGGTGGAGGCTCTGCACAAAGAGGGAGCAGAAGCAGTGCCTCTGCCCAAGGCAAGACCAGTATGGCCCAACTGTGGCACAGTTTTCTGTGCCCGCCACAAAAGTCTACACCATCACCTCCAGTCAGCAGGAGGCAACGGTTCCGTCAGATGGTGACAGACTACATGTCTTGCCCTCTTGCTGTACTCCCAGACGGCTCTTCCCCTTTCAAGTTTTGGGTCTCAAAGCTGGATACATGGCCAGAGCTAAGCCAGTATGCATTGGAGGTGCTGGCTTGCCCTGCGGCTAGTGTATTATCGGAACGCATCTTTAGTGCTGCAGGTGGTGCACTAACTGACCGTCGCATGCGACTATCCTCCGATAACGTTGACCGGCTTACTTTCCTGAAAATGAACAAGGCCTGGATCTCGAAGGAATTTGCCACTCCTCTTCCTGATTAAATAATTAGGTGACTGTCTACGTTATCCAGGTCTCCTGTTGTGTTCATCTTTCTACCACCTGAACTTAAATTCCTGGGCTCCAACACCGCCAGTTGAGGCTCAGAAGTGCCGTCTGCACAGTCAAAACATACGACCCAGTGTTATTGGGTTTCAGTAACGTCAGCTAATCCCCAGCTGTGTAGCCGGCAATGTGTCCTGCGACCGCCACGCTGACACAACAACTGAAATGTAAGGGAACCTGTCCCCCCCCCAAGGCGTTTGTTACTGAAAGAGCCACCTTGTGCAGCAGTAATGCTGCAAAAGGAAAAGGTAGCTATTTTCATTATGCTCCTTGCACACGCAGAACTTAACACTTATAAAATGTGTCCACTGATACCGTAAAACCGTACCGGAGGTGGGACTTTCCTTCATAATATGACGCAGCACAGCTGTCATTCCTACCCCCTCGGCGCCGTGCCCCGGCTCCTCAGCGTTGTTTGATTCCGTCCCGGAGCCTGCGCTGTTATGTTATCCCTTGGCCAGGCACACTTAGCGCTGCCCATCTTCTGACATCATTTGGTGTCACGCTGGCTGCGCCTGTGCGGCCGCGCTGGCCGAGGGCCCGCCTCGCATTGTCTTCTGATTTAATCCCACTGGGGTCTGAGATCCATGGACATGCGCAGTGCATATCTGAACCTCCGCCTCTCACTCATCTCCCTACGCCTTCTTCAGACTGTGCGCCGTCAGCTGATCCCTAATAGCATGCCACGGCCGTGACGCCGCACAGTCTGAAGAAGCCGTAGGGAGGGGAGTGAGAGGCGAGGATATGCACTGCGCATGGCCACGGATCCCAGGCCCGCGGTGGGATTACATTAGACGACACTGCGAGGCGGGATCTCGACCAGCGCGGCCGCACAGGCGCAGCCAGCCTGACACCATATGATGTCAGAAGATGGGCAGCGCTAAGTGTGCCTGGCCAAGGGATAACATAACAGCGCAGGCTCCGGGATGGAATCAAACAACGCTGAGGAGCCGGGGCACGGCGCCGAGGGGGTAGGAATGACAGCTGTGCTGCGTCATATTACGAAGGAAAGTCCCACCTCCGGGACGGTCTCACGGTTTCAGGGGACACATTTTATAAGTGTTTAGTTCTGTGTTTGCAAGGAGCATAATGAAAAGAGCCACCTTTTCCTTTTGCATCTTTTGTGCTGCACAAGCTGGCTCTTTCAGCTACAAACGCCTTGGGGGGGAGTTAAAGGTTCCCTTTCGACTTTCTCCAATCAGGCTTCGGCCTACATTGTGTTCCTCTGCTTCTCCTCCTGTCCCTGGGCTCCAACACCGCTAGTTGCTGTCCAGAAGTGCTGTACGCACAGAGCCAAACACCTCGCCAATGTGTTAGTGGGGTTCAGTAACGCCTGCTGCTCCCCTGCTGTGTGTGTGGCAATCCCTCCTATCTCCTCCACCTCCTCCTCCTCCTGTCCCTGGGCTCCAACACCGCTAGTTGTTGCCTGGTAGTGCTGTACGCACAGTCCCAACAGTCGCTCCTCTGTTATTGGGGTTCAGTAACGTCAGCTGCTCCCCTGCTGTGTGTGTGGCAATCCCTCCTATCTCCTCCACCTCCTCCTCCTCCTGTCCCTGGGCTCCAACACCGCTAGTTGTTGCCTGGTAGTGCTGTACGCACAGTCCCAACAGTCGCTCCTCTGTTATTGGGGTTCAGTAACGTCAGCTGCTCCCCTGCTGTGTGTGTGGCAATCCCTCCTATCTCCTCCACCTCCTCCTCCTCCTGTCCCTGGGCTCCAACACCGCTAGTTGTTGCCTGGTAGTGCTGTACGCACAGTCCCAACAGTCGCTCCTCTGTTATTGGGGTTCAGTAACGTCAGCTGCTCCCCTGCTGTGTGTGTGGCAATCCCTCCTATCTCCTCCACCTCCTCCTCCTCCTGTCCCTGGGCTCCAACACCGCTAGTTGTTGCCTGGTAGTGCTGTACGCACAGTCCCAACAGTCGCTCCTCTGTTATTGGGGTTCAGTAACGTCAGCTGCTCCCCTGCTGTGTGTGTGGCAATCCCTCCTATCTCCTCCACCTCCTCCTCCCTCTGTCCCCGGGCTCCAACACCGCTAGTTGTTGCCTGGTAGTGCTGTACGCACAGTCCCAACAGTCGCTCCTCTGTTATTGGGGTTCAGTAACGTCAGCTGTTCCCCAGCTGTGTGTGTGGCAATCCCTCTTATCTCCTCCACCTCCTCCTCCTCCTGTCCCTGGGCTCCAACACCGCTAGTTGTTGCCTGGTAGTGCTGTACGCACAGTCCCAACAGTCGCTCCTCTGTGATTGGGGTTCAGTAACGTCAGCTGCTCCCCTGCTGTGTGTGTGGCAATCCCTCCTATCTCCTCCACCTCCTCCTCCCCCTGTCCCTGGGCTCCAACATCGCTAGTTGCTGCCTGGTAGTGCTGTACGCACAGTCCCAACAGTCGCTCCTCTGTTATTGGGGTTCAGTAACGTCAGCTGTTCCCCAGCTGTGTGTGTGGCAATCCCTCCTATCTCCTCCACCTCCTCCTCCTCCTGTCCCTGGGCTCCAACACCGCTAGTTGTTGCCTGGTAGTGCTGTACGCACAGTCCCAACAGTCGCTCCTCTGTTATTGGGGTTCAGTAACGTCAGCTGCTCCCCTGCTGTGTGTGTGGCAATCCCTCCTATCTCCTCCACCTCCTCCTCTCCCTGTCCCTGGGCTCCAACACCGCTAGTTGTTGCCTGGTAGTGCTGTACGCACAGTCCCAACAGTCGCTCCTCTGTTATTGGGGTTCAGTAACGTCAGCTGTTCCCCAGCTGTGTGTGTGGCAATCCCTCCTATCTCCTCCACCTCCTCCTCCTCCTGTCCCTGGGCTCCAACACCGCTAGTTGTTGCCTGGTAGTGCTGTACGCACAGTCCCAACAGTTGCTCCTCTGTTATTGGGGTTCAGTAATGTCAGCTGCTCCCCTGCTGTGTGTGTGGCAATCCCTCCTATCTCCTCCACCTCCTCCTCCCCCTGTCCCTGGGCTCCAACACCGCTAGTTGTTGCCTGGTAGTGCTGTACGCACAGTCCCAACAGTCGCTCCTCTGTTACTGGGGTTCAGTAACGTCAGCTGTTCCCCAGCTGTGTGTGTGGCAATCCCTCCTATCTCCTCCACCTCCTCCTCCTCCTGTCCCTGGGCTCCAACACCGCTAGTTGTTGCCTGGTAGTGCTGTACGCACAGTCCCAACAGTCGCTCCTCTGTTATTGGGGTTCAGTAACGTCAGCTGCTCCCCTGCTGTGTGTGTGGCAATCCCTCCTATCTCCTCCACCTCCTCCTCCCCCTGTCCTTGGGCTCCAACACCGCTAGTTGTTGCCTGGTAGTGCTGTACGCACAGTCCCAACAGTCGCTCCTCTGTTATTGGGGTTCAGTAACGTCAGCTGTTCCCCAGCTGTGTGTGTGGCAATCCCTCCTATCTCCTCCACCTCCTCCTCCTCCTGTCCCTGGGCTCCAACACCGCTAGTTGTTGCCTGGTAGTGCTGTACGCACAGTCCCAACAGTCGCTCCTCTGTTATTGGGGTTCAGTAACGTCAGCTGCTCCCCTGCTGTGTGTGTGGCTATCCCTCCTATCTCCTCCACCTCCTCCTCCCCCTGTCCCTGGGCTCCAACACCGCTAGTTGTTGCCTGGTAGTGTTGTACGCACAGTCCCAACAGTCGCTCCTCTGTTATTGGGGTTCAGTAACGTCAGCTGCTCCTCTGCTGTGTGTGTGGCAATCCCTCCTATCTCCTCCACCTCCTCCTCCCCCTGTCCCTGGGCTCCAACATCGCTAGTTGCTGCCTGGTAGTGCTGTACGCACAGTCCCAACAGTCGCTCCTCTGTTATTGGGGTTCAGTAACGTCAGCTGTTCCCCAGCTGTGTGTGTGGCAATCCCTCCTATCTCCTCCACCTCCTCCTCCTCCTGTCCCTGGGCTCCAACACCGCTAGTTGTTGCCTGGTAGTGCTGTACGCACAGTCCCAACAGTCGCTCCTCTGTTATTGGGGTTCAGTAACGTCAGCTGCTCCCCTGCTGTGTGTGTGGCAATCCCTCCTATCTCCTCCACCTCCTCCTCTCCCTGTCCCTGGGCTCCAACACCGCTAGTTGTTGCCTGGTAGTGCTGTACGCACAGTCCCAACAGTCGCTCCTCTGTTATTGGGGTTCAGTAACGTCAGCTGTTCCCCAGCTGTGTTTGTGGCAATCCCTCCTATCTCCTCCACCTCCTCCTCCTCCTGTCCCTGGGCTCCAACACTGCTAGTTGTTGCCTGGTAGTGCTGTACGCACAGTCCCAACAGTCGCTCCTCTGTTATTGGGGTTCAGTAATGTCAGCTGCTCCCCTGCTGTGTGTGTGGCAATCCCTCCTATCTCCCCCACCTCCTCCTCCTCCTGTCCCTGGGCTCCAACACCGCTAGTTGTTGCCTGGTAGTGCTGTACGCACAGTCCCAACAGTCGCTCCTCTGTTATTGGGGTTCAGTAACGTCAGCTGCTCCCCTGCTGTGTGTGTGGCAATCCCTCCTATCTCCTCCACCTCCTCCTCCCCCTGTCCCTGGGCTCCAACACCGCTAGTTGTTGCCTGGTAGTGCTGTACGCACAGTCCCAACAGTCGCTCCTCTGTTATTGGGGTTCAGTAACGTCAGCTGTTCCCCAGCTGTGTGTGTGGCAATCCCTCCTATCTCCTCCACCTCCTCCTCCCCCTGTCCCTGGGCTCCAACACCGCTAGTTGTTGCCTGGTAGTGCTGTACGCACAGTCCCAACAGTCGCTCCTCTGTTATTGGGGTACAGTAACGTCAGCTGTTCCCCAGCTGTGTGTGTGGCAATCCCTCCTATCTCCTCCACCTCCTCCTCCTCCTGTCCCTGGGCTCCAACACCGCTAGTTGCTGTCCAGAAGTGCTGTACGCACAGAGCCAAACACCTCGCCAATGTGTTAGTGGGGTTCAGCACCGCCAGCTGTTCCCCTGCTGTGTATACGGCAACGTGTACTGCGACCGCCACGCAGGCACAACAAGTTAATTTTAAGGGAACCTGTCCCCCCCCCCCAGGCGTTTGTTACTGAAGGAGCCACCTTGTGCAGCAGTAATGATGCAAAGGGAAAAAGTGCCTCTTTTCGTGGTGCTCCTTGCACATGCTGAACCTAACACTTATGAAATGTGTCCCCTCCTACCGTTATACCGTCCGGTAGGTGGCACTTTCCTTTGTCATGTGACGCAGCACAGCCGTCATTCTTACCCCCTTGGCGCCATGCGCCGCCTCCTCAGCGTTGTTTGAATCTGTCCCGGAGCCTGCGCTGTTAGGTTAGCCCTTGGCCATGCACACATTTTGCGCTGCCCGTCTTCTGACATCATTTGGTGTCCGGCTGGCTGCGCCTGTGCGGCCGCGCTGGCCGAGAGCCCGCCTCGCATTGTCTTCTGATTTAATCCCACTGGGGGCCTGAGATCCATGGACATGCGCAGTGCATATCTGAACCTCCGCCTCTCACTCATCTCCCTACGGCTTCTTCAGACTGTGCGGTGTCAGCTGATCCCTAATAGCATGCCACGGCCGTGACACCGCACAGTCTGAAGAAGCCGTAGGGAGGGGAGTGAGAGGCGAGGATATGCACTGCGCATGGCCACGGATCCCAGGCCCGCGGTGGGATTACATTAGATGACACAGCGAGGCAGGCTCTCGGCCAGCGCGGCCGCACAGGCGCAGCCAGCCTGACACCAAATGATGTCAGAAGACGGGCAGCGCAAAATGTGTGCATGGCCAAGGGCTAACCTAACAGCGCAGGCTCCGGGACAGATTCAAACAACGCTGAGGAGGCGGCGCACGGTGCCAAGGGGGTAAGAATGACGGCTGTGCTGCGTCACATGACAAACGAAAGTTCCACCTACCGGACGGTTTAACGGTGTGAGGGGACACATTTCATAAGTGTTAGGTTCAGCATGTGCAAGGACCATAATTAAAAGAGCTAAGTTTACCTTTTCCAGCATTAGTGCTGTACACGATGGCTCTTTCAGCTACAAACGCCTGGGGGGGGGTTAAAGGTTCCCTTTCAACTTGCTCCAGTGCAGGCTTCGGCCTACACTCTGCTCCCTCTCCTCCTCCTGCTGACCCTGGGCTCTAACACCGCCAGATGGGGCCCAGATGTGCTAGCTGCACAGAGAAAAACACCAGCCAATGTGTCAGTGGGGTCCAGCACCGCCAGCTGTTCCCCTGCTGTGTAGCCGGCAACGTGTCCTGCGACCGCCACGCAGACACAAGAACTGAAATTGAAGGGAACCTGTCCCCCCTCCCCCAGGTGTTTCTATGTTTTACAGCCACCTTGTACAGCAGTAATGCTGCATGTGTGCAAGGTGGCTCGGAAACTTATTCTCCTTGCCCATGGGGAACTGAACACGTCTAAAATGTGTCCTCTGTGACCATTTAACTGTCCCGGAGGTGTGACTTTCCTTTGTAATGACACGCTGCAACCCCCTTGGTAGCGCTGCCCGTCTTCTGGCATCATTGTTTGGCTGGCTGCGCCTCTGAGGCCACCCTGACCCACACAACGCCCCTCGGTGTCTTATTTATTTGGACTGCGAGGGTGTGATTGATGGGCATGAGCAGTGCCTATGTTCGCCTGTCCCTCATCTCCTTCCGCCTTCTTCAGACTGTGCGGCTTCATGGCCGTGGCATGCGATAAGGGATCAAATGACGCCGCACAGTCTGAAGTGGGTGTAAGGACCCGAGTGTGAGAGGCGAACATATGTACTGCGCCAGGCCATGAATCCCAGCCCCGCAGTGTTTTAACTATGTAAAGACACTGCGGGGCTGGGATTCATGGTCATCGCAAAGCGCAACGGCCGACATTAAATGATGTCAGAAGATGGGCAGCGCTAACAGCGCAAGGCCAAGGGATAACACGACAGCGCAGACTCCTGTACAGCAAATAACAACGCTCAGGAGGCTGCGCTCAGCACCAAGGTGGGATTCTTGACATCTGTGCTGCGTCTCATTACGAAGGGAACTCTCGCCTCCAACACAGTTTGACTGTATAAAGGGCTAAAAGTTATACGTGTTTCATTCAGCGTGTGCAAGGAGAAAAATTAAAAGAGCAACCTTTGACTTGTGCAGCACTACTGCTGCATAAGCTGTGGCTCTTCTAGTTTGTAACCCCTGAGGGGGGGTTAAAGGTTACTTTTAAAATCGGTTCAATTAGGCTTCGGCCTACACTCTGCTCCACCTGCAGAGCCCGGGCTCCAACACCGCTAGTTGCTGTCCGGAAGTGCTGGCTGCACAGAGCCAAACACCTCGCCAATGTGTCAGTGGGGTCCAGCACCGCCAGCTGTTCCCCTGCTGTGTAGCCGGCAACGTGTCCTGCGACCGCCACGCAGACACAACAGACCCAAAGCTGCCGCCAGTGCAGGCTTCGGCCTACACTCCCCTCCCCCTGCTCCTCCTCCTGCTCCTCCTCCTGCTGACCCTGGGCTCTATCACCGCCAGTTGGGGCCCAGATGTGCTAGCTGCACAGAGAAAAACACCAGCCAATGTGTCAGTGGGGTCCAGCACCGCCAGCTGTTCCCCTGCTGTGTAGCCGGCAACGTGTCCTGCGACCGCCACGCAGACACAAGAACTGAAATTGAAGGGAACCTGTCCCCCCTCCCCCAGGTGTTTCTATGTTTTACAGCCACCTTGTACAGCATTAATGCTGCATGTGTGCAAGGTGGCTCGGAAACTTATTCTCCTTGCCCATGGGGAACTGAACACGTCTAAAATGTGTCCTCTGTGACCATTTAACCGTCCCGGAGGTGTGACTTTCCTTTGTAATGACACGCTGCAACCCCCTTGGTAGCGCTGCCCGTCTTCTGGCATCATTGTTTGGCTGGCTGCGCCTCTGCGGCCGCCCTGACCCACACAACGCCCCTCGGTGTCTTATTTATTTGGACTGCGAGGGTGTGATTGATGGGCATGAGCAGTGCCTATGTTCGCCTGTCCCTCATCTCCTTCCGCCTTCTTCAGACTGTGCGGCTTCATGGCCGTGGCATGCGATAAGGGATCAGCTGACGCCGCACAGTCTGAAGCGGGTGTAAGGACCCGAGTGTGAGAGGCGAACATATGTACTGCGCCAGGCCATGAATCCCAGCCCCGCAGTGTTTTAACTATGTAAAGACACTGCGGGGCTGGGATTCATGGTCATCGCAAAGCGCAACGGCCGACATTAAATGATGTCAGAAGATGGGCAGCGCTAACAGCGCAAGGCCAAGGGATAACACGACAGCGCAGATTCCTGTACAGCAAATAACAACGCTCAGGAGGCTGCGCTCAGCACCAAGGTGGGATTCTTGACATCTGTGCTGCGTCTCATTACGAAGGGAACTCTCGCCTCCAACACAGTTTGACTGTATAAAGGGCTAAATGTTATACGTGTTTCATTCAGCGTGTGCAAGGAGAAAAATTAAAAGAGCAACCTTTGACTTGTGCAGCGCTACTGCTGCATAAGCTGTGGCTCTTCTAGTTTGTAACCCCTGAGGGGGGGTTAAAGGTTACTTTTAAAATCGGTTCAATTAGGCTTCGGCCTACACTCTGCTCCACCTGCAGAGCCCGGGCTCCAACACCGCTAGTTGCTGTCCGGAAGTGCTGGCTGCACAGAGCCAAACACCTCGCCAATGTGTCAGTGGGGTCCAGCACCGCCAGCTGTTCCCCTGCTGTGTAGCCGGCAACGTGTCCTGCGACCACCACGCAGACACAACAGACCCAAAGCTGCCGCCAGTGCAGGCTTCGGCCTACACTCCCCTCCCCCGGCTCCTCCTCCTGCTCCTCCTCCTGCTGACCCTGGGCTCTAACACCGCCAGTTGGGGCTCTAGGAAGACAAGCTTGAATAGGTCCCCATCCTGGTTCCAGTACCGTCAGCTGGTTCCGGGCAGAGCCTTTGGCTTAGGTGCCTCCCTCTGGGTATCCGAGTTCCACCAATGTCAGGTGGTCCTTGGTAGTGCTTTCAGGCACGGGTACCTCCTGCTTAGTAACCGGGTTCCAGTAACGTCAGCTGGTCCTCGGTAGTTCCATTGGCTCTTGGACCTTCGGCTACCCATCCGGGTTCCAGTACCGTCAGCTGGTTCTCGGCAGTGACTTTTGCTCTTGTACCTTCTGCTCCCCATCCTGGTTCCAGTACCGTCAGCTGGTTCCGGGCAGAGCCTTTGGCTTAGGTGCCTCCCTCTGGGTATCCGAGTTCCACCAACGTCAGGTGGTCCTTGGTAGTGCTTTCAGGCACGGGTACCTCCTGCTTAGTAACAGGGTTCCAGTAACGTCAGCTGGTCCTCGGTAGTTCCATTGGCTCTTGGACCTTCGGCTACCCATCCGAGTTCCAGTTCCATCAGCTGTTTCTCGGCATTTTCTCAGCCTTCTTGTACCTTCTGCTACATTTCCAAGTTCAAGACCCTAAAGACGATGACCAGGAAGACCACCCCTAAGATGACGACGACACCAGAGACGACAACCACTGAGATGACGACGAACCTGGAGACGACTACGACATGGGAGACCGAGAAGCAGAAGAACAAGAGGCTGCAGAACAAAGAGCAGAAGAACATTAAGCATAACACTAAATATCAGAGCAAAATATATTATCTAAATTATAAGCAGAAGAAGACTAAGCAGTGTATGGGGGTGAGTCCGTTCCTCCTCGTGGTGCCCCTGGATAAAGCCCGATGCTGCAGGCCAAACTGAACGCGGACAAATGTAACTCTTTTGTGACAGGCAGAACGGAAGGTGTAATCTTCAAACTTTTATAGATAACAACTACGGGAATGCCTGTCACAAATAAGAATATGATGAAGAAGTTGAATATGAAAAAGATAATAGTTAAATAAAAAGAATATGAACAATGTAAAAAAAAAAATTATAGGTAGAAGAAGAAGAAGATGAATAAGGTGAAGATAGTTGATGTCAAAGAAGCTGTTGATGAGGATAATGAAGAAGAAAGTGTGGGAGAAGTAAAAAAGAAGGTGAAGGACGTGGAAGTAGTGAAACATCAATATCTGACAAAATAAAAAAAAGAAATAGTCAAAATCTTTCTAACGCCGAACGTCATAAAAAAAACAAAAAAACCTGCTATTCTATTTGTTTGGGCTAAACCTCCGTGCCTTTAATGTCTCCGCCACCTCCCCCAATACATCCTACATTATTCTTAGTTGTTTTCCTTCATGTAGAATTAACCTACAAGGAAAGAAAGGGTTTATTTTAATTCCGATATTTTCGTCCCATTGACTTGCATTGGGATCGGGTATCGGTATCGGATTAGATCCGATACTTTTACGGTATCGGCCGATACTTTCCGATACCGATACTTTCCGATATCGGACGGTATCGCTCAACACTAGGGTTGAGCGAAACGGGTCGATCATTTTCAAAAGTCGCCGACTTTTGGCTAAGTCGGCGTCTCATGAAACCCGATCCGACCCCTGTGCTTGTCGGCCATGCGGTACGCGACTTTCGCGCCAAAGTCGCGTTTCAATGACGCGAAAAGTGCCATTTCTCAGCCAATGAAGGTGAACGCAGAGTGTGGGCAGCGTGATGACATAGATCCTGGTCCCCACCATCTTAGAGAAGGGCATTGCAGTGATTGGCTTGCTGTCTGCGGCGTCACAGGGGCTATAAAGGGGCGTTCCCGCCGACCGCCATCTTACTGCTGCTGATCTGAGCTTAGGGACAGGTTGCTGCCGCTTCGTCAGAAGCAGGGAGAGCGTTAGGCAGGGTCCACTAACCACCAAACCGCTTGTGCTGCAGCGATTTCCACTGTCCAACACCACCTTCGGTGTGCAGGGACTGTGGAAGCTATTTTTTTTTTTTTTCCCCTCAGCGCTGTAGCTCATTGAGCTGCCCTAGAAGGCTCCGTGATAGCTGTATTGCTGTGTGTACACCACTGTGGAAACCAACTGCTTTTTTCAAAGCACATATCCTCTTGTTCCTTCCTTTCTGCACAGCTATCTTTTTTGTTTGTCCACACTTTTTATTTAATTTGTGCATCAGTCCACTCCTATTGCTGCCTGCCATACCTGGCTTAGATTACTGCAGGGAGATAGTAATTGTAGGACAGTCCCTGTTTTTTTTTTTTTTTTTTTTTTGTGGGAGATTAAGATTGGCATTTCTGCTACAGTGCCATCCCTGTGTGTGCCATCTCTCACTGAGTGGGCCATAGAAAGCCTATTTATTTTTTCCGTGATTTGTGTTCTAAATTCTACCTCAACACAAAAACACTACATCAATCAGTGGGAGAAAAATATTGGCCTCAGTCAGGGCTTGTGTGCCACTGCTGTGTGTGCTGTCTCTCATTCAGTGGGCTATAGAAAGCCTATTTTTTTTTTTTAATATTATTTGGTTTCTAAAGTCTCCCTGAAAAAAAAAAATACCTAAAAAAACAGTGGGAGAGTAATATTGCCCTTTCAGCTTGTGTGCCAGTCTTGACTCCTGGGTGTGCCACCTCTCTCCCTCTCATTCAGTGGGCCATAGAAAGCCTATTTATTTATTTTTTTAAAATATTATTGGGTTTCTAAAGTCTCCCTTAAAAAACAAAAAATACATAAAAAAACAGTGGGAGAGTAATATTGCCCTTTCAGCTTGTGTGCCAGTCTTGACTCCTGGGTGTGCCACCTCTCTCCCTCTCATTCAGTGGGCCATAGAAAGCCTATTTATTTATTTTTTTTAAATATTATTGGGTTTCTAAAGTCTCCCTTAAAAAACAAAAAATACAAAAAAAAACAGTGGGAGAGTAATATTGCCCTTTCAGCTTGTGTGCCAGTCTTGACTCCTGGGTGTGCCACCTCTCTCCCTTTCATTCAGTGGGCCATAGAAAGCCTATTTATTTATTTTTTTTAAATATTATTGGGTTTCTAAAGTCTCCCTTAAAAAACAAAAAATACATAAAAAAACAGTGGGAGAGTAATATTGCCCTTTCAGCTTGTGTGCCAGTCTTGACTCCTGGGTGTGCCACCTCTCTCTCTCATTCAGTGGGCCATAGAAAGGCTATTTTTTTTTGTTTTTTTAATATTATTTGGTTTCTAAAGTCTCCCTGAAAAAAAAAAAATACCTAAAAAAACAGTGGGAGAGTAATATTGCCCTTTCAGCTTGTGTGCCAGTCTTGACTCCTGGGTGTGCCACCTCTCTCCCTCTCATTCAGTGGGCCATAGAAAGCCTATTTATTTATTTTTTTTAAATATTATTGGGTTTCTAAAGTCTCCCTTAAAAAACAAAAAATACAAAAAAAAACAGTGGGAGAGTAATATTGCCCTTTCAGCTTGTGTGCCAGTCTTGACTCCTGGGTGTGCCACCTCTCTCCCTTTCATTCAGTGGGCCATAGAAAGCCTATTTTTTTTTTTTTTAAATATTATTGGGTTTCTAAAGTCTCCCTTAAAAAACAAAAAATACATAAAAAAACAGTGGGAGAGTAATATTGCCCTTTCAGCTTGTGTGCCAGTCTTGACTCCTGGGTGTGCCACCTCTCTCCCTCTCATTCAGTGGGCCATAGAAAGCCTATTTATTTTTTTTTTTTAAAATATTATTGGGTTTCTAAAGTCTCCCTTAAAAAACAAAAAATACAAAAAAAAACAGTGGGAGAGTAATATTGCCCTTTCAGCTTGTGTGCCAGTCTTGACTCCTGGGTGTGCCACCTCTCTCTCTCATTCAGTGGGCCATAGAAAGGCTATTTTTTTTTTTGGTTTTTTTAATATTATTTGGTTTCTAAAGTCTCCCTGAAATAAAAAAAAAACTTAAAAAAACAGTGGGAGAGTAATATTGCCCTTTCAGCTTGTGCGCCAGTCTTGACTCCTGGGTGTGCCACCTCTCTCTCTCTAATTGTGGGCCATAGAAAGCCTTTTTTTTTTTTTTTTTTTTTTTTTTTATATTATTTGGTTTCTAAAGTCTCCCTGAGAAAAAAAAATAAATAAATTAGGTGGGAGATTAATATTGACATTAGTGCTTGAGTGACAGTCCTGCGTGTGTGTCATCTCTGTGATTTTGTGCCACAGAAAACAGAGTGTGTAACATTGTGCCTGATTTTCCTTGTGGTCTCACCAACCTGTTAAGGGATATTGAAATCATACTGAAGTTATAGCTCACCGTGTAAGTTGTTTGACAGCAACAAATAAAGTTACTTTGGTTAAGATTTTAAAACAATGAGGAAGTCTGGTGCAAGAGGTCGTCGTGGGCGTTCATTGTCAGCTGGTAATGATGGTAGTGGTAGTGGAGCATCAGGTGGTCGTGGGGATAAAAATATTCCACCTAAGTCTGGAGCTGTGGAGCCAGTTTCGTCGTCAGGCTACACAAGGCCTCGAACGCTCTCTTTTCTGGGAGTAGGAAAACCGCTTTTAAAGGCGGAGCAGCAACAGCAAGTTTTGGCTTACATTGCAGACTCAGCCTCTAGCTCTTTTGCCTCCTCTTCCGAAACTGGTAAATGTAAAAGCAGCGCGTCGCTTGTGGATGTTCACGGTCAGGGACAAGTCGCTTCCTTGTCCTCCTCAGCAAAAACTACAACAAGAGAGAAGGATGCAGCAAGCGACACAACGGGTCACTCCATGGAGCTCTTTACACATACCGTCCCTGGCTTAGAAAGTGAAACATTTAACAGGCCATGCCCATTACAAGTAGATTCTGACATGGAGTGCACTGATGCACAGCCACAGCCAGAGTACTATGCTGCTCCTTTGACTCAGACCACCACATTGCCCTCTCAGGGTACAGATCCACAATCAGACCCTGATGAGACTATGTTGCCCCGCCACGAACGCTATACCACCGACCGACACAGTGACACAGACGAAGTTGCACACGAGCTCGAAGAGGAGGTAATAGATGACCCAGTTATTGACCCCGATTGGCAGCCATTGGGGGAACAGGGTGCAGGCGGCAGTAGTTCAGAAGCGGAGGTGGAGGAGGGGCCGCAGCAGGCATCAACATCGCAACAGGTTCCATCTGCCGGGCCCGTATCTGGCCCAAAACGCGTGTCAAAGCCAAAACCTGTTGGAGCACAGCGTTGCCATCCGGTTAAAGCTCAGTCTGCAATCCCTGAAAAGGGATCCGAGTCTAGGAAGAGTGCAGTCTGGCATTTTTTTAAACAACATCCAACTGATCAGCGCAAAGTCATCTGTCAAAAATGTTCAACTAGCTTAAGCAGAGGTCAGAATCTGAAAAGTCTAAATACTAGTTGCATGCATAGACACTTAACCACCATGCATTTTCAAGCCTGGACTAACTACCAAACGTCCCTCAAGGTTGTAGCACCCTCGGCCAATGAAGCTAGTCAGCAACGCAACATCCCTTCCGTCACTGTAAGGCCACCATTTTCCGCACCACCGGCAGTATCTGTGCAGGTTTCTTTGCCAGCCAAAAGCAGTCAGGGTCAGGGAATCACCAGTTTTGTAGGAGGAAATATTGCATCTAGGGCACCGGCGGAAACAATACCGTCTCCAACCGTCTCTCAGTCTGCCATGTACACCGGCACACCTGAAAGTTCCACGATCTCCAGCTCTCCAGTCCAGCTCACCCTACATGAGACTCTGGTTAGAAAAAGGAAGTACTTATCCTCGCATCCGCGTACACAGTGTTTTAACGCCCACATAGCTAGACTAATCTCGTTAGAGATGATGCCCTACCGGTTAGTCGAAAGCGAAGCTTTCAAAGCCCTGATGGAGTACGCTGAACCACGATACGAGCTACCCAGTCGACACTTTTTTTTCCAGAAAAGCCATCCCAGCCCTGCACCAGCATGTTAAACAGCGCATCGTCCATGCACTCAGGCAATCTGTGAGTACAAAGGTGCACCTGACTACAGATGCATGGACCAGTAGGCATGGCCAGGGACGTTATGTGTCCATCACGGCACACTGGGTGAATGTGGTGGATGCAGGGTCCACAGGCGACATCAATTTAGGGACAGTTGTGCCTAGCCCACGGTCTAGGAAACAGTTGGCTGTAGGCGTTCGCACCCCCTCCTCCTCCTCCTCCTCGTCCTCCTGCAGAAGCTACAGCTCTTCCACAGAACGCAGTCTGCCAACCACTCCATCGGCAGATGACACTGTTGCACACCAGTTGTCCCATTATGGGCCAGCTACTGCCAAGCGTCAGCAGGCTGTATTGGCTATGAAGTGCTTGGGCAACAACAGACACACCGCGGAAGTTCTGTCCGAGTTCTTGCAACAAGAAACGCAGTCGTGGCTGGGCACAGTAGATCTTGAGGCAGGCAAGGTAGTGAGTGATAACGGAAGGAATTTCATGGCTGCCATCTCCCTTTCCCAACTGAAACACATTCCTTGCCTGGCTCACACCTTAAACCTGGTGGTGCAGTGCTTATTGAAAACTTATCCTGGGTTCTCCGACCTGCTCCTCAAAGTGCGTGCACTTTGCTCACATATCCGACGTTCGCCTGTACACGCCAGCCGTATGCAGACCTATCAGCGGTCTTTGAACCTTCCCCAGCATCGCCTAATCATAGACGTTGCAACAAGGTGGAACTCAACACTGCACATGCTTCAGAGACTGTGCGAACAGAGGCGTGCTGTTATTTATTTGTGGGAGGATACACGGGCAGGCAGTAGGATGGCAGACATGGAGTTGTCAGGTGTGCAGTGGTCTAAGATACAAGACATGTGTCAAGTCCTTCAGTGTTTTGAGGAATGCACATGGCTGGTTAGTGCAGACAACGCCGTAATAAGCATGAGCATCCCCCTAATGCGTCTGCTGATGCAAAGTTTGACGCACATAAAGGAGCAGGCGTCTGCACCAGAGGAAGAGGAAAGCCTTGATGACAGTCAGCCATTGTCTGGTCAGGGCAGTGTACAGGACGAGGTAGCGGGCGAAGAGGAGGTGGAGGACGAGGAGGATGATGGGGATGAGTATATTTTTAATGCCGAACCTTTCCCGGGGGCACAGGAAATTGGTTGCGTGTCACGGCCGGGTTCTGGTTTTTTGAGGGACACAAGTGACGTAGATTTGCCTGCAACTGCCCCTCAACCAATCACAACCGGAGATTTGACAACTGGAACTTTGGCCCACATGGCGGATTATGCCTTACGTATCCTAAAAAGGGACACACGCATTACGAAAATGATGAACGATGACGATTACTGGTTGGCCTGCCTCCTTGATCCACGCTATAAAGGCAAATTGCAAAATATTATGCCACATGAGAACTTGGAACTAATATTAGCAACCAAACAATCAACTCTTGTTGACCGTTTGCTTCAGGCATTCCCAGCACACAGCGCACGTGATCGTTCTCACACGAGCTCCAGGGGGCAGCAGACTAGGAGTGTTAGGGGTGCACACATCAGAAGTGGCGTTGGACAGAGGGGTTTTCTGACCAGGTTGTGGAGTGATTTTGCTATGACCGCAGACAGGACAGGTACTGCTGCATCAATTGAAAGTGACAGGAGACAACATTTGTCCAGTATGGTTACTAACTATTTTTCATCCCTTATCGATGTTCTCCCTCAACCGTCATTCCCATTTGATTACTGGGCCTCCAAATTAGACACCTGGCCAGAATTGGCAGAATATGCATTGCAGGAGCTTGCTTGCCCGGCAGCAAGTGTCCTATCAGAAAGAGTATTCAGTGCTGCAGGTTCAATATTAACCGAAAAAAGGACTCGTCTGGCTACCCAAAATGTTGACGATCTAACATTCATTAAAATGAACCACAACTGGATTTCGAAATCTTTTGCCCCACCTTGCCCGGCCGACACCTAGCTTTCCTATGAAAAGCTCTTGCCTGTGAATTACTTTTCTAATGTCTAATTTGCTGCAGCTGATTGTACAGCATACGACATGTTTACACCTCCCTAAATGGCAAAACTCCCCACACGGGGTCGTGGTATCGCGACTTGGCGCAAGCACCCGTGAGACTGCTGTTTGTCTGAAGAGGTGGGTGTGCTCGCTTTTGGTTGACGGCATTGCTACTGGGTCCCTCATAGTACAATGTAGTGTCTCTGGCGGTGGTGGTGCGCACCCAACGTCAGACACACCGTTGTAACATGAGGGGCCCTGGGGCGGTCCCGCCGGCCTCAAGAGAGTTCCCCCCTACCCCAGCTCAAAATGTGCTCTACCACGTGCAAAATTATGTCGCACAGCTCCACCAATCTTTAGTCTATTCGCTGACATCATTCAATGTCTGGCACTGACAATACAAATTTGTAGACATCTATGATGCAACTTAAAGTAGTCTGTGTCTGTGTCCTATATTGGCACCATTAAATAGTTACTGCCAAATTACTATGTCAGAAACTCAGTAGATGAGCCCACCCCTGTACCTAAGTATGCCACCTTTTTTTTTGTTTTGGTTGTTTTGCGAGACATTAACATCTATTTATATTTTGGGAGTACTGGGACAGACACTCCTTGCACTACTCCTCCACTCACCACCAAGCTGCCTGTGTATCCATGTAACCGCTGTAAAGCTGCCATGAGCCTATTGTTTGTTATTTTAGGCCTTTGATAGCCTGTCTGCGGTCCCTACTTTAAATACTCCTCCACTGACCACCAAGCTGCCTGCCCGTGTATCCATGTAACCGCTGTAAAACTGCCATAAGCCTATTGTTTGTTATTTTAGGCCTTTGATAGCCTGTCTGCGGTCCCTACTTTAAATACTCCTCCACTGACCACCAAGCTGCCTGCCCGTGTATCCATGTAACCGCTGTAAAACTGCCATAAGCCTATTGTTTGTTATTTTAGGCCTTTGCTAGCCTGTCTGCGGTCCCTACTTTAAATACTCCTCCACTCATCACCAGCTGCCTGCCCGTGTATCCATGTAACCGCTGTAAAACTGCCATGAGCCTATTGTTTGTTATTTTAGGCCTTTGATAGCCTGTCTGCGGTCCCTACTTTAAATACTCCTCCACTGACCACCAAGCTGCCTGCCCGTGTATCCATGTAACCGCTGTAAAACTGCCATAAGCCTATTGTTTGTTATGTTAGGCCTTTGATAGCCTGTCTGCGGCCCCTACTTGCAATACTCCTCCACTGACCACAATGCTGCCTGGAGTGCCTGCCTGTGTATCCATGTAACCGATGTAAAACTGCCATGACTGCCTACTGTTTGTTATTTTAGGCCTTTGATAGCCTGTCTGCGGCCCCTACTTGCAATACTCCTCCACTGACCACAATGCTGCCTGGAGTGCCTGCCTGTGTATCCATGTAACCGATGTAAAACTGCAATGACTGCCTACTGTTTGTTATTTTAGGCCTTTGATAGCCTGTCTGCGGCCCCTACTTGCAATACTCCTCCACTGACCACAATGCTGCCTGGAGTGCCTGCCTGTGTATCCATGTAACCGATGTAAAACTGCCATGACTGCCTACTGTTTGTTATTTTAGGCCTTTGATAGCCTGTCTGCAGCCCCTACTTGCAATACTCCTCCACTGACCACACCAATGCTGCCCGTGTACCCCTGGAACCTATTTAAAAGTTCATAGAGCCTAGTTATATATTTTATTTACTATTAATAAGGCCATGATGGACTACGCTGTACCACGCTACAAGCTAACCAGTCGACACTTCTTTTGCGAGAAAAGCCATCCCAACCCTCCACCAGCATGTAGAAGACCGCATTGTCCATGCACTCTGGCAATCTGTGAGTACAAAGGTGCACCTGACAACAGACGCATGGACCTGTAGGCATGGCCACGGAAGATTACGTGTCCATTACGGCGCAATGGGTTGAGGTGGTGGATGCATGGTCCACAGGGGACAGCCTACTAAGTCTGTCTGCAGTCCCTAATTCAAATTGTCCTCCACTGTCTAAATCGGAGCTTCCACCTTCTGGCTTTCGGCCTATAGTATCAGAAATTAAACTGCATTTGGCCTTCAACTTTGGTTAGGGCCTACTAACGGCTTCTGCCCCTCCCTGGTGTTGCCCTCAACTAAATAAAGCTGAGCTTCAACCTTCTGCTCCAAATTACCATTTTAAAAAATGCAATAGGCTTTTCCGGCCTACTAAAGGTGTCTGTCTGTGTGCCCCTGCCTGGTGTTGTCCTCAACTAAATAAAGCTGAGCTTCAACCTTCCGGCTCTCATTAAGTGGTTTTAAAAAAAAAAAATGGTGGTTAGGGCCTACTAACGGCTTCTGCCCCTGCCTGGTGTTGCCCTCAACTAAATAAAGCTGAGCTTCAACCTTCTGCTCCAAATTACCATTTTAAAAAATGCAATAGGCTTTTCCGGCCTACTAAAGGTGTCTGTCTGTGTGCCCCTGCCTGGTGTTGTCCTCAACTAAATAAAGCTGAGCTTCAACCTTCCGGCTCTCATTAAGTGGTTTTAAAAAAAAAAAATGGTGGTTAGGGCCTACTAACGGCTTCTGCCCCTCCCTGGTGTTGCCCTCAACTAAATAAAGCTGAGCTTCAACCTTCTGCTCCAAATTACCATTTTAAAAAATGCAATAGGCTTTTCCGGCCTACTAAAGGTGTCTGTCTGTGTGCCCCTGCCTGGTGTTGCCCTCAACTAAATAAAGCTGAGCTTCAACCTTCTGCTCCAAATTACCATTTTAAAAAATGCAATAGGCTTTTCCGGCCTACTAAAGGTGTCTGCCCCTCCCTGGTGTTGTCCTCAACTGAACAAAGCTGAGCTTCCACATTCTGGCTTTCGCCCTATACTATCAGATATTAAACTGCATTTGGCCTACTAGTGTGGTTAGGCCCTTGAAACAGTGTCTGCTGCTCTTGGGTTTGCTACTCCACTGAACAAAGCAATGCCGCCTGTTTAGTCCTATTACCAATTTTGAACTGCATGTAGCCTACTTTATTCTTTGGCCCTATATCTGTTTCCTCCTCATCCTGCCCATTGCCCAGCCACTGCTAAATGAGTCTGCTGGTACATTGACCTAGACCACTACATTCCCCTTGTACTCTACACAGCCAGAATCTGACCCTGCTGAAAGTAAGGTTCCCCTTCCCGCATGTTATACCACCTTACACAGGGACAAAGAGGAAGGTGCAGATGAAAGTGCAGGTTCCTTCATCAGGTGGGGGGGCATACTCGTTGGCGACGTCACTGGCACAGGGCCCCTCAGAGTACGCAAAAGTGTCGCTGCTGGTGGGAGGCGCCCCCGCCATGCAAACACACCGCCGTACTTTGAGGGGCCCTGTGCCAGTGGCAATGCGAACGAGTGGGCCCCCCCCTGCTTGCTCAGGATCACAGCACTTGCAACTTTTAAATACTTACCTTTCCCTGCAACACCGCCGTGACGTAGTCCGCATTTCCTGGGCCCACGAAAAACTTGAGCCAGCCCTACTCCCCCCACAACTTTCCCCCAATTCCCTATGCCCAACTATTATTATACAGTTAATTAAGATTGGCAAGCTTCAGAAACAAGAATGGATGTTTTTGGCATTAAAATGGGCACTGTAGGTGTTTTCCTGGCCTCCACTCACTGCCGACTATGCTTCCCCATTGACTTGCATTGGGTTTCGTGTTTCGGTCGATCCCCGACTTTTAGCGATAATCGGCCGACTGCACTCGACTCGACTCTGGACAAAATCGGGTTTCCCAAAACCCTACTCGATCTTAAAAAAATGAAAGTCGCTCAACCCTACTCAACACTAGTCAAGAGACAATCTTAAATTATGTCCGGAAACGTTGAAAGAGCCAGAAGTTGTCCAGCCAGAATCAGAAGTTATTCAACCTATACAGGTTCAACCAGTAAAGGAAAAAGAGGAGGAAATGTATCACACCTGTATAGGGGACTTTCCCAAAACCCTACTAACATACCATGGTGCAGTAGTGGTTCCCATGGTGGCCTTTTATCCAACACCGAATCCAATATTAGAAGTCCCAAGACAGGAAGAGGCTGACCCCGTACTACAAGAGGTTCCAGGTCAGGAAGAACAGATTCCTGATCAGAGTGATCCCATTCACGGTGGACTTGCCAACCCCATAGTGGTGGAATTATCTTTAGCAGAGAGGGCAGATACTATATCCGCAGTAGACAGTAGTACACCACATAAAGAGACACCGCTTTTACGTAGATCCCAGCGTAGTACCCAGGGTCAATTACCAGCCAGGTATGCGGATTACCAACTATAAGACTATAGTCATTGTTATCGTTCTGTAACGTTTAAGCCCAGTACCTACAGAGACTTACCTGTATGAACTTCTTGCATATTCTTGAACTTTTTATCAGCCCGGAAACACTAAATCAAAGCTCCGGAAAGACTGTTTTGTGAACTTTGCTTCCTAGTACATTCAAGGATAGAACTGTATTAATGGACGCTATTTGAAGTGACTTTTTACAGAATTCCATTTTTTTTTTGTTTCTTTGAGTGGTTTTTGTAACTTTTCATTTTTAAGACTCTGTACATATCAATTGTTATTTCAAAATGTTATCATCCCACAGTCCCGGAGTACTGTTCTTAACTAAGGGGGAATGTGGCGCCCTTAGGGGTATTTGCCACAAAAATAGTTATTGACACCAAATACAAATATTAAAATAGCAAGACTGCACTACCATCTCTGGCCAGAAGGGGGAGCTCCAGAGACTCCCCTTGATCTATTCTGGTCTGAGAAAAGGATTGGCAGTTGGGTTGGGGAGCTGAAAGTGAGAGATCGTATAACTGAACTCCTAACAGCCCTATGACGGATTATAGGCCTGTAATACCCATAGTAGGAAAAGAGGAATAGAGAAAAAGGACATTGTGAGAACCGGGTAGCAATAACCTCTACCCAGAATAGGCGCAGAGACGGATACCGGATCCGTGGCTATATTCATTAGATATAATACAGCAACCGGAAGGAAGTGAGGTGATATCAGCTTCACCAGGGTAAGACGCAGCAACAGACGCAGAGTTCAGCGGTACTCCCAGAGGGGGTAAGCCGACAAAAAAAGGACTCGGGTTGTCCGTCGAACCAGAGCACAGAAGAGACAGATTGGGTCGGCAGCCAGTTCACATACAGCAGCAGGGCCATACAGAAACTGAGCATAATAAGAGGTGGAAATCCTGACAGGATCAAGGTAATTCAGAGTTCTTAAACAGACTCCGGTGACAGTATTGGTTGCAAATCCCTTTTTGTTAAAGTAAACTGGTTAAACGTTTCAGCGCCTCAGTCTTTCATTTTGAACAATAGCCATAGATCCAGGATCGGGGTCATCACAGCTGAGAGGACCTGCTGCTGATCAAGTAAGTGTCTGTTCCTTCATGATATCCCTTACACTGTGCATCGCCTGAGGCCACAGCACCGGGTCAAGCCACTAGTGACATCCCCCTCAAGAGACGGACCTCATTGATCTGGTGCTGAGTACCTCAGTCTCACGGACGTCACATCTGTATTAGCGAGAGCATTGTGCACTGTGATTAAACATTTCATCTCACTGGTCTCAGAAGTACATGTCATACCACCATGACACACTGTGTAGAGAATGAGACAAATAATGTCTAAAATAGACCCAATTAGCTTTTCAACACAAAATCTAATCACTTAGGGCTTGTTCACACCATCCTTTTTTTTCTGTGGATTTTTCAGGTCCTGATTTTGAAATCCCGCAGTGCTAAACCGCGGTGGATTTCCCTGCGGTTTTTTGTGCGGTTTCTCCTGCAGATTCCACTGCGGTTTTCCAACTGCACTTTCCTATTGGTGCAGGTGGAAAAAAGTTGCGAAATCCGCAGAAAGAAGTGACATGCTACTTCTTTCTTTCCGCAGAAAATCAGCGTGGATTTTCCAGCGGAAAAAAGGAACGTGGAAACAGCGGATTTGGTTTTCCAAAGGGTAACATTGTACTGTACCCTGCATGGAAAACGTCTGCGGATCCGCAGCTGCAAATCCGCTGCGGATCCGCAGCAAAAACCGCAGCGTGTGAACATAGCCTTAGAAAGTAGAGCTGAAATTTGCATTTGTTTTAAATATAAATATACAGAACATATATACCTAATCTGCAGACATGTACAGAAAGTACCTGAGAAAGTCGGCAGTGAAGGCTAAACTATTGACTTTTACACAAAATAGAATCTATTTGAAGTACAAGATTCTGCTTTACAGATCTGATAATCTGCACATTTGCATGCATTGTAGCTACAGCAATATCCGGCAGATGGTGCTCCTGTTACAAGCTGTCACACTGATTCTGTCCGACAGGTAATTGGTCCTGTAGATGGCAGGCAGGTATTGAGCTGCCCCTGACCCCTCGCCCTCGCACCTCGTTCACTTCTACTACAATGGCAGCCAGTAAATGGGAGCTGTCAGCTGTCCTGTCAGAGATGGAATTTATTGGCTACATTTATACTCTGTTCTATGCCAAATCTCAGTAATTATCACCGTGATGTTACCAGACATGCAGAATGAATGTATCAGAGACCTGTAATTAGAGCATCGATTCAATCCCTCTCTAACGCTCCTTGCTGCAAATTAATAACTACACTGTTTATGAAGGTATCAAAGGAAAGTTAATGTCTGACTATGTATATTCCTTAGCAAATTCATCTGTGCATAGATAAATAGATAGATCGATCGATAGACAGATAATAAAGATAAAAGATAGATAGATAATACATAGATGTTAGATAGATAGATATACAGATAAATAGATAGACAGATAGATAATAGATAGATAGATGATAGATTGATGATAGATAGATTGAATGTCCAGCTCAAAGCTGCTGAGCTTACTGATTGGCTCCTGTGCTGCTGACAAAATGTCAGCACAGTTGCCAATATCAGACTCCAAGAGCAACAATGGAGACATTATTCTCCCTGGGATGGTGAGTTAGGCTACTTTCACACTTCTGTTTTTTGCCATCTGTCACAATCCGTCGTTTTGGTAAAAAAACGTATCCTGCAAATGTGCCCGCAGGATGCGTTTTTTTGCCATAGACTTTTATTGACGATGGACTGCGACAGATGGCCACACGTCGCATCTGTCGTGCAACGGATGCATCGTGTTTTTGCGGACTGTTCAAGGGAACGTTTTTTCATCCATCGGATCCGCCATTTCCGACCGCGCATGTGCGGCCAGAACTTCGCCCCCTCCTCCCCGGACTTCAGAATGGGCAGCAGATGCGTCGGAAAACTGCATCAGCTGCCCACGTTGTGCACAATTTTGCACAACGTCCATCGGTACGTCGGGCCGACGGAAATGTGAAAGAGGCCTTAGGCTTTATACACTTCCATCGGCAGGCGTCCGTCATAATGCATCGTCGCGATGTATCAACGGATTCGTGAAAAATAGTGAAAAACAGATGAAACGCATACAGTATTTCGACAGATCTGCTAGACAGTACTGTCGAAAAACTGGATCCGTGGTATCCGTTTTGTCCGTTTTTACCATCCGTTTCATCTGTTTTTTTGACTGATCCGTTTTCCATGCCTACAAATGGGAGTCTCCCAAATGTGATTGGCTACTGGAAAAAAAGGGAAACCTATATATTGAGTGTTTTAACACCCCATCTTTGATAGGGTTTAGGGCAAGTGGCAGAGATGGAAGGAGTGCTAGTAAAGATTGCAACCATATGTTCTGATTTTACTTTTGAGGCCAATAGGCTGGCAATCACAGTTCGGGAAAAGGAGGCAGCAAGAGAGCGCATCCTTCGACAGCGACATCGCCGGCGCCGCCTATGGATACATCCCATCAACGCACAGCGAATGACCCGGGGCATGTATTCTACACTCTATATGGAGTTGAGACAGAGCCTGGAAAAATTCTTTAACTATGTGCGCATGAGACCGGAACACTTCGACTATTTGGTGGAACGTGTAGGGGATTTAATCCGAAGGAAGGACACATATTTGAGGTTTTCCATCTCACCGGCGGAGAGTATGATGGTAAGCCTCTATTTATATATTTTGCTTTATCATTGTTCATACTTCATGCCATGTGCACATGTTGCGTAATTTTGCAGCGGGCACACAGCCCAATTTGACGCTGGGTATTCGCATCGTACCCTGTAAACCTATGGAAAACCACATCTGCAGTGAACATACTGCAGAAAATAATGCGCTGAAACACAGCGTTGTATTTTCTGCAGCATGTCAATTATTTGTGCCCATTCCACAGCGTTTAACACCTTCTCCATAATAGGAATGCACAGCTGTAAAAACACTGGTTTAAATGTGCAATAAAACAAAAAAAAATCTGCAGTGCCGTTTAACAACAATTTTTTTAAAAAAAATCTTTAAAAATTAAGGATAATATTCTTCTGTGTGAAAATTGCCTTGTTGCTTGCAGTTTGTAATAATATTTCTTTTTTCCACAGATTCCTTGCGACTGGAGAATCACTTACGTCCCTCCATTACCAGTTTCATCTGAGAATCTCCACAATATCTGGAATTGTGAAACTAACATGATGGGCATTATGGGATAGTTTGCATGAGGACTTCATTCCTAGTCCCACAATGGACATCTGGAGGGAGAGTGCAGACAATTTTGAACAACTTTGCCATTTCCCTAATCGCTTGGGTGCCGTCGATGGCAAGCACATACGGATTTCAAAACCTGCAGGATCTGGCTCGGAGTACTATAATTACAAAAATTACTTTTACTATAGAGCTTATGGCCATAGCGGATGCCCATTGTAAGTTTATTGCGGTGGATATTGGAGCATATGGCCACTCAAATGATTCACAGGTCTTTAAATCATCTGCTATGGGCCATTGTCTATATGGAGACACCTATCATTTCCCACCGCCAAGACCACTCCCGGGAACATCTGGCCCACCTATGCCATTCATCTGTGTTGGTGATGAGGCATTCCAGCTGTCACCACACCTACTTAAACCTTATTTCAGCAGTGGACTAACCAGAACCAAACGAGTTTTTAATTATCGTTTAAAGGGAACCTGTCACCCCGTTTTTTGAAGATGAGCTAAAAATAGCGTTAAATAGGGGCAGAGCTGGGCATTACATTAGTGTCTTTGTGTGCCTTTATTACACACCTATGCTGCCGAAATACCTTTGTAAAGTCGCCGTTTTCTGCTGTCACTCATGCTGGTCTGGTCCTATGGGCGTGGTGACAGCGCTGTTTCTCCCCCAGAATCCTGCTCATCATTACGTTGGTGGCATAGTGGTGTGCGCATGTCCAAAAGGTGAATCCACTGCCCAGGTGATGAAAAATAGCGCAATCTGCGCTATTCAGCCGTTTACCGGTGGGCGCGGCCATCTTTCCTGTGGCCGCGCGTGCGCAGATGGAGCGCTCTGCTGCCCGGGGCTTCAGGGAAATGGCCGCAGAATTCCGCACGTGCGCAGATGGAGATTGCGGCGGCCATTTTCCTGAAGCCCCGGGCAGCAGAGCGCTCCATCTGTGCACGCGCAGCCACAGGAAAGATGGCCGCGCCCACCGGTAAACGGCTGAATAGCGCAGATCGCGCTGTTTTTCATCACCTGGGCAGTGTCTTCACCTTTTGGACATGCGCACACCACTACGCTACCAACGTAATGATGAGCAGGATTCTGGGGGAGAAACAGCACTGTCACCACGCCCATAGGACCAGACCAGCGTGAGTGACAGCAGAAAACGCCGACTTTACAAAGGTATTTCGGCAGCATAGGTGGGTAATAAAGGCACACAAAGACACTAATGTAACGCCCAGCTCTGCCCCTATTTAACGCTATTTTTAGCTCATCTTCAAAAAACGGGGTGACAGGTTCCCTTTAACTAGAGCCAGACGAGTGGTGGAGTGCGCGTTTGGTATTTTAACTGCAAAATGGCTAGTGCTGCTAACCGCCATCAAACTACAGACAGAGACTGTGGATGAGGTGGTCAAGGCCTGTGTGGTGCTGCATAATTACGTGATTTCTCAGGAGCCAGTTTCCATGGATGAAGAGGACTCTGAGACAACCTTGTGGGACTATCAAAGCAACTCTGTTCGGACCGCAGTTGCGGTTTCCAGAATGAGGGACCACTTCGCTGATTATTTCATGTCGCCTGAAGGCAGAGTTCCATGGCAAGATGACATTGTTTGAGATGTTTCTTTGATGTTATGTATGTCTATGGCAATAATGTTTGTGTACAAAGTCACTCTTCTGATTTTCTTGACACCAAATTTTACTTATTTCCCTAAAGTTTGGTATGTTTTCTAATAAACCAAACATGTTATACCTTTACAACGTGTTATGTTTTTGTACCTTTTTTTTACCATAGTTAAATGAAGACTCTTGACAATAAAAAATGTTTTACACTTTTTTTAAACAATTTTTATTAACCACTTTTTTTAATCAATTTAGATTAAACACTTTTTTTAATCACTTTTTAAACCAATTTTTATGAAAAACATTTTTTCACAATTTTTATTAAACAACTTTAACAATTTTTAAAAGATTAATCTTTACAAATCTGTAAACTGTGGGGTGGAGATACTAACGGAAGGGCTGGAAGGTTGGACCACGTCGATAGTGGGGAAAAACCTACTGGGTTGGGGTTGATCTGTAGTGGAAAGGGGGGAGAAAACCTGAGGCTGAGCATGGAGGTCAGGTTGGACAGGGGGTGGTGTTGGGGTAGGTGGAAAACTATACAGGGAAGGAAAATTTAACAGGGAAGGAAACAGAGGGGAGGACATTTGAAATTGGGCCTGGGTTGGGATTTGGGCCTAGGTTGGGAATTGGGCCTGGGTTGGGAATTGGGCCTGGGTTGGGAAACGGCAAGTATTTTGGAAAGGGTTGGTAGGAGAGACAGTGGCTGTGTGGGGAGGTGTGGGAGTTGGAGGGGCTTGGGTGATGGCCTGTGCTAGAGCAGCATGGCAGCCTTGCATTACATGCATCTGCTGGTCAAGAGTTAGCTTTTCCATGCTCCTGAGCATTGATTGGAAAAAAGGTTATTTGGAGATTCCCTTGCATCTGAATGCAGCTTATCCAAGCAACTGCTGAGTTCACTGATGTTTTTGTTCACCATGATGAACCCAGCAGTCACTTGCTCTCCCAAAAGTTTGATAGAGCTCTGGAAGCCTGCATTCAGATGCAAGAACTCAGGAGCATAGCTCCTTTTCTGACCCCTCTGTCGCTGCTGCCCCGAACCTAATGGTGTTCTAGAGGTGGCAGGATCAGAGGGGTGGGGTAAAGGGAAAGCTAACTCGTCACCAGCAGCTTCATGTAACGAAGTCTGCAATGATGCTCCAGCACTGGCGGATGTTGATGTGGATGGGGCCGAGGTACCGGAAGTGAGGGAAGGGCCAGACGAGGGGTCAGAGGGGTGGGGTCTACCGACGTGGCCCACGGTGGTGGACTCCTGTGGGATCGCTCCAGAGGGTCCAAGGTAGAAGCAGGCTCCCGAATGCTACAGAAGGTGCTGTGAAATAATAGAAAAAAAAAATTATATATTGATAGGAAAAAACCCTGCCTGAAATAAAAAGGTTAGATAGGTTAACATGGTGAATTATTAAATGGGCTGTGGAATATTTACCTTCTGCTCAACATCGTGGACCGGAGGAATGACAGGGCGCGGCTGTATTTGTATTGTGTCCTGCGTCCTCTTGATCCACTCGGTGCCTGCATCTCCTTTTTGAACTCCCTCTTGAAGCGATCCCTGAGTGACCGCCACAGCTTCATTACCCTTTCACCTGTAAAGAGAAGAATGAAATAAATAAAATGGGTTAAGTAGAACACATTCCATCCTGCTACCGAAATTACTGAAATGTGACTACTTACGTTCTCGGGTCTGCTGCCTTGGTTCAAGGTCCTCCCAGTTGTCCACAACATTCACGAATATTTGCTCCCAGAGCCGATGGGTAACAAACTGATCTGCATGGCTGCAGTCAGCCATGTTCCATGGCGGCTCCCGCTCGCGGACCTCCTCAATGAGGCGGTCCACATCTATTTCGCTGTCCTCAACATCTGAGTCGGGAGCACGCTGTGAAAACTGTGAAAAGAGCAAAAAAAAATTAGTACACTGAAACACAAAACGACCAAGAGAAAGAAAAAAAAAAAAAAAAGACTTACTGCTGGCTGACCGCTGAGGCGACTACGATGCCGACTCTGGGAGCTGCTGGGAGCACCGTCATGGCGTTGGCCAGAATGTGCAGCAGACTAAAAAAAAGGAAAATTAATTATGTTGAATGTAGGCATATGTTGTATGTGTACTGTGATGTATGATGATCTGTTTTGTATGTTTTCGGTGCACTGTGATGTGTGAAGCAACTGTTTCAGCACAACTTACACTCTGTGCGCCCGCTCCTGGCATTTCTCCACCCATCTTGTCTCCTGAGAGGCCCTCGGCTGCTTCTAATTCCTGTGAAAACATAATTAATGCATATAGTGTTTAACCAAAATTTTAACAAGTACCAAAAAAAAAAAGAATTTTTAAATTACCTCACTATACAGACGCTGTGACGGAGGGCTCCCAGAAGAAGACATTTTGTTTGGCTCGGTGGTTCCTGGTGTATCTGCAAGTATAAAGACACTTGTAAGCTGCTATACAAATTGTATTCCAAGCTTTGTGGTCTTTAATATTTACATCAGGAAACTGGCTTGATGGCTCAGTGGTCCCTGGTTGCTCGGTGGTCCCTGGTGTATCTCCATGTATACAGATAATTTATACTTAGACCCACAAAAAAAACCAAAATAGATAATGTAATAGATTTAAAAACCACCCTGCTCAAACGTTTTGAGAAATCACCCAAAAAATTTACCCAATGCACACCAGTCTGAGCTGGATATCCTAGTTCAATAATATGTGCAAGCTGTAAAACCATTTCCCCCCAACCAAAAAAAAAAAAAAATACCCTCTTTTAAAATTGAAATGCCTAAACACCAGTTGAAAATGTATTGACCACATATGTGATTTGAAAAGATCCCTTTAAAAATTACAAAAATAAAATAAAAAAAACTCTTAAAATTTTCCTACACCTTTTATATTAAAAAATAAACCCTCAACCAACTCAGTATTGCATGGTGTGTGTACATTTGTACCTACACCACACTTTAAAATTTACCTTTGTGAAATGATTAGTGTTGAGCATTCCGATACCGCAAGTATCAGGTATCGGCTGATATTTGCTGTATCGGAATTCCGATACCGAGATCCGATACTTTTGTGGTATCGGGAATCGGTATCGGGATCGATATTAATGTGTAAAATAAAGAATAAAAATAAAAAATATTGATATACTCACCCTCTGACGCGCCCTGGTTGTAACCCCCAGCCTCCGTTCATAAGAATGAGCGCTTGAAAGTCCTTAGATGACGTTGCGGCCTGTGATTGGTCATTTTTATTTTTATTCTTTATTTTACACATTAATATGGATCCCAGGGCCTGAAGGGGAGTTTCCTCTCCTTCAGACCCTGGGAACCATCAAGATACCTTCCGATACTTGGTGTCCCATTGACTTGTATTGGTATCGGGTATCGGTATCGGCGATATCCGATACTTTTCGGGTATCGGCCGATACTATCCGATACCGATACTTTCAAGTATCGGACGGTATCGCTCAACACTAGAAATGATACTTCGTGCAGTTTGAATTAAAAAAAATTTAAGGTAATAATTTTTTTTTTCTTTTTTTTTTTTAACATCACAATTAGGAGCTACAATGCTCTTTATTTTAAATACAAGTACATTAACTGTAAAGTTTTCAACAATACAATTAAAAAAAAAAGATTAAAGTAAAAAACCAAACACATACACACACGCTCACACCACCATAAGGCCGGTTTCACACGTCAGTGATTCCGGTACGTGAGGTGTCAGTTTTCTCACGTACCGGAGACACTGACACACGTAGACACATTAAAATCAATGTGTCTCTGCACATGTCAGCATGTTTTCGCGGACCGTGTGTCCGCGTGCAAAACACGGAGACATGTCAGTGTTCGTGGGAGCGCACGGATCACACAGACCCATTAAAGTCAATGGGTCCGTGTAAAACACGTACCGCACACGGATGCTGTCCGTGTGCAGTTGGTGTTCCGTGCAGGAGACAACGCTACAGTAAGCACTGTCCCCCCAGCGTGGTGCTGAAGCCCCCATTCATTTCTTCTCTCCAGCAGCGTTCGCTGGAGAGAAGAAATGAAAAATCATTGTATTTTGGTTTTTTTTGCTGTAGAGATAAAGATCTTTGTTTCCCTCCCTATGGGAGGTGGAGCCGCATATTCATGACTGTAATGGGCGGCACCACGTGACCGCTCATACAGGAGAAGCTGCGGCGTGGAGAGGACGCTTCGAGGGAGCCGGGTGAGTATTTTCTTTCCAGCAGGGGGGGGGGGCACACAGGGGGTGGGAGGGGGGGGGGGGGAAACAAAGATCTTTATTTCTACAGCAAAAAAACCAAAATACAATGATTTTTAATTTCTTCTCTCCAGCGAACACTGCTGGAGAGAAGAAATGAATGGGGGCTTCAGCACCCAAAGCAGGGGACAGCGCTTACTGTAGCATGTGGCACCCAGTCGGCACACGGTCGGCACATGGCTGCCGCACGTGTGCCACACTGATGTGCCACGTGAGCTCACGGACACACGGACACAGATAACTCCGGTACCGATTTTTCCGGTACCGGAATTATCTGGACGTGTGGGACAGGCCTAACACACACACTGAAACCACATGTTGCACACGCCACACTATTTTATAAATACATCACAGTAAAAAACCATGCACGCACGAAAGCACACAGGCGCACGCAAACACAAACAGATGCACGCACACGCACGCACGCATGCATGCACATGCACGAAAGCACGCAAACACACACAGATGCACGCACCCACACGCACGCATGCACATGCACAAAAGCACACAGGCGCACACAAACACACAGACGCACGCACACACAGATGCACACACAGACGCATGCACACACAGACTTGAACACACATGGACACGCACGAAAGCACACAGGCGCACGCAAACACACAGACGCATGCATACACACAGATGTGCACACAGATGCACGCAAGCACAGACGCACGCACACACAGATGCATGCAAAAATGGCAGGACTCACGCTGGCTGGCAGGCCTCTGGCTGGACGCTGGCTGGCTTCTGGCTGGATGCTGGCTGGCTTCTGTCTGGACGATGGCTGGCTTCTGGCTGGATGCTGGCAGGAGTCTTGCTGGCACATTTAGGGGTGAAGCCACAGGTCAGGTTTATATAGATTTGGGGCTGTCTGGCCAACTGGCTACTAAATACTGATTTGGAGCATGCTCAGTGTAAAAAGACGTATTCCAGCTCTGGATTCCATCATACGACGTGCCACGACGGATCCTGCGTCCATAGGCTTCCATTCTAGCCAACGACGTATGCCGCAGGATGCGTCGTGGCACGTTTTTCCAGCGCAGACAAAAAACTTTACATTGAACATTTTTTCCAGATGATGTGTCACCAAATTCCAACGGATCCAGTGCACGACGGACGAAACGTGTGTCTATACGTCGCAATCCGTCGCTAATACAAGTCTATGGGAAAAAAACGCATCCTGCGGGCAAATTTGCAGGATGCAATTTTTTCACAAATCGACTAGTGTTGAGCGACACCTTCCGATATTCAAAAGTATCGGTATCGGATTGGATCGGCCAATATCCCAAAAATATCAGATATCGCCGATACCGATACCCGATACCAATACAAGTCAACGGGACGCAAATATCGGAAGCTATCCTGGATGGTTCCCAGGGTCTGAAGGAGAGGAAACTCTCCTTCAGGCCCTGGGATCCATATTCATGTAAAAAATAAAGAATAAAAATAAAAAATATGGATATACTCACCCCTCCGACGTACCCTGGCTCTCACCGGTGCAAGCGTCTGCCTCCGTTCCTAAGAATGCAGTGAGTGAAGGACCTTCGATGACGTCACAGTCACATGACCGGTCACGCGACCAATCACAAGACCGCGACGTCATCACAGGTCCTACACTCACTGCATTCTTCGGAACGGAGGCTGCCGGTTGCACCGCTGAGGTCCAGGGTCCGTCGGAGGGGTGAGTATATCCATATTTTTTATTTTTATTCTTTATTTTTTACATGAATATGGATCCCAGGGCCTGAAGGAGAGTCTCCTCTCCTCCAGACCCTGGGAACCATACGCACCGCACACGCCTGGGAACTTATAGGAACTTCCGATTCCGATTTCCGATATCACAAAAATATCGGAACTCGGTATCGGAATTCCGATACAGCGAATATCGGCCGATACCCGATATCTGCAGTATCGGAATGCTCAACACTAGGGTTGAGCGACTTTCATTTTTTTAAGATCGAGTAGGGTTTTGGGAAACCCGATTTTGTCCAGAGTCGAGTCGAGTGCAGTCGGCCGATTATCGCTAAAAGTCGGGGATCGACCGAAACACGAAACCCAATGCAAGTCAATGGGGAAGCATAGTCGGCAGTGAGTGGAGGCCAGGAAAACACCTACAGTGCCCATTTTAATGCCAAAAACATCCATTCTTGTTTCTGAAGCTTGCCAATCTTAATTAACTGTATAATAATAGTTGGGCATAGGGAATTGGGGGAAAGTTGTGGGGGGAGTAGGGCTGGCTCAAGTTTTTCGTGGGCCCAGGAAATGCGGACTACGTCACGGCGGTGTTGCAGGGAAAGGTAAGTATTTAAAAGTTGCAAGTGCTGTGATCCTGAGCAAGCAGGGGGGGGGCCCACTCATTCGCATTGCCACTGGCACAGGGCCCCTCAAAGTACGGCGGTGTGTTTGCATGGCGGGGGCGCCTCCCACCAGCAGCGACACTTTTGCGTACTCTGAGGGGCCCTGTGCCAGTGACGTCGCCAACGAGTATGCCCCCCCACCTGATGAAGGAACCTGCACTTTCATCTGCACCTTCCTCTTTGTCCCTGTGTAAGGTGGTATAACATGCGGGAAGGGGAACCTTACTTTCAGCAGGGACAGATTCTGGCTGTGTAGAGTACAAGGGGAATGTAGTGGTCTAGGTCAATGTACCAGCAGACTCATTTAGCAGTGGCTGGGCAATGGGCAGGATGAGGAGGAAACAGATATAGGGCCAAAGAATAAAGTAGGCTACATGCAGTTCAAAATTGGTAACAGGACTAAACAGGCGGCATTGCTTTGTTCAGTGGAGTAGCAAACCCAAGAGCAGCAGACACTGTTTCAAGGGCCTAACCACACTAGTAGGCCAAATGCAGTTTAATATCTGATAGTATAGGGCGAAAGCCAGAATGTGGAAGCTCAGCTTTGTTCAGTTGAGGACAACACCAGGGAGGGGCAGACACCTTTAGTAGGCCGGAAAAGCCTATTGCATTTTTTAAAATGGTAATTTGGAGCAGAAGGTTGAAGCTCAGCTTTATTTAGTTGAGGGCAACACCAGGCAGGGGCACACAGACAGACACCTTTAGTAGGCCGGAAAAGCCTATTGCATTTTTCAAAATGGTAATTTGGAGCAGAAGGTTGAAGCTCAGCTTTATTTAGTTGAGGGCAACACCAGGGAGGGGCAGAAGCCGTTAGTAGGCCCTAACCACCATTTTTTTTTTTTAAACCACTTAATGAGAGCCGGAAGGTTGAAGCTCAGCTTTATTTAGTTGAGGACAACACCAGGGAGGGGCAGAAGCCGTTAGTAGGCCCTAACCACCATTTTTTTTTTTAAAACCACTTAATGAGAGCCGGAAGGTTGAAGCTCAGCTTTATTTAGTTGAGGACAACACCATGGAGGGGCAGAAGCCGTTAGTAGGCCCTAACCACCATTTTTTTTTTTTAAAACCACTTAATGAGAGCCGGAAGGTTGAAGCTCAGCTTTATTTAGTTGAGGACAACACCAGGGAGGGGCAGAAGCCGTTAGTAGGCCCTAACCACCATTTTTTTTTTTAAAACCACATAATGAGAGCCGGAAGGTTGAAGCTCAGCTTTATTTAGTTGAGGACAACACCAGGGAGGGGCACACAGACAGACACCTTTAGTAGGCCGGAAAAGCCTATTGCATTTTTCAAAATGGTAATTTGGAGCAGAAGGTTGAAGCTCAGCTTTATTTAGTTGAGGGCAACACCAGGGAGGGGCAGAAGCCGTTAGTAGGCCCTAACCACCATTTTCTTTTTTTAAAACCACTTAATGAGAGCCGGAAGGTTGAAGCTCAGCTTTATTTAGTTGAGGACAACACCAGGCAGGGGCACACAGACAGACACCTTTAGTAGGCCTGAAAAGCCTATTGCATTTTTCAAAATGGTAATTTGGAGCAGAAGGTTGAAGCTCAGCTTTATTTAGTTGAGGGCAACACCAGGGAGGGGCAGAAGCCGTTAGTAGGCCCTAACCACCATTTTTTTTTTTAAAACCACATAATGAGAGCCGGAAGGTTGAAGCTCAGCTTTATTTAGTTGAGGACAACACCAGGGAGGGGCAGAAGCCGTTAGTAGGCCCTAACCACCATTTTTTTTTTTTAAACCACTTAATGAGAGCCGGAAGGTTGAAGCTCAGCTTTATTTAGTTGAGGACAACACCAGGGAGGGGCAGAAGCCGTTAGTAGGCCCTAACCACCATTTTTTTTTTTAAAACCACATAATGAGAGCCGGAAGGTTGAAGCTCAGCTTTATTTAGTTGAGGACAACACCAGGGAGGGGCACACAGACAGACACCTTTAGTAGGCCGGAAAAGCCTATTGCATTTTTCAAAATGGTAATTTGGAGCAGAAGGTTGAAGCTCAGCTTTATTTAGTTGAGGGCAACACCAGGGAGGGGCAGAAGCCGTTAGTAGGCCCTAACCACCATTTTTTTTTTAAAACCACTTAATGAGAGCCGGAAGGTTGAAGCTCAGCTTTATTTAGTTGAGGACAACACCAGGGAGGGGCAGAAGCCGTTAGTAGGCCCTAACCACCATTTTTTTTTTAAAACCACTTAATGAGAGCCGGAAGGTTGAAGCTCAGCTTTATTTAGTTGAGGACAACACCAGGGAGGGGCAGAAGCCGTTAGTAGGCCCTAACCACCATTTTTTTTTTTTAAAACCACTTAATGAGAGCCGGAAGGTTGAAGCTCAGCTTTATTTAGTTGAGGACAACACCAGGGAGGGGCAGAAGCCGTTAGTAGGCCCTAACCACCATTTTTTTTTTTAAAACCACATAATGAGAGCCGGAAGGTTGAAGCTCAGCTTTATTTAGTTGAGGACAACACCAGGGAGGGGCACACAGACAGACACCTTTAGTAGGCCGGAAAAGCCTATTGCATTTTTCAAAATGGTAATTTGGAGCAGAAGGTTGAAGCTCAGCTTTATTTAGTTGAGGGCAACACCAGGGAGGGGCAGAAGCCGTTAGTAGGCCCTAACCACCATTTTTTTTTTTTAAAACCACTTAATGAGAGCCGGAAGGTTGAAGCTCAGCTTTATTTAGTTGAGGACAACACCATTCAGGGGCACACAGACAGACACCTTTAGTAGGCCTGAAAAGCCTATTGCATTTTTCAAAATGGTAATTTGGAGCAGAAGGTTGAAGCTCAGCTTTATTTAGTTGAGGGCAACACCAGGGAGGGGCAGAAGCCGTTAGTAGGCCCTAACCACCATTTTTTTTTTTAAAACCACATAATGAGAGCCGGAAGGTTGAAGCTCAGCTTTATTTAGTTGAGGACAACACCAGGGAGGGGCAGAAGCCGTTAGTAGGCCCTAACCACCATTTTTTTTTTTTTAAACCACTTAATGAGAGCCGGAAGGTTGAAGCTCAGCTTTATTTAGTTGAGGACAACACCAGGGAGGGGCAGAAGCCGTTAGTAGGCCCTAACCACCATTTTTTTTTTTAAAACCACTTAATGAGAGCCGGAAGGTTGAAGCTCAGCTTTATTTAGTTGAGGACAACACCAGGGAGGGGCACACAGACAGACACCTTTAGTAGGCCGGAAAAGCCTATTGCATTTTTCAAAATGGTAATTTGGAGCAGAAGGTTGAAGCTCAGCTTTATTTAGTTGAGGGCAACACCAGGGAGGGGCAGAAGCCGTTAGTAGGCCCTAACCACCATTTTTTTTTTTTAAAACCACTTAATGAGAGCCGGAAGGTTGAAGCTCAGCTTTATTTAGTTGAGGACAACACCAGGCAGGGGCACACAGACAGACACCTTTAGTAGGCCGGAAAAGCCTATTGCATTTTTCAAAATGGTAATTTGGAGCAGAAGGTTGAAGCTCAGCTTTATTTAGTTGAGGGCAACACCAGGGAGGGGCAGAAGCCGTTAGTAGGCCCTAACCACCATTTTTTTTTTTTTAAAACCACTTAATGAGAGCCGGAAGGTTGAAGCTCAGCTTTATTTAGTTGAGGACAACACCAGGCAGGGGCACACAGACAGACACCTTTAGTAGGCCTGAAAAGCCTATTGCATTTTTCAAAATGGTAATTTGGAGCAGAAGGTTGAAGCTCAGCTTTATTTAGTTGAGGGCAACACCAGGGAGGGGCAGAAGCCGTTAGTAGGCCCTAACCACCATTTTTTTTTTTAAAACCACATAATGAGAGCCGGAAGGTTGAAGCTCAGCTTTATTTAGTTGAGGACAACACCAGGGAGGGGCAGAAGCCGTTAGTAGGCCCTAACCACCATTTTTTTTTTTTAAAACCACTTAATGAGAGCCGGAAGGTTGAAGCTCAGCTTTATTTAGTTGAGGACAACACCAGGGAGGGGCAGAAGCCGTTAGTAGGCCCTAACCACCATTTTTTTTTTTAAAACCACTTAATGAGAGCCGGAAGGTTGAAGCTCAGCTTTATTTAGTTGAGGACAACACCAGGGAGGGGCACACAGACAGACACCTTTAGTAGGCCGGAAAAGCCTATTGCATTTTTCAAAATGGTAATTTGGAGCAGAAGGTTGAAGCTCAGCTTTATTTAGTTGAGGGCAACACCAGGGAGGGGCAGAAGCCGTTAGTAGGCCCTAACCACCATTTTTTTTTTTTAAAACCACTTAATGAGAGCCGGAAGGTTGAAGCTCAGCTTTATTTAGTTGAGGACAACACCAGGCAGGGGCACACAGACAGACACCTTTAGTAGGCCGGAAAAGCCTATTGCATTTTTCAAAATGGTAATTTGGAGCAGAAGGTTGAAGCTCAGCTTTATTTAGTTGAGGGCAACACCAGGGAGGGGCAGAAGCCGTTAGTAGGCCCTAACCAAAGTTGAAGGCCAAATGCAGTTTAATTTCTGATACTATAGGCCGAAAGCCAGAAGGTGGAAGTTCCGATTTAGACAGTGGAGGACAATTTGAATTAGGGACTGCAGACAGACTTAGTAGGCTGTCCCCTGTGGACCATGCATCCACCACATTAACCCATTGCGCCGTAATGCACACGTAATCTTCCGTGGCCATGCCTACAGGTCCATGCGTCTGTTGTCAGGTGCACCTTTGTACTCACAGATTGCCAGAGTGCATGGACAATGCGGTCTTCTACATGCTGGTGGAGGGTTGGGATGGCTTTTCTCGCAAAAGAAGTGTCGACTGGTTAGCTTGTAGCGTGGTACAGCGTAGTCCATCATGGCCTTATTAATAGTAAATAAAATATATAACTAGGCTCTATGAACTTTTAAATAGGTTCCAGGGGTACACGGGCAGCATTGGTGTGGTCAGTGGAGGAGTATTGCAAGTAGGGGCTGCAGACAGGCTATCAAAGGCCTAAAATAACAAACAGTAGGCAGTCATGGCAGTTTTACATCGGTTACATGGATACACAGGCAGGCACTCCAGGCAGCATTGTGGTCAGTGGAGGAGTATTGCAAGTAGGGGCCGCAGACAGGCTATCAAAGGCCTAAAATAACAAACAATAGGCTCATGGCAGTTTTACAGCGGTTACATGGATACACGGGCAGGCAACTTGTTGGTGGTGAGTGGAGGAGTATTTAAAGTAGGGACCGCAGACAGGCTATCAAAGGCCTAAAATAACAAACAATAGGCTTATGGCAGTTTTACAGCGGTTACATGGATACACGGGCAGGCAGCTTGGTGGTCAGTGGAGGAGTATTTAAAGTAGGGACCGCAGACAGGCTATCAAAGGCCTAACATAACAAACAATAGGCTCATGGCAGTTTCACAGCGGTTACATGGATACACGGGCAGGCAGCTTGGTGGTGGTGAGTGGAGGAGTATTTAAAGTAGGGACCGCAGACAGGCTATCAAAGGCCTAAAATAACAAACAATAGGCTCATGGCACTTTTACAGCGGTTACATGGATACACGGGCAGGCAGCTTGGTGGTCAGTGGAGGAGTATTTAAAGTAGGGACCGCAGACAGGCTTCAAAGGCCTAACATAAGAAAATGGGCTGGCTGTAGGCACTTTATAATTGGTTCCAGGGGTACACGGGCAGCAGTGGTCTGGTCAGTGGAGGAGTATTTAAAGTAGGGACCGCAGACAGGCTATCAAAGGCCTAAAATAACAAACAATAGGCTTATGGCAGTTTTACAGCGGTTACATGGATACACGGGCAGGCAGCTTGGTGGTGGTGAGTGGAGGAGTATTTAAAGTAGGGACCGCAGACAGGCTATCAAAGGCCTAAAATAACAAACAATAGGCTTATGGCAGTTTTACAGCGGTTACATGGATACACGGGCAGGCAGCTTGGTGGTGGTGAGTGGAGGAGTATTTAAAGTAGGGACCGCAGACAGGCTTCAAAGGCCTAACATAAGAAAATGGGCTGGCTGTAGGCACTTTATAATTGGTTCCAGGGGTACACGGGCAGCAGTGGTCTGGTCAGTGGAGGAGTATTTAAAGTAGGGACCGCAGACAGGCTATCAAAGGCCTAAAATAACAAACAATAGGCTCATGGCAGCTTTACAGCGGTTACATGGATACACAGGCAGCTTGGTGGTGAGTGGAGGAGTATTTAAAGTAGGGACCGCAGACAGGCTATCAAAGGCCTAAAATAACAAACAATAGGCTCATGGCAGCTTTACAGCGGTTACATGGATACACGGGCAGGCAGCTTGGTGGTCAGTGGAGGAGTATTTAAAGTAGGGACCGCAGACAGGCTTCAAAGGCCTAACATAAGAAAATGGGCTGGCTGTAGGCACTTTATAATTGGTTCCAGGGGTACACGGGCAGCAGTGGTCTGGTCAGTGGAGGAGTATTTAAAGTAGGGACCGCAGACAGGCTATCAAAGGCCTAAAATAACAAACAATAGGCTTATGGCAGTTTTACAGCGGTTACATGGATACACGGGCAGGCAGCTTGGTGGTGGTGAGTGGAGGAGTATTTAAAGTAGGGACCGCAGACAGGCTATCAAAGGCCTAAAATAACAAACAATAGGCTTATGGCAGTTTTACAGCGGTTACATGGATACACGGGCAGGCAGCTTGGTGGTGGTGAGTGGAGGAGTATTTAAAGTAGGGACTGCAGACAGGCTTCAAAGGCCTAAAATAACAAACAATAGGCTCATGGCAGCTTTACAGCGGTTACATGGATACACAGGCAGCTTGGTGGTGAGTGGAGGAGTATTTAAAGTAGGGACCGCAGACAGGCTATCAAAGGCCTAAAATAACAAACAATAGGCTCATGGCAGCTTTACAGCGGTTACATGGATACACAGGCAGCTTGGTGGTGAGTGGAGGAGTATTTAAAGTAGGGACCGCAGACAGGCTATCAAAGGCCTAAAATAACAAACAATAGGCTCATGGCAGCTTTACAGCGGTTACATGGATACACAGGCAGCTTGGTGGTGAGTGGAGGAGTATTTAAAGTAGGGACCGCAGACAGGCTATCAAAGGCCTAAAATAACAAACAATAGGCTCATGGCAGCTTTACAGCGGTTACATGGATACACAGGCAGCTTGGTGGTGAGTGGAGGAGTATTTAAAGTAGGGACCGCAGACAGGCTATCAAAGGCCTAAAATAACAAACAATAGGCTCATGGCAGCTTTACAGCGGTTACATGGATACACAGGCAGCTTGGTGGTGAGTGGAGGAGTAGTGCAAGGAGTGTCTGTCCCAGTACTCCCAAAATATAAATAGATGTTAATGTCTCGCAAAACAACCAAAACAAAAAAAAAGGTGGCATACTTAGGTACAGGGGTGGGCTCATCTACTGAGTTTCTGACATAGTAATTTGGCAGTAACTATTTAATGGTGCCAATATAGGACACAGACACAGACTACTTTAAGTTGCATCATAGATGTCTACAAATTTGTATTGTCAGTGCCAGACATTGAATGATGTCAGCGAATAGACTAAAGATTGGTGGAGCTGTGCGACATAATTTTGCACGTGGTAGAGCACATTTTGAGCTGGGGTAGGGGGGAACTCTCTTGAGGCCGGCGGGACCGCCCCAGGGCCCCTCATGTTACAACAGTGTGTCTGACGTTGGGTGCGCACCACCACCGCCAGAGACACTACATTGTACTATGAGGGACCCAGTAGCAATGCCGTCAACCAAAAGCGAGCACACCCACCTCTTCAGACAAACAGCAGTCTCACGGGTGCTTGCGCCAAGTCGCGATACCACGGCCCCGTGTGGGGAGTTTTGCCATTTAGGGAGGTGTAAACATGTCGTATGCTGTACAATCAGCTGCAGCAAATTAGACATTAGAAAAGTAATTCACAGGCAAGAGCTTTTCATAGGAAAGCTAGGTGTCGGCCGGGCAAGGTGGGGCAAAAGATTTCGAAATCCAGTTGTGGTTCATTTTAATGAATGTTAGATCGTCAACATTTTGGGTAGCCAGACGAGTCCTTTTTTCGGTTAATATTGAACCTGCAGCACTGAATACTCTTTCTGATAGGACACTTGCTGCCGGGCAAGCAAGCTCCTGCAATGCATATTCTGCCAATTCTGGCCAGGTGTCTAATTTGGAGGCCCAGTAATCAAATGGGAATGACGGTTGAGGGAGAACATCGATAAGGGATGAAAAATAGTTAGTAACCATACTGGACAAATGTTGTCTCCTGTCACTTTCAATTGATGCAGCAGTACCTGTCCTGTCTGCGGTCATAGCAAAATCACTCCACAACCTGGTCAGAAAACCCCTCTGTCCAACGCCACTTCTGATGTGTGCACCCCTAACACTCCTAGTCTGCTGCCCCCTGGAGCTCGTGTGAGAACGATCACGTGCGCTGTGTGCTGGGAATGCCTGAAGCAAACGGTCAACAAGAGTTGATTGTTTGGTTGCTAATATTAGTTCCAAGTTCTCATGTGGCATAATATTTTGCAATTTGCCTTTATAGCGTGGATCAAGGAGGCAGGCCAACCAGTAATCGTCATCGTTCATCATTTTCGTAATGCGTGTGTCCCTTTTTAGGATACGTAAGGCATAATCCGCCATGTGGGCCAAAGTTCCAGTTGTCAAATCTCCGGTTGTGATTGGTTGAGGGGCAGTTGCAGGCAAATCTACGTCACTTGTGTCCCTCAAAAAACCAGAACCCGGCCGTGACACGCAACCAATTTCCTGTGCCCCCGGGAAAGGTTCGGCATTAAAAATATACTCATCCCCATCATCCTCCTCGTCCTCCACCTCCTCTTCGCCCGCTACCTCGTCCTGTACACTGCCCTGACCAGACAATGGCTGACTGTCATCAAGGCTTTCCTCTTCCTCTGGTGCAGACGCCTGCTCCTTTATGTGCGTCAAACTTTGCATCAGCAGACGCATTAGGGGGATGCTCATGCTTATTACGGCGTTGTCTGCACTAACCAGCCGTGTGCATTCCTCAAAACACTGAAGGACTTGACACATGTCTTGTATCTTAGACCACTGCACACCTGACAACTCCATGTCTGCCATCCTACTGCCTGCCCGTGTATCCTCCCACAAATAAATAACAGCACGCCTCTGTTCGCACAGTCTCTGAAGCATGTGCAGTGTTGAGTTCCACCTTGTTGCAACGTCTATGATTAGGCGATGCTGGGGAAGGTTCAAAGACCGCTGATAGGTCTGCATACGGCTGGCGTGTACAGGCGAACGTCGGATATGTGAGCAAAGTGCACGCACTTTGAGGAGCAGGTCGGAGAACCCAGGATAAGTTTTCAATAAGCACTGCACCACCAGGTTTAAGGTGTGAGCCAGGCAAGGAATGTGTTTCAGTTGGGAAAGGGAGATGGCAGCCATGAAATTCCTTCCGTTATCACTCACTACCTTGCCTGCCTCAAGATCTACTGTGCCCAGCCACGACTGCGTTTCTTGTTGCAAGAACTCGGACAGAACTTCCGCGGTGTGTCTGTTGTCGCCCAAGCACTTCATAGCCAATACAGCCTGCTGACGCTTGGCAGTAGCTGGCCCATAATGGGACAACTGGTGTGCAACAGTGTCATCTGCCGATGGAGTGGTTGGCAGACTGCGTTCTGTGGAAGAGCTGTAGCTTCTGCAGGAGGACGAGGAGGAGGAGGAGGAGGGGGTGCGAACGCCTACAGCCAACTGTTTCCTAGACCGTGGGCTAGGCACAACTGTCCCTAAATTGATGTCGCCTGTGGACCCTGCATCCACCACATTCACCCAGTGTGCCGTGATGGACACATAACGTCCCTGGCCATGCCTACTGGTCCATGCATCTGTAGTCAGGTGCACCTTTGTACTCACAGATTGCCTGAGTGCATGGACGATGCGCTGTTTAACATGCTGGTGCAGGGCTGGGATGGCTTTTCTGGAAAAAAAGTGTCGACTGGGTAGCTCGTATCGTGGTTCAGCGTACTCCATCAGGGCTTTGAAAGCTTCGCTTTCAACTAACCGGTAGGGCATCATCTCTAACGAGATTAGTCTAGCTATGTGGGCGTTAAAACCCTGTGTACGCGGATGCGAGGATAAGTACTTCCTTTTTCTAACCAGAGTCTCATGTAGGGTGAGCTGGACTGGAGAGCTGGAGATCGTGGAACTTTCGGGTGTGCCGGTGTACATGGCAGACTGAGAGACGGTTGGAGACGGTATTGTTTCCGCCGGTGCCCTAGATGCAATATTTCCTCCTACAAAACTGGTGATTCCCTGACCCTGACTGCTTTTGGCTGGCAAAGAAACCTGCACAGATACTGCCGGTGGTGCGGAAAATGGTGGCCTTACAGTGACGGAAGGGATGTTGCGTTGCTGACTAGCTTCATTGGCCGAGGGTGCTACAACCTTGAGGGACGTTTGGTAGTTAGTCCAGGCTTGAAAATGCATGGTGGTTAAGTGTCTATGCATGCAACTAGTATTTAGACTTTTCAGATTCTGACCTCTGCTTAAGCTAGTTGAACATTTTTGACAGATGACTTTGCGCTGATCAGTTGGATGTTGTTTAAAAAAATGCCAGACTGCACTCTTCCTAGACTCGGATCCCTTTTCAGGGATTGCAGACTGAGCTTTAACCGGATGGCAACGCTGTGCTCCAACAGGTTTTGGCTTTGACACGCGTTTTGGGCCAGATACGGGCCCGGCAGATGGAACCTGTTGCGATGTTGATGCCTGCTGCGGCCCCTCCTCCACCTCCGCTTCTGAACTACTGCCGCCTGCACCCTGTTCCCCCAATGGCTGCCAATCGGGGTCAATAACTGGGTCATCTATTACCTCCTCTTCGAGCTCGTGTGCAACTTCGTCTGTGTCACTGTGTCGGTCGGTGGTATAGCGTTCGTGGCGGGGCAACATAGTCTCATCAGGGTCTGATTGTGGATCTGTACCCTGAGAGGGCAATGTGGTGGTCTGAGTCAAAGGAGCAGCATAGTACTCTGGCTGTGGCTGTGCATCAGTGCACTCCATGTCAGAATATACTTGTAATGGGCATGGCCTGTTAAATGTTTCACTTTCTAAGCCAGGGACGGTATGTGTAAAGAGCTCCATGGAGTGACCCGTTGTGTCGCCTGCTGCATCCTTCTCTCTTGTTGTAGTTTTTGCTGAGGAGGACAAGGAAGCGACTTGTCCCTGACCGTGAACATCCACAAGCGACGCGCTGCTTTTACATTTACCAGTTTCGGAAGAGGAGGCAAAAGAGCTAGAGGCTGAGTCTGCAATGTAAGCCAAAACTTGCTGTTGCTGCTCCGCCTTTAAAAGCGGTTTTCCTACTCCCAGAAAAGAGAGCGTTCGAGGCCTTGTGTAGCCTGACGACGAAACTGGCTCCACAGCTCCAGACTTAGGTGGAATATTTTTATCCCCACGACCACCTGATGCTCCACTACCACTACCATCATTACCAGCTGACAATGAACGCCCACGACGACCTCTTGCACCAGACTTCCTCATTGTTTTAAAATCTTAACCAAAGTAACTTTATTTGTTGCTGTCAAACAACTTACACGGTGAGCTATAACTTCAGTATGATTTCAATATCCCTTAACAGGTTGGTGAGACCACAAGGAAAATCAGGCACAATGTTACACACTCTGTTTTCTGTGGCACAAAATCACAGAGATGACACACACGCAGGACTGTCACTCAAGCACTAATGTCAATATTAATCTCCCACCTAATTTATGTTTTTTTTTTTTTCAGGGAGACTTTAGAAACCAAATAATATTAAAAAAAAAAAAAAAAAAATAGGCTTGCTATAGCCCACTGAATGAGAGATAGCACACACAGCAGTGGCACACAAGCCCTGACTGAGGCCAATATTTTTCTCCCACTGATTGATGTAGTGTTTTTGTGTTGAGGTAGAATTTAGAACACAAATCACGGAAAAAATAAATAGGCTTTCTATGGCCCACTGAATGAAAGGGAGAGAGGTGGCACACCCAGGAGTCAAGACTGGCACACAAGCTGAAAGGGCAATATTACTCTCCCACTGTTTTTTTATGTATTTTTTGTTTTTTCAGGGAGACTTTAGAAACCCAATAATATTTTAAAAAAAAAATAAATAGGCTTTCTATGGCCCACTGAATGAGAGGGAGAGAGGTGGCACACCCAGGAGTCAAGACTGGCACACAAGCTGAAAGGGCAATATTACTCTCCCACTGTTTTTTTAGGTTTTTTTTTTTTTTTTCAGGGAGACTTTAGAAACCAAATAATATTAAAAAAAAAAAAAAAAAATAGGCTTGCTATAGCCCACTGAATGAGAGATAGCACACACAGCAGTGGCACACAAGCCCTGACTGAGGCCAATATTTTTCTCCCACTGATTGATGTAGTGTTTTTGTGTTGAGGTAGAATTTAGAACACAAATCACGGAAAAAATAAATAGGCTTTCTATGGCCCACTGAATGAAAGGGAGAGAGGTGGCACACCCAGGAGTCAAGACTGGCACACAAGCTGAAAGGGCAATATTACTCTCCCACTGTTTTTTTATGTATTTTTTGTTTTTTCAGGGAGACTTTAGAAACCCAATAATATTTTAAAAAAAAAATAAATAGGCTTTCTATGGCCCACTGAATGAGAGGGAGAGAGGTGGCACACCCAGGAGTCAAGACTGGCACACAAGCTGAAAGGGCAATATTACTCTCCCACTGTTTTTTTATGTATTTTTTGTTTTTTAAGGGAGACTTTAGAAACCCAATAATATTTAAAAAAATAAATAAATAGGCTTTCTATGGCCCACTGAATGAGAGGGAGAGAGGTGGCACACCCAGGAGTCAAGACTGGCACACAAGCTGAAAGGGCAATATTACTCTCCCACTGTTTTTTTATGTATTTTTTGTTTTTTAAGGGAGACTTTAGAAACCCAATAATATTTAAAAAAATAAATAAATAGGCTTTCTATGGCCCACTGAATGAGAGGGAGAGAGGTGGCACACCCAGGAGTCAAGACTGGCACACAAGCTGAAAGGGCAATATTACTCTCCCACTGTTTTTTTAGGTTTTTTTTTTTTTTTAAGGGAGACTTTAGAAACCCAATAATATTTAAAAAAAAAAATAAATAGGCTTTCTATGGCCCACTGAATGAGAGGGAGAGAGGTGGCACACCCAGGAGTCAAGACTGGCACACAAGCTGAAAGGGCAATATTACTCTCCCACTGTTTTTTTAGTTTTTTTTTTTTTTTTCAGGGAGACTTTAGAAACCAAATAATATTAAAAAAAAAAAAAAAAAAATAGGCTTGCTATAGCCCACTGAATGAGAGATAGCACACACAGCAGTGGCACACAAGCCCTGACTGAGGCCAATATTTTTCTCCCACTGATTGATGTAGTGTTTTTGTGTTGAGGTAGAATTTAGAACACAAATCACGGAAAAAATAAATAGGCTTTCTATGGCCCACTGAATGAAAGGGAGAGAGGTGGCACACCCAGGAGTCAAGACTGGCACACAAGCTGAAAGGGCAATATTACTCTCCCACTGTTTTTTTATGTATTTTTTGTTTTTTAAGGGAGACTTTAGAAACCCAATAATATTTAAAAAAATAAATAAATAGGCTTTCTATGGCCCACTGAATGAGAGGGAGAGAGGTGGCACACCCAGGAGTCAAGACTGGCACACAAGCTGAAAGGGCAATATTACTCTCCCACTGTTTTTTTAGGTTTTTTTTTTTTTTTCAGGGAGACTTTAGAAACCCAATAATATTTAAAAAAAAAAAATAAATAGGCTTTCTATGGCCCACTGAATGAGAGGGAGAGAGGTGGCACACCCAGGAGTCAAGACTGGCACACAAGCTGAAAGGGCAATATTGCTCTCCCACTGTTTTTTTAGGTTTTTTTTTTTTTTTAAGGGAGACTTTAGAAACCCAATAATATTTAAAAAAAAAAATAAATAGGCTTTCTATGGCCCACTGAATGAGAGGGAGAGAGGTGGCACACCCAGGAGTCAAGACTGGCACACAAGCTGAAAGGGCAATATTACTCTCCCACTGTTTTTTTAGGTTTTTTTTTTTTTTTTCAGGGAGACTTTAGAAACCAAATAATATTAAAAAAAAAAATAAAAAAATAGGCTTGCTATAGCCCACTGAATGAGAGATAGCACACACAGCAGTGGCACACAAGCCCTGACTGAGGCCAATATTTTTCTCCCACTGATTGATGTAGTGTTTTTGTGTTGAGGTAGAATTTAGAACACAAATCACGGAAAAAATAAATAGGCTTTCTATGGCCCACTGAATGAAAGGGAGAGAGGTGGCACACCCAGGAGTCAAGACTGGCACACAAGCTGAAAGGGCAATATTACTCTCCCACTGTTTTTTTATGTATTTTTTGTTTTTTAAGGGAGACTTTAGAAACCCAATAATATTTAAAAAAATAAATAAATAGGCTTTCTATGGCCCACTGAATGAGAGGGAGAGAGGTGGCACACCCAGGAGTCAAGACTGGCACACAAGCTGAAAGGGCAATATTACTCTCCCACTGTTTTTTTAGGTTTTTTTTTTTTTTTCAGGGAGACTTTAGAAACTAAATAATATTAAAAAAAATAATAAAAAAATAGGCTTGCTATAGCCCACTGAATGAGAGATAGCACACACAGCAGTGGCACACAAGCCCTGACTGAGGCCAATATTTTTCTCCCACTGATTGATGTAGTGTTTTTGTGTTGAGGTAGATTTTAGAACACAAATCACGGAAAAAATAAATAGGCTTTCTATGGCCCACTCAGTGAGAGATGGCACACACAGGGATGGCACTGTAGCAGAAATGCCAATCTTAATCTCCCACAAAAAAAAACAAAAAAAAAAAAAAAACTGTCCTACAATTACTATCTCCCTGCAGTAATGTAAGCCAGGTATGGCAGGCAGCAATAGGAGTGGACTGATGCACAAATTAAATAAAAAGTGTGGACAAACAAAAAAGATAGCTGTGCAGAAAGGAAGGAACAAGAGGATATGTGCTTTGAAAAAAGCAGTTGGTTTCCACAGTGGCGTACACACAGCAATACAGCTATCACGGAGCCTTCTAGGGCAGCCCAATGAGCTACAGCGCTGAGGGGAAAAAAAAAAAAAAATAGCTTCCACAGTCCCTGCACACCGAAGGTGGTGTTGGACAGTGGAAATCGCTGCAGCACAAGCGGTTTGGTGGTTAGTGGACCCTGCCTAACGCTCTCCCTGCTTCTGACGAAGCGGCAGCAACCTGTCCCTAAGCTCAGATCAGCAGCAGTAAGATGGCGGTCGGCGGGAACGCCCCTTTATAGCCCCTGTGACGCCGCAGACAGCAAGCCAATCACTGCAATGCCCTTCTCTAAGATGGTGGGGACCAGGATCTATGTCATCACGCTGCCCACACTCTGCGTTCACCTTCATTGGCTGAGAAATGGCGCTTTTCGCGTCATTGAAACGCGACTTTGGCGCGAAAGTCGCGTACCGCATGGCCGACAAGCACAGGGGTCGGATCGGGTTTCATGAGATGCCGACTTAGCCAAAAGTCGGCGACTTTTGAAAATGATCGACCCGTTTCGCTCAACCCTACTCAACACTAAAAACAACACATTGTGATGGGTGATGAAAGACGGAAGTGTGAAAGAGGCCTAAAAACACACCTGAACCTGGAATGTAGCTACTGAGCATACTCAGCTGGGCTCAAGTGGTCAATCTGCTCAGCAACAATCTGTTAACAATATACTGTAGAATAAAAGGTCTCATTGCAGGAAACACAACAGATAGGAAAAGCAAATAACTGCATTGCCCTCTTTCCTAAACGCTTCCACTTTTCAATAATATCATTCATAGTTGTAGTATAAATATTTGGGAGTTAAGAAATTTCATGGACTGACTTCACTCGATGGTGACAAGTTCAAATTAATTTAGTTCTTCAGAATTAGCCATACTATCACAAATGTCTGTAAAGGCAGACAACATGACTAAAGGCTATATTTGTACACCATCACGGGCATCCACAGTGACTGCGCCACATAATCATAGTTGAATGGCAGTGTTATTAATGGCCATAACCAGCGCTATCAACCACATTCTTTTTTAAAAGCCCACCCATTCCTGCACCTTACCACTCCCTGAGGAAGTGTTTGCAAAACTAGAGTTGGAGGGTGAGGTGGAGGCTACACAGCAAGCTGCTGGGCATGGAGACCTGTCGTCAGTATTTATTATAATTGTTCACATGAAAAAAATGTTCATACATTCATGTATTTAAACAACAGCGCAATACCCCCAGCGAGCAGGAAGCCAGGAGAGCAGTGTCCTTCAGAGGACAAGATGAGACAACCTCTTTAAGAGCACAGAAACATCTTTTATTAAGACCAACAGTAGATTATTTTCACCCATAGTTTTTGTGGATTTATTTTGCTTGTAAGAAACTCTGTTGTTTTCATTCATATTATTACCAGCTTTTCCCAGATGATATTTTATTTAATTCAGATATGTTTATGCCTTTTTATACCTTTTCAAGTCCTACAAAGAAACTTTTGGGAAAAAACATGAACAAAACGTCACATTTAGGGCTTTTTGTAAAAAAACCCTCACCTAAAGTGAGCATCACACAACAATAAGCCTGATGTTTGTAGTACATTTAATATTTACCTGTTGTCTTTTAGGCGACAGATGAAAAAGTGAATTACGAAAACTGGCTGGTTGCTGTACACTATGCTGATAGCACACGGGTACAGCGTGGGTTACAGGCACCCAGTACAATACAAGTATGTGCCCCCTAACCCATGAAGCATTAGCGCTCCCTGAGTCCTTTCCAAAACCCCAGTATTGCCAGTAAATTGTAATTTATGGGAAAATACTGATGTAATTATACTTTGAGATTTTATGTCTTAATTTTTTTAATTTTTTTCAGCTTTTTGCTGAAATCAGATCTCAGATTTTCAAAATATTAAACATTATACATTATTATATATTTTTTTTTTTTTATTTTCTTACTACATTTTTAATGTAACAATTTTATTGCCCTAGCCCTATTCTTAATTATATATAATCCTATTTAATCCTAACTCTATTCCTAATCTGGTCCCTAAACCCAGCCCTAAGCCTAGCCCCGGGCCTAACAATTACCATAACCCTGAATAAGTCCCTTTCCTTACTTGTAACACTAGCTCGGATTAGAAATAATGTAAAAGTATAAAAGCAGCTCTAACTAATAAATGAAGACAGTATTGAGCGGCAAAGCGAATGCCCACCTAACTCTACTTATGCAGAGCGCACAAGGTGGGATGATTTTGCCAGTGGCTGCTGCTCTCTACATAAGCAAAGACCCAAATTACAAATCTCAGTATAATGAAGTGAGCTTTATCATAGAAGATGCTGCCTAAGCAGAGTACAGCAGCCTATGGCAAACTCATCTGGAGTGGTCTACTCTACATAGCCAGAAAAAAAGACAACCGAAAATAAATAGCTATTGAATGAACACTGGTTATATGCACTGCACATGATTAGAGCTGTCTCCAATAATTAGCTGCTCATTTTCTGTCACCATAGTCACTGCTTATACATGGCACTGAAGTCAAAATCAGTTTGTCACAGACTTCTGTGCTCTGCATAGGCAGGAATCAAAACAAACATTATTATCCTTAGCTTTGTCATTTCAGCCACTGCTTATACTGAGTACAGCAGTAGATGAGAAACTAATATTGCTTGCTTTGTTCACATCCACTCGATGCAAATAATGTCGAGCTCTCAGCTGATTCTCACTAAGTACAATGGTCAGGTATACAGTTTATTGATTGTTGTGTGAACAAATAATACAGAACTTTGTTAAAATGGGCCCAACAATCCTAACATTATCTGTGAGATAATACTCAAGTGATGGAAAATTGCAAAGATAAAGTTTAAATCAACTAACTAAAAACAGTAAAACATAAACAGATTTAATTTTATTACAACCCGTATATCAAATGGATACATTCCTATAGCATATACCCTGGAATCCTATTGGTAAGTTACTGATCACATGACCAGTGCCATCCAGGTGCCCGTGCGCTCAGTTGACAGTTGAGGAAAGTGACAGTTGGAGTTGATGGTGAAGGTGAAGAATCTGTCTGTGGATTATAAGCAAAGCGCTAATATGGAGAAAGAAGAGTTTATAGGGAGGAAAAGAGGAAAAGAAGACACTTGGATTCATCGGCTAATGACAAGTCTTCAATCAAAAAATCAAAAAGGAGGGGAAACAAGATTAAAAAAGCAGACTCAGGATGGAAGACGTCTCCCACCCCAGAAATGGAGCGAGTGGATGAGGTCGTCATTGCCCAGAGTGAAGGAGTGAAGAACAGAAGACACTTCGGCTCATCGGCTGATGAGAAGTCTTCAATCAAAGAGCCCAAAAGGAAGGGCAAAAAGAGGAAGAATCCAGACGCAGGACAGAAGATGTCTCCCACCCCAGAGATGGACCAAGTGGATGAAGAGTCATTGTCCAGAGTAAAGGACCAAAGAACAGAATAATCAGCCTGGACTGTTCAGTGGAAGGAAAACCCCCAATTATTAAGACCAATATTGAGGAAAAAAAAGACCTGCAGAAGTACCCAGGAGGCTCAGGTAAGTAGAGAAAAAGAACTATCAATTACAGAGAAAGTTATTGTACATGTTTTATGGAGCGGCCCCCAGACACAGGACAGCGGGGTACTCGGTACCGGGTCTATCGGTTCTGAGGATGTCACGGTGGCCCGACCCGGTCCGTGGTCCTGCTAAGGGGCGCCCAATAAAAGGTGTAGGTGGTGGTGTAGGTCGCAGTAAATAACGAGGACACAGGGTTGCAGTCTCTTTACCTCTTTACTGAAGGCTTCAGCATCCGCAATCCAGAGCACTATTAACAGGGCTGGCTGAGACCGGCCGGACCGAAGGCACATCCAGAGTTCCCTTTGCAGGTGGAAATCAGTGCCTACCTACTAGCACCTGGGTGTTGTAGTACTTCCCTGCTGAGCACCACGGGATAGTCCTCACAACTGTCTTGTATGTTTCTGTTCTTTCTCTCCGTCCCCCAGATGAAATGGATAGGACGCACCCGTATGACGGAGTAGGCCTGGAGTTATTTTATAGGGACCCTAGAGACGCCCCTCTCCCACAATTGCCTCCATTGTCTTCATTAGGTGAAAAGGTGAGACAGCCAACCTAGAGTTAACTGCCCTGCCGTAGTTCAAAGTAATGCGTAGAGTCTATTACATCCTCGGTGTTCCAGCCGCCGGCTACGCGCCTCAAAAGGATGTTGCCGATCTCGGGGCACAACTCCTTCTGGTTCTATCGCCTTTGTGCTGTGATCTCATTTCTCACTTCTCCACAATATACTTCGCTTCGTGTCCTTTCTTAAGATGCCGCCGCAATGAGGTGCAGGCACGGCTCCGTAACGATCTGTCCTGTGCTAGGCCACTGTCAGGATCCTACCCCTGACAGGGACCTCCCTGTGTCTTTCCAAGCAACCTCTTCTCTCACTAGATCTTACCTGGGCAAAACCCAGTCAGGTTCTCTCTAACTTCCTATCCAACCCTCAGTTTTACCAGAGTGTGAGGAGTGGCCTAATACATACAACCTTTTGCTCCTCCTGGTGGCCAGAGTGTGAAGTGTAATGTGTGACTGTGATACCTGGTCAGGTGAACTCTTTTAGTGCAATCAGACATACCATCACTCCCCTTAGCGGCAGAGCGACGTTACTGCAATGACCAGGACTCTGGGGTGCTGCACATGCATAAGGCCTTAAAGGGAACCTGTCACCCCCAAAATCGAGATGAGCTAAGCCCACCGGCATCAGGGGCTTATCTACAGCATTCTGTAATGCTGTGGATAAGTCCCCGATGTAACCTAAAAGATGAGAAAAATAGGTTATATTATACTCACCTGGGCGGGCGGTCCAATCTGATGGGCATCATGGTCGGGTCCAGGGCCTCCCATCTTCTGGTCTGCAGGTGTACTTTGTCTGCCCTGTTGAGGGCAGAGCAAAGTACTGCAGTGCGCAGGTGCTGGGAAAGGTCAGAGAGGCCCGGCACCTGCGCACTGCAGTACTTTGCTCTGCTCTCAACAGGGCAGATAAAGTATGCCGGAGCCACAGCGTGAAGACCAAAAGAGGATGTCATCTGATGAAGATAGGAGGCGCCGGACCGGACCGCGATACCCATCGAATTGCGACAGCCATCGGACCGGACCGGGACTGGGACCGCCCCTGAGTGAGTATAATCTAACCTCTTTTTCTCATCTTTTAGGATACATCAGGGCTTATCTACAGCATTCCAGAATGCTGTAGATAAGCCCCTGATGCTGGTGGGTTTTCTGGGGGTGACAGGTTCCCTTTAAAGGGATTGTCTATCCACACTTCTAAGCACATAAGCTTCCACTAGCAGCGCCCGAATGTTATCTTCTAAATCTAAGTCTATCCAGGACTATTAAGAAATTAATCAGCGCATTCCTAAAAAATGTAATGGCGTAAAAAATTGGATATTAACCCCTTTCTGTCATTGGACGTACTATTCCATCCATGTGGGGTGGGCCCTTCTTCCTAGTGAAGGAATTGTACGTCCAGCGCAATCAGCTGTGCTCACGGGGGGAGCGCGGCCGATCGCAGCTGACATCCGGCACTGTGTGCCAGGAGCAGTCACGGACCGCTCCTGGCACATTAACCCCTGGCACACTGCGATCAAACATGATTGCAGTGTTCCGGCGGCAAAGGGAAGCATCGTGCAGGGAGGGGGCTCCCTGCTTGCTTCCCTGATACCCTTGGTGCAACGCGATGTGATCGCATTGCTCCGAGGGTCTCCTACCTCCTCCCTGCAGGCCCCGGATCCAATATGGCCACGGGGCTGCTTCCGGGTCCTGCAGGGAGGTGGCTTGCAAGCGCCTGCTCAGAGCAGGCGCTTGCAAACAACCCTGCACTGCCTGTCAGATCGCTGATCTGACACAGTGCACTGCAAAGTGTCAAATCAGCAATCTGACCCCTGGGGCAATGTTATAAAGTAAAAAAATATATATTCACATACGTAAAAAAAATAATAACAATTCCTAAATAAAGAAAAAAAAATATTGTTCCTATAAATACATTTCTTTATCTAAAAAAAACAAAAAAACAATAAAAGTACACATATTTAGTATCACCGCATCCGTAACGACCCGACCTATAATACTGTCCCACTAGTTAACTCCTTCAGTGATCACCATAAAAAAAAAAAAATGAGTAAAAAAACAAAGCTTTATTATCATACTGCTGAACAAAAAGTGGAATAACACGCGATAAAAAATACGGATATAAACAACTATGGTACCGCTGAAAACATCATCTTGTCCCGCAAGAAGCGAGCCACCATACAGCATCATCAGCAAAAAAATAAAAAAGTTATAGTCCTCAGAATAAAGCGATGCAAAATAATTATTTTTTCTATAAAATAGTTTTTAAAAGCACCAAAACATAAAAAAATTATATAAATGAGGTATCGCTGTAATCGTACTATCCCGAAGAATAAAATTCTTTATCAATTTTGCCAAACGTGGAACGGTATAAGCGCCCCCCCCAAAAAGAAATTCATGAATAGCTGGTCTTTGTCCATTCTGCCTCACAAAAATCAGAATAAAAACCGATCAAAAAATGTCACATGCCCGAACATGGTACCAATAAAAACGACAACTCGTCCCGCAAAAAACAAGGCCTCATATGACTCTGTGGACCAAAATATGGAAAAATTATAGCTTTCAAAATGTGGAGACGCAAAAACTATTTTTTGCAATAAAAAGTGTATTTTAGTGTGTGACGGCTGCCAATCATCTAAAAGTAAATCACACCCACTTCATCACCCCCTTAGTTAGGGAAAAATAAAATTTAAAAAATGTATTTATTTCCATTTTCCCATTAGGGTTAGGGTGGGGGTTAGGGTTGGGACTAGGGTTGGGTCTAAGGTTTGGGTTGGGGCTAGGGTTAGGGCTAGGGTTAGGGTTTGGCTAGGGGTAGGGTTGGGGCTAGTGTTAGGGCTAGGGTTAAGGTTGGGGCTAAGGTTTGGGTTGGGGTTAGGGCTACAGTTAGGGTTGAGGATAAAGTTAAGGTTAGGGTTGGGGCTAAAGTTAGGGTTAGGGTTGGGGCTAAAGTTAGGGTTTGGATTACATTTACGGTTGGGATTAGGGTTAGGGGTGTGTCTGGTTTAGAGGTGTGGTTAGGGTTATGGTTGGGATTAGGGTTAGGGGTGTGTTGGAGTTAGGGGTGTGGTTAGGGTTGCGATTATGGTTAGGGGTCTGTTGGGGTTATGGGCATGTTCGGGTTAGGGGTGTGGTTAGAGTTATGGGCAGAGTTGGAATTAGGGTTAGGGGTGTGGTTATGGTTATGGTTAGGGTTGGAATTAGGGTTAGGAGTGTGTTTGGGTTAGGGTTTCAGTTAGAATTGGGGGCTTCCATTGTTTAGGCACATCAATGGCTCTCCAAACGCGACATGGCGTCGGATCTGAATTCTAGCCAATTCTTCGTTGAAAAAGTAAAACAGTGCTCCTTCCCTTCCGAGCTCTGCCATGCGCCCAAACGTTGGTTCCCCCCACAGATGGGGTAATAGCGTACTCAGAGCAAATTGGACAACTTTTGGGGTCCAATTTCTCCTGTTACCCTTGGGGAAAATGCAAAACTGGGGGCTAAAAAATAATTTTTGTGAAAAAAAAAGATTTTTTATTTTCACGGCTCTGCGTTATAAACTGTAGTGAAACACTTGGGGGTTCAAAGCTCTTACAACACATCTAGATAAGTTCCTTAGGGGGTCTACTTTCCAAAATGGTTTTACGTGCAGGGGTTTCAATGTTTAGGCACATCAGGGGCTCTCCAAATGCGACATGGTGTACCATCTCAATTCCTGTCAATTTTGCATTGAGAAGTGAAATGGTGCTCCTTTCCTTCTGAGTTCTGCCATGTGCCCAAACAGTGGTTTACCCCAACATATCAGGTATCAGCGTACTCAAGACAAATTGCACAACAAATTTTGGGGTCCAATTTCTTCTCTTACCCTTGGGAAAATAAAAAATTGGGGGTGAAAAATCATTTTTGTGAAAAAATATTATTTTTTATTTTTACGGCTCTGCATTATAAACTTATGTGAAGCACTTGGTGGGTCAAAGTGCTCACCACACATCTAAATAAGTTCCTTAGGGGGTCTACTTTCCAAAATGGTGTCACTTGTGGAGGTTTTCAATGTTTAGGCACATCAGGGGCTTTCCAAACGCAACATGGCATCCCATCTCAATTCCAGCCAATTTTGCATTGAAAAGTCAAACGGCACTCCTTTCCTTCCGAGCTCTGCCATGCGCCCAAACAGTTGTTAACTCCCACATATGGGGTATTGTACTCAGGACAAATTGTACAACAACTTTTGGGGTCCATTTTCTCCTGTTACCCTTGGTGAAATAAAACAAATTGGAGCTGAAGTAAATTTTTTGTGAAAAAAAGTTAATTTGTTTTTTTAAAACATTCCAAAAATTCCTGTGAAACACCTGAAGGGTTAATAAACGTCTTGAATGTGGTTTTGAGCACCTTGAGATGTGCAGTTTTTAGAATGGTGTCATACTTGGTTATTTTCTATCATATAGACCCCTCAAAATGACTTCAAATGTGAAACCACCCTTGGGGGTTAAGGGGTTAATTTCTATTGTTGCCTTCTTGAGAATTGATGACCTACTTATTTTATCTTAGCACAGCATCAATTGCTCCTTATAGTACTTATTACTATGCACGAAGTGAACTATGTTATATCTATCTATCTATCTATATATATACAATATATACTGTATATATACACACACAGCTCTGGCAAAAATAAGAGACAGCCACATTAAAACCCTCTCATGGGCAGCCCAGTCTCCAGACCTGAACCCCATTGAAAACCTCTGGAATATAATCAAACAAAGAAGAAATTTTTGCAATAGAAGCAGTGTGAAAGACTGGTGGAAAGCATGCCAAGACTCATGAAAGCTGTGACTAAAATCATGGATATTCCACTAAATATTGATTTCTGAACTCTTCCTGAGTTAAAACATTAGTATTGTTGTTTCTAAATGATTATGAACTTGTTTTCTTTGCATTATTTGAGGTCTGAAAGCACTGTTTTTTTATTTTGACCATTTTTCTTTGTCAGAAAAAAATGCAAAATGTATTGCTTGGAAATTCGGAGACATCTTGTCAGAAGCTTATAGAATAAAAGAACAATTTACATTTTACTCAAAACTATACCTATAAAGAGAAAAATCAGACAAACTGAACATTTCACAATGGTCTCTTAATTTTTGCCGGAGCTATATATATATATATATATATATATATATATATATATATATATATATATATATATATATATATATATATATATATATGCACTATTACTTGTGGTGTTACTCACTTGACCAATACATCGCTGTTTGCATGTACTTTTTCAGCATTTTCCCATGTCCATTACCCAATATGCATAATCTCCCATGTTTTTAATAGGTATTGTGTCTTGATGTTGCATTTTATCTTTGTTTTCCAGCTGTATATATTAATTTAAAAAATTCTGGCTTGATATTTGACATACTTTTGGGTCTTCAATGGCGTCTTTGTAGGTTCTATCTAGCTTTACAATCAATTCTTCCAATGGACCGGTGGCTTTTCTTTTTTATTGGAGAGTACCCTTCTGATTATAGCTGTTAATGCATTTATACACCTGTAGTAATAGGACATCTTATTACAATGTATAAAATTATGTTCTACTGCGTATGCAGTATATTGACATTTAAAGTGATACAGTATCACCTATTACCTCAAACCAAGAGCCCTATCAAACACTGCTCTAAGCTCAAATAAGTGGAGCTATTGCTAAAGTAGATTATCAGAATTTCAGAAAAACACAACTGTTGTCAAGAAATCTATGATCTATATATATAATTGTCTAAGGCTACTTTCACACTAGCGTTAACTGCATTACGTCTCAAAACGTCTTTTTTTCGAAAAAACGCATCCAGCAAAAGTTTTTGCTGGATGTGTTTTTTCCCCATAGACTTGTATTGGCGACGTATTGCGACGGATTGACATACGTCGTGTACGTTTTACGACGTATGCGTCGAAATTTGGCGACACGTCATCTCAAAAAAACATTGATTGTAACGTTTTTGGTCTCCGCCTAAAAAACGTGTCACGACGCACCCTGCGGCATACGTCGTTGGCTGCAATGGAAGCCTATGAGCGACGGATGCGTCGGGACACGTCGTACGACGCAATACATTGCTGCAATACGTTTTTTTACACTGAGCATGCTCAGAAGCAGAATTTTGTTGCCAATTGGCCAGACACCCCCAAATCTATATAAACCTGGCCTGGGCCTTCAACCCCACATATGCCAGCAAGAAGACCAAGAGAGAAGAGACTGCCAGCAAGACCCCAGCCAGCCACAAGACCCCAGCCAGCAACAGGACCCCAGCCATAAGACCCCAGCCACAAGACCCCAGCCTGCCACAGGAGCCAGCCACAGGAAGGAGCCAGCAACAGGACCCCAGCCATAAGACCCCAGCCATAAGACCCCAGCCATAAGACCCCAGCCTGACACAGGAGCCAGCCACAGGAAGGAGCCAGCCACAAGACTCCAGCCACCATAGAGCCAGTGTGAGTATTGCAATTTTTGTGTGCATCTGTGTGCCTGTGCATTTCTGTGTGTATGAGGTACTGACTACAGCAAGAGCTTAAAACCTGAAGAGAACCTGAGGCCTGCCATCGTCCTGCACCAGCCAGTGCCATGCTAGAGTCCAGATCCACCCTGAGGCCTGACACTGTGAAGACATCCAGCTACAGCCGGAGGACTGCCAGCCTTTTTTACGTGTGTGTGTAAAAATGTGTGTGTGTGTGTGTGTGTGTGTGTGTATGCGTCTTCTGATTGGGTTCACCTTTCTGCCTTTGTTGTACATATGTGTATTTGCATAAAGCTTATGTGCGTGCATGTTTTTTTTTTTTTTTTTTTGTACGGCTGTGTGCTTTTGTAAGTATGTCTTAATGTGCCTGCACCTTATTATGCCTTTGCCAATCTTATGCCTGTTCATGTTGGAGGGTATGTGTCCATGTTCAGGATTGCATCAGGATTTGGTCAGGATTTTCCATCAGTATTTGTAAGCCAAAACCAGGAGTGGGTGATAAAAGCAAAAGTGTGACTGTTTTCCTATTATACTTTCCCTAATTGTTACACTCCTGGTTTTGGCTTACAAATACTGATGGAAAATCCTGACCAAATCCTGATGCGATCCGGAATGTGGACACATACCATGCATGTTTGTGTGCGTCTTGTTGATTGCATGTGCATTTGTCCAGGCTTTAATTGGTTAATTGCCTTTTTCTGATGTATTGACTGTATAGTGGTCTGTGCAGCATGTGGTTTAAATGTGTTTTGTTTTTTTTGTTTTTTTTTTAAATCTGATGTATTTTTTAAAAGTCTAGCGGTCTGCAGCTTGTGGTTTGAATGTGTGAGTGTGGTTTTTTTTCTATTTAAAAGTGTTGATTTTATTTTACTGTTAAAACCATTTGCAGTTGATGTACTTGTATTTAAAATAAAGAGCATTTCAGCTCCTAATTGTGATTTTTTTTTAAAAAAAGTGAAAAAAAAAGAAAATAAAATGTTTGTTAAAAAAATGTCCGTAGTATCATTTCATAAAGGTAAATTTAAAACTGGTGTATGTACCAATGCTTACACATACAATACAGAGTTGGTTGAGGGCTTATTTTTTAATAAAGCTTATACTGTAAAGGTTTTTTTTAGGGGGGGGAGGTGATTTTTTAAAATAAAATGTGGCAAATATATTTTTGCATGGTGGGTTAACATTTCAAAGTGTTATTTTTTGGGACATGGAAATGAATGCTATAACGTACAACTTTTTTGGGGGTGTTTTGGTGTTCACCTGTAATGAACATTTCTGACATCATTTTTGCAGGGTGTTTATCGTTAAACATTACCTAGTTCAGGGGGTGGTCTAACTATAAATCCATTATACATATTACAGATACACCAGGACCGCAGCCACTGACCAGCCCACCAGGACCACACCCACACATCTTTCAAAGTAAGTTTTGAAGACCCCCAATCTGCTACTTCAATGTGTAGAGCAGATTGCAAGTGTCTTTTAACTTACAGAGACACCAGGACCACAGCCGCCGCCTGTCGTCAGCCCAGGACCACAGCTGCCGCCTGTCAGCCCAGGACCAGCCCACCAAGACCACAGCCACAAATCTTTCAAAGTAAGTTTTGAAGACCCCAAATCTGCTGCTTCAATGTGTAGAGCAGATTGCAAGTGTCTTTTAACTTACAGAGACACCAGGACCACAGCCGCCGCCTGTCGTCAGCCCAGGACCACAGCTGCCGCCTGTCAGCCCAGGACCAGCCCACCAAGACCACAGCCACAAATCTTTCAAAGTAAGTTTTGAAGACCCCAAATCTGCTACTTCAATGTGTAGAGCAGATTGCAAGTGTCTTTTAACTTACAGAGACACCAGGACCACAGCCGCCGCCTGTCGTCAGCCCAGGACCACAGCTGCCGCCTGTCAGCCCAGGACCAGCCCACCAAGACCACAGCCACAAATCTTTCAAAGTAAGTTTTGAAGACCCCAAATCTGCTGCTTCAATGTGTAGAGCAGATTGCAAGTGTCTTTTAACTTACAGAGACACCAGGACCACAGCCGCCGCCTGTCGTCAGCCCAGGACCACAGCTGCCGCCTGTCAGCCCAGGACCAGCCCACCAAGACCACAGCCACAAATCTTTCAAAGTAAGTTTTGAAGACCCCCAATCTGCTACTTCAATGTGTAGAGCAGATTGCAAGTGTCTTTTAACTTACAGAGACACCAGGACCACAGCTGCCGCCTGTCGTCAGCCCAGAACCACAGCCGCCGCCTGTCAGCCCAGGACCAGCCCACCAGGACCACAGCCACAAATCTTTCAAAGTAAGTTTTGAAGACCCCCAATCTGCTGCTTCAATGTGTAGAGCAGATTGCAAGTGTATTTTAACTTTTACAGAGACACCAGGACCACAGCCGCCGGCCTTGCTACCACAACAATGTCCTCTTCTGACAGCCCTCCTCCACAGCAACAGCGTGTATTGGTAAGTTAACACAAACATTTTTTTTTTTTTTAATTTACATTTTTTTTGATCACTACATGCATAAATTATGTTTCAACAGGAAGCTGAATCAGATGAGGAGCTGTCAGAAGGGGGCGAGATGGGTGGAGAGATGCAAGTGGAGGAGGAACCAAGTGTAAGTAGTGGTGAAACAGTTGTTTCACACATCACACTGCACCATACACAAAACAGATTTTCATACATAACTATACACCGAAAACATGCCTACATTACAGAGAATTTGTTTCCTTAATTTCAGTCTCCTGCTGCTGCTGCTGCTCCTGCTGCTGCCGCTGAAGGTTCTCCCAGACACTCCCAGAGTCGGCGGACTCGTCGCCGCGGTCGGCCATCAGTGAGTTTTTTTTTGGGAGGGGGATTCTATTGGTACTTTAGTGTTTCAGTGTACTAATTTGTTTGTTTTTCTTATTCTTTTTTTTTGGCACAGGCTTCACAGCATGCTCCCGCAGGAGATGACGATGATGACGATGATGACGACATCGACATAGATGGTCTCATCGAAGAGGTTCGCGAGCGGGAGCCGCTGTGGAACATGGCTGACCGCAGGCATGCCGATACCGGTGTCACCCGTCGGCTCTGGGACGAAGTGTGTCACAACCTCTTTCTAAGGTGGAGAGCCTTCATCCTCAGCAGCTGAGCAAACTAGGTAAGTATTCACTTTCCAGTGATGTTTTGAGCTGACTGTAAGGTATTGCATTTACCAATTTTTTTTTATTTTCTTTTGATTCTTGTCTTCACAGGTGGAAAGGTTAGGAAGCGGTGGCGGTCACTGAGGGATCGCTTTAAGAGGGAATTCAACCTGGAGATGCAGGCCCCGAGTGGCTCAGCAGGAAGGAAGAGGAGCAAATACAAATATGTCCAGGCCCTCTCCTTCCTGAGGCGAACCATGCTGAGCAGAGTGTAAGTATTCTACAGCCCACTACTAACCATGTTAACCTGTCTACTTAGTTTGCTTTCAGTCAGGGCTTTTCCATATCAATGTATTAATTTCTTTTGTTTTTTCTTTCACAGCACCTTCTCCAGCCACCGTGCGCCTGCGTCTTCCTCTGCGCCCTATGGAGCGATCCCTCCTGAGTCCGCCACTGAGGGCCACGTCGGTAGGCCCCACACCACTGTCCCCTCCTCTGACCCCTCTGTCCCCTCCTCTGACCCCTCTGTCCCCTCCACTTCATCCGCCCCAAGCAGTGGAGCATTATTGCAGGCTTCATTGCTCGCATCTGATGCTGAACAGTTAGCGTTCCCTTTACCCCACCCCTCTGATCCTGCCACCTCGAGACCACCATTAGGTTCGTGGCGTCAGCGACAGAGGGGTCAGGAAAGGAGCTATGCTCCTGAGTTCTTACACCTGAATGCATCCTTCCAAGGCTCTTTCAAAATTTTGGGAGAGCAAGTGACTGCTGGTTTCAACATGGTGCAATCCCGCATCAGTGAAACAAGCCAGGAAACCATCAGTCGCTTGGATAGGCTGCATTCAGCTGTAAGTCCCGATCCGGCCAATATTTTTTTTCAATCCATGCTCAGGAGCATGGAGAATCTTTCTTTTGAGCAACAGATGCGGGTAATGAATACCTGCCATAATGCTCTACTGCAGGCCATTAACGACCCCCAATCTACCCACACACCTCCCCACACCTCCACTACAATTCCACCCCAGGCCCCATTTCCACCCCAGGCCCCACCAAGGGCCCCATTTCCACCCCAGGCCCCATTTCCACACCATGCCCACCATTACCAAACCCAGCCCCAATACCCACACCAGCACCATTACCAAACCCAGCCCCAATCCCCACACCAGCCCCATTACCAAAAACAGCCCCAATCCCCACACCAGCCCCATTACCAAACCCAGTCCCACTACCCAACCCAGTCACAATACCCAACCCTGTCCCCATACCCATCCCGGCCCCCAAACCAAATTCATTCCCCACTGTTTTCTTCCTTGCCCAGCTTACCTTCCCCAGTTAGTATTCCCCCTACCCCAACACCACCCCCCTCTGGCCAGCCTCCTGGTTTTACCCCCCCTTCCACTGCACCTCAAACAAGTAGGGTTTCCCCACCTATCGACGTGGTCCAACCTTCCAGCCCCTCCTCCCCTCGTATCTCCACCCCAAACTTTCAAGATTTATAAATGTCTGTTTATGTTAAAAAGTTATTTTCTAACAAAAACTTTGAACATTTTTTTAAAAAAAGTTTGTACATAAAAAATATGTATGTTTTTTGGTAAACAAAAAAAAATTTTGAAAAAAAAAAAGGTCAAATAAATTTCAGTCTGATTCAAATTCTACTCTGTGTGTGTGTGGATTTCTTAAGGTCATATGGTAACTAATAACAAAGGTAAAATAAAAATAAACACCAGACGTGTCACAGGTATAAAATATTGGTTTTACTAGCAAGAAAACCACTCTTTTGTAATTTTTTTTTTTTTCTGAAGAAACACATTTTTTACATAAACAAACACTTGGTAAACAGGTTAAACAATCATGTCTTGCCATGGGATCCGCCCGACAGGTGACACAAAATAATCGGCAAACTGGTCCCTCATCCTTGTAACAGAACCTGTAGAGCGAACCGAGCTGCTGCGGTAGTCCCACAAGGTGGTCTCCAACTCTTCGTCATCCAAGGAAACGGGCTCCTTTGAATTGACAAAGTTGTGGAGCACCACACAGGCTTTAACTACCTCATCTATAGTTGTGTTTTTCAGTTTGATAGCCGTCAGCAGAACTCGCCACTTCGCCGTCAATATGCCAAAAGAACACTCCACTACTCTTCATGCTCTAGTAAGCCGGTAATTAAAGACCCGCTTGGTATGGGTTAAGTTCCGGCTACTATACGGTTTCAGTAGGTGCGGCGACAGTTGAAAGGCTTCATCACCTACACAGACATATTCCATGGCTGGTTCAGTTGTTCCTGGCAGTGGTCTGGCTGACGGGAAATCGTAGCTCTCTCCATAAAGGCAACGACCCATTGGTGAGTTTTTAAAAACTTGGGAATCGTTGGACCGTCCATACGCTCCTATGTCCACGGCAAGGAACCTGCAGTTGGCATCTGCAATAGCCATAAGGACGATGGAGAAATACTTCTTATAATTATAGTACTCCGATCCTGTTCCTGCCGGTTTCGCAATCCTTATATGTTTCCCGTCAACTGCACCCACACAATTAGGGAAATTGCAAATTTGCTGAAACTCTTCTGCACTTCGCAACCAGATTTCCATGGATGGTTGGGGGATATACTCTGGTTGCAAAGTGGTCCAAATAGCCCGACATGTGTCCTTCACTATTCCGGAAATAGTGGAAATGCCCAGCCGGAATTGGTAATGTAGCGAAGTCATAGATTCACCCGTAGCTAGGAAACTTTACAAAAAAAAAAAAAATATGTTAGAAAAAATTGCACAGACCAACAAGTTTCAATATGGCACTGTTAATTTCACTGTTAATTTTTTTTTAAGGACGGGACACACAATCAAACAAGCATGAAACCGGTGTAAAAAAAGCAGTGGAATGTCCGCCAAGAAAACCCAAATTACATGCTGCAGAAAATAGTGCGCAGTATGCCAGCGCAGTATTGTCTGCAGCATGTAATATAACAATAAAAATGACCAATGACATGAAGAAAAGCAGTGGAATGTCCACCCAGAAAACCAAAATTACATGCTGCAGAAAATAGTGCGCAGTATGCCAGCGCAGTATTGTCTGCAGCATGTAATATAACATTAAAAATGACCAATGACAGAAAAAAAAGCAGTTGCATGTCATCAAACCCAAATTAAAAAAAAAAAATGCAGAAAATGCAACGCAATATTTCAGCGCAGTATTTTCTGCAGTCTGTTATAGAACATTCAATATCAGCAATGACATTTAAAAAAAAGCAGTGGAATGGCCGCAAAGAAAACCAAAATTACATGCTGCAGAAAATAGTGCGCAGTATGTCAGCGCAGTATTGTCTGCAGCATGTAATATAACATTAAAAATGACCAATGACATCAAAAAATAGAGGCTTACCGCAGGGTCACCATCAGCCGCTCCGCCGGTGTGATGGCAAGCCTCATCCTTGTGTCCTGTCTTCGGATGACATCCTCCAGTTTTTGAAGCAAAAAGTCGAAATGTTCCATCCTCATCCGCACGTAGTTATAGAATTTGTGTGGATTGTGCCGCAACTCCAGGTACAGAGTGGACTGGACACCCCGGGTCATCCGTAGTTCATTAATCGGATGAATCCACAGTCGTCTCCGTCTCCGTTGCTGCAGAAGCATCCTACGCCTTTCCGCTGCCGCCTCCTTCTCCCGTACTATGATATCCAGGCGATTTGTCTCAAAGATAACGTCGGTAACCAAACTCGCAATCCTCCCAAGAACACCTTCCATCGCTGCCACAAAACTAAAACCCTCAAAGATGGGCTGTAAAAACAGTAACTATATAGTTTTCCATATTTTCCAGTAGCCAATCAAATTTGGGAGCCTCCCATTTTAAAAACGGATCCGTCGTAAAAACGGATGCAACGGATGGTAAAAACGTATGCAACGTATGCAACGCATCCAGTATTTTCGACGGAAACGTTTAACGGATTTGCGACGGATCCATCGAAATGCTGTATGCGTGGCATACGTTTGTCTCCGTTTTTCACTTTTTCGATGCATCCGTTTTTTCGGCAAAAAAGACGTTTTGAGACGGTTTGCAGTTAACGCTAGTGTGAAATTAGCCTAAGGGGTACTTTCATCTGTTTATCTGTAACTAACTTCCTTAACAGAAATCCAGCGTCGCTGATTGATCGTGGCCGGCCGGGCGCAACCAATCAGCTACAGGCTTAGTCCGGCAGCGAATTGGCCCCTCCTTACTCTCCTCCAGTCAGTGCCAGTGTGTCGCCCCATCCTGGACCAACTTTTTACTATTGATACTGCCTATGCAGCATCAATAGTAAAAAGATATAATGTTAAAAATAATAAAAATTAAATAAAAAATTGTGCTATTCTTACCTTCCGACGTCCACCGATGCGCGCAATGCTGCCGCCAGCTTCCGTTCCCAGTGATGCATTGCGAAATTACCCAGATGACTTAGCAGTCTCGACCGCTTAGTCATCTGGGTAATTTCGCAATGCATCACTGGGAACGAAAGCTGGCGGCAGCATCGCGCACATAGGGACAGCTTCGGTGGATGCTGGAGGGTGAGTATATAACTATTTTTTATTTTATTTATTTTTTTAACAGGGATATGGTGCCCACACTGCTACATACTATGTGGGCTGTGTTATATACTGCGTGGGCTGTGTTAAATACTGCGTGGGCTGTGTTATGTACTGCGTGGCCTGTGTTATATACGACGTGGGCTGTGGTATATACTGCATGGGCTGTGCTATATATTACGTAGGCTGTGCTATATATTACGTGGGTTGTGTTATATATTACATGGCTGCTATATACTACGTGGCTGTGCTATATGCTATGTGGCTGTCTGTTACGTTGGCTGTGCTATATACTGTGTGGCAGCTATATACTATGTGTCTGCTATATACTACATGGCTGTCCGATATACTACGCAGCTGTGCTATATACTATATGGCTGTCTGTGCTATATACTACATGGCTGCGCTATATACTATGTGGCTGTCTGTGCTATATACTACATGGCTGTGCTATATACTACGTGGCTGTCTGTGTTATATACTACGTGGCTGTGCTATATACTACGTGGCTGTGCTAAGCGCCATGTACATACATACATACATATTCTAGAATACCCGATGCGTTAGAATCGGGCCACCATCTAGTATAATATAAGATTACATACAGAAGGTCAATAACATTGCACACCTTGCATGCCCCAAATCACCTCCAAAAACAAAGGGAAGTCACTGAGAATTATGTTGGCTTGCTTCGGTTCCTAAAGAGTTCTTTCAAATGTTGTGGTATCCTTTATCTAAATTTGGGAATTACAAAGTAAACATATGTCAGTCAAAGCCTTAAAATGTGTATTATACAGTTGCACACTTGATTACTAAATGACAAGTATATAATTCTGAACTTTTTTTGTAAATATCAGTAGATAGAAGAATATCTAGAACACTGTATATCTAAAACCAAAGAGATTTCTTTCCATCAGTCCCTTTATTTCATCTTTGCAGTCTTGTGTATAGCTAAGCAATGGTGTGGGAAGCAAGAGCTCAGTTATTAAGGCATATAAATTGTGTTTTCTGTACTAAAATTTTCCCTTTTTGCTACTTCAAGAGGCCTGTCTGATGCCAACTCATGGGACCTTTCAAGAAAGAAGTAGATATTTGAAAAATAAAACCTGAACCGAATATGTGATTCACAGAAAATATCATCCAGTACAATCCAAAACTTAAAAACACATTATCATATGCTTTAACATTACATACAATCAGAATCAATCATTGTAGGCAACAGTTAGCAAAATAAAACCTGGTATCTGTGTATTTAAAGCCTATATAAAAACAATAGTTTTATGGTTCACATTGTAATTTTTGGTCCTAAGTGATGCCATCGCCAGCCACTTGTTGCTTGGATGCAAAGAACCCAGTGGCACTGATAGGGTATATGAAGATATATCTTAGAGACAATATATATATATATATATATATATATATATATATATATATATATATATATATACTAGACTGTGGCCCGATTCTAACGCATCGGGTATTCTAGAATATGCATGTCCCCGTAGTATATGGACAATGATGATTCCAGAATTCGCGGCAGACTGTGCCTGTCGCTGATTGGTCGAGGCAACCTTTATGGCATCATCGTCGCCATGGCAACCATTATGACATCTATGTCGATACTGTGCTGTCGCTGATTGGTCGAGGCGAATTCGCGGCAGACTGTGCCCGTCGCTGATTGGTCGAGGCAACCTTTATGACATCATCATCGCCATGCTGTGCCCGTCGCTGATTGGTCGAGGTCTGGCGGCCTCGACCAATCAGAGACGCGGGATTTCCAGGAAAGACAGACAGACAGACAGACAGAAAAACCCTTAGACAATTATATATATATATATATATATATATATATATATATATATATATATTTTTTTTTTTTTTTTTTTGCTGATTTTGTAAGTTTGCCCACTGACAAAGACATGATCAGCCTATAATTTTAAAGGTTTTCACATTGAGAGATAGAATATCAAAAATAAAATCAAGAAAATCACATTGTATAAATTATATACATTTATTTGCATTTTGCAGTGAGAAATAAGTATTTGATCCCCTGCCAACCATTAAAAGTTCTGGCTCCTACAGACCAGTTAGACGCTCCTAATAAACTCGTTACCTGCATTAAGGTCAGCTGTCTTACATAGCCAACTTTATAAAAGACTCTTGTCCACAGACTGAATTAATTAGTCAGACTCTAACATCTAAAACATGGGCAAGACCAAAGATTTAAGCTTTATAAAGATGTCAGGGACAAGATCATAAACCTGTATAAAGCTGGAATGGACTACAAAACCATAAGTAAGACGCTGGGTGAGAAGGAGACTGTTGTGAATTAGACTTTTTTGGCTCCCTCTAGTGGTTACTAGTGATATGACTCTGGGATTTCCTTCCCTCTGTTTGCACCCAGCTGGGTCGTTACTTCAGGGGTGTTGCTATATAAACCTCCTGGAACCTTAGTCCAGTGCCTGGCATCGGTGTTATCAGACACATTCTGTTTGCTCCTGTTTGCTGGTCCTGGTTCGTGCTAAATTAAGCTAAGTCTTGCTTCTTTGTTTCTTTGGGTTATTTGTTTGCTATCATTTTTGTCCAGCTTGTACTAAATGTGATTCCTGACCTTGCTGGAAGCTCTAGGGGGCTGGTGTTCTCCCCCCGGGCCGTTAGACGGTTCGGGGGTTCTTGAATTTCCAGTGTGGATATTTTTGATAGGATTTTTTGCTGACCATATAAGTTATCTTTCTATATTCTGCTATTAGCTAGTGGGCCTCTCTTTGCTAAATTCCTAGCTCATTCTTATGTTTGTCTTTTCCTCTTACCTCACCGTTATTATTTGTGGGGGGCTTCTATCCAACTTTTTGGGGTATTTCCTCTGGAGGCAAGAAAGGTCTTTCTTTTCCCTTCTAGGGGTAGTTAGCTCTCCGGCTGGCGCGAGACGTCTAGGATCAACGTAGGAACGTTCCCCGGCTGCTGGTATTTGTGGTGCTAGGATTAGTTATATGGTCAGCCCAGTTACCACTGCCCTATGAGCTGGTTTTCTGTATTTACTGACTTAGCATTATTCCTGAGACCCTCTGCCATTGGGGTCATAACAGAGACAACTGTTGGTGCAATAGTAAGAAAATGGCAGAAATACAAAATGACTGTCAATCGACGTCAATCTGGGGCACCATGCAAAATCTCACCTCGTGGGGTATCCTTGATCATGAGGAAGGTGAGAGATCAGCCTAAAACTACATGGGGGGAACTTGTTAATGATCTCAGGGCTACTGGGACCACAGTCACCAAGAAAACCATTGGTAACACAATACGCCATAAAGGTTTAAAATCCTGCAGTGCCCGCAAGATTCTCCTGTTCAAGAAGGCACATGTGTAGGTCTGTCTGAAGTTTGCCAATGAACACCTGGATGATTCTGTGAGTGATTGGGAGAAGGTGCTGTAGTCACATGAGGCAAAAATGGAGGTCTTTGGCGTTAACTCAACTCGCCGTGTTTGGAGGAAGAGAAATGCTGCCTATGACCCAAAGAACACTGTCCCCACTGTCAAGCATGAAGGTGGAAACATTATGTTTTGGGAGTGTTTCTCTGCTAAGGTAACAGGACTACTTGACTCCATCAATTGGAGTGTGGATGGAGCCATGTATCATAAAATCCTGAGCGACAACCTCCTTCCCTCCACCAGGACATTAAAAATGAGTCATGGCTGGGTCTTCTAGGAAGACAATGACCCAAAACATACAGCCAAGGCAACAAAAGAGTGGCTCAAAAAGAAGCACATTAAGGTCATGGAGTGGCCTAGCCAGTCTCCAGACCTTAATCCCATAAAAAGCTTTGGGGGGAGTTGAAGCTATGAGATGCCAAGTGACAGTCTCAAAATTTTAATGATTTAGAGATGATCTGCAAAGAGGAGTGGACCAAAATTCCTCCTGACATGTGCGCAAATCTCATCATCAACTACAAAAAACATCTGACTGCTGTGCTTGCCAACAAGGGTTTTGCCACCAAGTATTATGTCCTGTTTGCCAGTGGAATCAAATACTTATTTGTCACTGCAAAATTTAAATAAATTTATATAATGTATACAATGTGATTTTCTGGATTTTATTTTTAATATTCTTTCTCTCAAAGTTAAAATTAACCTACCCTTAAAGTTATAGACTGTTCATGTCTTTGGCAGTGGGCAAACTTACAAAATCAGCAAGGGATCAAATACTTATTTCTCCCACTGTACCAAGACCAAAAGTGCAAAAAGCACTCTACAAGGGACACATAAGCCTGCCAGACAATGTCAACTGCTATTGTCATCATAGTGATAATGAATAATTGAAAAAAAACAGATGTGCTAAATATAAAAATATCAAAATGCATTAATCAAAAAGTGTAGATACCGGCTCTATGCACTTCCTCTGTAAACTGTATAAGTGAACAGTGTACTGATAAATCCAGTAACTCATAATTGTCAGTCTTTTCTTCTCTCTCCAGCCCAAACTGACTTCATTTTTATTACATGACATGCCTTTGTGAAATGTAATACACATAACTAGTTTGTTGTTGACTGTTTTTGTAGCCACCTTTCCACCTCCATACAAACTGCTATAGCCATCCAAAGTGGGTTAGACAGTTATATTCTCACCTATTCCATTGCCATACACAGTAATTGTACCACACTTTTGCTCCTATCACAGTAGTTGTGTCCATTACCAGAAACAGTTTACTTATTGTACATTTGTAACGTGGTGCAGAGCGGTAGCCACTTGCGAGGCACTCGTCTTCAGTGCCCCGGCATATTACATGAAAGTTTTGGTCCTGGCTGGGTGTGTGGACACTTATGCTGTGAGGGACTTATGCCCATGCAGGCCACATGTAGTTAGTGTTGCCAGGACCAGATGTTTCACAGTTCAATGAGGGAGACCACCTTTCCAAAATAAACTCTTTACTGAACAGTAACTTTGTAAGGGTTATTGTATATACAAGGGATAACAGGTACAAAGTCTTACATTTTTCCACAAAGCATATTTCTTCTATAGTATACTACAGGGCTTTCAAACACACTGTTTCTCCTTGCTTTGCTACAACCCTGATTCATAAGTCTCCTTTACTTGCTCAGCTTTTTGCATCCTATTTTTTTCACTACTGGCACCTTGGATCTCCTGCTCAGGACCCTTCCCTTTTCCCCATCTCTGAGTCCTGCTAAGACCCGTTACCTTCTGTGTAACAAGCTATAGGGTTCATGGCTAGGTGATTAACCCCTTAAACCCCAAGGGTGGTTTGCATGTTAATGATCGGGCCAATTTTTAGAATTCTGACCACTGTCCCTTTATGAGGTAATAACTCTGGAACGCTTGCTTGGATCCTGGTGATTCTGACGTTTTTTCGTGACATATTGTACTTCATGGTAGTGGTAAAATCTCCTCGATATTATTTGCATTTATTTGAGAAAAAAATGGAAATTTTGTGAAAATTTTAAAAATGTTGCAATTTTCCAAATTTGAATTTTCATGCCCTTAAATCACACAGATATGTCACACAAAATACTTAATAAGTAACATTTCCCACATGTCTACTTTACATCAGCACAATTTTGTTTGTTTTTTGGTTGGGAAGTTATAAGGGTTAAAATTTGATCAGCGATTTCTCATTTTTACAACACCAATTTTCTTTTAAGGACCACATCACATTTGAAGTCACTTTGAGGGGGTCTATATGATAGATAATACCCAAATGTGACACCATTCTAAAAACTGCACTCCTCAAAATCACATTCAAGAAGTTTATTAACCCTTCAGGTGCTTCACCAAGGGCAACAGGAGAAACTGGACCCCAAAAGATGTTGTGCAATTTGTTCTGAGTACGCAGATACCCCATATGTGGGGGTAAACCACTGTATGGGCACATGGCAGAGCTCAGAAGGGATGGAGCACCATTTGACTTTTGGAAAATTGGCTGGAATTGAGATAGGACGCCATGCCAAATTTGGAGGGCCCCTGATGTGCCTAAACAGTGGAAACCCCCACAAGTGACACCATTTTGGAAGGTAGACCCCCTAAGGAACTTATCTAGATGTGTGGTGAGCACTTTGAACCCCCAAGTGCTTCACAGAAGTTTATAATGTATAGCCATTAAAAGAAAAAAATCAAATTTTTTTCACAAAAATGATATTTTTGCACCCAATTTTTAATTTCCCCAAGTGTAACAGGAGAAATTGGACCCCAAAAGTTGTTGTACCATTTGTCCTGCGTATGCTAATACTCCATATGGGGTGGGGAACCACTGGTTGGGCATATGGCAGAGCTCGGAAGTGAAGGAGTGCTGTTTTGGAATGCAGACTTAGATGGAATGGTCTGCGGGCGTCATGTTGCGTATGCAGAGCCCCTGATGTACCTAAACAGTAGAAACCCCCCACAAGTGACCCCATATTGGAAACTAGACCCCCAAGGAACTTATCTAGATGTGTTGTGAGAACTTGAACCCTCAAGTATTTCACTACAGTTTATAACGCAGAGCCGTGAAAATAAAAAATCATTTTCTTTCCACAAAAATGATTTTTTATCCTCCAGTTTTGTATTTTCCCAAGGGTAACAGGGGAAATTGGACTCCAAAAGTTGTTGCACAATTTGTCCTGAGTATTCTGAAACCCCATATGTGGGGGTAAACCACTGTTTGGGCGCATGGCAGAGCTCGGAAGGGAAAGAGCATAATTTTACTTTTTCAATTAGCTGGAATTGAGGATGCCGTGTCGCGTTTGGAGAGCCCCTGATGTGCCTAGACAGTGGAAACCCCCCAATTTTAACTCCAACCACAACCTCAACATACCTCTAACCCTAATCCCAACTATAACCCTAACCACACCCTTAACCCTGACACACCCCTAACCCTAATCCCAACCCTAATCCCAAATGTAAACGTAATTCAAACCCTAACCTGATCTCTAGTCCCAACCCTAACCATAACTTTAGCCCCAACCCTAACCCTAGCACGAACCCTAACTTTAGCCCTAACCCTGACCCTAACCCTAATAGGAAAATGGAAATAAATACATTTTTTTTATTTTATTATTTTTCCCTAACTAAGGGGGTGATAAAGAGGGGTTTAATTTACTCTTTAGTGCGGGGTTTTTTAGCTGGTTTTTGTTTGGCAGCTGTCACACACTAAACAACGCTTTTTATTGCAAAAAATAGTTTTTGCATCACCAAATTTTGAGAGCTATAATTTTTCCACATTTTGGCCACCAGAGTCATGTGAGGTCTTGTTTTTTGCAGGACGAGTTGACGTTTTTATTGTTACCATTTTCGGCACATGACTTTAATGATCTATTTTTATACCGATTTTTGGGAGGCAGAATGAACAAAAAACAGCAATTCATGAATTTATTTTGGGTTGGGCGTTTATACCGTTCCATGTGTGATTAAATTGATTAAGCAGTTTTATTTTTTGGGTTAGTACGATTAAAGTGATATCTCATTTATATAATTTTTTATGCTTTGGCGCTTTTATACAATAAAATCTATTTTATATAAAAAATAATTGTTTTTGCATCGATTTATTCTGAGAGCTATAACTTTTTTATTTTTTCGATGATGATGCAGTATGGCGGCTCGTTTTTTGTGGGTCAAGATGACGTTTTCTTTGGTTCCATGTTTATTTATATCCTTTTTTTTGATTACGTGTTATTCCACTTTTTGTTCGGTGGTATGATGATAACGCGTTGTTTTTTGCCTCGTTTTTTATTTTTTTTACTGTGTTCACTGAAGGGGTTTACTAGTGGGAGAGTTTTATAGGTCAGGTCGTTACAGATGCGGCGATACGAAATATGTGTACTTTTATTTGTTTTTTTTACTTACATATAAAATGTATTTTTTTGGAAAAATCTTTAGTAATTTATTTGTCTTTTTTTTAGGATTTTTATTTTAACTATTTTTACACATGTCAATTTTATTTTTTACTATTTAGCCTTGCTTGACCCTTTAGTCAGTGCCAGTTGTCCATTGTTCCTGGAGGACTCACATCCTTGCCTGCTCTCTCCTGCTTTGCTGTTCCTTTCAACCTAGATAAGTTCTGGCCTTGATTTTTGCTGTCCACATGCTGTGGCCTTATTGTTCAGTTCTTTTCCATGTTTTTGTCTTGTCCAGCTTGGTCTGAATAAGGATTTGTTTAGCCAAGCTGGTATCTCTGGAGATGCAGATATACCCTCCATATCTTTAGTTAGCTGTTGAGATTTTTGTATTTTCTGTGGTGGATATTTTCTAGTGTTTTAATACTGACCGCATAGTACTCTGTCCTATCCTTTCTATTTAGCTAGAAGTGGCCTCCTTTGCTAAATTCTGATTTCAGTCTGTGTATGTTTTTTCCCTCTCCTCTCACAGTCAATATTTGTGGGGGGCTGGCTATCCTTTGGGAATTTTCTCTGAGGCAAGATAGTTTTCCCTTTTCTATCTCTAGGGGTAATTAGTCCTCCGGCTGTGTCGAGATGTCTAGGGAGTGATAGGTACATTCCACGGCTACTTCTAGTTGCGGTGTTAAGTTCAGGGTCTGCGGTCAGTACAGGTACCACCTTCTCCAGAGTACGTCTCATGCTGCTCTTAGGCCACCAGATCATAACAGTACAACTGGCCAACAATGAGTTAACCACATCTCAGAAGAAGGGAAGGAAAGTGCTGAGCCATTTTTTTTTCTGTAGTCTGTTGTGTTTTTTTCCCTCTTTACCTCTGGGTGGCACTGGTATGGATGTTCAGGGATTGGCTTCTCGTGTGGATCAACTTGCTGCTAGAGTACAGGGTATTTCCGATTATATCGTTCAGACTCCGGTTTTAGAGCCTAGAATACCAACTCCTGATTTGTTTCTTGGGGACAGGTCCCAATTTTTGAGCTTTAAAAATAACTGTAAACTGTTTTTTGCTCTGAAACCCCGTTCCTCTGGTGATCCCATCCAGCAGGTTAAAATTGTTATATCTCTGCTGCGTGGTGACCCCAGGATTGGGCATTTGCCCTGGAACCTGGGAATCCGGCGTTGCTTAATGTAGACACCTTTTTTCAGGCGCTTGGGTTATTGTATGATGAACCTAATTCAGTGGATCATGCTGAGAAGACCTTGTTGGCCCTGTGTCAGGGTCAAGAAGCGGCAGAATCATATTGCCAGAAATTTAGAAAATGGTCTGTACTGACTAAATGGAATGAGGATGCCTTGGCGGCAATTTTCAGAAAGGGTCTTTCTGAATCCGTTAAAGATGTTATGGTGGGGTTCCCCACGCCTGCTGGTCTGAGTGATTCTATGTCTCTGGCCATTCAGATTGATCGGCGCTTGCGCGAGCGCAGAGTTGTGCACACTATGGCATTGTCTTCCGAGCGGAGTCCTGAGCCTATGCAGTGTGATAGGATTGTGTCTAGAGCTGAACGACAAGGATTCAGACGTCAGAATAGGTTGTGTTTTTACTGCGGCGATTCTGCTCATGTTATTTCTGATTGCCCTAAGCGTACCAAGAGAATCGCTAGTTCTGTTACCATCAGTACTGTACAACCTAAATTTCTGTTATCTGTGACCCTGATCTGCTCATTATCGTCATTTTCTGTCATGGCATTTGTGGATTCAGGCGCCGCTCTAAACTTAATGGACTTAGAATTTGCCAGACGTTGTGGTTTCCCCTTGCAGCCTTTGCAGAGTCCTATTCCTTTGAGGGGCATTGATGCTACACCGTTGGCTAAAAATAAACCTCAGTTTTGGACACAGCTGACCATGTGCATGGTGCCAGCCCATCAGGACGTTTGTCGTTTTCTGGTGTTGCATAATTTGCATGATGCTATTGTGCTGGGTTTCCCATGGATACAGGTGCATAATCCAGTGTTAGATTGGAAATCTATGTCTGTGACTAGTTGGGGTTGTCAGGGGGTTCATGGTGACGTTCCTTTGATGTCAATTGCCTCCTCCCCCTCTTCTGAAATCCTGAGTTTTTGTCAGATTTCCAGGATGTATTCAATGAGCCCAAGTCCAGTTCCCTTCCACCGCATAGGGACTGTGATTGTGCTATTGACTTGATTCCAGGCTGTAAGTTCCCTAAGGGCCGACTTTTCAACCTGTCTGTGCCAGAACATTCCGCCATGCGGAGCTATGTTAAGGAGTCCTTGGAGAAGGGGCATATTCGGCCATCTTCTTCACCATTGGGAGCAGGTTTTTTATTTGTTGCAAAAAAAGATGGCTCCTTGAGACCCTGTATTGATTATTGCCTCTTGACTAAGATCACGGTCAAATTCCAATACCCTTTGCCTTTGCTTTCTGATCTGTTTGCTAGGATTAAGGGGGCTAGTTGGTTTACTAAGATTGACCTTCGAGGGGCATATAATCTTGTTAGTATTAAGCAGGGTGACAAATGGAAAACTGCGTTTAATACGCCGGAAGGTCATTTTGAATACCTTGTGATGCCATTCGGACTCTCTAATGCTCCATCTGTGTTTCAGTCCTTCATGCATGATATATTTCGGAATTATCTTGATAAATTCATGATTGTATATTTGGATGATATTTTGATTTTTTTCAGATGATTGGGAGTCTCATGTGAAACAAGTCAGGATGGTATTTCAGATCCTTCGTGAAAATGCCTTGTTAGTGAAGGGGTCTAAGTGCCTCTTTGGAGTACAGAAGATTTCTTTTTTGGGCTTCATTTTTTCTCCCTCATCTATAGAAATGGATCCGGTTAAGGTTCAGGCCATTCATGATTGGATCCAGCCCACATCCTTGAAGAGCCTTCAGAAATTTTTGGGCTTTGCTAATTTTTATCCCCGTTTCATTGCCAACTTCTCCAGTGTGGTTAAACCCCTGACCGATTTGACGAAGAAAGGCACTGATGTGACGAATTGGCCCTCTGCGGCTGTTTCTGCCTTTCAGGAGATTTACTTCTGCCCCTGTGTTGCATCAGCCGGATGTTTCTCTTCCTTTTCAGGTTGAGGTTGACGCTTCTGAGATTGGGGCAGGGGCCATTTTGTCTCAGAGGAATTCTGATGGTTCCTTGATGAAACCGTGTGCCTTCTTTTCTCGAAAGTTTTCGCCTGCGGAACGCAATTATGATGTCAGCAATCGTGAGTTGTTGGCTATGAAGTGGGCATTTGAGGAGTGGCGACATTGGCTTGAGGGGGCCAAGCACCGTATTGTGGTCTTCACCGATCATAAGAATCTGATTTACCTCGAGTCTGCCAAACGGCTGAATCCTAGACAGGCCCGATGGTCCCTGTTTTTCTCCCGTTTTGATTTTGTGGTCTCGTATCTTCCGGGTTCTAAGAATGTTAAGGCTGATGCCCTCTCTAGGAGCTTTTTGCCTGATTCTCCTGGGGTCCTTGAGCCGGTCGGCATTCTGAAGGAAGGGGTGATTCTTTCTGCCATCTCCGCTGATTTACAACGGGTTCTTCAGGAATTTCAGGCTGATAAACCTGACCGCTGTCCAGTGGGGAAACTGTTTGTTCCTGACAGATGGACTAGTAAAGTGATTTTGGAGGTTCATTGTTCTGTGTTGGCTGGTCATCCTGGGATTTTTGGTACCAGAGATTTGGTTGGTAGGTCCTTTTGGTGGCCTTCTTTGTCACGGGATGTGCGTTCTTTTGTGCAGTCCTGTGGGACTTGTGCGCGGGCCAAGCCTTGCTGTTCCCACGCTAGTGGGTTGCTTTTGCCTTTGCCGGTCCCTGAGAGGCCTTGGACGCATATTTCTATGGATTTTATTTCGGATCTTCCGGTTTCCCAGAGGATGTCGGTTATCTGGGTGGTTTGTGACCGGTTTTCTAAGATGGTTCATTTGGTACCTTTGCCTAAGTTGCCTTCCTCTTCTGATTTGGTTCCGTTGTTTTTTCAGCATGTGGTTCGTTTGCATGGCATTCCGGACAATATTGTGTCCGATAGAGGTTCCCAGTTTGTTTCTAGGTTTTGGCGGGCCTTTTGTGCTAGGCTGGGCATTGATTTGTCTTTTTCTTCCACGTTTCATCCTCAGACAAATGGCCAAACCGAGCGAACTAATCAGACTTTGGAAACTTATTTGAGATGCTTTGTGTCTGCTGATCAGGATGATTGGGTGGCTTTCTTGCCATTGGCCGAGTTTGCCCTTAATAATCGGGCTAGTTCTGCTACCTTGGTTTCACCCTTCTTTTGTAACTCTGGTTTTCATCCTCGTTTTTCTTTGGGGCAGGTTGAGCCTTCTGATTGTCCTGGGGTGGACTCTGTGGTTGACAAGTTGCAGCAAATTTGGGCTCATGTTGTTGACAATTTGGTGTTGTCTCAGGAGTGGGCTCAGCGTTTTGCTAACCGTCTTCGGCATGTTGGTTCCCGGCTTCGGGTTGGGGATTTGGTCTGGTTGTCTTCCCGTCATGTTCCTATGAAGGTTTCTTCCCCTAAGTTTAAGCCTCGGTTTATTGGCCCTTATAGGATTTCTGAGATTATCAATCCAGTGTCTTTTCGTTTGGCCCTTCCAGCCTCTTTTTCCATCCATAATGTTTTTCATAGATCTTTGTTGCGGAAATATGTGGTGCCCGTTGTTCCCTCTGTTGATCCTCCTGCCCGGTGTTAATTGATGGGGAGTTGGAGTATGTGGTTGAGAAGATTTTGGATTCTCGTTTTTCAAGGCGGAGGCTTCAGTATCTTGTCAAATGGAAGGGTTATGTCCAGGAGGATAATTCTTGGGTTGTTGCCTCCAATGTTCATGCTGAGGATTTGGTTCGTGCCTTTCATTTGGCTCGTCCGGATTGGCCTGGGGGCTCTGGTGAGGGTTCGGTGACCCCTCCTAAAGAAGGGGTACTGTTGTGAATTCTGCTCTTGGGCTCCCTCCGGTGGTTATAAGTGGTAGTGCTGCTGTCTCTGGATCGCAGCATTCATCAGGTTTGTCAAGTTTTTGCAATCCTGACTGGGCTATTTAGCCTTGCTTGACCCTTTAGTCAGTGCCAGTTGTCCAATGTTCCTGGAGGATTCACATCCTTGCCTGCTCTCTCCTGCTTTGCTGTTCCTTTCAACCAAGATAAGTTCTGGCCTTGATTTTTGCTGTCCACATGCTGTGGCCTTATTGTTCAGTTCTTTTCCATGTTTTTGTCTTGTCCAGCTTGGTCTGAATAAGGATTTGCTTAGCCAAGCTGGTATCTCTGGAGATGCAGATATACCCTCCATATCTTTAGCTAGCTGTGGAGATTTTTGTATTTTCTGTGGTGGATATTTTCTAGTGTTTTAATACTGACCGCATAGTACTCTGTCCTATCCTTTCTATTTAGCTAGAAGTGGCCTCCTTTGCTAAATTCTGATTTCAGTCTGTGTATGTTTTTTCCCTCTCCTCTCAGAGTCAATATTTGTGGGGGGCTGGCTATCCTTTGGGAATTTTCTCTGAGGCAAGATAGTTTTCCCTTTTCTATCTCTAGGGGTAATTAGTCCTCCGGCTGTGTCGAGATGTCTAGGGAGTGATAGGTACATTCCACGGCTACTTCTAGTCGCTGTGTTAAGTTCAGGGTCTGCGGTCAGTACAGGTACCACGTTCTCCAGAGTACGTCTCATGCTGCTCTTAGGCCACCAGATCATAACAGCCTCCTCCATGCACGATTCTTCTCTATGCCACCGGAACGCTGCAATCTTGTTTGATCGCAGTGCTCCGGAGGTTAAAGTGGCGGGAACGGTCCGTGACTGCTCATGGCACACAGTGCCGGGTGTCAGCTGTTATAATCAGCTGACACCTGGCTGCGATCAGCTGCGCTCACCTCATGAGCGCAGCTGATCGCGTATGACGTACTATCCCATCCATGGGAATTAAGTCTCAGGTCACGTGGATGGGATAGTACGTCCGATGGCAGAAAGGGGTTAAAATGATTTTGGTATTTAAAGGTTTGTGTGAAAAAGTGTTTGCCCCTCCTGATTTCCTGAACTTTTCTATGTTTGTCACACTTAAATGTTTCAGATCACCAAACAAATTTAAATATTATACAAAGATAACACAAGTTAACACAAAATGCAAATTTTAAGTAAAGGTCTTTATTATTAAGGGAAAAAAATCCAAACCTACAGGGCCCTGTGTGAAAAGTGACCCCCCCAATTAAAATATAAATTAACTGTGGTTTATCACATCTTTGGGAAGATGAGCTCAATTTCCCTAGCCACACACAGCCCTGTTTGCTGCCATACCTGTTTTGAATTAAAAAATCACTTAACCCCTTTACCCCCAAGGGTGGTTTGCACGTTAATGACGGGCCAATTTTTACAATTCTGACCACTGTCCCTTTATGAGTTTATAACTCTGGAACGCTTCAAAGGATCTTGGCGATTCTGACACTGTTTTCTCATGACATATTGTACTTTATGATAGTGGTAAAATTTCTTCGATATATCTTGCGTTTATTTGTGAAAAAAATGGAAATTTGGCGAAAATTTTGAAAATTTTGCAATTTTCCAAATTTGAATTTTTATGCCCTTAAATCACAGAGATATGTCACACAAAATACTTAATAGGTAACATTTCCCACATGTCTACTTTACATCAGCACAATTTAGGAACCAAAATTTTTTTTTGTAAGGGAGTTATAAGGGTTAAAATTTGACCAGCAATTTCTCATTTTTACAACACCATTTTTTTTTAGGGACCACATCTCATTTGAAGTCATTTTGAGGGGTCTATATGATAGAAAATACCCAAGTGTGACACCATTCTAAAAACTGCACCCCTCAAGGTGCTCAAAACCACATTCAAGAAATGTATTAACCCTTCAGGTGTTTCACAGGAATTTTTGGAATGTTTAAATAAAAATTAACATTTAAATTTTTTTTACACAAAATTTATTTCAGCTCCAATTTGTTTTATTTTACCAAGGGTAACAGGAGAAAATGGACCCCAAACGTTGTTGTACAATTTGTCCTGAGTACGCCGATACCCCATATGTGGGGGTAAACCACTGTTTGGGCGCACCGCAGAGCTCGGAAGGGAAGGAGCGCCTTTTGACTTTTCAATGCAAAATTGACTGGAATTGAGATAGAACTTATCTCAATGTGTGGTGAGGACTTTGATCCAACAAGTGCTTCACAGAAGTTTATAATGCAGAGCCGTAAAAATAAAAAATCATATTTTTTCACAAAAATTATCTTTTCGCCCCCAATTTTTTATTTTCCCAAGGGTAAGAGAAGAAATTAGACCACAAAAGTTGTTGTGCAATTTGTCCTGAGTACGCCGATAACACATATGTGGGCGTAAACGACTGTTTGGGCACACCGCAGAGCTCGGAAGGGAAGGAGCGCCATTTGACTTTTCAATGCAAAATTGACTGGAATTGAGATGGAACGCCATGTTGCGTTTGGAGAGCCCCTGATGTGCCTAAACATTGAACCCCCACAAGTGACACCATTTTGGAAAGTAGACCCCTTAAGGAACTTATCTAGATGTGTGGTGAGGACTTTGACCCAACAAGTGCTTCACAGAAGTTTATAATGCAGAGCCATAACAATAAAAAATCATTTTTTTTCACAAAAATTATCTTTTCGCCCCCAATTTTTTATTTTCCCAAGGGTAAGAGAAGAAAATAGACCACAAAAGTTGTTGTGAAATTTGTCCTGAGTACGCCGATACCCCATATGTGGGGTAAACAACTGTTTAGGCGCATGGCAGAGCTCGGAAGGGAAGGAGCGCCATTTGACTTTTCAATGCAAAATTGACTAGAATTAAGATGGGACGCCATGTCACGTTTGGAGAGCCCCTGATGTGCCTAAACATTAAACCCCCAACAAGTGACACCATTTTGGAAAATAGACCCCCTAAGGAACTTATCTAGATGTGTTGTGAGAACTTTGATCCCCCATGTGTTTCACTACAGTTTATAACGCAGAGCCGTGAAAATAAAAAATCTTTTTTTTCCACAAAAATGATTTTTTAGCCCCCAGTTTTGTATTTTCGCAAGGGTAACAGGAGAAATTGGGCCCCAATAGTTGTTGTCCAATTTGTCCTGAGTATGCTGATACCCAATATGTGGTAGGGAACCACTGTTTGGGCGCATGGCAGAGCTCGGAAGGGAAGGAGTGCTATTTGGAATACAGACTTAGATAGATTGGTCTGCAGGCATCACGTTGCATTTGCAGAGCCCCTGATGTACCCAAACAGTAGAAACCCCCAAAAGTGACCCCATATTGGAAACTAGACCTCTCAAGGAACTTATCTAGATGTGTTGTGAGAACTTTGAACCCCCAGGTGTTTCACTACAGTTTACAACGCAGAGCCGTGAAAATAAACAATTTTTTTTTCCCCACAGAAATGATTTTTAGCCCCCCAAATTTATATTTTCCCAAGGGTAACAAGAGAACTTGGACCCCAAAAGTTGTTGTCCAATTTGTCCCGAGTACGCTGATGCCCCATATGTTGGGGTAAACCCCTGTTTGGGCGCACGGTAAAGCTCGGAAGGGAAGGAGCACTGTTTTACTTTTTCAATGCAGAATTGCCTGGAATTGAGATCGGACACCATGTCGCGTTTGGAGAGCCCCTGATGTGCCTTAACAGTGGAAACTCCCCAATTCTAACTGAAACCCTAATCCAAACACACCCCTAACCCTAATCCCAACGGTAACCCTAACCACACCCCTAACCCTGACACACCCCTAACTCTAATCCCAACCCTAATCCCAATTGTAAATGAAATCCAAACGCTAACCCTAACTTTAGCCCCAACCCTAACCCTAACTTTAGCTCCAACCCTAGCCTCAACCATAACCCCAGCCCTAACCCTAACCCTAGCCCTAACCCTAGCCCTAACCCTAACCCTAGCCCTAGCCCTAACCCTAGCTGTAACCCTAACCCTAGCCCTAACCCTAACCCTAGCCCTAACCCTAGCCCTAACCCTAGCCCTAGCCCTAACCCTAGCCCTAGCCCTAACCCTAGCCCTAACCCTAGCCTTAACCCTAACCCTAACCCCCTAACCCTAATGGGAAACTGGAAATAAATACATTTTTTAAATTGTATTATTTTTCCCTAACTAAGGGGGTGATGAAGAGGGTTTGATTTACTTTTATAGCATTTTTATAGCGGTTTTTTATGATTGGCAGCCGTCACACACTAAAAGACGCTTTTTATAGCAAAAAAGTTTTTGCATCTCCACATTTTGAGACCTATAATTTTTCCATATTTTGGTCCACAGAGTCATGTGAGGTCTTGTTTTTTGCGAGACGAGTTGATGTTTTTATTGGTAACATATTCAGACACGTGACAGTTTTTGATCGCTTTTTATTCCGATTTTTGTGAGGCAGAATGACCAAAAACCAGCTATTCATGAATTTCTTTTGGGGGAGGCGTATATACCGTGCCACGTTTGGTAAAATTGATAAAGCAGTTTTATTCTTTGGGTCAGTACGATTACAGCGATACCTCATTTATATCATTTTTTTATGTTTTGGCGTTTTTATACGATAAAAACTATTTTATAGAATAAATAATTATTTTGGCATCGCTTTATTCTGAGGACTATAACTTTTTAATTTTTTCTTTGATGACGCTGTATGGTGACTCGTTTTTTGCGGGATAAGATGACGTTTTCAGCGGTACCATGGATATTTATATCCGTCTTTTTTATCACGTGTTATTCCACTTTTTGTTCGGCGGTATGATAATAAAGCTTTGTTTTTTGCCTCGCTTTTTTTTTTTCCTACGGTGTTCACTGAAGGGGTTAACTAGTGATATAGTTTTATAGGTGGGGTCGTTACGGACGCAACGATACTAAATATGTGTACTTTTATTGTTTTATTTTTATTTATATATATTTATTTTTTATTTAGATAAAGAAATGTATTTATGGGAATAATATATATATTTTTTTTCTTAATTTAGGAATTTTTTTTTTTACTTATGTGGAAATTTTTTTTTGTACTTTTTTACTTTGTCCCAGGGGGGACATCACAGATCGGTGATCTGACAGTTTGCACAGCACTCTGTCAGATCACCGATCTGACTTACAGCACTGCAGGCTTACCAAGCGCTTGCTCTGAGCAGGCACTCGGTAAGCCACCTCCCTCCCTGCAGGACCCGGATGCCGCGGCCATCTTGGATCCGGGCACCTGCAGCGAGCAGGAGGTAAGAGACCCTCGCAGCAACGCGCTCACATCGAGTTGCTCCGGGGGTCTCAGGGAAGCATGCAGGATGCCCCCTCCCTGCGCGATGCTTCCCTGTACCGCCGGCACACCATGTTTGATCGCGGTGTGCCGGGGGTTAATGTGCCGGGGGCGGTCCGTGACCGCTCCTGGCACATAGTGCCGGATGTCAGCTGTGATAATCAGCTGACACCCGGCCGCGATCGGCCGCGCTCCCACTGTGAGCGCCGCCAATCGCGCTGGACGTACTATCCCGTCGGTGGTCATACGGGCCCACCCCACCTCGACGGGATAGTACGTCCAATGTCAGAAAGGGGTTAAATAGGACATCCTGACAAAGTGAAGTAGAACAAAAAACCTCAAAAGCAAGACATTATGCCACTATAAAATTAAATTCTGGAGCAAATAAGAAACAAAGTAATTGAGATCTAACAGTCTGGAAAAAGTTATAAAGCCATTTCTAAAGCTTTGGGATTCCAGCTGGCCACAGTGATGGTCCATTATTCTCAAATTGTGAAAACATAGAACAGTGGTGAACCTTGCCAGGAGTGTCCGACCAACCAAAATTACCCAAAGAGCACAGCGACGACTCATTCTAGACATCAAAAAAGACCCAACAAACAACATCCAAAGAACTGCAGGCCTCCCTTTCCTCAGTAAAGCCCCCGTCTCACATAGCGAGATCGCTAGCGAGATCGCTGCTGAGTCACAAGTTTTGTGACGCAACAGCGACCTCAGTAGCGATCTCGCTATGTGTGACACGTACCAGCGATCAGGCCCCTGCTGTGAGATCGCTGGTCGTGTCGGAATGGCCTGGACCTTTTTTTGGTCGTTGAGGTCCCGCTGACATCGCTGAATTGGTGTGTGTGACACCGATCCAGCGATGTCTTCACTGGTAACCAGGGTAAACATCAGGTTACTAAGCGCAGGGCCGCGCTTAGTAACCCAATGTTTACCCTGGTTACCAGCGTAAATGTAAAAAAAAACAAACAGTACATACTCACCATCTGATGTCCGTCAGGTCCCTTGCCGTCTGCTTCCTGCTCTGAGTGCCGCCGTACAGTGAGAGCAGATCACAGCAGTGACGTCACCGCTGCGCTCTGCTCTCACTGTACGGCGGCTCAGTCAGAGCAGGAAGCAGACGGCAAGGGACCTGACGGACACCGAAAGGCGAGTATGTACTGTTTGTTTTTTTTGGTAACCAGGGTAAACATCGGGTTACTAAGCGCGGCCCTGCGCTTAGTAACCCGATGTTTACCCTGGTTACCTGGGTGCTGCAGGGGGACTTCGGCATCGTTGAAGACAGTTTCAACGATGCCGAAGTTGTTCCCCCGATCGTTGGTCGCTGGAGAGAGCTGTCTGTGTGACAGCTCCCCAGCGACCACACAGCGACTTACCAACGATCACGGCCAGGTCGTATCGCTGGTCGTGATCGTTGGTAAATCGCTATGTGTGCCGGGGCCTTTAGGCCCACCAGGCTATTTATCTAAGAGTCAATAGATTATTTATAGGGTTACTGGCAGGGTGAGCCATCGAGGAGTGGGGGCGCCACTTCCGCTGAACAGTAGGGTGCCAACCCCCACAGGTAGGTAGGCTATCAGAAATAGCAGGGAACAGCTATAGAGAGGTACTCTGTGTGGATTATGCACTTTTTTGCACTTTAGTTAATTTTTTCTTTTGTCGATCGTTGGTCGCTGGAGAGAGCTGTCTGTGTGACAGCTCCCCAGCGACCACACAGCGACTTACCAACGATCACGACCAGGTCGTATCGCTGGTCGTGATCGTTGGTAAATCGCTATGTGTGCCGGGGCCTTTAAGGTCAATGTTCTTGACTCCAGCTTAAGAAAAAAACTGACTGAGCACAAATGGCCTGCATGGCAGAGTTCCAAGACGAAAACCACTTCTAAGAATATAAAATCTTGACTTAGTTTTGCCAAAAAACATCTTAATGATCCACAAGACTTTTGGTATAGTACTCTGTGGACTGACAACACAAAAGGTGTATGTCCCATTTTATCTGGCATAGAAGTAACACAACATTTCAGAAAAGGAACACCATATCAACAGTAAAATATGGTGGTGGTAGTGTGGTGGTCTGGTTTTGTTTTGCTGCTTCAGGACTTGGAAGACTTGTTGTGGTAAATGAAACTATGAAATCTACTGTCTAACAAAAATCCTGAAGGAGAATGTCCGGCCATGTGTTTGTGACCTCAAGCTAAAGTGCATTTGAGTTATGCAGCAGGACAATTTTCCAAGCTATACCAGTAAGCCCACGTAAGAATGTCTTACAAAAAACAAAACTAACACTTTGAAGTGACCTAGTCATAGTCCTGAACAAGAAAATTTGGATGAACAAACCAAGGTTCAAAATCAAAAAGACTAAACAAAAAACCTTGTACTCTATCAATTACTGGATAAAACTACATTTTTATTGTTCACTTTAAAATTGAACACACAATCACCATACAGACAACCGTGCTTGACTAGAACTATCCCTCACACTGTTGATGCTCTAAATGCACCCTGCCTATACAGCGGAGGTTGGCACCCTAAAATTTATTCGAGATAGGCGCCCCCGCTCCACGGAGGCTGTCCCTACTACTCCTGTTTAAACACTATGAATAGTGTGATACAATCATACTCCAATCTAACACGACAGGAAAAATGAAAGGGACAGTGATTGCTTTTTTAATTTAGTCATCCATAGCAATCATTGAGACAGTGTGAGGTAGAGTGAAAGACAAAATTAACTAAAGTGCAAAAAAGTGCATAATCCACACAGAGTACCTCTCTATAGCTGTTCCCTGCTATTTCTGATAGCCTACCTACCTGTGGGGGTTGGCACCCTACTGTTCAGCGGAAGTGGCGCCCCCACTCCTCAATGCATCGGTTTATCCAAGCCTCCTGATGATCCAGATCGTGAAACGCGTAGAGACATGAGGGGCTTGCCCTTAAAACATCATGAACGATGAGTACCCCATGGCTATAGCTGGCATATTTTTTATATCATAACATGATTACGCAGTCAGTTATCTGTACTGTGTTCATTGTTCATTAAGTGTTTTTAGCCTACTTGTAATTAATGACTGTGGTTGTAACTTGGTTTAAGGCCCCGTCTCACATAGCGAGATCGCTAGCGAGATCGCTGCTGAGTCACTAGTTTTGTGACGCAACAGCGACCTCCATAGCGATCTCGCTATGTGTGACACGTACCAGCGATCAGGCCCCTGCTGTGAGATCGCTGGTCGTGTCGGAATGGCCTGGACCTTTTTTTGGTCGTTGAGGTCCCGCTGACATCGCTGAATCGGTGTGTGTGACACCGATCCAGCGATGTCTTCACTGGTAACCAGGGTAAACATCGGGTTACTAAGCGCAGGGCCGCGCTTAGTAACCCGATGTTTACCCTGGTTACCAGCGTAAATGTAAAAAAAAAAAAACAGTACATACTCACCATCTGATGTCCGTCAGGTCCCTTGCCGTCTGCTTCCTGCTCTGAGTGCCGCCGTACAGTGAGAGCAGATCACAGCAGTGACGTCACCGCTGCGCTCTGCTCTCACTGTACGGCGGCTCAGTCAGAGCAGGAAGCAGACGGCAAGGGACCTGACGGACACCGAAAGGCGAGTATGTACTGTTTGTTTTTTTTGGTAACCAGGGTAAACATCGGGTTACTAAGCGCGGCCCTGCGCTTAGTAACCCGATGTTTACCCTGGTTACCTGGGTGCTGCAGGGGGACTTCGGCATCGTTGAAGACAGTTTCAACGATGCCGAAGTTGTTCCCCCGATCGTTGGTCGCTGGAGAGAGCTGTCTGTGTGACAGCTCCCCAGCGACCACACAGCGACTTACCAACGATCACGGCCAGGTCGTATCGCTGGTCGTGATCGTTGGTAAATCGCTATGTGTGCCGGGGCCTTTAGGCCCACCAGGCTATTTATCTAAGAGTCAATAGATTATTTATAGGGTTACTGGCAGGGTGAGCCATCGAGGAGTGGGGGCGCCACTTCCGCTGAACAGTAGGGTGCCAACCCCCACAGGTAGGTAGGCTATCAGAAATAGCAGGGAACAGCTATAGAGAGGTACTCTGTGTGGATTATGCACTTTTTTGCACTTTAGTTAATTTTGTCTTTCACTCTACCTCACACTGTCTCAATGATTGCTATGGATGACTAAATTAAAAAAGCAATCACTGTCCCTTTCATTTTTCCTGTTGTGTTAGATTGGAGTATAATTGTATCACACTATTCATAGTGTTTAAACAGGAGTAGTAGGGACAGCCGCCGTGGAGCGGGGGCGCCTATCTCGAATAAATTTTAGGGTGCCAACCTCCGCTGTATAGGCAGGGTGGATTTAGAGCATCAACAGTGTGAGGGATAGTACTAGTCATAGTCCTGACCTTAATCCAATTGAGATGCTGTGGCATGACTTTTAAATGATGATTCATGCTCGGAAACTCTCCAATGAATCTCCAATGTTGAATTACATAAATTCTGCAATTCTACAATGATGAATGGGCCAAAATTCCTGCAAAGTGTTGTAAAAGACTCCTTGCCAGTTATCGTACACCTTTGATTGCAGTTGTTGCTTCTAAGGCTGCCGTCACACTAGCAGTATTTGGTCAGTATTTTACATCAGTATTTTTAAGCCAAAACCAGGAGTGGAACAATTAGAGGAAAAGTATAACAGAAACATATGCACCACTTCTGCATTTATCACCCACCACTGGTTTTGGCTTACAAATACTGATGTAAAATACTGACAAAATACTGCTAGTGTGATGGCAGCCTAAGGGTGGCCCAAACACTTATTAGGTTTAGGGGGCAATCACTTTTTCACACAGGACCCTGAATGTTTGGATTTCTTTTTACCTTTATAAAAAATACCTTCACTTAGAAACTGCATTTTGTGATTACTTGTTTTTTTTGTCTAATATTTAAATTTCTTTGGTGATCTGAAACATTTAAGTGTTATAAACATGCAAAAGCATAAGAAATCAGGAAGGGGGCAATCACTTTTTCACACAGCTCTATGTCCAGATGCTGAAATGGGATAAAAGGAATATTTAAAGAAGACCATACACCAGTTTTATCATGTAAAACTGGCCACTTCATGAAATAGTGGCTGCAATGCTGAAAAATCTTAGTTTTTAGTTTAAAATTTTACATCTCTGTTGTGGAGATATTAGTATATAAATTTTAGGTTATAAATTAAAATTTATTTAAAGCCTAATTTCTTGCTTACATTTACAACACATACGAGGGTAAGAAGGACATGCATCCTCCAGGGTGACATTTAAAGACAGACAGCCTGCCCTCATTCATTATCTCTGCATCTACTGTATAGTATAGAGCAGACCTGAGTTTGATTACAAACACCTCCAGTATTAGGGTTGGCGGATTGCACTAAAATGTAATAATAAAGTGCAATCGCAACCCGGGGTCCCCATGCAGAGATATTAAACTGCTGCTAATGTGAACAATGATGGAACACACAGTGAGTGATTGCTTGCACACACTGAGTTAAACGCCACTCAGTGTGAACAGCACATGAACTGAACTCGCATGCAGAAACAATACAGAAGCTCAGCAACAGAGCTGTGTCACTCACACACAGAAATGGAACAGATGCTCTGCAACTGAGCTGTGTCACTCGCACACAGAAACAGAACAGGTGTGGCACTAGACCCCTGTTAACCTCACAGGGGAACATAGCCCACAAATGGGGTAAAAGGCAAACAGTGGTCACACAATCAGCAAGTGCACTCATCCAACTCCTCTCCGGAGGTGCCAGAATTCTAATGGCCCTGCATTCACACAGACAATCTTGTCTCCGGAGAACCGGAATTCTAACGTCTTACTGCCGACCCTAAGCACATGCTGGTAAAGACCACACTGGTACAATGTCCCATACACACATGTAACAAGAATGCTACTAGTGTTCCCCTCGTGCACCTTTGAGACACTTTTATATGTTCAGCTCATGTCCAGTCTAACAAGACCTTGCTCGTTGACCAATCCAGAGCTACCACATCACCAAAGCAGCTGACAACCGACCACAATGAGACTCCTCCTCATCACAACCATGCTCAGTAGGGTGTTTTCTGGGCTTAACCTCCAGAGCATCGGTTCATCGCTGTCTACTGCTGTTTACCATAGACCTGGCTGAAGAGCCAGCAGTAACCAGACAAACAGCTCGAGTCTGAGCAAGACGCTGGGACCTACATCTATGCCTAGCAGCACCTGCAGTGGCCGCAGCTGAAGGGGAGACTGCCAATACAGACAAGGCTTGGTATCTACCCTGTGCAGCGGGAAAATTCTTGTGCCTAGCATCTAGCTTTCATCTCAGGGCAATAAAAGGAGAGCTGAGCTGAATGTGATTACAAACATCTCTGTATCCTCCTGGTCTATAGTATACAGCATAGGTACATAGATCAGGGCTGTCTATCATTACATCTTACAGGAGAAAGTATGTACTTCTAATTTTCTGGCAGCATGTTCTTTTGTACCCTGCATGGTGCCTCCTGGTTATGATTGGCCAACGTCATGTAAGGGAAAAAATAATCCATTCCAGAGAAGAATCTCTGGTAACATCCCATTGGGCTTATCATAAAATATAACCGATAATTTGAAAAGCTAATATTTCTACACTTCAGAGGAGAAATAATACAAAAAAATGTTTTATTCAGCTCCGCCATGACTACTCCATGATGTATGCTAAAACTAATGAAAAGTGCCCTTTAACTTAAGTTGTTCTGACAGAACCTGAGGCTAAGGTGACACCAAAACTTTTACTGCAAAAAGGGTATTCCAATCAGCTTCATTCATTCGTAGAGGGAATTCAATTGTCTACATTTTTCTATCTATTTATTTCTATCTATAGAAGAAATAAAATAAATCTATGAATGCAGCTCAGTTATTACGATGCTAAAGGCTACAAAGTGAGAATGTAGCCATATATTATTTGTAACTAACCAATTGAAGATTATAACTTAAGCATTCTGATTAAGTGTTACTGTTTGGTAAAGATTCTCAGAAACTTAAAGAGTAATCCTTATTTCAATTTTTATTTGATAAATTAATAGTACACCTGAAAATACAAACTTTATAATAATATATTTATGTATTCGGTGAAGACAGATTTTTGTGTTACTGAGATAGGAGATGATAGTTGGTTTTTATAAGATTCCATGTAATAGAGGTGAGGGAGGAGCTCTGCCTCTTGCTCCTCCCTTTTCCTCTGTTCCATTTACATAGAAACTTATTAGGAGCAGCTGTCATCTCCTAGTTCAGTAATGCAAAATATGTCTTCATGAATACAGGTTTTACCCATGAGTTGAGAATTTTGAAAATTTATGGTCAGTCCTGGCAGAGAAAGAAGCAGATTTCTCTGATAAAATATAATACTCAGTTGCTTATTTTCATTTGTATTATTGAAAAATTAAATGAAATTAAAAAGATGGTTACACCTTAAGATACTTTAACATATGCATTTATTTCTTCTGATTACTGTCCTTCGACATGCAGACTGACCATCACCTTTACAAAAAGCTTTTGAGAATAATTTAGAGAGATTTGAAGTATTTATAAATAACCCGGGTTCAGCAATAACTTTGCTGAAATCCAGCTGAGTATCTCTGTGAGAATGATCATCCTTCAATTAGAATTTCAGCTCTTCCTTTATTCCCAAGCCTGCCATAAATATGACAAAAGTCATTGACAGCTCTGTGTAGCGTGGATAGGAACCAGAAAATGTAACTTCCATGCCAAACCAACAGGAATGGAAGCTATATTTTATTGTACACAAACTAAAACCACACAATTTCTCATTGCTTATCTTTTTATGCATAAACCAATTAAAGGCACTAAACTGGGAAATTAAACATAACATACTTTTATGGAAAAATGTACAGTGCTGTAAAAAATTATTTCCCTCTTTACTATTAAAAATAGGCAAAGGAAGTCTGAGTAAACACATAATAAAATTATATTATTACATGTATTTAAAGTGTGAGTAAACTTTTCTATGTGTAAGAATTTTGCTTTCCTCCTGCTGATTGACCACTGGTGGCCGCTATTGTTCACGTTGAGAAACTGTGCTGCAAATTTACTCCTTATCCTTACCACTGGAGGATGCTATTTTGCATTGACCTTGCATTTTTCTAAAATGGCAACTTTGTTCTTGATGTACAGGGACTTTAGGGGACAGCAGTCACAGCGTCAATCAAAATTGTTTAACCTTCATTGCAAATTAAGTTTATTAGTTAAATTTGTAAACATTCTACTGATTGCAATAAACCATCTAAAAAAGAACATTTAAAATAGCTTATGACAACTAAAGCAACAAGTGATTTCTCCAAAGTCAACACAGAAGGCAACTTTTAGGCCCTTAAAGTTCAGACGATTTTTTGTTTTTTTGTGCTTCTGTCCTTACAGTTGTGCTCAAAAGTTTACATACCCCAGCAGAATTTTTTCTTTCTTGACCTTTTATTCAGAGAATATGAATGATAACACCAAAACTTTTTCTCCACTCATGGTTAGTGGTTGGGTGAAGGCTTTTATTGTCAAACTACTGCATTTTCTCTTTTTAAATCATAATGACAACCCAAAACATCCAAATGACCCTGATCAAAAGTTCACATACCCTTGTGATTTTGGCCTGATAGCATGCACAGACATTGACACAAATGGGTTTGAATGGCAATTGATGGTAACATCCTCACCTGTGACCTGTTTGCTCGTAATCAGTGTGTGTGCATAAAAGCTGAGTGAGTTTCTGGGATCCAGACAGACTCTTGCATCTTTCATCCAGCCACTTATGTTTTCGATTGTGAGTCATGGTGAAAGAAAAATAATTGTCAACGGATCTACGGGAAAAGGTAGTTGAACTGTATAAAACAGGAAATGGATACAAAAAGATATTCAAGGAATTGATAATGCCAGCAAGGAGCTTTCAAACTGTGATTAACAAATGGAAAATCAGGTGCTCTGTAAAAACAAAACCATGGTCAGGTAGACCAACAAAAGCGTCGTCTACAACTGCCAGGAAAATTGTTCGGGATGCAAAGAAAAACCCACAAATAAGATCATCTATTTGCCCAGTAAAGATGCACACTAAATGTTAAGCCCTCTTGAAAATCTATATTATTGTATTATGCATATCAAGGAATATTAGTGAACTGAAAGCAATTGTCATGAAAAATGGGCTAAGATTCCTCTGGAACACTGGTGGAAACTGGTCTCTGGCTATGGTTTGCAGCAGTTCATAGCAGCCAAAGGTGCCCTAGTAAATACTAAAGATACTTGCCATGAAGGGTTAACTAATTCTCAGGTTGCAAAGGTCATTAAAAAGGGAATTTTGCATTTCAGTAAGACAAACTACTTGTGTAAGGAGGTTGCTTTCCCTGCTCCTTACCTGGAACCACTTAGTCAGGCAGCTGGGTTGTTGGGGGGAAGACTTTCAGCCCTGGACAGAGGAGACCATGTGACTGCTGGGGGCAGAGGAAGAGAGAGGGGTGTGGTCAGAAAAGAGCGGAAGAGCAGAGCGTGCGAGACAGAGGGGACAGCGCACCAGAGAGCAGGCTGCAGCGCTGCGCTCCCCATGAGACAGTGCTCCCCGTGAGGGCACTGAGGCTGAGATACCAGCCGTAGTGAAGGCTGGATGTGAGAGTGTGGACTTGGAAGCCTCCATAGTCAGAGAAGACGTATCCCCTGACAGTGACCTGAGCGCACAGCCCCGGTGACTGCACTGGCAAGCCAGGACCCCTGAGTGTGACAAGTAAACTGCTCAGTGTGTGTGTAGCATTGCTGCTGCAGAGAGAGAGAGACTGCCAGGCAAATATACAGAGACTCCCAGCAGTGTGCTGTGCTACTTCCTGCTTCAGCTTCACTGGGAGAAAAAGTATGATATAGAAAATGTTCAGCACAGCCTAAAAGAGGAGGTGCATAGATATAGGTTCCCAAACCTTAATACGTGGAATAGTTACAACTAGCACACTCCAATGTGATGCAAAAAAAGGGGGTATTTAATATACATACAGTAACCACAAACGTTTCGGTCTGCAATGGACCTTCATCAGTGTGCTAAATGTAGCATCAATGGTATATATAGTGGAACCCCAATAGGAATTAACTGATTCGCATCAAAATGTAAGTTTTACTGGAAAAATTGCACTGAAAACAGTTTTGAATGGTAGGTCAGTCCAGCTAGCAGGAGAAGAAGAGACACGAGAGCCACGCGGCTCTAGTAACTGTTTCACTGGGAGAAAAGGCTGCAAAGACTTAACCCTGGAGTTTCCAGTTCCCAGGAGACAGAGGAGAGACTTCAGGATCTCAAGTGTTGCTGGTGACTGTACCCACGTTGGAATAAGGACCCTCCAGTCAGGACCTCCCTGGACTTATAAGTTACAAGAACACTCGTTAACCCTTTCGATTCCACTTAACAGTTTACTGTTTGCTTTATCTCTATTAACCCCCTGTTCACTCCCTGCGAGGAGAATCTTACTCCTGTTAATAAATTCCCCTCAACAGTTGGTCTGTCTGTTCCGTGCATCTGTACATTTTGTCAATAAACCTTATTTGCAATGAGAGTTGAATCATTTTGCACCATTTAAAGTGAATGTGCTATTAGGGCTTGAGCTATTGTTTCAATCAATTTAAAAAAAATAATGTTCCATATGACTATCTACATTGAAAAGTGTCATAATATACTTAGAATTCTCGTTCTGCATGGATCACTTTTTTACAGGCAGGGTTCTAATTAAACGTAACAGCTATATAAATAAATAACACAGGATTACATAATTCACAGTAGGTGATGCTCAAAATTCCCATCATTTCTCTTGCAGCATAATGACTAATGCACATGTAGCAGAGAGTACTGAACTGTTTTTTTTACATTGAAGTCATAGGGAATCTGTCACCCCCGGGATGTATATGACCTATTAATATGGGAATACAGGTAATAGAAATGTTAAGCTAGTCTTACCTGTATGCCACATAGTAACCCTTTAACCCCTGTAGGTATTTTCGCTTTTGTATTTTCGTTTTTTTGCTTCCTTCTTCCCAGAGCCATAACTATTGAATGACACCATTGGCTTTAACATATTGTGTACTGGAAAATGGGAAAAAAAATTCCAAATGTGGTGAAATTGCAAAAAAAGTGCAATCCCACAAGTTTTTTTTTTTTTCTTTTTACCATGTTCACTAAATGCTAAAATTGACCTGCCATTATGATTCCCCAAGTCATTATGAGTTCATAGTCACTAAATGTAGCTAGGTTCTTTATTTATCTAAGTGGTGAAAAACAATTCCAAAGTTTGTTAAAAAAAAAATAATTGTTCCATTTTCCGATACCCATAGTGTCTCCATTTTTCGTGATCTTGGGTGAGGGCTTATTTTTTGCGTGCTGAGCTAATGTTTTTAATTATACAATTTTGTTGCAGATACTGTCGTTTGATCGCCCGTTATTGCATTTTAATGTAATGTTTTGGCGACCAAAAAGCATAACTCTGGCGTTTTGACTTTATTTATTGCTATGACGCTTAGCGATCGGGTTAATTCATTTTTTATATTAATAGACCAGGCGATTATGAATGCAGCAATACCAAACATGTGTATGTTTGATTTTTATTGTTTTATTTTGAACGGGGCGAAAGGGGGGGGGGGTGATTTGAACTTTTATTTGTTTTATTTTTTTATTTTTTTGCTTTTGGCATGCTTCAATAGTCTCCATTGGAGACTAGTCAAAAAAGAAAAAAGCACAAACCAAGCAGCCATGTAGTCCCATAAAATAATAATTTTTATTAAGCAACATTAAAACAGTATCGATTGATTGAACTCTACTGTTTTCCCATTTTATAGCACTGATCCGATTTTATAATCATGGGTATTCATTGCAATGAGATTCACAATTATGCTTTAGCAGGCTCTGGTTCAGTGTCCTGGCCCGTTTCTTATGGCTATTAGGAATACACGTCTGTTCCCCTGCCTTGCATTACTGTATCTTATCTGGTGGTTTTAATGTTGCTTAATAAAAATTATTATTTTATGGGACTACATGGCTGCTTGGTTTGTGCTTTTTTCTTTTTTGACTAATGTTGTTGGCAGCTGGCCCCTATATGTCCTTGATGCATATTTTCTATTTATGAGCTTGATTGTGGTATATCTCAAATCCATTTATTGAATATGCTTGCTTCAATATTATTATTCCATTGGAGACTAGCAGCTGGCATAACCTGATCAGCTTTGCTACATACAGGCGATGATAAGATCACCTGTATGTAACAGAATTGCTCATTTAGCAATCTGGCAATAACAACCATAGAGGTCTGCTGGAGACCTCTGGTTGTCATGCGAAGCCATCAGCAATCCATGGTCATGTGACACAGGTGCCTATGGGCGGGATTTCCGGCGCACTTGCCGGAAGAGCGTGTTAAATGCCACTGTCAGAGTTTGACAGTGGCATTTAACTAGTTAACAGCCATGGGTGGATCGCGATTCCATCTGCGGCTGTTAGAGGCACATGTCCGCTGTTCAAAACAGCTAACATGTGCCAGAAAAGATGAGGGCTAAGCATCGGAGCCCACATCAAAGGGAGGCAGTCCGACATCAGGGTACTATTAAGCCCGATGTTGGAAATAGGTTAATGGTCTGGATGCTGAGAAATGTTATACTCTTTCTTTATGATTATGATTAATGATGTGCGGTGCCTGGAAGAAATTCCTGCCTCGTATCTTCATTGTAATACTTACCCCCTCCCATCAGTGTTAGTTTTGGCCTCAGAATCCTGCACCTGCACCCTGCACTCCTTCAGAAATACATACCTCATCCACCCTTCTGTGGGTGCTGCATTTAGGGATCTTCTGTGCAGGCGAGTCACTGTGATCTATGATGTGCGCGGCGATAATATGCTCTCCCCACTTCTTCCCTGCACATGGCGATGACTATGCTGGGAGGAATGTATTCCTGAAGGACTGCAAGGCGCAGGTGCTGGATTTCGGCGCTGTTACCGACACTGATGGGAGGAGGTAAGTATTACAATGAAGACAAGAGGCAGAGATTTCTTCCAGGCACCGCACTGCCCTAAGCCTTTAAGAAATCATTAACATAATGAAAAAATATAACATTTTTCAGCATCAAGACCATTAATATGAGGCATACAGGTGGACTAACTTAACATTTCTATTACCTGTATGCCCATATTAATAAGTCATATACATCCCGGGGGAGACAGATTCCCTTTAAATCAGGTTTAGTCCATGGTTTTCTAGCAACACAACAGAAAAGCTAAATTGATACCAAATATCATATTGCAGTCATCTTTTAGGCAAATAGACCAATGTTGTTTACTATCATGTGGCAAAGACAGTGAGAAATGTTGTACCGCAGAGATGAACAAGCACTGATTAGCTCCATAAGTGCAAGCACAACAACAGAACAAGAGCTTTGGATAAGTAAAAGGAAGCTCGAAGAAAGCGTGCTGCAGCAGATCACACAATTCCAGAGACAAGGTACGAACTAGCAGATTACTCAGAATGCGACAGCACTACCTCCCGCAAGAGTAAGTACGCTCTTCAGGTGCCATCACCTCTACTGACACAATCTGCACTTCAAGGACATAGAAGCTAAATATGGATATTGAACAAAAACTAAAAAGACAGATAGACTGAGGAAAAGTCTCCCAGCATATATAATTCAGCCAGTATTAGCTTGCTTAACGCTTCCTTATTATCTGAAAATTGCTGCATTTCTTCATTTCAGTTGGCTCAAAGGCAGAAAGAAGAAAATTGTTCAAAATTTTAACTGGGTTTTAAGAATTTTCCTCAAAAAATTAATTTGTGTCAAATAAATTTACACAACTGTCAGTAGAAGGAAGATAATCTGAGAGATCAAGATGCACAGCAAGTTTTCAATATATGTTTATTCCTAGAGTTGAGCGACTTTCATTTTTTTAAGATCGAGTCGAGTCGAGTGCAGTCGGCCGATTATCGCTAAAAGTCGGGGATCGACCGAAACACGAAACCCAATGCAAGTCAATGGGGAAGCATAGTCAGCAGTGAGTGGAGGCCAGGAAAACACCTACAGTGCCCATTTTAATGCCAAAAACATCCATTCTTGTTTCTGAAGCTTGTCAATCTTAATTAACTTTATAATAATAGTTGGGCATAGGAAATTGGGGGTCATTTGGCAAAAGTTGTGGGGGGAGTAGGGCTGGCTCAAGATTTTCGTGGGCCCAGGAAATGCGGACTACGTCACGGCGGTGTTGCAGGGAGAGGTAAGTATTTCAACGTTGCAAGTGCTGTGATCCTGAGCAAGCAGGGGGGGCCCACTCGTTCGCATTGGCACTGGCACAGGGCCCCTCAAAGTACGGCGGTGTGTTTGCATGGCGGGGGCGCCTCCCACCAGCAGCGACACTTTTGCGTACTCTGAGGGGCCCTGTGCCAGTGACGTCGCCAACGAGTATGCCCCCCCACCTGATGAAGGAACCTGCACTTTCATCTGCACCTTCCTCTTTGTCCCTGTGTAAGGTGGTATAACATGCGGGAAGGGGAACCTTACTTTCAGCAGGGTCAGATTCTGGCTGTGTAGAGTACAAGGGGAATGTAGTGGTCTAGGTCAATGTACCAGCAGACTCATCTAGCAGTGGCTGGGCAATGGGCAGGATGAGGAGGAAACAGATATAGGGCCAAAGAAAAAAGTAGGCTAAATGCAGTTCAAAATTGGTAACAGGACTAAACAGGCGGCATTGCTTTGTTCAGTGGAGTAGCAAACCCAAGAGCAGCAGACACTGTTTCAAGGGCCTAACCACACTAGTAGGCCAAATGCAGTTTAATATCTGATAGTATAGGCCGAAAGCCAGAATGTGGAAGCTCAGCTTTGTTCAGTTGAGGACAACACCAGGGAGGGGCAGACACCGTTAGTAGGCCGGAACAGCCAATTTTATAAAAAACAGCGGTTAATAAGAGCCAGAAGGTAGAGGCTCAGCTTTATTCAGTTGAGGACAACACCAGGCAGGGGCAGACACCTTTAGTAGGCCGGAACACCCAAGTTCATTTTTAAAAATCGTAATTTGGAACAGAAGGTTGAAGCACAGCTTTATTCAGTTGAGGACAACACCAGGCAGGGGCAGACACCTTTAGTAGGCCGGAACAGCCAATTTTTAAAAAAAACAGCAGTTAATAAGAGTCCGAAGGTAGAAGCTCAGCTTTATTCAGTTGAGGACAACACCAGGCAGGGGCAGACACCTTTAGTAGGCCGGAACAGCCAATTTCATTTTTAAAAATCGTAATTTGGAACAGAAGGTTGAAGCACAGCTTTATTCAGTTGAGGACAACACCAGGCAGGGGCAGACACCTTTAGTAGGCCGGAACAGCCAATTTCATTTTTAAAAATCGTAATTTGGAACAGAAGGTTGAAGCACAGCTTTATTCAGTTGCAGCTTCTTGGCAATAATGTAAAGAAGACGCGACAGGACAACACTCGGTGGATGCCATATCTGTGTTTTCAATGGAAAAAAACCTTTCAGTTAACTACTTGCAGGAGAAAGTTTTTGTAGCTGGTGGCCAATTTTTTGTACTGTACCAGTTTTTTGTTGTATGTGTTTTTGTTTTTAATGTTAAAATGTCTGCTCATGGCAGTTTTACATCGGTTACATGGATACACAGGCAGCATTGGTGGTCAGTGGAGGATTATTTAAAGTAGGGACCGCAGACAGGCTATCAAAGGCCTAAAATAACAAACAATAGGCTCATGGCAGTTTTACATCGGTTACATGGATACACAGGCAGCATTGTTGTCAGTGGCGGAGTATTTAAAGTAGGGACCGCAGACTGGCTATCAAAGGCCTAAAATAACAAACAATAGGCTCATGGCAGTTTTACATCGGTTACATGGATACACAGGCAGCATTGGTGGTCAGTGGAGGAGTATTTAAAGTAGGGACCGCAGACAGGCTATCAAAGGCCTAAAATAACAAACAATAGGCTCATGGCAGTTTTACATCGGTTACATGGATACACAGGCAGCATTGTTGTCAGTGGAGGAGTATTTAAAGTAGGGACCGCAGACAGGCTATCAAAGGCCTAAAATAACAAACAATAGGCTCATGGAAGTTTTACATCGGTTACATGGATACACAGGCAGCATTGGTGGTCAGTGGAGGAGTATTTAAAGTAGGGACCGCAGACAGGCTATCAAAGGCCTAAAATAACAAACAATAGGCTCATGGCAGTTTTACATCGGTTACATGGATACACAGGCAGCATTGGTGGTCAGTGGAGGAGTATTTAAAGTAGGGACCGCAGACAGGCTATCAAAGGCCTAAAATAACAAACAATAGGCTCATGGCAGTTTTACATCGGTTACATGGATACACAGGCAGCATTGGTGGTCAGTGGAGGAGTATTTAAAGTAGGGACCGCAGACAGGCTATCAAAGGCCTAAAATAACAAACAATAGGCTCATGGCAGTTTTACATCGGTTACATGGATACACAGGCAGCATTGTGGTCAGTGGAGGAGTATTGCAAGGAGTGTCTGTCCCAGTACTCCCAAAATATAAATAGATGTTAATGTCTCGCAAAACAACCAAAAAAAAAAAAAAGGTGGCATACTTAGGTACAGGGGTGGGCTCATCTGCTGAGTTTCTGACATAGTAATTTGGCAGTAACTATTTAATGGTGCCAATATAGGACACAGACACAGACTACTTTAAGTTGCATCATAGATGTCTACAAATTTGTATTGTCAGTGCCAGACATTGAATGATGTCAGCGAATAGACTAAACATTGGTGGAGCTGTGCGACATAATTTTGCACGTGGTAGAGCACAGTTTGAGCTGGGGGAGGGGGGAACTCTCTTGTGGCCGGCGGGACCGCCCCAGGGCCCCTCATGTTACAACGGTGTGTCTGACGTTGGGTGCGCACCACCACCGCCAGAGACACTACATTGTACTATGAGGGACCCAGTGGCAGTGCCGTCGACCAAAAGCGGGCACACCCACCTCTTCAGACAAACAGCAGTCTCACGGGTGCTTGCGCCCAGTCGCGATACCACGGCCCCGTGTGGGGAGTTTGGCCATTTAGGGAGGTGTAAACATGTCGTATGCTGGACAATCAGCTGCAGCAAATTATACATTAGACAAGTAATTCACAGTAGTCCACAGGCAAGAGCTTTTCATAGGAAAGCTAGGTGTCGGCCGGGCAAGGTGGGGCAAAAGATTTCGAAATCCAGTTGTGGTTCATTTTAATGAATGTTAGATCGTCAACATTTTGGGTAGCCAGACGAGTCCTTTTTTCGGTTAATATTGAACCTGCAGCACTGAATACTCTTTCTGATAGGACACTTGCTGCCGGGCAAGCAAGCTCCTGCAATGCATATTCTGCCAATTCTGGCCAGGTGTCTAATTTTGATGCCCAGTAATCAAATGGGAATGACGGTTGAGGGAGAACATCGATAAGGGATGAAAAATAGTTAGTAACCATACTGGACAAATGTTGTCTCCTGTCACTTTCAATTGATGCAGCAGTACCTGTCCTGTCTGCGGTCATAGCAAAATCACTCCACAACCTGGTCAGAAAACCCCTCTGTCCAACGCCACTTCTGATGTGTGCACCCCTAACACTCATAGTCTGCTGCCCCCTGGAGCTTGTGTGAGAACGATCACGTGCGCTGTCTGCTGGGAATGCCTGAAGCAAACGGTCAACAAGAGTTGATTGTTTGGTTGCTAATATTAGTTCCAAGTTCTCATGTGGCATAATATTTTGCAATTTGCCTTTATAGCGTGGATCAAGGAGGCAGGCCAACCAGTAATCGTCATCGTTCATCATTTTCGTAATGCGTGTGTCCCTTTTTAGGATACGTAAGGCATAATCCGCCATGTGGGCCAAAGTCCCAGTTGTCAAATCTCCGGTTGTGATTGGTTGAGGGGCAGTTTCAGGCAAATCTACGTCACTTGTGTCCCTCAAAAAACCAGAACCCGGCCTTGCCACGCAACCAATTTCCAGTGCCCCCGGGAAAGCTTCCGCATTAAAAATATACTCATCCCCATCATCCTCCTCGTCCTCCACCTCCTCTTCGCCCGCTACCTCGTCCTGTACACTGCCCTGACCAGACAATGGCTGACTGTCATCAAGGCTTTCCTCTTCCTCTGGTGCAGACGCCTGCTCCTTTATGTGCGTCAAACTTTGCATCAGCAGACGCATTAGGGGGATGCTCATGCTTATTGCGGCGTTGTCTGCACTAACCAGCCGTGTGCATTCCTCAAAACACTGAAGGACTTGACACATGTCTTGTATCTTGGACCACTGCACAAATGACAACTCCATGTCTGCCATCCTACTGCCTGCCCGTGTATGTGTATCCTCCCACAAAAACATAACAGCCCGCCTCTGTTGGCACAGTCTGTGAAGCATGTGCAGTGTTGAGTTCCACCTTGTTGCAACGTCTATGATTAGGCGATGCTGGGGAAGGTTCAAAGACCGCTGATAGGTCTGCATACAGCTGGCGTGTACAGGCGAACGTCGGATATGTGAGCAAAGTCCACGCACTTTGAGGAGCAGGTCGGAGAACCCAGGATAAGTTTTCAATAAGCACTGCACCACCAGGTTTAAGGTGTGAGCCAGGCAAGGAATGTGTTTCAGTTGGGAAAGGGAGATGGCAGCCATGAAATTCCTTCCGTTATCACTCACTACCTTGCCTGCCTCAAGATCTACTGTGCGAAGCCACGACTGCGTTTCTTGTTGCAAGAACTCGGACAGAACTTCCGCGGTGTGTCTGTTGTCGCCCAAACACTTCATAGCCAATACAGCCTGCTGACGCTTGCCAGTAGCTGGCCCATAATGGGACAACTGGTGTGCAACAGTGTCATCTGCCGATGGAGTGGTTGGCCGACTGCAGTCTGTGGAAGAGCTGTAGCTTCTGCAGGAGGACGAGGAGGACGGGGTGCGAACGCCTACAGCCAAATGTTTCCTAGACCGTGGGCTAGGCACAACTGTCCCGAAATTGATGTCCCCTGTGGACCCTGCATCCACCACATTCACCCAGTGTGCCGTGATGGACACATAACGTCCCTGGCCATGCCTACTGGTCCATGCATCTGTAGTCAGGTGCACCTTTGTACTCACAGATTGCCTGAGTGCATGGACGATGCGCTGTTTAACATGCTGGTGCAGGGCTGGGATGGCTTTTCTGGAAAAAAAGTGTCGACTGGGTAGCTCGTATCGTGGTTCAGCGTACTCCATCAGGGCTTTGAAAGCTTCGCTTTCAACTAACCGGTAGGGCATCATCTCTAACGAGATTAGTCTAGCTATGTGGGCGTTAAAACCCTGTGTACGCGGATGCGAGGATAAGTACTTCCTTTTTCTAACCAGAGTCTCATGTAGTGTGAGCTGAACTGGAGAGATGGAGATCGTGGAACTTGCGGGTATGCCGGTGGACATGGCAGACTGAGAGACGGTTGGAGACGGAATTGTTTCCGCCGGTGCCCTAGATGCAATATTTCCTCCTACAAAACTGGTGATTCCCTGACCCTGACTGCTTTTGGCTGTCAAAGAAACCTGCACAGATACTGCCGGTGGTGCGGAAAATGGTGGCCTTACAGTGACGGAAGGGATGTTGCGTTGCTGACTAGCTTCATTGGCGGAGGGTGCTACAACCTTAAGGGACGTTTGGTAGTTATTCCAGGCTTGAAAATGCATGGTGGTTAAGTGTCTATGCATGCAACTAGTATTGAGACTTTTCAGATTCTGACCTCTGCTTAAGCTAGTTGAACATTTTTGACAGATGACTTTGCGCTGATCAATTGGATGTTGTTTAAAAAAATGCCAGACTGCACTCTTCCTAGCATCGGATCCCTTTTCAGGGATTGCAGACTGAGCTTTAACTGGATGGCCACGCTGTCCTCCAACAGGTTTTGGCTTTCACACGCGTTTTGGGCCAGATAGGGGCCCGGCAGATGGAACCTGTTGCGATGTTGATGCCTGCTGCGGCCCCTCCTCCACCTCCGCTTCTGAACTACTGCCGCCTGCACCCTGTTCCCCCAATGGCTGCCAATCGGGGTCAACAACCGGGTCATCTATTACCTCCTCTTCGAGCTCGTGTGCAACTTCGTCTGTGTCACTTTGTCGGTCGGTGGTATAGCGTTCGTGACGGGGCAACATAGTCTCATCAGGGTCTGATTGTGGATCAGTACCCTGAGAGGGCAATGTGGTGGTCTGAGTCAAAGGAGCAGCATAGTACTCTGGCTGTGGCTGTGCATCAGTGCACTCCATGTCAGAATCTACTTGTAATGGGCATGGCCTGTTAAGTGTTTCACTTTTCTAAGCCAGGGATGGTATGTGTAAAGAGCTCCATGGAGTAACCCGTTGTGTCGCCTGCTGCATCCTTCTCTCTTGTTGTAGTTTTTGCTGAGGAGGACAAGGAAGCGACTTGTCCCTGACCGTGAACATCCACAAGCGACGCGCTGCTTTTACATTTACCAGTTTCAGAAGAGGAGGCAAAAGAGCTAGAGGCTGAGTCTGCAATGTAAGCCAAAACTTGCTGTTGCTGCTCCAGCTTTAAAATCGGTTTTCCTACTCCCAGAAAAGAAAGCTTTCGAGGCCTTGTGTAGCCAGACGACGAAACTGGCTCCACAGCTCCAGACTTAGGTGGAATATTTTTATCCCCACGACCACCTGATGCTCCACTACCACTACCATCATTACCAGCTGACAATGAACGCCCACGGCCACGACCTCTTGCACCAGACTTCCTCATTGTTTTAAAAACTTAACCAAAGTAACTTTATTTGTTGCTGTCAAACAACTTACACGGTGAGCTATAACTTCAGTATGATTTCTATATCCCTTAACAGGTTGGTGAGACCACAAGGAAAATCAGGCACAATGTTACACACTCTGTTTTCTGTGGCACCAAATCACAGAGATGACACACACGCAGGACTGTCACTCAAGCACAAATGTCAATATTAATCTCCCACCTATTTTTTCTTTTTTTTTTTTATCAGGGAGACTTTAGAAACCAAATAAGATAAAATGTTTTTTTCAGGGAGACTTTAGAAACCAAATAATAAAAAAAATAAAAAATAAATAGGCTTTCTATGGCCCACTGAGTGAGAGATGGCACACACAGGAGTCAGGAGTGGCACACAAGCCCTGACTGAGGCCAATCTTTTTCTCCCACTGATTGATGTGGTGTTTTTTTGTTGAGGTAGATTTTAGAACCCAAATCACGGAAAAAAATAAATAGGCTTTCTATGGCCCACAATTTGAGAGAGAGAGGTGGCACACCCAGGAGTCAAGACTGGCACACAAGCTGAAAGGTCAATATTACTCTCCCACTGTTTTTTTATTTTTTTTAATTTTTTTCAGGGAGACTTTAGAAACCAAATAATAATTAAAAAAAAAAAAAAAAAAAAAAGGCTTTCTATGGCCCACTGAATGAGAGATGGCACACACAGGAGTGGCACACAAGCCCTGACTGAGGCCAATATTTTTCTCCCACTGATTGATGTAGTGTTTTTTTGTTGAGGTAGATTTTAGAACCCAAATCAAGGAAAAAAATAAATAGGCTTTCTATGGCCCACTCAGTGAGAGATGTCACACACAGGGATGGCACTCTAGCAGAAATGCAAATCTTTATCTCCCACAAAAAAAAACAAAAAAAAACGGACTGTCCTACAATTACTATCTCCCTGCAGTAATCTCAGCCAGGTATGGCAGGCAGCAATAGGAGTGGACTGATGCACAAATTAAATAAAAAGTGTGGACAAACAAAAAAGATAGCTGTGCAGAAAGGAAGGAACAAGAGGATATGTGCTTTGAAAAAAGCAGTTGGTTTCCACAGTGGCGTACACACAGCAATACAGCTATCACGGAGCCTTCTAGGGCAGCCCAATGAGCTACAGCGCTGAGAGAAAAAAAAAAAATGTAGCTTCCACTGTCCCTGCACACCGAAGGTGGTGTTGGACAGTGGAAATCGCTACAGCACAAGCGGTTTGGTGGTTAGTGGACCCTGCCTAACGCTCTCCCTGCTTCTGACGAAGCGGCAGCAACCTCTCCCTAAGCTCAGATCAGCAGCAGTGAGATGGCGGTCGGCGGGAACGCCCCTTTATAGCCCCTGTGACGCCGCAGACAGCAAGCCAATCACTGCAATGCCCTTCTCTAAGATGGTGGGGACCAGGACCTATGTCATCACGCTGCCCACACTCTGCGTTCACCTTCATTGGCTGAGAAATGGCGCTTTTCGCATCATTGAAACGCGACTTTGGCGCGAAAGTCGCGTACCGCATGGCCGACAAGCACAGGGGTCGGATCGGGTTTCATGAGACGCCGACTTAGCCAAAAGTCGGCGACTTTTGAAAATGAACGACCCGTTTCGCTCAACCCTATTTATTCCATTTACCCGATGATATCTGTAAATGTACACCAACTCTGCGGTCCAATCTGCAAGGGCTGTTCCTGACTGTACTCCATTGGGAACCGCTGATCTGCAATGGTCCAGGTTCTGAAAGCCAATGTACAAGGGATGATATCTTGCTAGATGTCACAGCTGCAGTACATTATCGGAATCTCGAACGGCAACACAAAACTATATTACTCACTTAGCGATGGTTAGTGATGGTTACCCAAATAGCTGTATGGGGGCACCACGGATTGTGGGATCACACCAGACCTGGGATAAACTAGTACTACACAAAAAAGAAAAACGACCAGGTCTATAAGCACAGGGATCACCACATACAATATTTAAACAAAACACAGCTTTATTCAAAAAAACAACAATACAAGTAGCAAACCACATATACTTTTAAAAACATTTAAAAAGGCACAAACTTGCCATATATAGGAGCCCACAATAGGGCAAGTAGCCCGCACAGAACTCTTAAGACATAAACATGTGGAATAACTGTATCAATGTGACCAGCCCCTATATGGACAGCATATCCTTATGATATGGACAACACAATTGCAAAGACCATATACAAATGGACAGCCAAAAAACACACACAGACCCTATATGATAATAACGCCGTGCACCATAATACATATGCCCATTAGGTCTATGCAAAAGATGGATAAAGTGTTACATGCATGAATCCCATATACTGTGTAGGTAGATATATAGATAGGGTCTGACCATCAAGCTGCATAATAACATCAACCAAACGGAAAATAAATGGAAAGACCGCCCAAAAATATCTTACACTAACCTAAAGTGCATGGGTCCTGGGAACAACATAAGCCCAGTATTTCCATAAAGAGCATGTCCACTGTTAGTGATGGTTAGCAATGGTTTGATGTGAGAGAATAACACATCAAATCTCAGAGTATTTTCAGTTAACATAGAACTGCAAATTTCAAAAAATTTGACTAAGGCTCAATCCTCCATGGATTTATATGCTCATCTTTTGTCATGGGATCTCATGGTGACCTCGAAGGAATTACATAGCATGTTATTTCAATATGCTTACCTGAGTGACCAGAACTTCCTCTATTATGAAACTGCATGGACTGTATCCCATATGTTCTCAACAGGTCGTGCGATTGTGGGATCCTATCTCAGTTACAGATGATGATTAAGCGGCTCCTGTAACACAGATGTAATGAAGGAGTTGAGAGTTTAGTTTCTATCACTACATTCTTTTGGTCGCTTTATCTATTTAGGAAAATAGAGAAGGAAATATAATCATATAGTCATCCAAGCAAGCAAAAATGGCATTGGCTCCACCTGCCCATGTGCTGATGTGTTAGAGTCACACTAAAGCTGTGTGATCATCTTAATTGTCTGTTGCCAAATTGTATATCATGGAGGCTAACCTGTGGATAAATAAGTAGAATATACTGTACATTGCAAAGAGGCGTAGAGTGTGATAATCAGGTGGATTGATCTCTTTATGGAAAAAATGCTGGGCTGTTTTGTTATAATTAATAATGGTTACAAAGTAGCGATGAGGAGTATTTCCAGAAGTCTTCTCTTGAACTCTTAGCGCTCTGTATCTACAAGTACATAAATTGAAAATACATAGTGTTACGGAACCTCCCAGTACCCAGAAAATGTTGTGCAGTTATATGTATGTATATTAGGTTCCATGTGAGATGCATGTCCCTAATGCATCAGCCCACAGGCTGCGCCCCTGGGCAGAGGGGACAAGATATCCCCCTTCTGACCTCCCCCACCTTTGTAATTCCCACAGTAAATATCGGCAGGCTCCGGCCACCTGCGGCTATTGTAATGTATGTCTGGCCTGCCGCTTTTCAATTGGCCCGCCCTCTGTATCTGTGTGATATATTCTGTGTTCTGTGAGTAAAGTGTTGTCACACTGGAAATACGTGGAGAAGCAGTGATCTTTTATATGCGCCCATGTAACCAAGCAATTCCAGCCAGCGTCCTTCATTCAGACTCCAGCCAAAGCAGAGTGGACCTCCTGAAACACGGGGTGCTACTGAAAGAGGTACTCCAGCACGGTAGACCCCATTACACATACAGTAGGATGATTGAACTTGACACAATACACGTAAGGACAGTAGAGGCCTAAGCATCAAGAACATCATGATATTGGCCAATTTTAGAAACAATGGACCAAATATCTTGATGTCTTTACTTAACCATCACACATGACCTACCTTTACACTAAAAAAGGGATACTCGTTTATCTCTGTGACACAAAACAGAAATATTTTAAATGTTACGAATTCTACTTTTTGAAAAAGAAAAAAAGTAAATGCTAAATTTAGTAAACAGCACAATGTAGCATGGTCTTTATTCATCAAACTTCAACCCTTTCTTACATTTTCTTGATCCATGGAAGCGGTTTGTCAGATCAACTCTCCAGCAGATACATCAGGGATGGCAGGCACATCCTAACCCAGCAAAGGGAATTCAAGGCTTCCTTTTTTTCTCAAAATGAATGCAATACGTCTCCCTTGGTCTGCTGACAATATTGTCAGTCAGAATTTGTCTGCATATAATCCCACCTTTGGGAGATGTGTTCACTGTGCAGTTTTACAACTTAATTGACTGCAGCGATGGAAGGAATTTATAAATACAGCTTATAAGGAGCCACTAAAACAACAGCAGACATGAGCATGCTTCATGGCGTGCTGAATCTAGGAGAACATGCCTTACATGAGTGAAGCCAGATGGAAGGTTTTGTTGGGTTGTGCTAGTAGATAGTAGAAAATATGAAGTGAATATAAAAAATGTATTTTATGTTAAAAAGCAAGAGGGTTAAAACGAATGTGAGTATACAATTATACCAATATACTGTTAGTATCTATATTTATGACTCATCAGTGTCTAGTAAGTTCAAATAACATGAATATTGAGGCAGTTGGATCAAGCCCTTAGAGGCATGCACCCTCCTTTCAAATTGCCTGCGCTGCCGCCTTTCCTTTGACTATCTTTGTGTGTCTAAGTTCAAATAGAATTTGTTAAGGAGAATCTGTCAGCAGGTTTTTGCTTTGTAATCTGAGAGCAGCACAATGTATGGCAGGTAAGCCTGATTCCAAGGATGCGTGATTTATTATAAGGTGCTTTGTATTTTGAATATCAGTATTTTATCAACATGAGATTATCGTCGCTACAGGACTACATCTCATGTGCACAACAGTCAAGCTAATATGTATAACCCTGCACCCGCTTCTGATAAGCAGCTTGCTCACAATGCATAATGTACAATGTAATCCGTGTCATCAGTTTTTCATCCATGCGTCCGTTTTTACCATCAGTGTTTATCCGGCATGGATAAAGAAAGAATTACAAAGCTTCTCCTATACACATATCCTTCTACTAAACACGTATATCACACAGATGCCATCCGGTTGCTGCACATGTTTTTCACAGCCCTATAGACTTGTATTGTCCCTTCTCCTTGCTGAAAAAAATAGATATATTGCCATGTGTTTTGCAAGAACACACGGTCCATGTAAAAATATAGACTTGTGCATAGCAGCATAGATTACATTGGAATGAACGAAAGGAGAATTAGGAGTAGCAGGTGAAATTGAATAAAAACAGATATAAATTTTATTAGATATCATATAAAAATAGAAAATGCATGTATGTTCACAAATACAACAGGACAGCATAGATACACCAAGGTCACCCAAAAGAAAGGGCAGAGAGATCAAACGTTTTTATATGTGTACAGACATACAGAGCCATAGACCGTATGGTGAGCTAAAAAAATAAACCATCCAGAAGAGGCATACAGCAGCCAGTGACACAATAACAAGTAATACTGGAGGACAGAGCTTACCAGCGGTGTGGAGGGTGACCAACTTTCATTAACTGTTACGCGCAGGAATAACTACTCTGTAGAGACTCGCATCGGACTCACAAAAGTGCAATCCCAGATGCACATGGCGCAAGCCACCTCTGCTTGGCAACTCCGTAAGGGCCAGAATATTCTACACACACTCCCAAAAGGGAGGGGGTTTTACAGACCCCTACCCAGATTGCTGTTGCCGGATAGCTGGCGTATGGTGACGTGGATGATGTAGAGCCAAGTAATAAGAGATAATCCAAAGATAGCAGCATAAAACTCAAATGAAACCCAAAAGGAAACCCCGGGACAATAGCTAATGAAGAAGAACCAATAAAGACCATTAGCAACTGCTGAGAAGCAACGAAAACCAAACCAGGAAGCACTCACCCTATCACTACGCAGGGCAACTGAATAAACAGCACTGGACTGGATTAGGAGCAGGATTTGAATAACCAGTTCAAATTTAAAGATATCAATCAGGTGATGCATTCCTCCCAGTCATGTCCAGGGAGCCACTCCCAACTCACTGATACAGCAAGGTGCACACATTTCCATCATTGGCTAACACCAGGCAAGGCATTGTCCTGGATTACCTGGCAACTGGGAGACACAGTGTCCCATGTTCCCACAATACTCACCACTTGCACATGTGAGGCACCACCGTATGTAGTTACACCACCCAAGTGCACGATAGCTCCACCCCCGCGCAGACAGATCGGCGGAGCAGTCTGGAAACCAAAGGAGGACGATTGGGTCTACAGCAGGTATTCCTAACAAAACCTTTCTTATTTATTGGCTGTTGCATAGAATTGACCTTAAAGGGAATATTTCACTAAGTTTTTCCTACCCATCTGAGAGCAGTTTGAAGCAGGGGCAGAGACTGTGATTATAGTAATGTGTCACTTAATCCCTCCATATACATTAAACTAATGTCGAATGAACCCACCGATATTGATGAGTTCAGCTGATAGTCTAAGGCTACTTTCACACTTCCGTTGGTACGGGGCCGTCGCCATGTGTCGGCCCGACGCACCGACGGACGTTGTGAAATAAATGAACAACGGGGGCAGCGGATGCAGTTTTTCAATGCATCCGCTGCCCCATTGTAATGTCCGGGGAGGAGGGGGCGGAGTTCCGGCCACGCATGCGTGGTCGGAAATGGCGGACACGTCGCACAAAAAAAGTTACATGGAACTTTTTTGGTGCTGACGGTCCCCCAAAACACGACACATCCGTCGCACAACGGATGCGACGTGTTGCCATACGTCGCAATGTGTCGCTAGTGCAAGTCTATGGAGAAAAATGCATCCTGCGGGCAACTTTGCAGGATGCGTTTTTTCTCCAAAACGATGCATTGCGACGTAGGCACTTTGACGCAAGTGTGAAAGTAGCCTAATGTGCATAGGGGCCTACTGATGGTCGAGAAAGATTTTGATCAGGCATGTTTGACTCCAAACTGATGATCACCTTGTTCTCCCTGAGATAATCTGCTGGTTGAGGTGTCAGTTGGCGGTTTTCTCTAAGTTAACACATGAGCACTCAGGCAAACTAGCTGTCCTGTATATGTGAGTATCGGCTGAGATGGCTGTGAGCCTAACGATCTGCCAAAGTGTAAGCAGGTTGCGGGATCGAGTGATACAAGAAAGGCAGAGCAAGGGTTAACAATTTAATTTAACAGTGAAGGCACTCTTCACAGGGAGATAAACAGTAAAATAGAAAATGAAGGAAAGGGAAACAATGACAATGCAGCAACAGTTCATTTAATAAATAGTGATGAGCGAGTATACTCGTTGCTCGGGTTTTCCCCAGCATGCTCGGGTGACCTCCAAGTATTTGTTAGTGTTCTGAGATTTAGTTTTCATCGCCTCAGCTGAACGATTTACAGCTACTAGCCAGCTTAAAGGGAACCTATCACCCCGTTTTTTTCGGTATGAGATAAAAATACTGTTAAATATGGCCTGAGCTGTGCATTACAATAGTGTAGTTTGTGGACCCCGATTCCCCACCTATGCTGCCGAAATACGTTACCAAAGTAGTCATTTTCGCCTGTCAATCAGGCTGGTCAGGTCGGATGGGCGTGGCTTCTTCCCCCAGATATTGCGTAGTTTTCCGTTGGTGGCGTAGTGGTGTGCGCATGTCCAACGTCCCCAATCCTGCACGGGGGGGTGAAAATAGCAGCGATGTCCGTTATTCCATTGGTGGTCGGTGGGCGCGGCCATCTTCCTTTGGCCGCGCGTGGCCATCTTCCTTTGGCCGCGCGTGCGCAGAAGCGGCGCTCTGCTGGCCGCGGCTTCAGGAAAATGGCCGCGGGATGCCGCGCGTGCGCAGATGGAGATCGCGGCGGCCATTTTCCTGAAGCCGCGGCCAGCAGAGCGCCGCTTCTGCGCACGCGCGGCCAAAGGAAGATGGCCGCGCCCACCGACCACCAATGGAATAACGGACATCGCTGCTATTTTCACCCCCCCGTGCAGGATTGGGGACCTTGGACATGCGCACACCACTACGCCACCAACGGAAAACTACGCAATATCTGGGGGAAGAAGCCACGCCCATCCGACCTGACCAGCCTGATTGACAGGCGAAAATGACTACTTTGGTAACGTATTTCGGCAGCATAGGTGGGGAATCGGGGTCCACAAACTACACTATTGTAATGCACAGCTCAGGCCATATTTAACAGTATTTTTATCTCCTACCGAAAAAAACGGGGTGATAGGTTCCCTTTAAGTACATGTGGGGGTTGCTAGGGAATCCCCACATGAATTCAAGCTAACAGCCGTAAATCATTCAGCTGAGGTGATGAAAACTAAATCTCCGAACACTAACAAATACTCGGAGGTCACCCGAGCGTGCGCGGGAAAACTCGAACAACGAGTATACTCACTCGCTCATCACTATTAATAAACTTATCATGTTCTTGGTTTCCTCAGCTGCAGATGATCAGGTGAGGGTTGTAGTTCCAGCAATGGCCGATGAAATGTCCTCAGAGGAGGCTCCACAGCTCTTGGTAAGATGGGGGTAGTAGTGCAGGCAACAGCCAGTGTAGAATCCTCTGATGGGGTCCGACAATAGCGATCCATCTTCTGGAGGCAGCGGGCTGTCACAACTTTTGCCTGCTGAGCCCCCAGTCCATTTAACTGCGGAGCAAAAGAGTAAAGCTCTCTGCAAGTTTCCTTGTATCACGTGTCTCTCTGAGCAGCTGCCGTCACCTGAATGGTTGCTCTGCATGGCTCTGCTCCTCTGTGTGCCAGGTGACACCCAGATGCCCGTGCCGAAATGCTCTGCCTGGCACACGCTACTCTGCACGTTCACATTACCAGAAAGTCTCTCACACTGTAAGTCTCTCACGCAGCCGTCCTGTATCTGCGGTCCTTTTCTCTGCTGCGTGGCCTGTCACTGCTTGTGGTGCAGGTCATCACTCTCTGTCCCGCTCGAGCGCTCAGGAGACCTCGGCAATAGTATGTATCCGCGCTGTCTGTCACTTTGTGGAGCATGCCGCACACCTTCTTCTGCTCGCGTTGTTGGCGGGAAACTGACTGTTTGCGCGCTTTCTCCTTACTGCCTTGCTTGGTCACATGTGGCACCCCAGGAGTCTGGTTGCCACAATGGCATTGCCTTCCTCTTGGGGGGGTGATGTCATGCCTGGAAGTAAGGAGGGATCCCCTTAGCAGGTAACACAAACATAAAGCACCTTCCTGACTCCAGACCAGAAAGGGGAGCTCTAAACCCGGTTTCAGGGGAACTTCCCTATAAGATCTGGTCTGGAGGTGGGGTTAGGGATTGAAGTGTGAGACAGTGGAGGGAGAGGATGCTTGTGAGGAGAGAGACTGAGAGTGGAGCTTTGATTGAGCTCTTCCCAGAATTAAGCGCAAAAGAAACCGGACACCAGAGTCCGTGGTTGTACGGGTACCAAGGGCACAGCAAAAGGAACCAGAGGGCAGGAGATTGAAGGTCTCCTGGCTAGTGTTGAGCATTCCGATACCGCAAGTATCGGGTATCGGCCGATACTTGTGGGTATCGGAATTCCGATACCGAGATCCGATACTTTTGTGGTATCGGGTATCGGTATCGAAACAACATTAACGTGTAAAAGAAAGAATTAAAATAAAAAATATTGCTATACTCACCTCTCCGACGCAGCCTGGACCTCACCGAGGGAACCGGCAGCGTTCTTTGCTTAAAATGCGCGCGTTTACTTCCTTCCGTGACGTCACGGCTTGTGATTGGTCACGTGCCGCCCATGTGGCCGCGACGCGACCAATCACAGCAAGCCGTGATGTAATTTTCAGGTCCTGAATGCCTAATTCTAGGCATTCAGGATTTTAAAATTACGTTCCGGCTTGTGATTGGTCGCGTCGCGGTCACATGGGCGATGCGACCAATCACAAGCCGTGACATCACGGGAGGCAGAAAACGCGCGCATTTTAAAATTACGTCACGGCTTGTGATTGGTTGCGTGCCGCCCATGTGACCGCGACGCGACCAATCACAGCAAGCCGTGACGTAAACGCGCGCATTTTAAGCAAAGAACGCTGCCGGTTCCCTCAGTGAGGTCCAGGCTGCGTCGGAGAGGTGAGTATAGCAATATTTTTTATTTTAGTTCTTTATTTTACACATTAATATGGTTCCCAGGGCCTGAAGGAGAGTTTCCTCTCCTTCAGACCCTGGGAACCATCAGGGATACCGTCCAATACTTGAGTCCCATTGACTTGTATTGGTATCGGGTATCGGTATCGGATTAGATCCGATACTTTGCCGGTATCGGACAATACTTTCCGATACCGATACTTTCAAGTATCGGACGGTATCGCTCAACACTACTCCTGGCCCATCTGACACCTGGAGGCACCACAGCAGGTCAGGAGCCTGGGGCTGCCAGTGAGAATACAGTGCCCATGAAAGGCTCATGCTGTTAACCATACAGGTTAGGAGTAAAAGACAATGAGAGGAACTTGTGCAAAGCTTCAGGCAGAAAGAGACAGAGAATACAGCTCAAAAGGAAGGCCTCCAAACCCCCCTGGCTAGGTGGATCTCAAATTACATCCAGGCTGCCCGGACCCCTTCAACACCTGTAACCTGTGCCCCAGACTGCACTGCAATTCACCAGTAAAAGGTAAAGGAGGCTGCAATCCCTGTGTCCTCCAATTATTTCCTGTACCCTCAATCCTGCACCCCACCGTCTATCATCCCTTGCCAACTGTACTGGTTGCCCTGAGGCCCCTGCTCCACCTGTGGGGAGCAAAGCCATCCTCGCTGTATTACCATCTATCCAGCAGTCCCTTTAAGCAGTGTTGGCCATCCTGGCCGAATACCACAGTTGGCATCACGAATTGTCCCCCATAGACTTTATATTCCACTTTCCTCCATCATTTTTGTTGGACTCCCAGGGCCACGGATGGGTCACTGCTTCCGTGACAACCCCTTTAATTACCACCGGACCCGACCAAAGTACCCCACTGTCCTAGCGGGTGTTGCACATGCCCCCTCTTCCCGGGTGGATCATGGGGCCTTTACTGTCCCCTATTGTTTCCCTCGGGCAACATGGGAAGCAGCCTCAGCAGTTCCAGACCCAGCATGATGCAGGCACCTGCAGCCCGGTCTTCCTCCTTATAGAAGCACCATTCGACTAACAGCCTTCTAATGTGTATAGAAAGCTTTAGTTTACTGATTACAGCAGATCTACCAGTTCTCTGAGTGTTGAGCTGTGTAAATCCCCACCCACACCACTGATTGGCAGCTTTCCGTATACACTGTGCTGGGGGTGAAGTTTGACTACCTGTCAGCAGGTGAACTTGTCTTCTAGGGATGATCTTCTGTTGATAAAATTTGGATTTCATCAAGGCTACAGCAAGCAGCCCATTAAGTGACACATCGCTGGACTCAGGTTCATTGTCTCAACCTCAAGTTCTTTGACTAGATGGCAAAAATCTGGTGACAGTTTCCCTTTCACTAGATATTTTAGTCATAATTGGGATGAACATCGATTATACATGTGAACATTTCCAATGAAAAAAAATAAAGTAACACAAATAAAGGGAAAAGAGAATAAGCAATAAATGACAGTAGCTCAGGATAAGTGCAAAAATGCTGCCACCTGTAAAATGACATGCCTGCTTCAAGTTTTAAAACAGTCCTCATTTGGCCCTTTCTGCTGGTGCCAAAAATGACCCTGGTGTTCCTTATTATCGACGTCTATTTTCTTTGATAATACTTAGCTATTGCTTTTATAACAACAGACCAGCCCTTTATCCTGCAAGAGACACGAGTGATTTCACTGTCCATTAAGTACATGACAGGAATGAAGCAAGAGGTTGACTCTTTGCTAAATGGGAGAGATATTAATTATTTGCATGTAAATGTGCCATTACTGCCTAATCATAGGATGAATGCCAAGCAGAATGCAGAACTGTAAGATAGTATTGTCACCTTTCATCAGGACAATGGTTTGACAAGCACCTAGGAACAAATATCGCGACTACAACAATGGCCATATTACCTCCTGGCGCTAAAATACTATTGAGAAATTAACAAATGATACCCAATGATGTAGTAAAGTAAGTGACAATGATGTATGTGTAGTACAGTGAACAATGGAATCTACTGAGTGGTAAATGTGCTGTTATCTTAAGTAGATACCGCGAGAATCCCATTATAGGAATTCCTGATTAATTCCCCAACTGGGAAATGTAACTGGGAATGTGTAATTCACGCTCCTGACAATATTGCTATTGCTAACATAACTGTTGGTAGAAAATATTAGAAAGTATATACTGGAAAACTTAGTTGCCCTCTGAATTGAATTATTATCCCATGTAGGATGAACCATGGCCAATTACTGCATTGTACGCGAGAGGAGACATGGAATGGTTACAGCTTTATAAAATACCATCACTTGCATCAAAGAAAGCAAAGCAACTGAAGAAAAAAGGGATTAATTCAATTTCTTTATCGTTTGATGTAGTCAGGTAAAATATAATCTTTAATGGATATGGCCACCCTTGCAACCAACTATATTGTTAAATATCCTGTCTGCAGGATTTCACCCCATAAACTATTTATTTGTTAGCTCTTTCAGTCATTCCAGCTCTATACCTTGCCCAGGGCCACCTCCTCCTGCTTGACTGATAGCTTCAAACAAAGGAGGTGTCAGACAAGCAGCAGGAGGCAGGGCTGTATGGGAGTGACAGTGGCTTGGGAAGAGCTTCCATCAACCAAAAGCACTTCTGCCTCATTTGAATATCTATTCAAATGCCAATTTCTCAGTAACGAAGAATCAGAGTGGACATGTAAATCCATTGCTGGGCTTGTCTCTGAAAGATTTACATGTACACTGTAGTGTACTGTAACTACAGAATCAGACTACACTATTTATTTATAAACATACTGACTACCCGGCTAGTTATTAAACTGCACTTAGTCAAGAATAGTGTTGAGCATTCCGATACTGCAAGTATCGGGTATCGGCCGATACTTGCTGTATCGGAATTTCCGATACCGAGATCCGATACTTTTGTGGTATCGGGTATCGGGTATCGCAACAACATTAATGTAATAATGTGTAAAAAAGAGAATTAAAATAAAAAATATCGCTATACTCACCTCTCCGACGCAGCCGGGACCTCAGCGAGGGAACCGGCAGCGTTGTTTGTTTAAATTTTGCGCTTTTACTTGGTTACGTGAAGTCCCGGCTTGTGATTGGTCAGGGCGGCCATGTTGCCGGGACGCGGACCAATCACAGCAAGCCGTGACGAAATTACGTCACGGCTTGCTGTGATTGGTCCGCGTCCCGGCAACATGGCCGCCATTAACCAATCACAAGCCGTGACGTCACGGGAGGCTGGACATGCGCGTATTTTGAAAAGCGCGCGTGTCCAGCCTCCAGTGACGTCCCGGCAACATGGCCGCCATTAACCAATCACAAGCCGGAACGTCACGGGAGGCTGGACATGCGCGCATTTTGAAAAGCGCGCGTGTCCAGCCTCCAGTGACGTCCCGGCAACATGGCCGCCATTAACCAATCACAAGCCGGGACGTCACGGGAGGCTGGACATGCGCGTATTTTGAAAAGCGCGCGTGTCCAGCCTCCAGTGACGTCCCGGCAACATGGCCGCCATTAACCAATCACAAGCCGGGACGTCACTGGAGGCTGGACACGCGCGCTTTTTAAAATACGCGCGTGTCCAGCCTCCCGTGACGTCACGGCTTGTGATTGGTTAATGGCGGCCATGTTGCCGGGACGCGGACCAATCACAGCAAGCCGTGACGTAATTTCGTCACGGCTTGCTGTGATTGGTCCGCGTCCCGGCAACATGGCGCCGTGACCAATCATAAGCCGGGACGTCACTGGAGGCTGGACACGCGTGCTTTTCAAAATACACACATGTCCAGCCTCCCGTGACGTCCCGGCTTGTGATTGGTTAATGGCGGCCATGTTGCCGGGACGCGGACCAATCACAGCAAGCCGTGACGTAATTTCGTCACGGCTTGCTGTGATTGGTCCGCGTCCCGGCAACATGGCCGCCCTGACCAATCACAAGCCGGGACCTCACGTAACCAAGTAAAAGCGCGAATTTTAAACAAACAACGCTGCCGGTTCCCTCGCTGAGGTCCCGGCTGCGTCGGACAGGTGAGTATAGCAATATTTTTTATTTTAATTCTTTCTTTTACACATTAATATGGTTCCCAGGGCCTGAAGGAGAGTTTCCTCTCCTTCAGACCCTGGGAACCATCAGGAATACCGTCCGATACCTGAGTCCCATTGACTTGTATTGGTATCGGGTATCGGTATCGGATTGGATCCGATACTTTGCCGGTATCGGCCGATACTTTCCGATACCGATACTTTCAAGTATCGGACGGTATCGCTCAACACTAGTCAAGAAGTGTTTTTGTTTGATTAAAAGAAATACAACTTTATTGATACACTTAAAAATACATACAATAAAATTAGTGACTCAAAACCAGAACAATTATGCAAATAAGGTAAGCGAAAGAACATGTAGGTATCCAGGTAAGGTTACTCAGATCTATTCCCTATTATACAGAAAAAATCGTATATATTAGGACCCATTAGTCATACACAAAATCTTCTGCAGTAAGAGCATTTTTAAATATTTTAAAGTGACAGTGCACATTACTCATTGGTAAATTATATAGGGCTGCATACAAAGTTGTACATACGTTCACCAAAAATAATTCATTGTGCCATCAAACTGCAATAGCTGGGACCACAATCTCTTCCTAATTAGAAAAAGCGTCGGACTCTGCATAGTGATCCAACTCTCATATGTCTCATTAACCGTAAACATTCCAAAAAATTCAAAGTTGCAGTGCACACTACCCCTTAAGGACAAAAGAATGCAACTGCACATTGGTAGGATCACCTGGACATGAAGCTGATTCCACCGCCCATGAACGCAATATAGAACCAGAGCCTAATGTCTGTTGAACCGTATACATCCTACTCATCAGAAATAAAGTGTGCAAACTGCACATTGATAGGATCACCTAAACAGAAGGCTAATTTCACCACCCTTAAACATAATATAGAACCGGAACCTAATGCCAATTTAATCAATATACGTCCTGCGACATTACCCGAGACAAGAATAATAGGGTATTCATATAAGTCATATAAGTAAATTTTGGGGCAAAATTAACGTCTTATTTCTCTACAATGCTCAATTTATTGGGATATGATTGGTTAGGGAATTTTGCCCAAAAAATTGACTTATATGAATACCCTATTAAGGGTTCTTGTCTGGGGCAAGGAAACTAATTTTGGGTTTTTTTGCTGAGTTTTGTTTTTTGAGTTTTTTTCTGAATATATTCTTTTTCAAGTTTTGCTAATTTTTATATTGCTTTCCTTTTTTGGGGGTAACTAATTTATTGGGATACGACCTGTTAGGGATCACAGGGCTATATAGGGCTATCAGGGCTAGTCGTCGTGGAGCGGGGGCGCCAACCGCAGAAACTTAGGGTGCCAACCTCCGCAGGCAGGTAGCGATCAGTATTAGGGCACCTGACAGGGTCAGATAGTCCACATCATATGTATTCCTGTGGTAATGTGTATTTGTATTAATGTCTTCAAATTTGGAACAATGAGGTTTTAGCTTTATGTATTAAAAGTTATATTTTAGGGATCCTTGTGTTTTTGGATTTTTTCTTTTTCTAGGATTCCGTTTTGTACTTGCTTTGGCGTTTTTTTTGGAGTCATATACTCCAGATTCATGAAAACGTACATGCCTCTTTATGAATCTGGGGCATCTGATGACCTGTGCCCCGACGCTCTGTGCCACAAATCCTACTCTACTCAGGTATTGTAGTGAGATTCCTGGATTAAGAAAATCCACAGCTCTTCATAAATTTGATGAGCCATGGTTCCATGCCCCCGCTGCACCCTGTCCCACCCCAGCTCCGACAACATGTTGATGGAACTGGGAAAAACTGAAAGCTTTAAAAGATGCAAAATTTAGGTACCGAGTTGCATCTAAATTTTGCAAATCCATGAAACCTTTTACAATAGAATTCTTTAGTAAAAGCTTTGATGATCAGACCTTTGTTTCTAGATTCCAGAAGCAATAAAAAGCAAAAATATCGTTTCCTACTATAAATCAGTTTCTATATTGCCCAGGCTGCATGTGTAAATCAAAAACTCTTTCAAATCTTTAACCATTTCACAACCTTTCATGTAAATGTAGGTCAAAAGTCATGTCGCGGTGTGACCTGACCCAACTGGTGGTCGGTCAATGGACGGCACAACTCACAAACAACGGGATGGAAAAGGTGAGAGGAAGGGCCTACCCATAAGGAAAGGGGGATGGTCACCACCTGAGCCCAAACCTGAGCCTGTCCCTACACTCACCTAACACCCTATGTGGGTCCTTCCCCCCACCGCCGTCATGATCCTTGTCCCTAGTAGTCACCTATTACTGCCCTGGCTAGTGCACTGGTCAGAAAGGAGCACTAGCCTCACCTCTGCAGATAATACACACAAGGGGAAGTGACAAACACCAAAGGGACAAGGTGAAAAAACACCACACTTAGCTTAAGAACACCCCTGCTAAGCTCCACACTGCAGATAACAACAGCAACTGGACTCCAATCACCAGACGTGGCTGACATCAGAGAGCTGCTCCTGCTAGGCTGGTCTCCAGAAAGAAACTGTATCACCAACAGTCAGCTGATGCATCAGGTGACATTTTAAAGGATGGTGGGAGTGGTCTTCACCTGCGTCAGCTGACCCAGCAGCACTGCAGTAACACCAGAAAGCCAGCGGGGGGAAAAACTGACATTAACCACCGATAGTCCAAAAGGAAAAAGTTTTAAACTGAGTAGAACCAGAGCTGCCACAAGTCCAAAAAATGGATCGTGATAGCACCCCCCTTTCCATGAGGGGCCTCTGGACTCTCGACACCAGACCACCAGAAAACAACACATGGTGAGGATGCCTCGATCCACCAGAGTTCACCTCTGCAGTCACCTGACCCTCAGGTTTATGGCAAATGCAGACCAATGGAGGTAACGATAATGTAGTCTCCGGAGGCACCACAAATCTCCAGAGCACCGACCTGTGGAATGAGTTGTGTATGTGCATTACTGGTGGTAACTCCAGTTGGAAAGTCCCTGGGTTGAGAATGGCTGACACCCGATACAGCCTGATCACCCTAGCACACTTCCAGCTGATGTTTTTGGTGGACATCCACACATATTCGTTCACACGCAGGTCCGGACCTTAACGTTTATTCCCACGCATACATTTGCCACAAGATGGTGAACTCTTTGAGGAACCAACAACAGAGGTGTCACCGCACTCATACCCCCACTATGCACAGAGGGAACCACCACCCTCCCCTGACCCCTCCTCGTCAGAAGACTCCGACACACAGGGTTTGCTTGTGGTGAGAGTCGAGTCTTGCCCCTACTCCCTGGCAGCACCTCTGCTGCCTTCACCAGAGAAGAAGGGGTAGGTTGCAGAAAGACAGCAGAGATCATAACTCCTGGGCAGCAGTCCTTACACGACTGGTTCCAGCTGACTACTTCCCTGAACCGCCAATCTATGACCGGGTTGTGTTTTATCAACCAAGGGAGGCCTAAAACGATGGGAGTGGGCATACCGTCCAAGACGTAGCATGACAGGGACTCTTCATGATGAGTCACTATGCGCAGGTGTATATCATATACGACTTGGGCAAAGACATAGATTGAGCGGGCACCATCCACCTCAAATGAAAGGTATGTGGGGGATCACCTGATGCATATCAATGTAAACCAACAACACAAAAGAAAAAGTACATGCATCAAAAAATGGGATCACCACACCAATAGTTTTAGTACAAAAAGATAACAACATTTTTTATTTGAAAAACACCACACAAAGACTGTATATTTAAATTTAAAAACAGTTTTAAAAAAAACCACCGACAAAATGGGAGGTTAGGGTCCATACAAAATATGAGTTAAATACTCAAAGAAACATTGCACAGTCTATATCAACTTTATACATGTATATCAAAATGTGACCAAACTCAAGATAAAGTGGACCAGACAATATATGCATGCTGTTTCCCCCTTCAAGAAAGCAATCAAATAAGGTTTTTATCCTAATACCATGTTCAATGTGAAGGCAGTATACATAGTCGTGTGGCAATACCTCCCACAAATTGTGGGAATACCTCAGTATCCAAAGGGCACAATGCAATTCATTGCTCAAAAAAATATATACCAGTCTCAAAGAAACCGCACCTAAGGACCCGGTATCTTACCCCCACACTATCAGGCAGGTCACCTCAATTAGTAGCAAAGCAGACTGTGACAATGTTAGACCCACGCGTATTGACTCTTAAAGCGTCTTCCTCAAGGTCCACAGTGATCTGGTGGTGTAATACCTGTTTAAAGATTTTGTTCTGATTCATTCATACATACCAGGTGTGCAGCATAATGGTGACGAAACCCAAAAGATATGTGCCAATCTGGCGTGTTGTAGTGGCTATGGCGCAGATGCTAAGTTCCCTGCCTGACCGGAAAACTAGCTCTAGCATACTGCGCATGCGCAATCCAACAAACACGTCTCCATAACAACCAAGACGCTTTTCAAGTACGCATAGAAGGAGCAGAGTATTTAACTCCGTAGAGTGCGGTATGTCTCCGCTGCAAGCCCCGAAGCCCTACCTAAGTTATATACACTGAATTGTGAATGAATTTACTCCAAAAAATGTTATGTCATATACGACTTGGGTCACAATCCGCTGGCTGAATGGGACTGAGTCATTGGTCTGAAAGCTTAGGGGTCTTGCTAGCGTCCTATCCCTCAGACCATGGGTTTGAGCAAAGCAAGCATCCACCAAATTGACTCCGGCTCCACAGTCCACAAGCACTGGTACAGTCTCAGTTACCCCGCCCACCACCACTTCAGCAGTTATGGTACACTGAAATGAGAAGATAGAGGAAATATGCATACTCTGGTTGCCTCCCTCCACACGACCAGGGGGACGTGGCTTTTGAGATGGTGATGGTACTTTGGTGTGAGCTGGGCAGACATTGATAAAATGACCATCAGAGCCCAAATGCCAAAACATCAAAGCGCACCCTTACGTGGACAAAAAGTCTCAATGGACACATGGATGCACGTCCAAATCCAGGAAGTCCAACCTGGATAACGTACCAAAGCCACAAATAACAAGAGGACAGCGCCACAATGGATTGTGAAGAAATAGAAGCTTATATCTTTATTCTGCCTTCTGTAGCGACGTTTCGGTCACCAGACCTTTATCAAGCACAGGATACAGCATTTCTAACTACCATTATATACACATAACCCGTCCCACATAATAACAAAGCACCAATAGGGTGTTTACAAAAGTGAAAAAAAAAACACAATATAACCTTAACACATATACAAAATCTTAAAAACAGTCCCACAGAGTCATTTCCATAATAGCCCCCCAGAAACAACAGCAGTTAATAGCTCTGATCGCTCTTATAGATAACAAACAACACATTAGAGCTCGCATTCCCAGATCGTAAACAGTAATATGCCACCAATCATTACATAGCATTACGGTCCCCATGGCGATAACCACTCCCACAGGCGTACCTTCCCAACCAATCCCAACAGTAACACCATCCCCACATACAGCGCACATCAGTGCGCATGTCCATTTGCAATGTCCGGACCGTATCCATCCAACATTGTTAGGCGGCATCGGTGCACTATATCGTATATAGTTACTGTTTGATAATTGACCCACATTCAGTATTAATGTTATTACCCCTTTTAGACATTAGGAGTTTATATATGTTTAATCCCTTTAAAATTTTATGACGTCTGAACTTATTCCTTAATTAATATCTCTACTGCTATAATAAGAGAAATAATAGGTTTGAAGAAGCTCCAGGAGAGTTTTGCGCAAATTAGTTGGCTGGATGGAGCACTTTGGACTGGGACATGCGCAATGAGCGTCTTTTGGTACTTAGATATCGCCGGCCGTGAAGGATTCCAGTTGACATGCGCAGTAAACCCAGGGAAGGACTTGAGGAGCGCAGGCCGGGGAGATGACGTGGACATGTGCGGCCTGGCCAGCAATGCGCACAGCGGAGGACTAATTATAACACACACATGGAGGAACATACGATCCATAGCTGCACCGATGCTGCCTAACAAAAAAAACACAAAAATTCAAATCACCCCCATTTAAAATAAGACAATTAAGAAAATATAAAAAAATACATCAATTTGGTATTGTTGCATTTGTAAATGTCCGATCTATCAAAATGTAAAATATATTAATTTGATAAGTAAATGGCATAACGAAAAAAAAATCAAAACGCCAGAATTATGTTTTTTTGGCCACCACAGTATTGCAATAAAATGCAATAAGATGACATAAAATCATTGCATCTACCCCAAAATTGTATGAGTAAAAACGACAGCTCAAGGTGCAAAAAATATACCCTCACACAGCCCCATATGCTTAAAAATGAAAATGGTATGGTTCTCAGAAAAAGACGACAAAAACAAACATTTATTTCTTAGAAATTTCCAAACTTCTTTTCACCACTTAAATAAAAAAAGTTACATGCTTGGTATCTGCATACTTGCTCTGACCTGGAGAATCATATTACCAGGTCAGTTTAACTAGATACTGAACATGGTAAATAAAAAAAAAACATTTGTGGAATTGCACTTTTGTTGCAATTTCAATGCACTTGGATTTTGTTCTACTTTACAGTGCATCACATGATAAAATTAATTATTTTATTCAAGAGTACGCCTTGTTTCGCAAAAAGTACAACTCGTCTTGCTCAGGAGTGAAGAAGTTAAAGCTGAGTTGGGAGAAAGGGATCACTGTTTTATTTAAAACTTGTCCAGAGAGTTTTGCTTATGTGCACAAAGCCAGAACTGAGCTGTGGGCACTATATCCAAGCACAGAGACACAATGGGGAGCACCCATTGTGCCAGCTCTTAAGACCAAAAGTAATGTTAAAATTTGAGATGATTACAAATACACTGTACATGAACATAGTCTTAGGCCTCTTTCACACATCCGTGTCTCCAGTAGGTGTGGTGACAGTTTTCAAATGTACCGGAGACACTGACACACATAGACCCATTCAAATGAATGGGTCTGTGCACATGTTAGTGTGTTTCCACGGATCGTGTGTCCGTGGGCAAAACACGCCGACATGTCTGTTTTTTACCTTCAGCATGGGCCTCAAAACATCCCGCACACGTGCATTCGGAGAACACACATTGATGTCATCTGTGTGTCATGCATCGTCACCGAGGAATAAGCACTAGAGCAAGCACTGTTCCCCAGCAGCAGGTGCTGAAGACAGCTCTCATCATTCTCCCCTGCTCTGCTGGCGATCGGTGCAAGCAGAAGAGAATGATGAGAGCTATATTAAAGTCAGAACGATGACAGCAGGTGGGGTTTTTTGGGACTATTACTCCCATCATCCGACACCTGCTGCCGCTAATAACAGTGACAGCAGGAGCGGATGATCGGGGTATTCCTCACCAACCGCCTGCCCTATAACTAAATAAATGAATGAAAAACCCGGTGTGGGTTCCCCCCTATTTTCTTTAACCAACCAGGCAAAACTCACAGCTGGGGGTTGCAACCCTCAGCTGTCAGCTTCAGCAAGGTTGGTTATTAAGAATAAAGTGGTCCACCTGCTGTTTTTTTAATTATTTAAATAAATAATTTAAAAGAATGGAGTGGTGCCCCCCCATTTTGACAACCAGCCTTGCTAAAGCTCACAGCTGGGGGCTGGTAATATCAGGCTGGTAAGGGGCCACTGATATAGGTCCCACCCAGCCTAAAAATAGCAGCCCGCAGCTGCCCAGAAAAGGCACATCTATTAGATGCACCAATTCTGGAGCATTGCAGGGCTCTTCCCACTTGCCCTGTAGCGGTGGCAAGTGGGGTTCATATTTGTGGGGTTGATGTCACCTTTGTATTGTAAGCTGACATCAAGCCCATGGCTTAGTAATGGAGAGGTGTCTATAAGACACCTATCCATTACCAAACCTATAGTTACATGGTAAATAAAGACACAGCCAGAATGAAGTATTTTATTAGAAATAAAACAAAACATAGTTTTCCTTTTCTATTTAAAAATAACAAACACAGTTATAAACAAGAGAACGAGCACTCACCATCTGGGCAAACAAAGTCTTCCTTTTATTGAGGCTTCATGTTTAAAAAAGCAGGATATTTACAGGGAGAACCTACGGTTCCAAATGACGACGATCGTTTCGCTCCTCTGAGCTTCAACGGGTCTGCTAGTGACGTAAAAAAGGAGGGGTTATATAGCATATCCGTCTCAGCAGCACACCCACTCCTGTGAACGTCACCGAACTATGGAAATCCTACCTATTAAAACTTCTTAAAAACAAATGAGAATGGAACAATAATAATAGAGACACATTTTACAATAAATATCTAACAAAAGTTACTATAAGAAAACTGACATGTCGGTCCGATCATTAAGACCTAGAGGGCCTGTTGCTTTTAATTTCAGTATCCATCTCTCTTCTTTCCTTAATAATAATCTATGAAGATTACCCCCTTGTTCCGGCAATGTAAGCTGCTCCAGACCCGCAAACCGCAAACAAGCCGCATTTCCTGCATGACACGTACGGATGTGGCTAATGAGTCTAGGAGCACCCTTGCCTGTACTGATGGACTTGAAATGTTCTCTGATTCGAATGAATAGAGGACGTATAGTCTTACCCACATAGTAAAAACCGCATGGGCAAAGCAATACGTATACGACAAACTTCGTTCTACATGATATAAAATCTTTGACCATGTGTCTGACCGGACCAACTTGGATCATTTTACCCACCAAGTGAAAAGAACAAAAATTACAATGTCTGCATTTTACATTACCTTGGGGGATGCTGGCTGTCAACCAGTCAGTCTTTTTAGAAACCACCCTGTTGTGTACCAATACATCTTTCAAGTTTTTGCCACGGCGACTTGCAAATAACGGACCCTTACTGACTGGACCGGCTAAACCGGGATCTCTCTCCAAGATATGCCAGTTATGTCTTATAGCTAACCTTATACTTTGATCCATGGGGCCAAATTTAAAACTAAAGACAAATCTTTTATGCGCCGGTTCCATATAACCCGATTTTTTGCCCCACTTGTTAGTGCCTCCCATTCTGGCTTGTATTAAAGCCTCAGCCAATACTTTAGGGGGATATCCCCTTTCTCTAAATCTTGTATATAACTCCTGTGATTGTCGAGTAGAACCTGCTTGGCTACTATTTACTCTCAAAACTCTAAGGAATTGACTGTAAGGGAGGGATTTTTTGGTATAATTTGTGTGGGCGCTCTGGTAATGTAATAATGAATTCGTTGCCGTGGGTTTACAAAATACTTCAGTTTGTAATGATCCCTCCTCAATCCAAATTTTAACATCTAAAAATTCAAGATGTGACCCACCGAACACGGACGTAAATTTCATGTTCATGTCATTTGCCAATTCAAGATGTTGGACAAAGGACTGAAAGTCAGATTCATCCCCATCCCACACTACAAACACGTCATCGACGAATCTAATATATAATTTTAGATGTTGCAGAAAGGGATTAGTGTCAACATAAATGAAACGTTCCTCAAATACTGCTAAGTATAAGTTTGCGAGGGTACAAGCGACAGGCGTACCCATCGCTGTACCCTCTGTTTGGACGTACCAGGTGGAATCAAACCTAAATGCATTGTGAGATAAAACGAAACGTAAGCCTTCACTTACAAATGCTACAGCCCTTTCATCTGTAGGTGTGTGCAAAAGAACCTCTCTCACTGCCTCTACTGCTTTTTCTTGAGGGATACGCGTATATAGGCTTTCTACGTCTATTGACGCTAAAAATAAATTTTCCTGCCAAGTGAACCCTCTTATTATTTCCAAGAAATGTTTAGTATCACGTACATAAGATGGAATATCCGGAAGGAGAGGGTGTAAGAGCCAATCTAAATAACGTGACAAGGGTTTTGTTACTGCCCCCACCCCGGACACTATTGGACGGCCTGGTGGAGCAACTTGTGACTTGTGTACCTTAGGTACGTGGTACCAGTGGGGTTTGAGAGGATATTCAGTGAACAACTTCTCTGCCTGTCGTCTAGAAAGAGTCCCATTCTCTACAAAGGGTCTCAATAAAGTCCTTAGGTCCTTCTTAAATTTCTCTGTGGGATCTGATTTCAATGGATGGTAAGTTTCTATTTGGCTCAGCTGTCTGCGAGCCTCTGACATATAATATTCTTTAGATAATAGCACTAAATTTCCTCCCTTGTCTGCAGCACGGATCACTGTGTCATCCCAACTGCTAATTTCTTTTAGGGCTGTTGTTTCTTCTATAGTCAAATTAGATGGCATCTGTCGATAAACGAGAGCTTCTATATCTTTAATGACCTGTCTTTCAAACAGCTCTATAGGTCCACCTGGTGCTACTGGGGGCATGAAAGTGGAGGGTACATTACCTAAAAATGGAGCATTACTTGGTGACCTAGTTGTTACAGGGGCATCTGGATTTGTAAGGCTAAATAACAAACGTGCATCATCCAAAATACTATTGTCTACATTGGAATTTACCATAAAGCCCAAAGGGCCTACGGAACAACAAGTTTCGCCTGGATACACTTCTTTGGCTGTGCCTGTGGAGGAAGAAAAGAATGTAAACAAGTACATTTTCCTTACTGCTTTAAATAAGTCTATTTTAAATTGGACTACATCAAATTTCTCCGGTAAGCAAAAGCTCAATCCCTTTGATAACACGGAAAGGTGTGCCTCACTCAATTTATGAGAAGACAGATTAACAACTGTGTTTAACGATGTGCTGGTGGATAAGTCCGTTTCCAGGAGACTTGCTTTCTCTTGCGCCAGTTGTCGGGGTCTGTGTCTCCTACCCCCCCTTCGTGTTTTCCTTCTAAAGGGACCACCTCCGTTGCTGATGCATCACCTTTTGACTTGCTTGTAGATGGACAGGGATCTTCGTTCATACTAGAGTCAGAATCTGTTGTTACATAGTCTCTTTTAAATTGTTTAGAAAAATAACGATTCCTCCCTCCTCTGTATTTAGAGAACCTGCGAGGGCCTGGCACTTGTTTATTTTTATTCCAGGAAAAAATTGTCCCGCTATCAAAGTCCGCTTTATCGCTTTATTTATTTTTTTTAAACATGAAGCCTCAATAATAGGAAGACTTTGTTTGCACAGATGGTGAGTGCTCGTTCTCTTGTTTATTTTTGTTGTCACAGACTTTCATCTGTTTTCACAAGCACCCCATTCTGCAGTGGCTAAAATAAACACGCAGTAACCTGGAGGTGGAGCACAGGTGCAGCGGTGCTGATAGTGCGTCTGACCCCTTTTTTTTCTTTCTTTCGTTGTTTTACAAACACAGTTATACTCACCTAACGCCTAAGTCCACCGAAGCCCTCGATCTCCTGTAATAAAAATAAAATAAAAAAATAACCATATACCATACCTGTCTGTCGTTGTGTCCCACACCGTAATCCATGTCTGGGGTCTGAATAGTTTTCAAACTGGATGGTGCCAAGATGTGACCATCCAGGCTGAGAACCAGTGGTGAATGACATCATCACTGGCATTTTCTCATGGTCCTGAGGTCACCGCAGTTCAGCCTGGCCTCGATGAAGTCACCGCTGGTCAATGATGCTGAGCTAGCAGCATCTCATTCCCTACCATCACACTCACGCCCATTGTGTTCCTTATGGTGCCGCCCTATCTGTGCACCTTTGTCCTATCCAGATCTTCCCAAACCTAAACAAGGATGTGCCTTAATCTATATGGAATGCTCCAGTAGGGATTTTTAAAAATTAGTTCTCTAAATCCAAAATCGTATGGCCTGGCAACCTGTGATATCCTGTGTGTTTTATGCAGTTTCTAAAATTGTCAGACATTGCAGAAAAGTTCTCCATACAATAGCAAACAAGTCCAATTTATATTATTGGAATACAGCTGACTACATGGTGCTATGCTACTGATAGTATCGAAGGTGATGCAGAATACTGAATACTTAGCCATACTGCTAAAACAGCATCCTGACAAAACAGTAACATAATCAAAAAAATCCAGAGCTTTATTGCTCTAAAAAGGACCATTGATTACCTACAAGTAGACAGACTCATAAACCAGGAAAACAGCTATTTGCACTGTATATTCCAATTCCTAAAGTTTTTTAAATGGACTTTACCTCCATAACAGGCGTACACAATCGCTAAGGCTGTACAATATATATTTGTGAAATTAACATGTATTGTCACAATTACATGCTTATTTTATTCAATTATATGGTTATGAACAATGGAATATTTTTTCATTACCAGCTGTGTCCTGCCATTCTCCACGCTTCCGTTTCTGGCACACTGCTCAGAGCAAGAAGACTTGTGAGAGCTTAGTTGAGACATTTCTACTTCTTTATTTCTCACGCTGCAAATTCTCTTATAAAATAAAAGTGATAATTTGCCGAGTTTACTTGATAAGAAGCGACCAAGAAAAGCTTGATGAGAAATTCTCCACTTTCACACAAGCGCTGTCAGGCAGGCACACATCGGGGACTAGGCAGCATATTGTAACAGGAGAGGGCAGGAGGCACGGCTCAGAGATGGGAACCTGCTGTGAAATAACCATCTGTGTTTAACTGTAATTTAATTACTGGCATCAGCCTCTAGTGTATACTGAGAGATCTGCACCATATCCATACACATCTTTGCAAGAATTCTTAAAAATGGCAATTTTGTGGTTAACAGCATTCTCTGGGTCAAAGCTAAAATGTTCAGTATATTAATATATGAAGGAAAGGATGTAAAGAGCAAAATTTAGGAGATAGGATGAAATGTTGAGGAATTGAGCTGTCACCACAAGTACAAGATCCATAAGTATCAACCTGGTGACCAGGCAGTAGTGAGAAGCTGAGGGATATTGTAAAATCTACCAGCTCTTATACATAGCTAGTGGGATGACACATTCTGTATAATGTGCAAAGAAGAGTGTAAAAGAATGAAAATGCTTAATTAGAAGTGCAATCCAAAAAAAGGGGTAACGTTTCAGTCTAATACTCAGATCTTCATCAGATGATTTGCTATTCACATAATGGGACTAGAAGAAGCACTCTGTCTGAAACGGATGGTAGCCCAAGTAATATGCTCTCATGGTGGTGTACAAACTTAACTGTGTTGGCATACAAGATGCTGATACAGTGAAAACCTGTGGTAGACCAGGGAGACATAGGCTGCTATGGAAAAACAGGGGACACGTACAGGACATCAGTGTCTTTTTCCATCTTTCCTCAAATGCTAAATGTGTAGCTTCGAGCTCAGGCAATGGACTCTTCAGGATTCATGCATGTGTGGGTCTTCGTGGAAGTAATGTACATATTTCTGTATATAATAACCAAAAAGGAAAGCATCAAGAACAAAAAGTCATATAATAATAGACATCACAGGATGGATAAACATGTTAGTGATATGCAAATGATAAAAAAAAACGGGAAGAAAGTTTTTGAAACATCTCAATTCATTCAGAAATGAGTATGAGTGCCACACAGAATTCATGCACTAACACACCTTGGCTGCTATCAAGGAGGTTATTAATGGTTTCTAAGGAATCCTCTGCCATGCTGAATTCACTTAGGCACACAAATCATTGAGGTCTGCCGCTGGCAGCACCATTTTCAGTTGCTGACCAATGATGTCCCAGATCTGCTCGATGAGAGACAACTTCAAAGATGTGGCAGGTCATGGTAGAATGTTTAGGCCACAATGGCTTCTTACAGTTGCACCAGTGAAATGAAGCCTTGCATTGTCATGTGGAAAAAAGGCTCCTGGGATACTTTGGAGAAACACATGTACTACTTATTAAAGGGGCATTCTGGGCTTTAGCTCATGAACTCAGAAGGAGGACGTTGTAGGTCCTTTTCTTGGTACTAAAAGTAGTGGGTTGCATTTGTGACAATTTGCTGATACCTCCTATAGCCTGCTGGATATCTTCTCAACAACACGTTGGTCACTCTGCAACTGTCTGTGTGTCACTTTCTTAGTAGCTTCATAGTCACCTCTTCGCAGTGGTGGGACTCAGCCAATGTGGCTTAACAGTTCACCAAACCGGGGAGCAACTGTGCCACAATCCGATTCAATTTTTAATATTAATTGAGGAAAAAGCTTAGATTCTTTACGTGGTCTCTTTATTGAATAAGCTAAATGACATCAGACGGACATAATAGCCCAGGAACAAAGCAGAGTACAGCGATATCGGAACAACAGATACAGTTATGTGATAACGTTTCCTGTGGTGTGAGGCCCATTTATGGCATCACATGACTGTACCCTCATTTGGACATTTCTGTATTCTGCTCCTCCTCTGCATACATTGTGTGAGACTAGAACTGCTTCTGTGAGGGAAGATGCCATGGGAAGGGGCAGTCCTTCCACTTTACATTGCGGAGCTCATAACAGCAGTGTGGGTCTCTGCACATAACTTAGAGGAGCAATCTATTCAAGATGGAGCCGAATACAGAGGAAGTTGAGAGGAATTATGAACTCCTGAATACTGCACATGGGCGGAATGAGAGAAGTTCTATATTTCAGAATATAGCTGTATACGGAAAGGTTGAAAGAAGTATTGGAGGAGGTGTATAGAGTGGCTGGGTGGAATGTTGTACATTGGGATAGGTCTGTATATAGAAGGGCTATGAGAAGTAATATTCTGCAGGATGAGGCTGTATATAGAGGGTCTAAGATGAGTGATATTCTGCTGGATGGGGTTGTATATAGAGGGGCTGAGAGGGCTGATGAACTACATCATGGGGCTGTACACTGTGTTCCAAATTATTATGCACAAAGAGTTTATGGGTGATAAGGTTAGCATTTTTTTGTTTGTCATTTAAACTCATTGATGGTGATGTGTGTCAGGGCTCTTTATATCACTGAAAGCAATTGCAGATACCTGTGCAAATTAGTTTGGCAGGTGTGTCCAAATAAAGGCAAGACTACTTAATAAGGCTGTTCCACATTATTAAGCAGCCTACATTTTTTGCCAAAATGGGAAAGAAAAAGGATGTGTCGGCGCTGAGAAGCACAAAATTGTGGAGTATTTAGGTCAAGGCATAACTACAATCCACATTGCCAAGACACTTCATCGTGATCATCGCACAATCAAGAAGTATGTAGCTGATTGTATGTAGCACGTGTGCGTGCTGATAAGGAAAAATTGAGGACTCTTTCCAACAGGCAATTGCGTAAGGTTAAAAGAGCAGCTGCAAAAATGCCTTGTCATAGCAGCAGACAAGTTTTTGAAGCTGCTGGTGCCTCCAACGTCCCCAGAACAACAAGATGCAGGGTCCTTCAGAGGTTTGCAGCTGTGCGTAAGCCATCCTGTCCACCACCTCTGTCCACTGCAACAAGCAGAAACGGCTCCAGTGGGCCAAACGATACATGAAGACTGACTTCCAAACTGTTTTGTTCACCGATGAGTGCCGTGCAACGCTCGATGGTCCAGATGGATGGAGTGGAGGATGGCTGGTTGATGGACACCCCTTGAAAACACGGCTAAGGCGCCAACAAGGAGGAGGTGGAGTAATGTTTTGGGCTAGAATCATGGGGAGAGAGATTGTCGGCCCCTTTATGATCCCTGAAAGGGTAAAGATGAACTTCATAATCTATGTGGAGTTTCTAAAAACACTTCCTGCCATGGTTCAAGGGGAAGAACTGTGCTTTCCGCAGCAAGATCATTTTCATGCATGATAATGCACCGTCTCATGCTGCAAAAAACACATCTGCATCTCTGGCTGCTATGGGCATAAAAGAGGACAAACTTATGGTGTGGCCACCATCTTCCCCTGACCTCAACCCCATTGAGAACCTCTGGAGCATCATCAAAAGGAGTGTCTATGATGGTGGGAGGCAGTTCACATCTAAGCAACAGCTCTTGGAGGGTATTCTGTCCACATGCAAAACAATTGAAGCAGAAACCATCCAAAAACTGACAAATTCAATGGACGAGAGAGTTCCGAAGCTTCTTTCGAACAAGGGGTCCTATGTGCAAATGTAACATCACCTAGAATAAAGTTTTCACTTGAAAACTGTTTGATTTCATTTTGTAATAAGCTGATAATGCTTATAACTTCACAATTGACCATTTTTTTGTTCAAAATAAAAAAAAAGGTTGAAAACTCTGCTGTGCATAATAATTTGGAACATGCATTTTTAGTGTTTTTTTTTAAAAAAGATACTGTTTTCATAGGCAGTTTGTTCCAAAACATTGCAATTATACTAGAATAGTAGATGACTGGAAAATAACAATGACTGCAATTCAGATAGGTAATTTAGAGAAAATATGAGGAAATATTATTTGCATAATAATTTGGAACACAGTGTACATACATGAGAGGAGTATTACACTGGGGAATTCGGTCAGTTCTCCCATAGCAGTTGCTTTAAAAACAGCCATATTTGTGAAAAGTGAGAGTCGCAGGATTCAATCCAATTCCCCTTTACATGATTCATCTGAAGAGATGTTAAACCAGAGCTGCAGGGAAAGAGAGAGACTAATCAGCTCCCAGCCCATAGTGTCTTCTCAAGTCATGCAGCAGCATAAGCTCATGTCATAGAGTCGTGTTGCAGGGGCCTGGAGCATTGAGGCAGCTAGCACAGAGGAAACTTTTGTTGATCCTTTTTGTAGTAGAAGATGTTTCCATATTTATTGCTACTTAGTTTTCTATGTTAAATCTAAGTAGGAAAACGGACATAGCAGGGTTGAGGGGTTACATAGTGGTGAGGAGGCAGTATTGAGTAGAACAATGCGAAAAGGTTTAGAGTGGAGGGTGGCATTGTAGAGAGGGAACAGAGTGGGGTAAAAATGGAGAAGAAAAGGTGCAAGGGGGACAATGAGGTATGGGAATACTATGGAGGCCATATTTATGAGGGGGGACAGCATAGAGGCCACCATTTGAAAATAAGGAAGCTAGCTACATAGTTACATAGTTATGAAGGTTGAAGGAAGACTTTAGGTCCATTTAGTTCAACCCATAGCCTAACCTAACATGCCCTAACATGTAAGCTGTCTTAGTTCATGAAGAAGAATGGTGTGGAGGTTATAGCTCATAAGGGAGGAGAGTCCAGCTGCAACATATCATGAGAGGGATATTTTCTGCAGGTAACATATTCATGGGCAGGTATTTATTCAGGGGCCAAACATACATGGATAGTTTTATTCAGAGGGCGCCATAATGACACACATTTTTTAACTAAAACAAGAGTTTGCTGCAGAAAGCCAGATACAAATTTTGGAAATGAAATGTCATCATGGCATCTCCTATAGATCATGTCGCCATCAGAGATGACATCACCTGTAAAGTCCCTGAATGTAAAGGTTTGTTTGAGATTCTGACTAAGTGGAATCAGTACTGGAGATCTTGTATGGTCCGTAGTCTGATAATGGCTGGTAAAAATAATTCCAGATATCTCTTTATCATTTTTAAGGACATACTAGAAGTTCACAATTCATGCAATATATGTATATAATGTATATGATGGGTGCTGACATGACATTGTAGTTGATCACTGTACTATGTTTGGTGCTGTAGTCATGTACTAATGGGTCTTATGGTGTTGCTTTCATGTAATGATGGTGGTTCTAGTGCTGTATGCATGTGCTAATTGTTATTCTCATGGTGTATTGATGTGCTGATGGTGCTTCTGGTGTTATATTCCTGTACAGAAGGTGGTATATGTTCTGAATTCATGTAGTGATCATGGTTCCGGTGCTGCATTCATGTACTGATAATGGTTCTGTTATTGCATTCATATACTGAAGAAAGTTTTGGTGTAGTATTCATGTACTGATGGTGGTTCTGCTGCTGTATGTATGCACTATTTGAGTTCCTGATGCTGTGTTCACATACAGGGACATTTTCTGACTATACCATGGCTCCTGGGCAGGGGAGGAAGTAAAAATGTATACAGACAGGACAGCATGAGAACACAGCTGATTATTTATTTGAGGCAAAACATTGTTTTAAAAAACAGACAGGGAAATGCTTTATCTCTAGTGTTGAGCGATACCGTCCGATACTTGAAAGTATCGGTATCGGAAAGTATCGGCCGATACCGGCAAAGTATCGGATCCAATCCAATACCGATACCCGATACCAATACAAGTCAATGGGACTCATGTATCGGACGGTATCCCTGATGGTTCCCAGGGTCTGAAGGAGAGGAAACTCTCCTTCAGGCCCTGGGAACCATATTAATGTGTAAAATAAAGAATTAAAATAAAAAATATTGCTATACTCACCTCTCCGACGCAGCCTGCACCTTACCGAGGGAACTGGCAGCGTTGTTTGCTTAAAATTCGCGCTTTAACTTCCTTACGCGAAGTCCCGGCTTGTGATTGGTCGCGCGCCGCCCATGTGGCCGGGACGCAACCAATCACAGCAAGCCGTGACGTAATTTCAGGTCCTTCAGGATTTTAAAATTACGTTCCGGCGTTGTGATTGGTTGCGTCGCGGTCACATGGGCGACGCAACCAATCACAAGCCGTGACGTCACGGGAGGCAGGAGACGCGCGCATTTTAAAATGCGCGCGTGTCCAGGCTCCCGTGACGTCACGGCTTGTGATTGGTTGCGTCGCCCATGTGACCGCGACGCAACCAATCACAACGCCGGAACGTAATTTTAAAATCCTGAAGGACCTGAAATTACATCACGGCTTGCTGTGATTGGTTGCGTCGCGGTCACATGGGCGACGCAACCAATCACAAGCCGTGACGTCATGGGAGGCTGGACACGCGCACATTTTAAAATGCGCGCGTCTCCTGCCTCCCGTGACGTCACGGCTTGTGATTGGTTGCGTCGCCCATGTGACCGCGACGCAACCAATCACAACGCCGGAACGTAATTTTAAAATCCTGAAGGACCTGAAATTACGTCACGGCTTGCTGTGATTGGTTGCGTCCCGGCCACATGGGCGGCGCGCGACCAATCACAAGCCGGGACTTTGCGTAAGGAAGTTAAAGCGCGAATTTTAAGCAAACAACGCTGCCGGTTCCCTCGGTAAGGTGCAGGCTGCGTCGGAGAGGTGAGTATAGCAATATTTTTTATTTTAATTCTTTATTTTACACATTAATGTTGTTTCGATACCGATACCCGATACCACAAAAGTATCGGAATACCGGTATCGGAATTCCGATACAGCAAATATCGGCTGATACCCGATACTTGCGGTATCGGAATGCTCAACACTATTTATCTCACAAAGAGAATCAGGTGTGATCCCTTGTTGTGCTATCTGTAAAGTCTTTTGCTTCCTCCACTGCCCATGACATATGGTATGATCATACCATGCTCCCCCACGGTCAGGCACAGCCATTACACAATACACAGCAGGGGCACATTTATAAGATTATGTCAGCACAGGAACATGTTTTTAAACACATCCAGTTGTGGAACTTATTATTAATTAAAATCAACTTTAAACCTAACTTTGTTCTTGGGAGAACCCTTTTATTGTAAAATAAAACTCTTCTTGTTGAAACTCTTCTTCTTGAAAAATAATGTTGTATTTAAATATATTTAAATATATTTTGTAACTTTATACTAAAGAGCTAATTTCTACTCACTAGTATGACCTTATCAAGAATATTATTGCCATCTATAAACAATCCATAAACAAGGACTATGCACAGAGGTGGTCTTAATGTAAAAGAAAAAGACTTATACAGTACATTGATTCCAGAAACCATGATGTCAAATGACAAATACAGCTCTATGATCTTCTACTGCATATCTATCCATGTTCCGTATATAACTTAACCAAATCCTATGATGTCCTAAGAATATAGAAAAGGACATAGAAGATTAACGAATCCATGGACATGCTTGGATCATATGTGTTTTTCAAAATACGGTAGTTTGTGCTAAACGCCATCAACTGAATCTGCTTTGTCATGGCCACCTTGATGATAAAACCCATTCTTCAATAAAGCTTTAGGTACGTCTTGTACAAGTTATTGAAAGGTCTTTTCAATTGAACGTGTCATTTATTACAACCTTCCTCGATCTATTGCAATAAAAATTGACTTTCAGCAGAGCTTCTGAAATAAAAAGTTAACTCCATTGAGTTTATTTTCTCAGGCATATAACATAAAACAATGTGCTTTACTACCCAGCTTCATGTCACACACCTTGAAATAATGTTTTATTTGAAGTTGGTTCAGTTTTGTAATGTTCGGCTGCAGTTGAGTTTTAGTAGTTGGTATTAAATGTTGGCTTTACAATCCCTTTAGTGAAACAAATATATGGGTTGTCAGATATACTGTTGGGTCCATATATATTTGGACATAGACAACATTTTTCTAATTTTGGTTATAGACAATACCACAATGAATTTTAAACAAAACAATTCAGATGCAGTTGAAGTTCAGACTTTCAGCTTTCATTAGAGGGTATCCACATTAAAATTGGATGAAGGTTTTAGGAGTTTCAGCTCCTTAACATGTGCCACCCTGTTTTTAAAGGAACCAAAAGTAATTAGACAGATTCAATAATTTTAAATAAAATGTTCATTTTTAGTACTTGGTTGAAAACCCTTTGTTGGCAATGACTGCCTGAAGTCTTGAACTCATGGACATCACCAGACGCTGTGTTTCCTCCTTTTTGATGCTCTGCCAGGCCTTCACTGCAGTGGTTTTCAGTTGCTGTTTGTTTGTGGGCCTTTCTGTCTGAAGTTTAGTCTTTAACAAATGAAATGCATGCTCAGTTGGGTTGAGATCCGGTAACTGACTTGGCCATTCAAGAATATTCCACTTATTTGCTTTAATAAACTCCTGGGTTGCTTTGGCTTTATGTTTTGGGTCATTGTTCATCTGTAGTATGAACCGACGACCAATCAGTTTAGCTGCATTTGGCTGGATCTGAGCACACAGTATGTCTCTGAATACCTCAGAATTAATTCGGCTGCTTCTGTCCTGTGTCACGTCATCAATAAACACCAGTGACCCAGTGCCACTGGCAGCCATGCATGCCCAAGCCATCACACTGCCTCCGCCGTGTTTTACAGATGATGTGGTATGCTTTGGATCATGAGCTGTAACACGCCTTCGCCATACTTTTCTCTTTCCATCATTCTGGTAGAGGTCGATCTTGGTTTCATCTGTCCAAAAAATGTTCTTCCAGAACTGTGCTGGCTTTTTTAGATGTTTTTTAGCAAAGTCCAGTCTAGCCTTTTTATTCTTGATGCTTATGAGTGGCTTTCACCGTGCAGTGAACCCTCTGTATTTACTTTCATGCAGTTCTCTTTATGGTAGATTTGGATATTGATACGCCTACCTCCTGGAGAGTGTTGTTCATTTGGTTGGCTGTTGTGAAGGGGTTTCTCTTCACTATGGATATTATTCTGCGATCATCCACCACTGTTGTCTTCTGTGGGCACCCAGGTCTTTTTGCATTGATGAGTTCACCAGTGCTTTCTTTCTTTCTCAGGATGTACCAAACTGTAGATTTTGCCACTCCTAATATTGTAGCAATTTCTCGGATGGGTTTTTTCTGTTTTCGCAGCTTAAGGATGGCTTGTTTCACCTGCATGGAGAGCTCCTCTGACCGCATGTTTACTTCACAGGAAAACCTTCCAAATGCAAGCAGCACACCTCAAATCAACTCCAGGCCTTTTATCTGCTTAATTGAGAATGACATAACAAAGGGATTGCCCACACCTGTCCATGAAATAGCCTTGGAGTCAATTGTCCAATTACTTTTGGTTCCTTTAAAAACAGGGTGGCACATGTTAAGGAGCTGAAACTCCTAAACCCTTCATCCAATTTTAATGTGGATACCCTCAAATAAAAGCTGAAAGTCTGAACTTCAACTGCATCTGAATTGTTTTGTTTAAAATTCATTGTGGTAATGTCTATGACCAAAATTAGAAAAATGTTGTCTCTGTCCAAATATATGGACCTAACTGTTAGTATTATATATATTGAGCTGCTATTTTCCGTATACAAAATGTAAAATGATACAATAAAAAATAGTTTGTCATAGAATTAAAACAAACAAACAAATTTACAGGGAAATTCATCAACACTGGAACTTTATAAATCTTTCTTGATCCAGAGTCCGCTAGAATAAGATGCACCAAATGAATTGTATCATCAGCATCACAAGAGCCTCGATTAGTGATGAGCGAATATACTGGTTATTTGAGATTTCTCTAGCATGCTCGGGGGTCCTCCGAGTATTTTTTAGTGCTCGGAGATTTAGTTTTTATTGCCGCAGCTGAATGATTTACATCTGTTAGCCAGCATAAGTACATGTGGGGGTTGCCTGGTTGCTAGGGAATCCCCACATGTACTTATGCTGGCTAACAGATATAAATCATTCAGCTGCGGCAATAAAAACTAAATCTCCGAGCACTAAAAAATACTGGGAGGACCCCCGTGCATGCTCGGAAATCTCGATAAACGAGTATATTTGCTCATCACTAGCCTGAATTCATCATTTAATTTTTTTCTTAAATCACTTTTCCTTTTCTGTCTTGTGTTATTAGTTGCTATTTTTTGCACCACATTTTTAAAAATGGTATTATTTGGCACAAAGTCAAAAATAGCTTTTTTTCTCAACTGCAACTCTTTTCCTCCAACTTTTTAGAACAAAAAGATGCACGTTTAACAAAATGGTACAGAAAATGTACCAAAATACTGTCAAATTAAAAAATCCAAGGAAGACTAGAGTAGAGTTGCTTCAAATGTGACGACTTTTTAAAGAGCTGTAATTGATGAATAGTGTTGAGCTATACCTTCCGATATTTGAAAGTATCGGTATAGGATTGGATCAGCCGATATCCAAAAAATATCGGATATCGCCGATACCGATACCCAATACCAATCCAAGTCAATGGGACACAAATGTCGGAAGTGATCCTGGATGGTTCCCAGGGTCTGAAGGAGAGGAAACTCTCCTTCAGGCCCTGGGATCCATATTCATGTAAAAAATAAAGAATAAAAATAAAAAATATGGATATACTCACCCTCGGACGAGCCCTGGCTGTCACCGCTGCAAGCGTCTGCCTCCGTTCCTAAGAATGCAGAGAGTGAAGGACCTTCGATGACGTCGCGGTCACGTGAGCGGTCACGTGAGCGGTCACATGAGCGGTCACGCGACCAATCACAAGACCGCGACGTCATCGCAGGTCCTACACTCACTGCATTCTTAGGAACGGAGGCTGCCGGTTGCAACGCTGACGTCCAGGGTCCGTCGGAGGGGTGAGTATATCCATATTTTTTATTTTTATTCTTTATTTTTTACATGCATATGGATCCCAGGGCCTGAAGGAGAGTCTCCTCTCCTCCAGACCCTGGGAACCATACGCACCGCACACGCCTGGGAAGTTATAGGAACTTCCGATTCCGATTTCCGATATCACAAAAATATCGGAACTCGGTATCGCAATTCCGATACAGCGAATATCGGCCAATACCCGATATTTGCAGTATCGGAATGCTCAACACTATTGATGAATCAAGTGAAAACATTTGGAATTGCTAAACTCTGCCCAGAACGCAGAAAATAAAAAAAACTGACAAGCACTAATAAAATAGATTTAATAAAAGGTACAAATAGAATAGTGACCTGGGTGTAACATGTAAAAGGCACAAATATAGACCAAAAACAGTCACAAAGACAACGATGCATTAGAAATAGCCACAAGGCTTATATTAGTCAAGCTTTGTGTCCTGCCCTGCATGCACTTGCTGCTCCTTTGGCTCCTTCTGCTGATTCTGTGTGTCTTCCTATGGCTTGTTCTGACTTCTGGCCTTGTTAAGGACTTTGAAACTATGAGCATATGCTACATCCAATGTGCTATAGAAGCAGAAATCTTAACCCCTTCCCAACTGGGCGATTTTTCTTTTTTACACTTTCCTGCCGCTATTTCAAGAGCCACAACTTTGTTATTTTTCTGTCAACATAACCCATAATTCCGAGTCCTGTGAAATAGCTAAAAAAAACCCCGCAATTGTTTTTTTCTTTTGTTTTTATTTACAGCATTCATTTTACTGTAAAAATTTCCTGGCAATATGATTCTCAAAGTCAGTGTGATAATCCATTTACTAAACATGTATTAGTTTTATTTTATCTAAATGATGAAAAAAAATTCAGACATTTGCAAAAAAACTGTAAAAAAAAATTGCTTGTGTTGCCATTTTCTGAGACCCGTAAAATTTTCAATTTTCAGGATAAGGAGCTATGTGAGGACTTTGTTTTTGTACCCTGAGTCACTGTTTTTATTGCTGTCACTTTGGGGTGCATACAATGTTTTCATAGCTTTTTATTACATTTTATGTGTCGTTGCAGCGGTCGACAAGAAACACAATTCTGGTGTTTTTATTTTTTTCTCATTTTTCCATTTACCAATTTTATATTTTGTTAGAATGGACTTTTACGAATGCAGCGATAACTTATATGTGTATTTTGGGAAATTTTTTACTTCCAAATTTTTAATGGAGGAAGAAGCAAGTAATTTTAACTTTTATATATTTTAAAACATTTTTCTTAATTTTCACTGCATTTATTAGTACCCTTAGGGGACTTGAAGCTGCAAACATCTGTTCGCTTGTGCTTATTAAAAATTTACAAGACCAAAACACATTTCTGTGTTAAAGGATCACAATTTATCAGTACAACTTGGATGTCAAACGGTTAATCCATATGGGATCTGTTTTTATTTTGCGCACCCATAGACTTAAATAGATGAGTCTCATCCAAAATATGGAAGAAACTAATGCATTTTGTGACTTTTTTCACTTGCAGATTTGATCTATGAAAATAGTTTCTCACCTGCACTGCCCCATTGAATAACATTGGTACTAGTGCTGTCCACTTTTTCACGTACATCACTCAGACCAAAAATACAGCTGTGTGAACCTGGCCTAAAGGTACCGTTACACTAAACGACTTACCAACAATCACGACCAGCGATACGACCTGGCCGTGATCGTTGGTAAGTCGTTGCGTGGTCGCTGGGGAGCTGTCACACAGACAGCTCTCTCCAGTGACCAACGATCAGGGGAACGACTTCGGCATCGTTGAAACTGTCTTCAACGATGCCGGAGTCCCACTGCAGCACCCGGGTAACCAGGGTAAACATCGGGTTACTAAGTGCAGGGCCGCGCTTAGTAACCCGATATTTACCCTGGTTACCATTGTAAAACTTTAAAAAAAAACACTACATACTCACATTCTGATGTCTGTCACGTCCCCCGCCGGCGTCCACAGGGTTACGCGCTGCTGCTCAGAGCTTCCTGCACTGAATTGACATCACCGCTGTGCTCTGCTTTACTGCCGGCGCTGACACAGTCAGTGCAGGAAGCTCTGAGCAGCAGCGCGTAACCCTGTGGATGCCGGGGGACGTGACAGACATCAGAATGTGAGTATGTACTGTTTTTTTTTTTCTTTTACAATGGTAACCAGGGTAAATATTGGGTTACTAAGTGCGGCCCTGCGCTTAGTAACCCGATATTTACCCTGGTTACAAGTGAACACATCGCTGGATCGGCGTCACACACGCCGATCCAGCGATGACAGCGGGTGATCAGCGACAAAATAAAGTTCTGGACTTCTAGCTCTGACCAGTGATATCACAGCGGGATCCAGATCGCTGCTGCGTGTCAAACACAACGAGATCGCTATCCAGGACGCTGCAACGTCACGGATCGTCGTCGTTCTCGCTGCAAAGTCGCTTAGTGTGAAGGTACCTTAAGGCTGTTTTTAATTAGCATTGGATCCTACCTGCCCATTACATTGGTAGACTTTTGTCACCGGAGAGGCGTGTCTGATAGAAATGGTTAAGGTCCCTATCAATGAAAGGTCGCCTGTTGTGACTGGTGGGCTCTCATGAATTGGCTAAATTATGGCTAAGTAGCTTAATCTTCTAAGTATATTCTATATAACATTAATGTTATTTAAATTTCACATGTCCAATATTTGTATATAATATAGCCCATACCGTCGGCAGATGCACTCTTCGGTTCTGAAGTCTCTTATTATCAGCAGCTGTCCACAGAGACTGCAGCAAAGTTTCCGATCCCTGACTTACTGTGTATTCAGGACACTTAAGAATTTCTGCTCTATTTTGACAAAATCTCAATAAAAATAATTATAACAGTCCAGTATTAAATTTCCATTTGATAACCTCCTTCTTTACAACTGATTAGCATTTTACTATTTTTATTTGTTGTTGCTCATAATGGTGAGATAAATAATTCTACCACCATATGACTGACAATTTTTTAAATGTAAATCTTTCATGGATCTGTTTAATTGAAATAACTTATATCTATCAGATGCCATAATGTAGAGAAGACTTTATACAGTATGCATAGGATAGTAACTATAAAACTCATTAGGTGCCTAGAGAGACAATGAGTATCTGATATATTTACTGGATTTGGCCACTTTTCTTCATATAAACCTGGTGGTGAACAATGACAGATGAGGCCCAGCATTGTTTTTGTGGGCATCGTGTTAGTGAGTGTAGCACTCAGTACCCTGACATATTAGAATACTCTGTGCCAGTCTTTATAAATTCAATTATCTGTATTTAGAAAATTATGTCTTTACATGTTGGCCTGTAAGACCCCAAAGTCTAGTCTTGAATAAGTTTGGATATATAGTATCTGTGCACAGAATGACTCCTCCAAGTTCTGTGCTTTTCTAGATTCTATTATATACTTGAAAGGGTTTTCAAGAACTTTTTTTTCAAAACCCCAAAAATGGAAGGGAGTGCTCCAAAATAATTAAGTGTTGCTTAACACATCAGTCCCGTGCTACTTCCTTTCACCATTCCAGAGATCTTTGCTGGGACCTGAAGTGAAAATGTCCTATTTATTCAGTCATATGATTGCTGAGGACACTGATTGGCTACAGTTTCATGGAAGGGGCCCCTCATTATTGTGATAAATGGGGGTCACGGAAAGTAGTAGAATATTTAACACTAAAGATGAGCGAACTTGTTCAGAAAACATTCGCCAATTTCAAATTTGGCATGAACGTAGCACATTCGGATTTGTGCTCGGTTTCCCGACCAATATTCCTCAAAGTTCACAGTTCTGTAAATGATTGCGTTTCCACTAATGCTTTTGATATGACTTTGGCTAGGATAGTGGTGCAGTATGATGAGAGGGGGGATGTGTTTTATGAGGGGAGAGTGTGTGCCTATGTCAGAGGTGAGGTAGAGTGTAATTTTTTTTTCAAAAACTTAATGTGTGTATATTCAGGCAGCCAATCAGGGCGCAGAAACCATCCTCAAACTCATGACACAAGGTCTTCTGTGATTGGCTGCCGAATCACATGTCCCTCTTCATATAAAAAGCGGACATGTTGTTTTGCTGATGCCATTTTCTCAGTGTAACAGCATAGAGAGGCCACTCCTGCTGCTGCAAGTGAACTTGTCATTTAGTTAGATACAATTCTGTCCTGTAAACCAAGGGAAGAGGAAAGGTCAATGCATATATAATACGCACACCTAATATATAATAAAGTGATAAGCACAATTTGTATTTGCATAAAAAAACACACAAGATAGAAAGATTTAAAAACAAACTAAGTAGCAAAACGTGTGCAATTGTAATACAAGAAGCCATCAATGGGAATATAACCAGCAGCATATATAAGCCACAAATTCAATTCAAAACCAGCAATTGGGACTGTCTTGGCAAATGAGATGATCATCTGAATATAAAGTATCTCAAACAAATAATAGCAAACAGTCATCCCCATAGGGATGGGAATGGAATGAGATTCTCATCCCACATAGGGTTACATAGGGATAGAAGGGACAGCCGTCGAGGAGGCAGTGCACCAGTGCGCAGGTCTTAGCGTGCCAACCTCCGCTGGTAGGTAGGAGCAGTCCAGTACTCTAATAGATTCAGGTACCCCTTGGGTCCTATCTTCTCTTACTTTTTCAATGGTGATAGTGGTCTCTTTCATTATTATAATGTTCACGTTAAGACTTTAAATAAAGATTATATTTAGTAAGTACAGCCATTTTTTACGGTGATATATTTTTCTTGATATCTGTACAGAGAGGAACTCTTTATCTGTGACTCATTTTGTTTGTTTTTCTATCCTTACATTTTTCCTAACATCGGTGCTCTACCAAGCTCATATTTGTGCCACCTGAGTGTGGCTTGGAAAAAAAACAATTTGAGCTGTTGCATGAGGTATCAGGGCTCCCAGCAAAGAAGGCTTGCCTTGTCTTAATTGAAACTTCAATTCTAAGCTGTAAATGCTGGGCCAGACCCTGATACCTCATGCATGGCCCATGGATGACTGCTGCTGTGCCATCATCAAATTTCTACTGTGATTAATTGATGCCACTTTTTCTGGTGTCTGCCCCTAATTTTTGGAAATGTCTGGACTCCTAGTTGGGTCTCCTTCATGTGTGTTGCCTGAACTTTTCAGGGCTCTCAGAGCACTATGCCTACACTTGTCAGTTATCCACCTGTTACTGATTATTGTTTAAGCTAGAAATTCTGGTCCACGCCCTATCCCGGGCCCTTTCTTATGCATCCATGCTCTGCAATTAAACTACTTGTACTCTGGGTCAAATGATGGTACTTTTCCTGGTGTCTGTTCCTAATTTAAGCTGTTTGGCAAGCTTTTGGCTCCCCTTAAGGTGTTGCCTATGCATTTGGTCTTGCCTCCCATTGAGTTCAATGGGGTTCAGGTAGATTTGACAAACCATTTGGCAAACATGTTCAGGGAACTTTTAGATGTTCGCCGAGTCAAACCGAACCTTGAAAGGTTTGCTCGTCTCTATTTTCAAACCATCTTTTATGGGAAAAAAACCTCTCTATGATGGTGAAGGGAAATTATTTTCCAGCCTATGGACCCTTTGGTTTGAATCTGAAGATAGGTCTGATACCCTTACTTTGATTCTTTTCATTAGCAACTTTTCACATAACTGATCACTGCAGCAGAACTCAGGCGGGAAAGCCCGCAGCTTCAGTTTACTCAGTTCAGACATTAGAAGACTAAATTAAAAGGAACCTGTCAGCAGATTTGTGCTGCCTAATTATGGGCAGCATGAAATATCCACAGGCTCTTTCATTCATAGCAGAGAGCTGTACCTTACTTCCAAACTCTACAGAGTTTCAGAGTATACATAGCTTTCGAAACAGACCTGTTGCTCTAGAAAAACTCAAAAGGGTTTGTCCAGCAGGCGCTTCTCCTACTTTTTAAATCTATGATTTATCTGAAATTCTGCAGTTTTTCACAGTACACATAGCTCTTTGTATTGAGGGAACCTGTCGGAATTTCATGCTGCCCATGGTTCAGCATGAATCTTCTGAAAAGTTCCATTTAAAATAATAATTGTGGAGCACCTAGATGCATAATTTTATACTGAAGACATTGTATTGGTTCATACATATGTCACCTAAAGGCCCTATATACACCTGGTAACTATTAAAATACCCTGCTTTCTCTTCAATGAGTAAAGACACAGACTGCTTTAAAACTGTGTTTATTTCGTTCTTTTTCCTGAATCTGTCCAGGGATCTGGGGCCCCTCGTGGCTCTGACATCTGCGCTCTCAGAAAACCTTTGCCCGATGTTTTTATTAACTCAATTTAATGGAAATCTTCTTTTATGGTGACCTTAAGAATTTAATAACTCTTCAATGCAAGGACAATACCATCTGCAGGTCCTTCGGGATTACTCTGTACTGCTCAATATGTCTGCAGGAAAACATTAGCAAGGAAGTGGAGGGGGATGAAGCAAAGTGAGAAGCACGAGAGCCTGTCAGTCTTTCATCTGTGACTAGCTGTGTATTCCAGTCTTAGCATTCTAACCACCTTGTATGGAGTTTTGAACATTTCTTGAGCTTATGTCTTATGCTCTTCGTAATATCTGTGTTGCAGGTTGGGATGCAATGGAGGAGAAGGAAATAATATTGATAACATCCTTCAATGCAAATTTCATTAGACAGAGTTTTGGGTAAACAGCCATGAAATTCAGGATGGAAACACATAATGTCTAAGGGAAAATGAATAAATAAATGTTCATAGCGAGATAAACTAAAAATATTCCCAGCTCCATGGCTCTTTAGTATCGAAAACTGTATCTAAAAATGAACCATTAACACAGATAATAGAAACTAAAGGGAGCAAAGAGTTCCAAAATTAAAATGTGTAGTGATTTTAACTCTTCTGTGTGTGTGCATCTGGTTGAACAAGAAAAATCCCTCTATGCTCTTTTGCTGCATTTTTTATGCAAATTAAAAGGTGCTTTTTACAGTACCAGTAAAAGCTATGATATTTCAAAAATCGCACGCACACGTTCTTTTTTTTCTGTCTGAATTGAAAAACTCCTGCATTTTATTAAAATTGCAACATGTCAATTCTTCCAGCATTTTTACAGCATTTTTGCAGCATGTTTTCACCCAAAGAAAGCAATGAGTAAATGAAAAAAAATGCTGATGTCAGTTTTTGCAATGTTTTTGGTGATAATAATGCTGGTACAACAGGATGCGAAACCCATTTATTTTTGTGATTTTCCTAAGTTTAACCCCTTCATGAGGTATTTTCGTTTTCATTTTTGCTAACCCATCGGTGACCCGTAATCACGTGACGGGGTCACCTATGAGCGGGATTTCCGACACTCTTGCCAGAAGCGCGTCTTAAATGTGCTGTTAGAGTTTGACAGAGGCATTTAATGTGTTAACAGCCACGGGTGGATCGCGATTCCTCCCGAGGATGTTAGTGGCACTTGTCAATTGTTCAAAACAGCTGACATGTGCCAGAAAAGATGTGGGCTTACCGGCGGAGCCCACATCTAAGGGAGGGTGTCCATCATTGATGCATTATTACTCCCGATGTTGAATTGGTTAAACCATAATGTCTTGGTATCCTAGCAACAGCATAGATGTTAAGCTAAGTTCTGTCTAATTAAATTAGCGTTATATATGTTAAAGTAAACAATGCCATACCAACTGAATGCTCTACCAATGTATGAAAGTAAACAATGCACTGCCAATTGAACTTATCCCCTGCTTTTTTTACATTTGCAATGGTGTTTTTTCATGAACTCATGTAATCTTAGTTCATGGTTGCACTTAATATATATAGTTACATAGTTACATAGTTATTAAGGTTGAAGGAAGACTTTAAGTCCATCTAGTTCAACCCATAGCCTAGCATGCCCTAACATGTTGATCCAGGAAAGCAAAAAAAACCCATGTGGCAAAGAGTAAGATCCACCTTGGGGAAAAAAAATCCTTCCTGACTCCACAAACGGCAATCAGACTAGTTCCCTGGATCAACGCCCTATCAAGGAATCTAGTGTATATACCCTGTAACATTATACTTTTCCAGAAAGGCATCCAGTCCCCTCTTAAATTTAAGTAATGAATCACTCATTACAACATCATACGGCAGAGAGTTCCATAGTCTCACTGCTCTTACAGTGAAGAATCCGCGTCTGTTATTATGCTTAAACCTTTTTTCCTCCAGACGTAGAGGATGCCCCCTTGTCCCTGTCTCAGGTCTACGATTAAAAAGATCATCAGAAAGGTCTTTGTACTGTCCCCTCATATATTTATACATTAAAATAAGATCACCCCTTAGTCTTCGTTTTTCCAAGCTAAATAGCCCCAAGTGTAATAACCTATCTTGGTATTGCAGACCCCCCAGTCCTCTAATAACCTTGGTCACTCTTCTCTGCACCCGCTCTAGTTCAGCTATATCTTTCTTATACACCGGAGACCAGAACTGTACACAGTATTCTAAGTGTGTGCGAACTAGTGACTTGTATAGAGGTAAAATGATGTTCTCCTCATGAGCATCTATGCCTCTTTTAATGCATCCCATTATTTTATTTGCCTTTGTAGCAACTGCCTGACACTGGCCACTGAATATGAGTTTGTCATCCACCCATACACCCAGGTCTTTTTCATTGACGGTTTTGCCCAGAGTTTTAGAATTAAGCACATAGTTATACATCTTATTACTTCTACCCAAGTGCATGACCTTACATTTATCCCCATTAAAGCTCATTTGCCATTTATCAGCCCAAGCTTCTAGTTTACATAAACCATCCTGTAATATAAAATTGTCCTCCTCTGTATTGATTACCCTGCAGAGTTTAGTGTCATCTGCAAATATTGAAATTCTACTCTGAATGCCCCCTACAAGGTCATTAATAAATATGTTAAAAAGAGGGCCCAATACTGACCCCTGTGGTACCCCACTGCTAACCGCGACCCAGTCTGAGTGTGCTCCATTAATAACCACCCTTTGTTTCCTATCCCTGAGCCAGCTCTCAATCCACTTACACATATTTTCCCCTATCCCCATTATTCTCATTTTATGTAACAACCTTTTGTGTGGCACCATATCAAAAGCTTTTGAAAAGTCCATATACACTACATTCACTGGGTTCCCTTGGTCCAGTCCAGAACTTCCCTCTTCATAGAAGCTGATCAAATTAGTCTGACATGAACGGTCCCTAGTAAACCCGTGCTGATACTGGGTCATGAGGTTATTCCTCTTCAGATACTCCAGTAAAGCATCCCTTAGAATGCCCTCCAGGATTTTACCCACAGTAGAGGTTAAGCTTACTGGCCTGTTGTGAACTCCGTTTTCAGGCTCCCTCTTGTGGTCACAGATGGTATTGTGTGACTTTGGTTTTTTGGCTCCTCCTGGTGGTTTGGTTTATTATCCTGCGGGTCTGGCTGGATCAGGTGCCTCGTTATTCACCAGGGAGGCTCCTATTTAGCTCTGCTTCACTTCCACTTGTTGCCGGCTGTCAATGTATTCAGTGCTATTCTGATTACTCCTGATTATCTTGTTTTCTGCCTCTTCAGGATAAGCTAAGTTCTGTTTGAATATTTTTTGCTCATCTGCCTGCAATATGATTTCTGTGTATGATGAGTCTAGTCCAGCTTGCTAATATGTGATTTCTTTTTGCTGGTAAGCTCTGGGGTACGGAGTTGCTTCCCCCGCACCGTTAGTTGGTGCGGGGGATCGAGCAATCTCTGCGTGGATATTTTGAATAGGGTTTTTTATTGACCGCACAGTTCCCTTCCTATTTTCTGCTATCTAGTATTAGCGGGCCTCATTTGCTAAATCTGATTTCATCTCTGCGTTTGTGCTTTCCCCTTAACTCACCGTTAATATTTGTGGGGGGCTATTCTATATCTTTGGGGTCATTCCACTGAGGCAAGAGAGGACTTTCTTTCCCTCCAGGAATAGTCAGTTTCTCAGGCCGTGAAAAGACGTCTATGATTTTTAGGTAACGTTCCACGGCTGCCTATAGTTGTGTGCGGATAGGATCAGGTTGCGGTCAATCTAGTTACCACTTCCCCAGAGCTAGTAGTCTGTTCAGTTACTTAGCTAGTCCGACCTATGATCCTTGCCACTAGGATCATAACACTGGCCTATAATTACCGAGTTCAGTTTTTGTCCCCTTTTTGAATATTGACACCACAATTGCTATACGCCAGTCCTGTGGTACAGATCCTGTTATTATGGAGTCTTTAAAGATTAAAAATAATGGTCTATCAATGACTGTACTTAATTCCTGCAGTACTCGGGGGTGTATCCCATCCGGGCCCGGAGATTTGTCAATTTTAGAGATTTTTAGACGTCGCCGTACTTCCTGCTGGGTTAAGCAGGTAACATTTAATTGGGAACTTTTGTTATCACTGATCATATTGTCTGCCATGGGATTTTCTTTTGTAAATACTGATGAAAAAAAGTAATTTAGCATATTGGCTTTTTCCTCATCCTCATCCACCCTTTCACCCAGACTATTTTTAAGGGGTCCAACACTATCGTTTTTTATTTTCTTACTATTTATGTAGTTAAAGAATATTTTGGGATTATTTTTACTCTCTATGGCAATGAGTCTCTCTGTCTCAATCTTTGCTGCCTTGATTTGCTTTTTACAGAATGTATTTAATTTTCTATATTTATTTAATGCCTCCTCACTACCTACTCCCTTTAATTCTCTAAATGCTTTCTTTTTGTCCCTTATTGCGCCCCTTACAGCTCTATTTAGCCATAATGGTTTCCTCCTATTTCTAGTATGTTTATTCCCATACGGTATATACTGTGCACAGGTCCTATCCAGGATGCTAATAAACGTCTCCCATTTTCTTTGTGTATTTTTATGTCTCAGGATATCGTCCCAGTTAATTGCACCAAGATCCTCTCTCATCCGTTGGAAATTTGCCCTCCTGAAGTTTAGTGTCCTTGTCACCCCTCTACTACACATCTTATTAAAGGATACATGAAAACTTATTATTTTGTGATCACTATTCCCCAAGTGACCCCCAACCCTTATATTTGACATGCGGTCTGGCCTGTTGGTTAATATTAGGTCTAGTAGTGCCCCCCTCCTTGTTGGGTCCTGAACCAGTTGTGAAAGGTAATTGTCTCTCATAGTTGTAAAAAAATGATTACCTTTACTGGAACTGCAGGTTTCTGTTCCCCAATCTATTTCAGGATAGTTGAAGTCCCCCATAATAATGACTTCTCCTTGAGCCGCAGCTTCATCTATTTGCTTTACGAGGATATTCTCCATTGCTTCCATTATTTTTGGAGATTTATAACAAACCCCTATCAGTAATTTATTATTTTTTCCCCCTCCCCTTATCTCCACCCACAGGGACTCTACATTTTCATTAAATTCACCTATATTATCACGCAGGATGGGTTTTAAGGACAATTTTACATACAGACACACCCCTCCCCCTCGCTTATCTGTACGGTCATTTCTGAACAGACTATAGCCCTGCAAGTTAACAGCCCAGCCATGGCTCTCATCCAGCCATGTCTCAGATATCCCCACCATGTCATAATTATGCTCCAACAACATTAGTTCTAATTCGTCCATTTTGTTGGCGAGGCTTCTGGCATTAGTATACATGCACTTGATGTTCCTCTCTGTACCTCTATTCTTTCTTAAATTAACTGTTCTAACCCCACCCCCCATGCCACCGCCACCCCCAACTTCCTTATTTGTGCCTTAGGTCTCTATCTGCACTATCTACCCCTCCTATAAATTGAATACCCTCCCCCCAATCCCTAGTTTAAACACTCCTCCAACCTTCTAGCCATTTTCTCCCCCAGCACAGCTGCACCTTCCCCATTGAGGTGCAGCCCGTCCCTAGCGTAGAGCCTGTAGCCCACTGAGAAGTTGGCCCAGTTCTGCAGGAACCCAAACCCCTCCTTCCTACACCAATTCTTGAGCCACTTATTAACCTCCCTAATCTCCCGTTGCCTCTCTGGCGTGGCACGTGGTACAGGCAGTATTTCGGAAAATACCACGTTGGAGGTCCTTGCTTTCAGCTTGCAGCCTAATTCCCTGAAATCATCTTTAAGGACCTTCCACCTACCTCTAACTTTGTCATTTGTGCCAATGTGCACCATGACCGCTGGGTCCTCACCAGCCCCTCCCAGTAATCTGTCCACCCGATCAGCGATGTGTCGGACTCGAGCGCCAGGTAGGCAGCACACCGTTCGACGATCCCTGTCTTTGTGACAGATTGCTCTATCTGTTCCCCTAATAATTGAGTCTCCCACTACCAGCACCTGTCTGGCCTGCCCTGCTCTCCTATTTCCCTCCTTACTGGAGCAGTCACTCCTCCGGCTTTCAGAGGACATGCCTGGCTGCAGCAGTGCTACCCCTGTACTGGCACCCCCCTCATCTGCCAATGCAAACTTATTGGGGTGAGCCAGATCAGGACTAGCCTCCCTGACACTCTTCCCTCTACCCTGCTTCCTAACTGCCACCCAGCTAACTGCCTCACTGTCCTGCAGCTCCATCCTACCATCCCCCCCCTCATCTATCCCATTGAGCGTCTGCTCAGTGAGCAGAAGACTCCTTTCCATGTTGTCTATGGATCTCAGTGTTGCCAGCTGCACATTTAGATTCAGAATCTGGGTTTCCAAATGCACAACGTGCTCACATCTCACACAGCAGTATGCACCCTCGACCGGCTGATCAAGGACTGCATACATATGGCAAGATGTGCACTGGATGGCATTAACAATAGTGGAGCACATTTCCTAATGGGGATTGCACCACACAAATGTTAAATAAAAAATAAATACAAAGTATTAATAAAGACAGCAATTCCTCCCTTGGAAACTCCCTGATTCCAAAGTCACTGAATCACAAGTCACACTTACCGCCATTCACACTTACGCTCAGGTCACACTCAGCTCGCTCACACTCGCTAAGCTGAAGATTTAATTATTTTTTTTTCCTCTCTCTATTTCCCCTCAACAGCAAGCCACATTGCTGTTCAAATGCAATTCCAAAAAAAAGCAATCCAGCTTTATTGTTCCCAATAGTCTGTATTGTGTAATGGTTGTATCATACCACAGCTTCTGGGCAGGGGAGGAAGCAAAAGAGTATACAGAAAGGACAGCACAGGGTCACAGGTGATTTTTGATTGAGATGGTTTGTGGGAAAATACCTTTAAATTCTGTGCATATTAGGTTTGCTTTATGTTATGCTGGCCCTGAGACTTAATTTAATTTTGTGTCACTGACAGGCCTTAGAGATTGCAATAAAAATTATTGTAACAAATTATATAAGTGATCAACAGAATGCATGTTGAATTTCATTAGTGGCACAAATGCTAAGTAAAAAAATCAAAACAAAACAAAAAATGCAAAATTGCATTTAACCCCCCCCCCCCCAGTACATATGTATCACCACAAGCATAACAACCTGAGCTAGTCATCCTGCACAGTAAACACACACAGCTTCTTGCTCATCCTCTCTTCTCAAATAAATTAAAAGTTAAAGGGTATCTGATATTTCATATTAGGTTGTTATGTGTCAGGTGTCATGCTACATGAGGATTAAGACTATTTCTGGCTATCACATTAAGAGTATATCCAGCAACAGCACAGAAAGGTCAGTCCAAAATGCATGGGTGCAAGCATCCAAATGGTTAACTCTAGTTCTTAAAAGCTATAGTATTCAAAACAAGAGAAGAGCTGCACCTCAACAAAATAAATCTTAGTGGCTTATTGCATCCATGCCATATGAGACAAAACAGCTGCAACCTTTCAGGGGCAATGTCAGAGCATACAAATTGCTACATAGAGTAGAAGAGCTGTTGCTGTTTTTCTCTCATATAGCTTGGATGCAATAAGCTACTGAGATTTCTACTTATTATGTAAGGGTCTGCCACACGGGAAGTCGTGGCTGAGGACTTCTGCTCCATCACACCCTGACCTCCCATCACATACACTCCACGAATCAGTCAGCATACCTGCTCCTTTTCTCTCGGGCTTCCTATAAAGATCTGCACATTTTCCTCAGCCGAAATAGAATAAACAGAGTCACAGTCCCATTGAATGCTTGAACGTTAAACTTTATTAAAGACGGGCACATAACAGTTCTCTTCAGCATTTACAGCAAGTTTTACATTAAACAGTTTCCTTGCTGTCCCTCTCTCCTCTCTGATCTTGTCAGTATTTATATCTGGCTTCGCTTTACACAGCTTCTCCTCTTTCTCTGCCTTTCCTTCATCTTTACTAAGCTTGCTTCCAAAAAGGACTGTGCCTATCGGTCCTCCAGCTTCCTCTGTGCCCAGTCTTACTTTAGTAGAGATTCCTCTGACCATTTCGCCCTGGGTCCCGAGTACATGCATCCACTTAGCAAGTCACCACATTCTGAGTGACCTGTTCATACTGCTTAGTTCCTTCCTCCCTGTCAGCCACAGTCCCACTTATACTGCGCTGTCAGTGACTCAATGCCCTTCTTCTCTCTCGGCTGGCCTTCCTGGCCCTGATGCTGCCTGACTGGATCTTGGGCTGCTGCAGAGCTGACTGCCCTGACAGGGCGCTCCCACCCAACTGATTAAAATTTCCAGATGTTTCCCAGATTAACTACCATTAGCTCCTCCCACTTAACTATTTACAAGCTGAGTAACTCTGCACCCCCACCCAGTGGCCAAACTAGGGTACTACGCTTTCCCTACAACTATAACAGTAGTCGTACATAGTATTTACACAACGGGTACCATAAATATGCACAACATGAATTATTTGCAATAGCATAACAAGGAAGGCAAACATTCATATTTACGGACACCTCCTTGTGCCCCTTACAATTATATGTCATATCCTGCAGTTTTCACAATTTTTCAGTTCTTTCTGAACTAGTGTGCGGAGACTAGCTGCTATTATGTTTTACAATGTAACCACAGAAAGATTTTTTTGTATGTGTAGCATACAGACAGAAGTATCAGCAGATTAAATGATTTTATACAGCAGTACTGAGCTGAGTTTCTGTGAATCCAGCTCTGCACAGGATATAAATCACTTGCTTGAAGCTGCAGTATGGATCGATGGTTATCTGTCTGTGTCAGTACATCTCCTCACTCGTTACTGCTCCTCACCCCTCCACTCTACATAAGTTTTCACAGGAATCTTTACCTAATACATCTGTGAGCTAGCAGAACATCTCAATTTAACCAAAACAGATTTTAGTTGTTTTTCAGAATGGATGACGAGGCAGGGGAAAGAGAAGAAGTAGCAGATAAGTGAAAAAAGATAACAACTATTTCATCATATCTTATGACAATTTATTAATAAATGTACTATAAAAATTATGAACTTTAAGATGATACTATTGAGATCATTTCATTCCATAACGAAAATCATGGACTCATATGACTTCCTTAAAAGGGATGTGTCAGAAGGTTTTTGCTTTTTAATCTGAAAGCAGCATAATGTTAGAGCAGAGAACCAGATTCCAGTGATGTCACTTTCTCAGCAGCTGAACATAGTTTCAATGCAATCAGTGTTTTATCAGCAGGAGCTTATCACTGTAGACTAGATGGCCTACCTGGCAAAGGACCCCTAATTTATGTAACCCCACCCTCACTTCTTCTTTTGTCTTAGGGTACTGTCACACAGTACCATTTTGATCGCTACGACGGCACGATCCGTGACGTCGCAGCGATCGTATGAATATCGATCCAGCGTCGTAGACTGCGGTCACACTTTGCAATCACGGCGCTGGAGCGATGCCGAAGTCCCCGGTAACCAGGGTAAACATCGGGTAACTAAGCGCAGGGCCGCGCTTAGTAACCCGATGTTTACCGTGGTTACCAGCGTAAACGTAAAAAAAACAAACAGTACATACTTACATTCCGGTGTCTGTCCCCGGCGTTCTGCTTCTCTCCACTGTGTAAGCGCCATAGCCGGCAAGCACAGCGGTGACGTCAGACGTCACCGCTGTGCTCGCTTTCCGGCTGGCAGACGCTCACACAGTGGAGAGAAGCTGAGACGCTGGAGGACAGACACCGGAATGTAAGTATGTACTGTTTGTTTTTTTACGTTTACGCTGGTAACCACGGTAAACATCGGGTTACTAAGCGCGGCCCTGCGCTTAGTTACCCGATGTTTACCCTGGTTACAAGCGAACACATCGCTGGATCGCTGTCACACACAACGATCCAGCGATGTCAGCGGGTGATCAAGCGACGAAAGAAAGTTCCACACGATCTGCTACGACGTACGATTCTCAGCAGGATCCCTGATCGCTGCTGCGTGTCAGACACTGCGATATCGTAACGATATCGCTAGAACGTCACGAATCGTACCGTCGTAGCGATCAAAATGGCACTGTGTGACAGTACCCTTATAGTATATTTTAACCCCCACAAAGACCCTCAATGCTAAACAAATTGCTGAAGGAACACACAAAACCACTAATAGTTATAATCACCCAGAGTCTCATCTGCATAAGCTGACATTAAAATCAATGCTAATGATCACCCATCACTCCTTCGTTACACTCAATCATCTCTTGGTATTTATCCAAGAACGCACAATAATTCAGTTTTAACGCAATGGGCATCTGCTGCCAATAGTTATAAGATGTCTATAGCAATGTGAGAGACAGACCCTACACTGGACAGTAATACCTTGCAAGCAGTGTTCTTCATTCACTTAGCCCTCATCATTATGTCAGCACTGTAGATATCAATGATAGTGATGAATTAAGAAAAAAGTGTAGCAATATTAGTAATCAATCCACGTATCTACATAGCGGCAGCATTGTTACAACTGAAAATATAAAGATCAGACCATGCCCTAATTATTTTGCTATTAATAATACCCACATGATGACATTATGAAGGTACAGTATGTCCACAATGGACTGATCGTGGATTTTTTCTTGTGTGCTTAATTTAAGAGGTTGTCTGGTCTAAAGTAACAAGTCTGCAATAACAGCAAATTTATGAACCCTCACAACACGTGCACTGCAAGCTGTAAGAATTCTTCAGTGTCAACGCTAGGGAGCCGGCAGTCTTGTGATCGTAAATATACATGTTGAATACTTCCAGCCACATTCCTACCAGACTTGTCCAGCCTCACTCAGTGCTCTTGCATTGAAAAAAAGATTGGCCCATCTAGTAGGCACGTGACCACATGTACTATATGTAAATCACATACCTGTGGTCACGCGCCCATCATTCCGAGTGCCGATCCTGAAGAATCCTCACAGTGTGCAATGCTAAAGTTCGGCATTGCTGGACAGTTAGTATCCAGTGCTAAAAGCCGAACACTGGCTTTCACCAGAGGTCCGTTGGAATGTTCAGAATTTCCGGGGAAAGGCTGTTGCGGAGAGAGAGAAAATTTTGCAGCTCCAATGTCCAGATCCCCATTGTTTTCAATGATGTTCTGGTTGAAGTTTGAGTACAGTTCTAGTACCAAACCAGACTTTGGAATAAAGTTTGGGTCAGGTATCACAATCCAAACTTCCACTGGTCTGCTCATCCCTACTGCTGATTTGTAGCTTAAGACTGGACAACCCCTCTAGTTGTGGAAATGATAAAGACTTGCCACAGATTTAACTTTTTTGCATTTCAACTGTAATGAAGCCCGTATTGAACATCTGCAACAGAAAATTATATATTTCAAAGCGTAAAATCTGTAATTTAGGTCAATTTAAGTAAAAAAAATCTTCATCCAGTTTGCATACAACTGAGACTCCTACAGATTGGTCAAAACTTGTCTCTAAAGTCCGAAGTTCCTACATGAGTTGTGCAAACGGAGCAGTATATGGGTTCAATAGTTAGTCTGTGGTTCTGAAACCTCACTCTCTTAGAGCTCTATATGGACACATAGATTAAATACTAAGCCCATAAAACTCTTTACATGCTACTCATACAAGAGCTAAATACTTCAAAGAGTTGTTTTCATGGATCAGTGGGAGACTTAGGACATGAAACCCCACCGAGCAGAAACACCATGCAGTGCCAATGATATATAAAAAGGGCAGGCACAGATAGGTGATAGGTATTCATTAACACCAATTAGGCTTGATCCTTAAAGGCCCAGTCCCAGCTCTCACTTCCTGTCAATTATTTATATGTCCGAAAAAGGGGACAGTTGCACCAGCGATAATTGGGCGCAGCACTCAGGTGATGTACCTAACGTGAGCCACGGGAGCACGAGTTCCTGCACCACTGGAATGACACAGGCTTAAGAGGGGAGTATTGATGTTCTTATTTTAATGGGGACAAATATTCAGAGTGACAAGAGGTTGTCCTTGTAGTGGAATCCCCTTTTAGGGGAAGGTGTTATCAAGTGTTCTCTAAATAAACTGCATACACCACCCAATGCTGTCTTTTTTAGCACTACGGAAACCCCTTCATGATATCACAGCTTCCCCACATGCCAAGAAAATGCCTTTTGTAATTGTTCCTCTCATATGCTTAATAGCGCTGAGTGGTACAATGGGCATCTCCGGACTGTTTTTGGCAACTTCTCTGTCCCTGCAATTGCAGTCTTTCTTGCATTACTCATCTTGTCTGCCTGTTTTCTTCATCCACAGAGTATGTCACGCCTGTACATTAGAGGAGAAGAGCAGCACAGGCCCAACAAGCTGTGTGGATGATGTCGATCAAGGCTGGAGAGACAGTACCTGCAAGGACAAAAGAGGCGCCAAGCACAGGCCACAAACACCAGTCACACTGATTAGTGCCGGTATGCATATGTAGAGAAAAAAATGATAACAGACATTTTGTGGGGAGCTGCAATCTTAAGTAGGGGTCTCTGGAGTGGTAATAAAAACAGCACAAGGATCGTGGATACAGTTTAAGTGGGAAAAACTTGGTGATAGACTCCCCTTAATGGATTAAAGTGGTTGTCCAACTGCGAAATCCAAATTTTTTTTAAAGCTAATCTCAGCTGTATTGTACTATACAACAGCCCTACAAATTTTGTTTTTTTGTTTCTATCTTTAATTCCTCCTGAATTTCACTACATTCCCTGCACCCACTTTGTTTACTTGCAGCTCTACCAAACTTGACAGCTCCCAGTGCTTTATAATCTAACCTCACAGTCAGAGCTGGCACCGCCCGGCCTCAATGTCCCGCCCTGTCCCCAGCCCCGCCCTCTGCACACTCATTGGCTGTCAGCAATCTGCTCTTGCGCTGACCTCAATCTTCACTCCAGTACTGGAACTAACAGAGCAGTGTCCTCACCTGGGGAAAGAAGCACAAATACTGCACTCCACACCACATCCATAGTGGTGGTAGAACTTCACATGTCCCCCCATCACCAGTGACATAAGTCCCCCCATTACCAATAACATAAGTACTGTGAAGTGAAAAGTCTATAGTCACGTGTGTGTGCAAGAGTGTAGGTGTGTGTATCTACATATATTCCTCATAATAACCTCATAATACACTCCAGCTGCTGCAGAACCTCATAATAGACATCTCAGCTGCTGCAGAACCTCAGTCTATAGTCGTGTGTGTACAAGAGTGTAAATGTGTGTGTATTTACATATATACCTCATAATAGATTGTGAGCCCTCGCAGGCAGGGTCCTTTCTCCTCCTGTACCTGTCGGTGACTCGTTTTGTTCAACACTATTGTGCTTGTTTTTTATTATTTATTCCCATAGTCCTAAATTTATGAAGGCTAATTACACTGCAGGATACTAAATGCAACATAATCGATTATGGTAGGTGCCATAACGATAAGAAGTGATGAAAGAACAGGAGGGTGAGGTTAAATATATATCTTTATTAGTTACCAAAAAATGTAAAAGAACATATTAAAAAGACAGGGCGAGGAAAGGCTTCCAATAAAGGGGTGGAAAGCAGCAAATAAATAGCACAAACAAATGCACTGTGGGCCAGTAGGATTGTAAAATATGGCAAACAAAGCAGATCTCTAAAAACAGGTGCTCAGCTATTTCCTATAGAGATTGAAAACTACTTACATAAAGCCCAGTGGGCATCAAGGAGATGCTTGAAGGAGCTGGGTTTTGCCAGAGCAGAGTTAGAGAAATCTCAGAGGATAAATTGAGCCCAGTAAGTAGGATACACAATTTGGAGATATATTCATGTGTCATAGGAGTATATACAGTATATTCAATCCATACCCAGCAAGCCAACCAAACAAAAAACATCCATATATCAGTATTGTATAGGGTTATTGTACCTGTTAGGTGTGCAGGGTTGCTGTGGGACAGTGCGGCTAGGTAAGAGCAGCTTTCCAACCCTGCACCCAACATATGCCGTTTCGCATTTTTCAGAAGATTGTATATATATATATATATATATATATATATATATATATATAATGTTACATAATTTATTTCCCAAAATATCATCAAAGATCCCTGGGGAGTTTTTTTTTCCCCTTTATTGATCATTTTTTCCACTTTAATAAGGGCATCAAGAGGAGCATATGTTACAGCAGAAAACATTTCCCTACAGTGAAATAATTCACCAACTTTAGGATTTTGTACAGTGAGCAGGAAAAACATTTGGGTGAATACATATTTTAGGTTGTAGTTCATCAGGTATGGTAAAAATAACGAATTGCTATATATGTCAAGGAGACAGGAAGTGTGACTAGTGCAGCAACGCTTCACTGAAAATTAGTCAAAATAAAGTGCTAATAAAAGTCTAAAGTACAAACCTTAGCAGCTACACTAAACGAGGACCTAAAACTAAAGACATAAAACATCAATCAAAATAATAAATAAGAAGCAAAAAAAAAAGAAAATGATTGGTCACAGGAAGAAAGGAGGATATGACTTATTCAAAGAGAATAAAAGCAAATTAACAGTTTAGGTCATGTGCCAGGAAGATCACTGCATGTCGCAGGGGGTGTGCTGAAGTGGAAAATTATAATGTAGCCCCCCCCCGCTGATATGAGCCTCCCTCTGAGACGTATGGTCTGCATAGTGTTTGTAGCAAAGCATTATAAGCTCAACTACAACATCAACAGCAAATAAATGGAGTTGTATTTGTTAGGCGGTAGGGGAAAAGTTAGTTCATGACATTCATGTGCTTCAAGCAGTAAAAGTAGACAAAAGGAAATATCTAGGCCACAGGAATTGAATATCAATACAACTAGGTTTTGAGTATCTGCAAAAAAGTCTTGATGGGGTATTTCTGGTAGGCAGATGTTAGTATCAGAAGGGATCAAAGGAAGGGGAGATGGTAAACTCTAGAGTAACAGGATCCTAACTTTGAAGGGTTATTAAAATAAGGAAGTTATCCCTATCTAACCATAGGACTCCTGAGATTGTGGCTCTTGAACCATAAAAAATGGGCTCTGCAGCCTGCAGGAAACAGAGATGTGCATGATTGGCCTTCTTCTCTAGTCCCCTTCTATGGTACAGCTAATTACGACAGCCCTATAAATGATAATCAATGCAGTGGAGGCCAAATATGTGCACTTCTACTCCATTCAGGATTTGGCTGCAGAGCACCATTCTTTTGTTCTAGAGCTCCAATATCAGGATCCCTGGGTGTATCAGCAGTCAGAATCACAGATGAGTGAAACCAAGGTCCATGTTGAAGGTCAGTCCTCTCTGGCCATGAACAGGAGATGTGCAAATTTCCTTACCCACTGTGAACCGCCGGACTGGTGAGTTATTAACTGGTGACATCTCACCAGGCCAGAGAATAAGACACCAAGCGAGGGAAAATGGAAGCTTAGTTAAATTGCTCAGCTGCTGCTCATGGCCTGAGAGCAATGACCTGGACCGAGGATTGCGCAAAGTGAACTGCTCACCTTGTGTCGGAACTCTTTAATTCAGATGATAGACAGCTCATACCAATTAGGCTGGTGATACACTTAGACATTATTCTGCCATGTAGATATTTTTGGCTACTCTACCTGTATTGCCCAAAAAGTTGCCATGTAACCCTAGCCTTAATCTCTACAAGATATGAATTGACATCTGTTTGTCATAGCCTGTAAAATCTTCTGATATTAAGGTCACACTACTTATTTAGTCTGTTTTACTTTATAGGTGTTGTAAACCGTCTACTATTGAAATAATTACAGTTATTCAGCTTTTCATACTTAACCCAATACTTTCCACAGAAGGAAACAAAGCTTAGGCAGCAGAAAATGGGCGTTCATCATTAAGTTAATGTGATGGTGTCAGGAAAGTTAGCAGTTTCCAGTTGCATGGACTGGGTGCATATATCACAGATAAATCAATAGGTTATTAGTCAACAAGCTGACAAGGACCCATAGATTAATCCCTTTTTGTTAAGCTAGCAGTTTCCATGATGCTGATATCTCATCCGTTCTGCATTCTTGAGACTGATTCTTAATCCAATTAAGGTGAAATTAACTGATCTCCATTTATTTCCTCATTTAAGTTGAACACCCCTCACGCCATCTTTCCTTTGTGTACATTCATCAACAAATATGTGTTGCCCTTTGTAAAATTTTAATTGTTTTTTGAGACAGTAAGCCCAAATGTAACAATTTCCTTTTGATATCATGATTCATGATAGAAAAGTGACAATGCACCCAACCATCACCTGCCATTGTATTGAGTTTCTTCCATGAACTAAAAAATAATCAAAGACCTTCCTCTATATTTTATGCGCATAGCAGAGATACAGTATGTGAAATAATATTAGGTATGAAGGCTATGAATATGTTTAAGATCTACCTATGTCAGTGGCAACAATAAAACTTAAAAGGGTTTCCCCCAAATAAAGTCCATTTTAATCACCAGTTCTTGGAATAAAAATAAGTTCCACAATTGGATGTGTAAAGGTACCTTCACACTAACCGATTTTGCAGTGATAACGATAGCGATCTGTGACATTGCAGCATCCTGGATAGCGATATCGTTGTGTTTGACACGCAGCAGCGATCTGGATCCCGCTGTGATATCGCTGGTCGTTGCTGAAAGTTCAGAACTTTATTTGGTCGTCAGATCGGCGTGTATCGTCGTGTTTGACAGCCAAAGCAACAATGCCAGCGATGTTTTACAGTGGTAACCTGGGTAAATATCGGGTTACTAAGCGCAGGGCCGCTCTTAGTAACCCGATGTTTACCCTGGTTACCATTGTAAATGTAAAAAAACAAACAGTACATACTCACCTTCTGCTGTCTGTCACACGTCCCTCGCCGTCTCCTTCCCGCACTGACTGTGAGCGCCGGCAGTACAGAGCACAGCGGTGACGTCACCACTGTGCTCTGCTTTCACTTTACGGCCGGCTCTCACAGTCAGTGCGGGAAGGAGATGGCGAGGGACGTGTGACAGACAGCAGAAGGTGAGTATGTACTGTTTGTTTTTTTACATTTACGCTGGTAACCAGGGTAAACATCGGGTTACTAAGCACGGCCCTGCGCTTATTAACCCGATGTTTACCCTGGTTACCAGGGGACTTCGGCATCGTTGGTCGCTGGAGAGCCGTCTGTGTGACAGCTCTCCAGCGACCACACAGCGACTAAACAGCGACGCTGCAGCGATCGGCATCGTTGTCTGTATCGCTGCAGAGTCGCTTAGTGTGAAGGTACCTTAAAAAATTTTTCCTGTGCTGAGATAATCTTATAAATGTGCTCCTGCCTTGTACTGTGTAATGGCTGTGTCTGACCGTGCAGGGATATCGTCTGATCATACCACAGCTCCTGGTCAGTGGAGGAAGCATAAGAGTATGCAGACAGGACAGCACAGGATCACAGCTTATCCTTTCTGTGAGATAAAACATTTCACTACCTGTTTTTAAGAAATGTTTTTCTTCAAAGAAACAATCATTTGTGATCCCATGCTGTTCTGTCTGTATACTCTTCACCCCCCCTGGAGCTGTTGTATGATTCGACCATGTTCCTATACTAAATCCGAAAAAACTTGGCACTCTAGATGAATAAATATCATATGCAAAATGTTTATTGATGTGCATCCATGAAGTCGAACGTTTTCGGTCCACATCCGGACCTTCATCAGAACAAATATACTAGCAAAAAAACAAAATAGAGATATGGTGCAGGGAGAAATGTTAATCCTGTCTCTATAAATTCCAATATTAATAGGGTAAATGGCGCCATTTACCCAGTGACTCAGGTCGCATCACATGTGCGCCTACGTGGACAGGACTTCTTGCTGCATCCAGGCTACCCTACCAATATTGTATTATATTATATTTGTTCTGATGAAGGTCCGGATGTGGACCAAAAACGTTCAACTTGCCTTTATGGATGCACATCAATAAACCTTTTGCATATGATAATTATTCATCTAGAGTGCCAAGTTTTTTCGGATTTGGATTTGTTGGGCTGGATACCCTACTTGAGCACCTACTCTATACACTACTATGAGTGCCGTGTTGTTCTATTATTACATGTTCCTATACTGTCAGACCCAGCCATTACACAGTATACAGCAGGGGCACATTTAGAAGATTTTCCCAGCTCAGGAACATTTTTTTTACACAATCAATTGCCCAATTGTGGAATTTATTTTCATTCCACAATCTATTATTTAAAATGAACTTTGTTTATTGGAAAAGTCTTTAAAGGTCCTACATCCCAATGCAAATTTGTAACAGGATCCCGCACCTATCATGAGCATTTATATTAGTAACGCATTTTAAAGTGGCAGAAATATTTTAAGCCAAATCATTTAAAAGGGCATGACTGAAAGTATCACTAAAATCTAAATCTATATTAAAAACCCAAATATATAGAAGATAAAACTCTATAAGTAGAAACAATTGAACCTTTTGAAATTCAAATTTGCCAGACTCACCAAACTTTTCTCCAAAATTCGATTTGTGGTGAATAAATTTGTCACAAACTGCAGGTAGTTCAATTGCTTTGAAATGATGAAGCTAACATTCTTTCCTAATAGTATATGCTACTTATTTTAATGGGAATAACGGGTATCAGAAATTTGGAAGAGAGTGAAAGAGAAGCTATCAATACAAGTAAATCCTGTCAGACAACTACATATGTGTAGAGACGATAAGATAGAGAAAAATTGGGCGCAAGTGTGATTGAAATTATGGGTTGGATATGAAAAATATGTCACCAAGGGAGCTTGTTACAACCCTTAGTCTTATTAGAGGGGTTTTATGCCAAAAATGACATTGCAATACCAGAAGTGTGGATTTCATTAACATTATAGTCAAATATGTGGGGAAAAAAATTCACTCCTGAACAAGTTCAAGACAAAAAGAGATGTTTTCAATTTTCAGATGCAAGTACAGTTAGTGAGCACTATTATTATTATTATTATTGTTTATTTATATAGCACCATTAATTCCATGGTGCTGTACATGAGAAGGGGTTACATCAAAATACAAATATCACTTACAGTAAACAAAACTAACAATGACAGACTGGTACAGCGGGAAGAGGACCCTGCCCTTGCGGGCTTACAATCTACAATATATATATACATATATATATACAGATATTTCTGATCTAGATACAATCAGAAATATAGTATCTTCCGATTGTTGGTGCTCTACACTGTTATATCATGAATGCAAAGTATTTTGGGAAAGCTCACATTGTCTGTGACTCATGCAATCTACTGCAATGTCTAAACTGGTGACAGCTGTTTGGCCAGTCACACAAATCAAATTGCCCATTGTTTAAATTTGCCCAGACTTGCAAAGTTTAGCAAATTCGACTTGAATTCAGTTTGCATTAAATGTATTCAATCATATCTACTTACTGTATGTAATACTCAATCGCTTCCATGATCTCAAATAAGGAAAATGCATAAGAGCTTCCTTTTAGGATCAAGTGCGTTGGAAAAGCTTTATTAGAAATTATAATAAGCCTTTCATCTGAAACATAATCAACTTTGTGCCCGTTCTTCTGAAGCATCCAATTAATTCAATCCAAACTTGCCACCATCCGGAAAGCCAATGATTCCGAAAAATACTGCACTCGTCAAAATGAAGTTTTATGCTTAATAGTGTAATTTTATTTGCAACAAGTGATTTGTAGCGACAAGCAAAAGGTTTCGCCCTTGGTCACATAGGCGCACTGTGCAGGGAACATATGCTATTGTGTCCCCTAGTGATGCATAAGAAGTATGGCCAGTCTGTGAGGTATAAGGCAGCCACTTCTAAACCTATCATTTACTTAAAAAATAGGGGTGGGTGGGTTTGTGTACCTTTCACGATAAAGTAATTTTAGAAGGAATGCTAATGCCTAATACTGTAATTCCTTTGCATATAGACACCACCCATTAGCCGGTCCAATCCTAATAAATTAAACCTCCATTACCATCTTCTCAGTTCTTTCCCCAAAAACTTCATCGTCAGTAAAACTTTTCTTATATAGAAAGGGCCTTCTAAGTGTGACTGCTGCCTTTGCACCCCCTATGGTTAATCACCAGTTCAACTGAACTTATTGGAAGTTACAGGAAACCATTAAAGTAGTCATGCTCTGGAGCCGAAACTAAATCCATGCAAGGCCATACAGAGCAGTTAACAGATTTCATTAAAGTAAATAAAATACGGCTTTCTGCTAATGCTGGTTAATGCCATTATATCCTTAAAGGGGCTTTCCTATGAACACAAGTTCATTTTAATAAATTGATCTTGGATAATTATAACTTCCACAATTGATGTGTTTAAATAAAATGTTCCTGTGCTGAGATAATCTTATAAATGCGCTCCTGCTGTGTACTGTGTAATTGCTGTGTCTGACCGTATGGGGGCATGGTCTGATTGTTTGCTGATATTATCAGGCATGTATAAAAGGAAGCCCTGCATAAATTCCCTTCACCTATTAAAATAAAGAATGAGAGCATGCTAGGCTGCACCTCTTCTGTTAAGAGTCCACATAGCACAGGCTTCCTCTAAAAGACATATTTGGCCATAAAATTTGACAAACAAACATTCTACATAATTCTTTTAATCGCCGTTGCAACAACGGCAACAAGGTTCCAAAGGCAGATTTATTTTTTTGTGTTTTTTGTAAAATTGAGACTATAGGTATAAACCACACTCAAAACATCAAATCTACACCATGCTGTATGCTGGAAAGTGTCTACAAAGTCATAAAACATTGGGCAGATTTACGGCTTAAACCAAGATTACACAGGAGATATGTCAAATGTATTATAGAGATGTTGGACTCCTGACTCTTCCTTCTGACACCCTTTGATAAGTTGAGTTTATTCCAAAAATCTGGTGCAATTTTTGTACACTTTTTTTTTTTATGAGAGGGGGATTACCTTTTTCATTAAAAGGTTTCTCATCTAGTGAACAATGCATTCTTAAAGGGAATCTGTTATCAGATTATTGTCACTTAATTTGAAAACAACATACAGTGGGTACGGAAAGTATTCAGAGTCCTTTAAAATTTTCACTCTTTGATTCATTGCAGCCATTTGGTAAATTCAAAAAAAAGTTCATTTTTTCTCATTAATGTACACTCTGCACCACATCTTGACTAAAAAGAAACATAAATGTAGAAATTTTTGCAAATTTATTGAAAAAGAAAAACTGAAATATCACATGGTCATAAGTATTCAGACCCTTTGCTCAGTATTGAGTAGAAACACCCTATTGAGCTAGTACAGCCATGAGTCTTCTTGAGAATGAAGAAACAAGTTTTTCACATCTGGATTTGGGGATCCTCTGCCATCCTTCCCTGCAGATCCTCTCCAGTTCCGTCAGGTTGGATGGTGAATGTTGGTGGACAGCAATTTTCACGTCTCGCCAGAGATGCTCAATTGGGTTTAGGTCAGGGCTCTGGCTTGGCCAGTCAAGAATGGTCACAGAGTTGTTCTGAAGCCACTCCTTTGTTATTTTGCTTAGGGCCATTGTCTTCTTGTAAAGTGAACCTTCCACCAAGTCTGAGGTCCGGAGCACTCAGGAAAATGTTTTCATCCAGGATATCTCTGTACTTGGCTGCATTTGTGTTTCCTTCAATGGCAACCAGTTGTCCTTTCCCTGCAGCTGAAAAACAACCCCATAGCATGATGCTGCCACCACCATGTTTCACTGTTTGGATAGTATTGGGCAGGTGATGAGCAGTGCCTGGTTTTCTCCATACATACCGCTTAGAACTATCACCAAAATGGTCTTTCTTCGTCTCATCATACCAGAGATTATTTCTCATATTCTGGGCTGGGAGTCCTTCATGTGTTTTTTAGTAAACTCTATGCTGTCTTTCTTATGTCTTGCACTGAGGAGAGGCTTCTGTCGGGCCACTCTGCCATAAAGGCCCGACTGGTGTAGGGCTGCAGTGATAGTTGACTTTGTGGAACTTTCTCCCATCTCCCTACTGCATCTCTGGAGCTCAGCCACAGTGATCTTGGGGTTCTTCTTTACCTCTCTCACCAAGGCTCTTCTCCCACGATTGCTCAGTTTGGCTGGATGGACAGGTCTAGGAAGACTTCTGGTGGTCCCAAACTTCTTCAATTTAAGGATTATGGAGACCACTGTGCTCTTAGAAACCTTGAGTACTGCAGAATTTTTTTGTAACCTTGGCCAGATCTGTGCCTTGCCAAAATTCTTTCTGAGCTCCTTGGCCAGTTCTTTTGACCTCATGATTCTCATTTGGTCTGACATGTACTGTGAGCTGTGAGGTCTTATATACACAGGTGTGTGCCTTTCCAAATCAAGTCCTATTAGTTTAATTAAACTCAGCTGGACTCCAATGAAGGAGTAGAACCATCTCAAGGAGGATCACAAGGAAATGGACAGCATGTGACTTAAATATGAGTGTCTGAGCAAAGAGTCTGAATACTTATGACCATGTGATATTTCAGTTTTTCTTTTTAATAAATATTCAAAAATTTCTACATTTCTGTTTTTTTCAGTCAAGATGGGGTGCAGAGTGTACATTAATGAGAAAAAAATGAACTTTATTGAATTTACCAAATGGCTGCAATGAAACAAAGAGTGAAAAATTTAAAGGGTTCTGAATACTTTCTGTATCCACTGTAATGTAAAGGCAAAAACCAACATTCCAGTGATGTATCACATACTGGGCAGCATGCTGCAATTTTGATAAAATCAATATTTTATCAGGAGGTTAGCACTCCAGGATTAGTAAATGTAGTCTTCCATTTTCGTGGCTCTGAATAACCCCTTCCCCACTGATTCATTGCTTTCTGCTCATGCACAGTGCATTCAGAGAACTGGTAGATCTACAGCAGATAAAACTATGCTTCATCAAATGTATGGATGAATCGCTTGAATCAAGGTCTTGCCACAACATAATGCTGCTCTCAGAAATGGTAGCAAGAAGCTGTAGATATATTCCTTTAATGAATTCAGTGCCACATAAAAAATAAAAGCAATGGATACTCACTTTCTAGAGTAGCGCTGTTGTTGCTAACTAGTGGGTGAGTGATGTGACCATATTGTGCTATGTGCAATCTTAATCTGTTGTGTCAAGTGACAGCTAAAGTCAAAGTCACGACACTCACTCATCAAAAACACCAATGCCAACATTGCTGGAATGACGCCACTTCATCAAGCGAGTATCCATTGTTTCTATTTTCTTTAGGGCCCTGAAATGGCAATGTAAGGGTTATCCTGTAGTGAAAAACACTTTTAAGCTCACAGTAATATAGAGGCCATGCAAATTACTTGTGAAAACACCGCACAGTGTTTGCTTTCTGAAGCCAATAGTGAAGTAATTGTTTACTTTGATACTTGATAGGAGAAGCACTAGATACACTTTTAGCATTTTTCTTGCTCTAATATGATTGGCTGAAAGTTGCTATGTACAATGTAAGTTTCCCAAATAGCTGAACTTATACAGGAAGGTGACAAGCAAAAAAAAAGAACATAAAAAGTCAAAGAATGACATCAATCGTCACTGTTTGTTGTAGACCACAGACACATCCAGTATAATGGTGATATATATATTTAATATTCCACTTTGACTTCCTGCTGAACACATTTTGTATGCTTTTGTGTTTGCAAAAAGCTTCATCAGATCTACCTGTGTCTCCTCCATTGTGTGAAGTGATAAGCAAGGGAGAGAGGTGAGGGAATGCAAAGAGTCATTGTAGCTGTTTGAAACACTAACAAAAGGGAAGAAAGAAAACATGTAGTGCAAACAGAACATCGTTACTAAACACTAAACTAAATGCTCCTGACAAGAATCAAACATGCTGGTCCACTAAATGAATAATGCACTGAATACCTAGACCAGCAAAACTATGTCCACATTATTTAAAATTTAGGTTGTCTTTCCTCGCAAAATCACTTCAGCTTACTGTCCAGACTCTTGTCAGGTGTAATCCATCTCTGGCCTTAGAGACACTGCTGAGATGGACGAAAGAAAGTGGGGTGCGACATTGTCTCTCTGATTCTACTCTCCCACTGGGTCAAACAGAATACAGGCACAAAACAGAAGCAGACTTTTAGTTTCAATAAGTTAACCAAAAAAGCTTGGGTATAAGTTGATATTCATTCAAAATAGGAGTGTTAAAAAGACAAGACTTAAAACAGAAACAATATGAACAAAATTAAGTTAAAGCAATAGTGCAAATAAATAACATAGGGTACGTAGTAAACACCATTTTTTATTTAAAAAAAGCGTAAAAGCCATCCCACAGCACCAAGGTGTACCCAAATAGGGATGGTCCTAATCTCTAGTATTAATCCCTACTGACCTTGGACGTTCTCAGTACATCATTGTTGGGAAGTACTTTCCAACCTTAAGGCCCCGTCTCACATAGCGAGATCGCTAGCGAGATCGCTGCTGAGTCACAAGTTTTGTGACGCAACAGCGACCTCCATAGCGATCTCGCTATGTGTGACACGTACCAGCGATCAGGCCCCTGCTGCGAGATCGCTGGTCGTGTCAGAATGGCCTGGACCTTTTTTTGGTCGTTGAGGCCCCGCTGACATCGCTGAATCGGTGTGTGTGACACCGATCCAGCGATGTCTTCACTGGTAACCAGGGTAAACATCGGGTTACTAAGCGCAGGGCCGCGCTTAGTAACCCGATGTTTACCCTGGTTACCAAAAAAAACAAACAGTACATACTCACCATCTGATGTCCGTCAGGTCCCTTGCCGTCTGCTTCCTGCTCTCACTGACTCCCGGCCGTACAGTGAGAAGTGAGAGCGCAGCAGTGACGTCACCGCTGCGCTCTGCTCTCAGTGTACGGCGGCTCAGTCAGAGCAGGAAGCAGACGGCAAGGGACCTGGACACCGAAAGGCGAGTATGTAGTGTTTGTTTTTTTTGGTAACCAGAGTAAACATCGGGTTACTAAGCGCGGCCCTGCGCTTAGTAACCCGATGTTTACCCTGGTTACCCGGGTGCTGCAGGGGGACTTCGGCATCGTTGAAGACAGTTTCAACGATGCCGAAGTCGTTCCCCTGATCGTTGGTCGCTGGGGAGAGCTGTCTGTGTGACAGCTCCCCAGCGACCACACAGCGACTTACCAACGATCACGGCCAGGTTATATCGCTGGTCGTGATCGTTGGTAAATCGCTTAGTGAGACGGGGCCTTTAGATGCACTGGGAACCTCCTGGCAACTTTGTACTCACAAAACCTGCAAGCAGCAAAATAAACATATACCCTGCTGTAACTAAATAAGTAAAAAGCAAGTGTACAATTAAATAACAGGGTAGTTAGTAATACTATGTTGATTAAAAAATAGCATAAAAGCCATCCCACCATCGCGAAGTTGACCCTGATTGGGACGGTCCTACGCTGTCTAATATTAAAAACCTTACCATGTGTCAGAGTTGACCTCAGTGTGTGAATAAGGGCAAAGAAAAGGATCGGGTCCCGATCTGTGGACACCAGCCAAGGGTAGCTTTTAAATGTAATTTCCAGTTTAAGAGAGGGAGGCCACACCCCAGCTTCCAAAAATACAAAGAAAAAAACAGAAAAATTGAGCTCGGATTAAGTTGGTATACATGCAGCACCTAAACGCATGTTCACATTGGCCATGAAATATACAAAACCTACAAGAAGCAAAATAAAGATAAACCCTGCTGTAACTAAATAATTAAAAAGCAAGAGTGCATTTGAATAACACAGCCATCCCTGCTGACCCTGATCCGGACAGGTCTACGCTGTCTAATATTAAAAACCTTACCATGTGTCAGAGTAGACCTCAGTGTGTGAATTATTATTATTATTATTATTATTATTATAGCACCATTTATTCTATGGCGCTTTACATGTGAGGTGGGGTATACATAATAAAAACAAGTATAAAAATCTTAAACAATACAAGTCACTACTGGTACAGGAGGAGAGAGGACCCTGCCCGTGAGGTCTCACAATCTACAAGGGATGGGTGAGGATACAATAGGTGAGGGTAGAGCTGGATGTGCAGCGGCTTGGTCGATCGGTGGTTACTGCAGGTTGAATGAGGGCAAACTAAAGGACGAGGTTCCGATCTGTGGTCACCAGTCTGGGGAAGCTTTTAAATGTAATTTCAAACTCAAGAGAGGGAGGTCAAACCCTGCCTTGCACAGAATGCAAAAATGCAAAGGAAAAAAACACAAAATTGTGCTTCGATTATGTTTGTATACATGCAGCACATAAATGCATGTACACATTGGCCATAAAACATACAAAATCTACACACACAGAATGCAAAAATACAAAGAAAGAAAATTGAGCTTGGTTTAAGTTGATATACATGCAACACAAAAACGCATGTTCACATTGGCCATAAAGTGGGGGGCAATATTGTCTCTCTGATTCTACTCCCCCATTGGATCAAATAGTGTACAGGCACAAAAGAGAAACAGACTTTAAGTTTAAGTTAGTTAACTAAACAAAGTTAACTGGAGTGTAAGTTAGTATGCATGCAAAATAGGAGGGTTAAAAAGACAAAACCTAAGACAGAAACAATATGAACAAAATAAAGTAAAAGCAATAGTGCACATAAATCACATAGGGTACGTAGTAAACACCATTTTTGATTTAAAAAAAAAGTAAAAGTCATTCCACCAGACCAAGGTGTACCCAAATTGGGATGGTCCTAATCTCTAGTGTTAACCCCTTACTGACCTTGGACATTACCAGTAGGGTTGAGCGACTTTCATTTTTTTACGGTCGAGTCGGGTTTTGTGAAACCCGACTTTGTCCAGAGTCGAGTCGAGTGCAGTCGGCCGATTATCGCTAAAAGTCGGGGATCGACCGAAACACGAAACCCAATGCAAGTCAATGGGGAAGCATAGTCGGCAGTGAGTGGAGGCCAGGAAAACACCTACAGTGCCCATTTTAATGCCAAAAACATCCACTCTTGTTTCTGAAGCTTGTCAATCTTAATTAACTTTATAATAAGAGTTGGGCATTGGAAATTGGGGTCATTTGGCAAAAGTTGTGGGGGGTAGGGCTGGTTCAAGGTTTTAGTGGGCACAGGAAACGTGGACTACGTCACGGCAGTGGAGCAGTGAGAGGTCAGTATGTCAAGTTTGCAAGTGCTGTGATCCTAAGCAAGCAGGGGGACCCACTCGTTGGCATTGGCACTGGCACAGGGCCCCTCAAAGTACAGCGGTGTGTTTGCACGGCGGGGGCGCCTCCCACCGGCAGCGACACTTTTGCGTACTCTGAGGGGCCTTGTGCCAGTGACGTCGCCAACGAGTATGCCCCCCCACCTGATGAAGGAACCTGCACTTTCATCTGCACCTTCCTCTTTGTCCCTGTGTAAGGTGGTATAACATGCGGGAAGGGGAACCTTACTTTCAGCAGGGTCAGATTCTGGCTGTGTAGAGTGCAAAGGGAATGTAGTGGTCTAGGTCAATGTACCAGCAGACTCATCTAGCAGTGGCTGGGCAATGGGCAGGATGAGGAGGAAACACAGATATAGGGCCAAAGAATAAAGTAGGCTAAATGCAGTTCAAAATTGTTAACAGGACTAAACAGGCGGCATTGCTTTGTTGAGTGGAGTAGCAAACCCAGGAGCAGCAGACACTGTTTTAAGGGCCCAAACACACTAATAGGCCAAATGCAGTTTAATATTTGCTACTGTAGGCCAAAAGGCAGAAGGTAGAAGCTCAGCTTTATTCAGTTGAGGACAACACCAGGCAGGGGCAGACACCGTTAGTAGGCCGGAACCACCATTTTTTTTAAAAACAGCAGTTAATCAGAGCCAGAAGGTAGAAGCTCAGCTTTATTCAGTTGAGGACAACACCAGGCAGGGGCAGACACCGTTAGTAGGCCGGAACCACCATTTTTTTAAAAAACAGCAGTTAATCAGAGCCAGAAGGTAGAAGCTCAGCTTTATTCAGTTGAGGACAACACCAGGCAGGGGCAGACACCGTTATTAGGCCGGAACCACCATTTTTTTAAAAAACAGCAGTTAATCTGAGCCAGAAGGTAGAAGCTCAGCTTTATTCAGTTGAGGACAACACCAGGCAGGGGCAGACACCGTTAGTAGGCCAGAACCACCATTTTTTTTAAAAACAGCAGTTAATCAGAGCCAGAAGGTAGAAGCTCAGCTTTATTCAGTTGAGGACAACACCAGGCAGGGGCAGACACCGTTATTAGGCCGGAACCACCAATTTTTTTAAAAACAGCAGTTAATCAGAGCCAGAAGGTAGAAGCTCAGATTTATTCATTTGAGGACAACTTGAATTAGGGACTGCAGACAGACTTACCAGGCTGTCCCCTGTGTGGACCATGCATGCAATACATTAACCCATTGCGCCACAAAGGACACGTAACCTTCCGTGGCCATGCCTTCCGCTACATGTGTCTGTTGTCAGGTGTACCTTTGGACTCACAGATTGACAGAATGAAAGGACAATGTGGTCTTTAACATGCTGGTGGAGGGGTGGGATGGCTTTTCTCGCAAAAGAATTGTCAACTGGGTAGCTCATAGCGTGGTACAGTGTAGTCCATCATGGCTTTATTAATATTAAATAAAATAAAAAAATAGGCTCTATGCACTGTAAAATAGGTTCCAGGGGTACACGGGCAGCAGTGGTCAGGTCAGTGGAGGCCTAGTGAAAGGAGGGACCGCAGACAGGCTTCGAAGGCCTAACACAATAAAATGGGCTGGCTGTAGGCACTTTATAATTGGTTCCAGGGGTACACGGGCAGCAGTGGTCAGGTCAGTGGAGGCCTAGTGGAAGGAGGGACCGCAGACAGGCTTCGAAGGCCTAACATAATAAAATGGGCTGGCTGTAGGCACTGTAAAATAGGTTCCAGGGGTACACGGGCAGCAGTGGTCTGGTCAGTGGAGGCCTAGTGGAAGGAGGGACCGCAGACAGGCTTCGAAGGCCTAACACAATAAAATGGGCTGGCTGTAGGCACTTTATAATTGGTTCCAGGGGTACACGGGCAGCAGTGGTCTGGTCAGTGGAGGCCTAGTGGAAGGAGGGACCGCAGACAGGCTTCGAAGGCCTAACATAATAAAATGGGCTGGCTGTAGGCACTGTAAAATAGGTTCCAGGGGTACACGGGCAGCAGTGGTCTGGTCAGTGGAGGCCTAGTGGAAGGAGGGACCGCATACAGGCTTCGAAGGCCTAACACAATAAAATGGGCTGGCTGTAGGCACTTTATAATTGGTTCCAGGGGTACACGGGCAGCAGTGGTCTGGTCAGTGGAGGCCTAGTGGAAGGAGGGACCGCAGACAGGCTTCGAAGGCCTAACACAATAAAATGGGCTGGCTGTAGGCACTTTATAATTGGTTCCAGGGGTACACGGGCAGCAGTGGTCTGGTCAGTGGAGGCCTAGTGGAAGGAGGGACCGCAGACAGGCTTCGAAGGCCTAACACAATAAAATGGGCTGGCTGTAGGCACTTTATAATTGGTTCCAGGGGTACACGGGCAGCAGTGGTCAGGTCAGTGGAGGCCTAGTGGAAGGAGGGACCGCAGACAGGCTTCGAAGGCCTAACACAATAAAATGGGCTGGCTGTAGGCACTTTATAATTGGTTCCAGGGGTACACGGGCAGCAGTGGTCAGGTCAGTGGAGGCCTAGTGGAAGGAGGGACCGCAGACAGGCTTCGAAGGCCTAACACAATAAAATGGGCTGGCTGTAGGCACTTTATAATTGGTTCCAGGGGTACACGGGCAGCAGTGGTCAGGTCAGTGGAGGCCTAGTGGAAGGAGGGACCGCAGACAGGCTTCGAAGGCCTAACACAATAAAATGGGCTGGCTGTAGGCACTTTATAATTGGTTCCAGGGGTACACGGGCAGCAGTGGTCTGGTCAGTGGAGGCCTAGTGGAAGGAGGGACCGCAGACAGGCTTCGAAGGCCTAACACAATAAAATGGGCTGGCTGTAGGCACTTTATAATTGGTTCCAGGGGTACACGGGCAGCAGTGGTCTGGTCAGTGGAGGCCTAGTGGAAGGAGGGACAGCAGACAGGCTTCGAAGGCCTAACACAATAAAATGGGCTGGCTGTAGGCACTTTATAATTGGTTCCAGGGGTACACGGGCAGCAGTGGTCTGGTCAGTGGAGGCCTAGTGGAAGGAGGGACCGCAGACAGGCTTCGAAGGCCTAACACAATAAAATGGGCTGGCTGTAGGCACTTTATAATTGGTTCCAGGGGTACACGGGCAGCAGTGGTCTGGTCAGTGGAGGCCTAGTGGAAGGAGGGACCGCAGACAGGCTTCGAAGGCCTAACACAATAAAATGGGCTGGCTGTAGGCACTTTATAATTGGTTCCAGGGGTACACGGGCAGCAGTGGTCAGGTCAGTGGAGGCCTAGTGGAAGGAGGGACCGCAGACAGGCTTCGAAGGCCTAACACAATAAAATGGGCTGGCTGTAGGCACTTTATAATTGGTTCCAGGGGTACACGGGCAGCAGTGGTCAGGTCAGTGGAGGCCTAGTGGAAGGAGGGACCGCAGACAGGCTTCGAAGGCCTAACACAATAAAATGGGCTGGCTGTAGGCACTTTATAATTGGTTCCAGGGGTACACGGGCAGCAGTGGTCAGGTCAGTGGAGGCCTAGTGGAAGGAGGGACCGCAGACAGGCTTCGAAGGCCTAACACAATAAAATGGGCTGGCTGTAGGCACTTTATAATTGGTTCCAGGGGTACACGGGCAGCAGTGGTCTGGTCAGTGGAGGCCTAGTGGAAGGAGGGACCGCAGACAGGCTTCGAAGGCCTAACACAATAAAATGGGCTGGCTGTAGGCACTTTATAATTGGTTCCAGGGGTACACGGGCAGCAGTGGTCTGGTCAGTGGAGGCCTAGTGGAAGGAGGGACAGCATACAGGCTTCGAAGGCCTAACACAATAAAATGGGCTGGCTGTAGGCACTTTATAATTGGTTCCAGGGGTACACGGGCAGCAGTGGTCTGGTCAGTGGAGGCCTAGTGGAAGGAGGGACCGCAGACAGGCTTCGAAGGCCTAACACAATAAAATGGGCTGGCTGTAGGCACTTTATAATTGGTTCCAGGGGTACACGGGCAGCAGTGGTCTGGTCAGTGGAGGCCTAGTGGAAGGAGGGACCGCAGACAGGCTTCGAAGGCCTAACACAATAAAATGGGCTGGCTGTAGGCACTTTATAATTTGTTCCAGGGGTACACGGGCAGCAGTGGTCTGGTCAATGGAGGCCGATTGTAATGAGTGTCTGCCAGTTAGTAGTCAAAAACAACAATTAAATGTGAATGTCTCGCATTAAAACACAACAAAAACACTAAAGGGTGCAATCATTAGGTTCAGGGGTGGGATCCTCTGCGTTGTTTCAGACCTACTAATTTAGCGCAAAGTATTTACTGTGGTAAATAGAGGACACTGCCTCTGACTATGTTAAGTACCATCATACATGTCAACACAATGGTATTGTCAGTGGCAGGTATGGAAGGATGTCAGCGCATAGACTAAACATTGGTGGAAGTGTGAGAGATAACTGTGGAAGTGGTAGAGCAATGTTTGACCTGGGGGTGGGTGAACTCTCTTGTGGCCGGCGGTACAGGCCCAGGGCCCCTCATGTTACAACAGTGTGTCTGACGTTGGGTGCGCACCACCACCGCCAGAGACACTTTATTGTACTATGAGGGACCCAGTAGCAATGCTGTCGACCAAAAGCGAGCACACCCACCTCTTCAGACAAACAGCAGTCTCACGGGTGCTTGCGCCAAGTCGCGATACCACGGCCCCGTGTGGGAAGTTTGGCCATTTAGGGAGGTGTAAACATGTCGTATGCTGGACAATCAGCTGCAGAAAATTAGACATTAGAAAAGTAATTCACAGTAGTACACAGGCAAGAGCTTTTCATAGGAAAGCTAGGTGTCAGCCGGGCAAGGTGGGGCAAAAGATTTCGAAATCCAGTTGTGGTTCATTTTAATAAATGTTAGATCGTCAACATTTTGGGTAGCCAGACGAGTCCTTTTTTCGGTTAATATTGAACCTGCAGCACTGAATACTCTTTCTGATAGGACACTTGCTGCCGGGCAAGCAAGCTCCTGCAATGCATATTCTGCCAATTCTGGCCAGGTGTCTAATTTTGATGCCCAGTAATCAAATGGGAATGACGGTTGAGGGAGAACATCGATAAGGGATGAAAAATAGTTAGTAACCATACTGGACAAATGTTGTCTCCTGTCACTTTCAATTGATGCAGCAGTACCTGTCCTGTCTGCGGTCATAGCAAAATCACTCCACAACCTGGTCAGAAAACCCCTCTGTCCAACGCCACTTCTGATGTGTGCACCCCTAACACTCCTAGTCTGCTGGCCCCTGGAGCTCGTGTGAGAACGATCACGTGCGCTGTGTGCTGGGAATGCCTGAAGCAAACGGTCAACAAGAGTTGATTGTTTGGTTGCTAATATTAGTTCCAAGTTCTCATGTGGCATAATATTTTGCAATTTGCCTTTATAGCGTGGATCAAGGAGGCAGGCCAACCAGTAATCGTCATCGTTCATCATTTTCGTAATGCGTGTGTCCCTTTTTAGGATACGTAAGGCATAATCCGCCATGTGGGCCAAAGTTCCAGTTGTCAAATCTCCGGTTGTGATTGGTTGAGGGGCAGTTTCAGGCAAATCTACGTCACTTGTGTCCCTCAAAAAACCAGAACCCGGCCTTGCCACGCAACCAATTTCCAGTGCCCCCGGGAAAGCTTCCGCATTAAAAATATACTCATCCCCATCATCCTCCTCGTCCTCCACCTCCTCTTCGCCCGCTACCTCGTCCTGCACACTTCCCTGACCAGACAATGGCTGACTGTCATCAAGGCTTTCCTCTTCCTCTGGTGCAGACGCCTGATCCTTTATGTGCATCAAACTTTGCATCAGCAGACGCATTAGGGGGATGCTCATGCTTATTATGGCGTTGTCTGCACTAACCAGCCGTGTGCATTCCTCAAAACACTGAAGGACTTGACACATGTCTTGTATCTTCGACCACTGCACACCTGAAAACTCCATGTCTGCCATCCTACTGCCTGCCCGTGTATGTGTATCCTCCCACAAAAACATAACAGCCCGCCTCTGTTGGCACAGTCTCTGAAGCATGTGCAGTGTTGAGTTCCACCTTGTTGCAACGTCTATGATTAGGCGATGATGGGGAAGGTTCAAAGACCGCTGATAGGTCTGCATACGGCTGGAGTGTACAGGCGCACGTCGGATATGTGAGCAAAGTCCACGCACTTTGAGGAGCAGGTCGGAGAACCCAGGATAAGTTTTCAATAAGCACTGCACCACCAGGTTTAAGGTGTGAGCCAGGCAAGGAATGTGTTTCAGTTGGGAAAGGGAGATGGCAGCCATGAAATTCCTTCTGTTATCACTCACTACCTTGCCTGCCTGAAGATCTACTGTGCCCAGCCACGACTGCGTTTCTTGTTGCAAGAACTCGGACAGAACTTCCGCGGTGTGTCTGTTGTCGCCCAAACACTTCATAGCCAATACAGCCTGCTGACGCTTGCCAGTAGCTGGCCCATAATGGGACAACTGGTGTGCAACAGTGTCATCTGCCGATGGAGTGGTTGGCCGACTGCGGTCTGTGGAAGAGCTGTAGCTTCTGCAGGAGGACGAGGAGGAGGAGGAGGAGGGGGTGCGAACGCCTACAGCCAACTGTTTCCTAGACCGTGGGCTAGGTACAACTGTCCCGAAATTGATGTCCCCTGTGGACCCTGCATCCACCACATTCACCCAGTGTGCCGTGATGGACACATAATGTCCCTGGCCATGCCTACTGGTCCATGCATCTGTAGTCAGGTGCACCTTTGTACTCACAGATTGCCTGAGTGCATGGACGATGCGCTGTTTAACATGCTGGTGCAGGGCTGGGATGGCTTTTCTGGAAAAAAAGTGTCGACTGGGTAGCTCGTATCGTGGTTCAGCGTACTCCATCAGGGCTTTGAAAGCTTCGCTTTCAACTAACCGGTAGGGCATCATCTCTAACGAGATTAGTCTAGCTATGTGGGCATTAAAACCCTGTGTACGCGGATGCGAGGATTAGTACTTCCTTTTCCTAACCAGAGTCTCATGTAGGGTGAGCTGGACTGGAGAGCTGGAGATCGTGGAACTTTCGGGTGTGCCGGTGTACATGGCAGACTGAGAGACGGTTGGAGACGGTATTGTTTCCACCGGTGCCCTAGATGCAATATTTCCTCCTACAAAACTGGTGATTCCCTGACCCTGACTGCTTTTGGCTGTCAAAGAAACCTGCACAGATACTGCCGGTGGTGTGGAAAATGGTGGCCTTACAGTGACGGAAGGGATGTTGCGTTGCTGACTAGCTTCATTGGCCGAGGGTGCTACAACCTTAAGGGACGTTTGGTAGTTAGTCCAGGCTTGAAAATGCATGGTGGTTAAGTGTCTATGCATGCAACTAGTATTTAGACTTTTCAGATTCTGACCTCTGCTTAAGCTAGTTGAACATTTTTGACAGATGACTTTGCGCTGATCAATTGGATGTTGTTTAAAAAAATGCCAGACTGCACTCTTCCTAGCATCGGATCCCTTTTCAGGGATTGCAGACTGAGCTTTAACCGGATGGCCACGCTGTCCTCCAACAGGTTTTGGCTTTGACACGCGTTTTGGGCCAGATACGGGCCCGGCAGATGGAACCTGTTGCGATGTTGATGCCTGCTGCGGCCCCTCCTCCACCTCCGCTTCTGAACTACTGCCGCCTGCACCCTGTTCCCCCAATGGCTGCCAATCGGGGTCAACAACTGGGTCATCTATTACCTCCTCTTCGAGCTCGTGTGCAACTTCGTCTGTGTCACTGTGTCGGTCGGTGGTATAGCGTTCGTGGCGGGGCAACATAGTCTCATCAGGGTCTGATTGTGGATCAGTACACTGAGAGGGCAATGTGGTGGTCTGAGTCAAAGGAGCAGCATAGTACTCTGGCTGTGGCTGTGCATCAGTGCACTCCATGTCAGAATCTACTTGTAATGGGCATGGCCTGTTAAGTGTTTCACTTTCTAAGCCAGGGACGGTATGTGTAAAGAGCTCCATGGAGTTACCCGTTGTGTCGCCTGCTGCATCCTTCTCTCTTGTTGTAGTTTTTGCTGAAGAGGACAAGGAAGCGACTTGTCCCTGACCGTGAACATCCACAAGCGACGCGCTGCTTTTACATTTACCAGTTTTAGAAGAGGAGGCAAAAGAGCTAGAGGCTGAGTCTGCAATGTAAGCCAAAACTTGCTGTTGCTGCTCCGCCTTTAAAAGCGGTTTTCCTACTCCCAGAAAAGAGAGCGTTCGAGGCCTTGTGTAGCCAGATGACGAAACTGGCTCCACACTTCCAGACTTAGGTGGAATATTTTTATCCCCACGACCACCTGATGCTCCACTACCACTACCATCATTACCAGCTGACAATGAACGCCCACGGCCACGACGACCTCTTGCACCAGACTTCCTCATTGTTTTAAAAAATTAACCTAAGTAACTTTATTTGTTGCCGTCAAACAACTTACACGGTGAGCTATAACTTCAGTATGATTTCAATATCCCTTAACAGGTTGGTGAGACCACAAGGAAAATCAGGCACAATGTTACACACTCTGTTTTCTGTGGCACCAAATCACAGAGATGCCACACACGCAGGACTGTCACTCAAGCACAAATGTCAATATTAATCTCCCACTGTTTTATTTTTTTTTTCTTTTTCAGGGTGACTTTAGAAACCCCCAAAAAATAAATAAATAGGCTTTCTATGGCCCACTGAGTGAGAGATGGCACACACAGGAGTCAGGAGTGGCACACAAGCAGAAAGGGCAATATTAATCTCCCACTGTTTTCTTTTTTTTTTTTTTTTTCAGGGAGACTTTAGAAACAAAAAAAAAAATAAATAAATAGGCTTTCTATGGCCCACTGAGTGAGAGATGGCACACACAGGAGTCAGGAGTGGCACACAAGCCCTGAGGCCAATATTTTTCTCCCACTGATTGATGTAGTGATTTTTTTTCAGGTAGATTTCAGAACCCAAATCAAGCAAAAAAATAAATAGGCTTTCTATGGCCCACTGAGTGAGAGATGGCACACACAGGAGTCAGGAGTGGCACACAAGCCCTGAGGCCAATATTTTTCTCCCACTGATTGATGTAGTGATTGTTTTTCAGGTAGATTTCAGAACCCAAATCAAGCAAAAAAATAAATAGGCTTTCTATGGCCCACTGAGTGAGAGATGGCACACACAGGAGTCAGGAGTGGCACACAAGCCCTGAGGCCAATATTTTTCTCCCACTGATTGATGTAGTGATTTTTTTTCAGGTAGATTTCAGAACCCAAATCAAGCAAAAAAATAAATAGGCTTTCTATGGCCCACTGAGTGAGAGATGGCACACACAGGGGTCAGGAGTGGCACACAAGCCCTGAGGCCAATATTTTTCTCCCACTGATTGATGTAGTGATTTTTTTTCAGGTAGATTTTAGAACCCAAATCAAGCAAAAAAATAAATAGGCTTTCTATGGCCCACTGAGTGAGAGATGGCACACACAGGAGTCAGGAGTGGCACACAAGCAGAAAGGGCAATATTAATCTCCCACTGTTTTCTTTTTTTTTTCTTTTTCAGGGAGACTTTAGAAACCAAAAAAAATAAATAAATAGGCTTTCTATGGCCCACTGAGTGAGAGATGGCACACACAGGAGTCAGGAGTGGCACACAAGCCCTGAGGCCAATATTTTTCTCCCACTGATTGATGTAGTGATTTTTTTTCAGGTAGATTTCAGAACCTAAATCAAGCAAAAAAATAAATAGGCTTTCTATGGCCCACTGAGTGAGAGATGGCACATACAGGAGTCAGGAGTGGCACACAAGCCCTGAGGCCAATATTTTTCTCCCACTGATTGATGTAGTGATTTTTTTTCAGGTAGATTTCAGAACCCAAATCAAGCAAAAAAATAAATAGGCTTTCTATGGCCCACTGAGTGAGAGATGGCACACACAGGAGTCAGGAGTGGCACACAAGCCCTGAGGCCAATATTTTTCTCCCACTGATTGATGTAGTGATTTTTTTTCAGGTAGATTTCAGAACCTAAATCAAGCAAAAAAATAAATAGGCTTTCTATGGCCCACTGAGTGAGAGATGGCACATACAGGAGTCAGGAGTGGCACACAAGCCCTGAGGCCAATATTTTTCTCCCACTGATTGATGTAGTGATTTTTTTTCAGGTAGATTTCAGAACCCAAATCAAGCAAAAAAATAAATAGGCTTTCTATGGCCCACTGAGTGAGAGATGGCACACACAGGAGTCAGGAGTGGCACACAAGCAGAAAGGGCAATATTAATCTCCCACTGTTTTCTTTTTTTTTCTTTTTCAAGGATACTTTAGAAACCCCAAAAAAATAAATAAATAGGCTTTCTATGGCCCACTGAGTGAGAGATGGCACACACAGGAGTCAGGAGTGGCACACAAGCAGAAAGGGCAATATTAATCTCCCACTGTTTTATTTTTTTTTTTCTTTTTCAGGGAGACTTTAGAAACCAAAAAAAAAAAAATAAATAGGCTTTCTATGGCCCACTGAGTGAGAGATGGCACACACAGGAGTCAGGAGTGGCACACAAGCAGAAAGGGCAATATTAATCTCCCACTGTTTTATTTTTTTTTCTTTTTCAGGGAGACTTTAGAAACCAAAAAAAAATAAATAAATAGGTTTTCTATGGCCCACTGAGTGAGAGAAGGCACACACAGGATTCAGGAGTGGCACACAAGCAGAAAGGGCAATATTAATCTCCCACTGTTTTATTTTTTTTTTCTTTTTCAGGGAGACTTTAGAAACCAAATAATAAAAAATAAATAGGCTTTCTATGGCCCACTGAGTGAGAGATGGCACACACAGGAGTCAGGAGTGGCACACAAGCCCTGAGGCCAATATTTTTCTCCCACTGATTGATTGATTTTCAGGTAGATTTCAGAACCCAAATCAAGCAAAAAAATAAATAGGCTTTCTATGGCCCACTGAGTGAGAGATGGCACACACAGGAGTCTGGAGTGGCACACAAGCAGAAAGGGCAATATTAATCTCCCACTGTTTGAATTTTTTTTTTTTTTTCAGGGAAACTTTAGAAACCAAATAATAATAAAAAAAGGCTTTCTATGGCCCACTGAGTGAGAGATGGCACACACAGGAGTCAGGAGTGGCACACAAGCCCTGAGGCCAATATTTTTCTCCCACTGATTGATGTAGTGATTTTTTTTCAGGTAGATTTTAGAACCCAAATCAAGCAAAAAAATAAATAGGCTTTCTATGGCCCACTGAGTGAGAGATGGCGCACACAGGGATGGCACTCTAGCAGAAATGCCAATCTTAATCTCCCCCCCCCCCAAAAAAAAAAAAACAGGGACTGTCCTACAATTACTATCTCCCTGCAGTAATCTCAGCCAGGTATGGCAGGCAGCAATAAGGAGTGGACTGATGCACAAATTAAATAAAAAGTGTGGACAAACAAAAAAGATAACTGTGCAGAAAGGAAGGAACAAGAGGATTTGTGCTTTGAAAAAAGCAGTTGGTTTGCACAGCGTCGTACACACACAGGCACAGCAACGCAGCTATCAGGGTCAGGGAGCCTTCTAGGGCAGCCCAATGAGCGACAGCGCTGAGGAAAAAAAAATGTAGCTTCCACTGTCCCTGCAAACAAAAGGTGGTGTTGGACAGTGGAAATCGCTACAGCACAAGCGGTTTGCAGCTTTATGTACCCTGCCTATCACTATCCCTGCTTCTGAAGAAGCGGCAGCAACCTCTCCCTACGCTCAGATCAGCAGCAGTAAGATGGCGGTCGGCGGGAATGCCCCTTTATAGCCCCTGTGACGCCGCAGAAAGCAAGCCAATCACTGCAATGCCCTTCTCTAAGATGGTGGGGACTGAGATCTATGTCATCACGCTGCCCACACTCTGCGTTCACCTTCATTGGCTGAGAAATGGCGCTTTTCGCGTCATTGAAACGCGACTTTGGCGCGAAAGTCGCGTACCGCATGGCCGATACAATGCTGGGATCGGCTCGGTTTCATGAGACGCCGACTTTGCCAAAAGTCGGCGACTTTTGAAAATGAACGACCCGTTTCGCTCAACCCTAATTACCAGTACTTCATAGTGGGGGAGAACTTCCTAACCTTGGATGTACTGGGAACCTCCAGGCATGACAACATCCTTGTCACTAGACTCTAGAAAATTAGTTAGATCATGTGCAGTGCATGACTTAAATAACTTGAATTTCACTTAAAAATCAGTAGACCTAATATTGGGCTGCAGCCAAGAGGCCCAATTTGCTAATCAAAATTGTTTGCGATAAAACTGTGTTTCAGTCAGAAATCAGAAGGACACATTTCCTCTTTAAAATTGTATAGGTATAACAGTGTTGTTCAGGCATGCTATCTAAGAAAATAAATAGTGATTGTTCATTTAGTGACAGGTGACTGACAGGTATGGGCCCAAGGTTTTGAGACACCAGGTTACAAGAGAGGAAGGGTGCATAGAACATGAGTAGGAAAAAGAAGGTCATGGTGGAAAGGGGAATAGGCTTCGTGTTCGACGTGTACGTGGGTTAGGTGTTAATTTTTATGAAAGCTCAACTGATTCTTCACCATCTCATCCTATTCAAAGACCACTGACAACATTTGTTACTGGATGAGTTACTAGACTTCCTTTCTTTGGCAGCTGCACAGCAGTCCGCATTGTAGATGAGGCTCAAACAGAGCATGTGCTCCAGAGGATGGCAAGTGCTATATCAAGTGGCCTCTCCTCCTTTTCCTCCTCCACTTTAAAGGGAACCTGTCACCCCCCAGGTGTTTGTAACTAATAGAGCCATCTTGTGCAGCACTAATGCTGCTTTCTGACAAGGTGGCTCTTTTAGTTATTGTGCATGCGTGGGATCTTGGGCCGTGCATGCACGCAAGCGCAGTAAATAAGTGATGTCAGTTGTCGGGCAGCGCGAACTGCGCATGCCCAAGGCAGAATATGACCACACAGGCACCTGGACAACTGGATAACGCAGAGGATGTGACGCCCTTCTCACAGAGTGACTGCTGTGTTGTGTCTGGATGAGGGGGGGAAGACCTGCCCTCTGGACAATTTGAAGGTATGAGGGACCAAATTCAAACGCGATTATTTCTGCAGTGCAACAAACAATAACTAAAAGAGCCACCTTGTCAGAATGCAGTATTAGTGCTGCACAAGATGGCTATTTTAGTTACAAACGCCTGGGGGGTGACAGGTTCTCTTTAGCATCACATACAGTACAATCCTCAGAGGTTACACCCCAATAACCCTTGTTTTCCAAATGTCCAACTGATTGTGGGGAATCACAGATGGGCCCTTCTGCAGAGTTGTTCACACATTCTATTCAATGGGCATCAGTGGTCTGCTCCAAAAATTAACAGAATCCAGTGGAGGAAAGCATCTCCACCAATGCCCAAAATCTTTTCATGTTGGACCCGGACCGGATGTAATAGGGTTCGAGCAGGTTCCAGACCCTCATCTCCAGACTTAAATCACTGGGGGTGGAGGAGATCCTGATGAGATTCAGATATCTGAGGCTTAAATGGGCAGGAAGAGGAGAAGAGTGACCCTCAGGGTGAGGGTTGTGAGAACAGAGAGGATGACGATAATGGTGCAGATCCCACTTGGTGTAAACCCAGAGGTACACAGCTGAGTAGCTCAGCAGAGGAGGTGAAGGAGGAGGAAGACAAGGAGGTTACATTGCAGCTTTCCACACAGACACAAAGTAATGTAACCACGAGAAGCCCTGCATCCTCACCCACAACTCTGGCTATGGCAAGCACTGGTCGTGAGTGTGCAGTTTGCAGGAGCGACAAGGGTTGCCTAGCCTGGGACTTTTTGAGATCACAAAGGATGACCCAACTCACGATATCAGCAAAATTAAAAACAAGCTCAGTAGAGGCAAGAATTGCAAAGACTTGAAAACTACATGCATGAACTGGCACATTTGCGATCAACATGCCTTAATCTGGAAATCTCACTGAGCTAAAATGCTGACTAGTGGGCTTCGCCAACCACTTGCTGTCCCATCAACCACATCTTCTGCTTCTTCCTCATCCATAACCATGCCAATGGGACTCACACAGGTCTCAGGATGCAGAAAATTCACTTCTTTATCCTCTACAGTTGGGGTGACTGGTTCAGCTCTTAAGTAAGTGGAGATGCCTGCTGTTTTTGTGTCAGCTAGCACAAACACATCTTTATCAACCCAACATCTGTATGTGCAGGTCACTCACAGTCTGGCAATTTGTCCTGTTCACCCTACTCCACCCTGTCTCAGCATAGCAGCCAGCCCTCTGTCCCACAGTTGTGGTCACATAAAATGTTTCCTCCCACACATGCCAAAGCAAAAATCTTGAACTACACCATCTCCAATCTGTTGGCCACGGACATGTTGCCTTTCCACCTAGTGGATACAGTCGGTTTCCTAAAGTTGATTGCCTTCGCAGTCCCCCAGTACCAGTTGCCCAATTGTCATTACTTCTCTTAGAAAGCTGTGCCTGCTCTACACCAGCATGTCACAGACAATATCACCCATTCCCTGAAAAAATCTATGCCTGACAGGTCACATTTCACCACTTACACCAGGGCAAGCAAGCATGGGCAGGAGCATTACATCTCTCTGACTGAGCACTGAATGACTCTGGTGTCAGTGGGGGCAGGTGGTCAAGGGGCTGCTCCACAAGTCTTTGAATCCCCAATTCTTGAGGGACAAACATCTGTATCTAACACTTCCTCCACTGCTTCTGGCTCCTCCACCTCCTCTAGGGCCTCCACCTGTGCTCTCAACCTCTCCCTTAATCAGACACGCATTCCAACAGTGCAAATAGAATCCCCCCACCTGCGTACTGCACAGCCATGGCTCACTGAAAACAGGCAGTGTTAAAATTTATATTCCTTGGAGTTCGCAGTCACACATCTCAAGAGTTGTAGACAGCTATCCAGGCTGAGTTAGAGCAATGGCTGTCTCAACTGGTAGGGAATACTAACAAATAAAAAGAAATGGATCCGCGCTGCAGTGATATTAAAATGACCAAGGACGTGGATGAGTGTATATAGAAATGCCTAAGAGATATTACGCTGTATAAATGCACCGTGTGTCAGCGGGAGGTCCCCTACCACAGCCCATAAACCACCATAAGCCAACCTAGATTGATATAAAATTAGATCTGGAACAGGGTTATAATTATACCCAAAGAAATGTGATGCGGACTCACCGTGATGTAATGAGGACTCAGCGTGCAGTAGAGAATGTGGTCCGGGTTGAATGACAGGATTCGTCCGGTGGGTGTGCAGGTAAGCAGGCGGGCGAGCAGGGGAAAGCAAACGCCGGGTCGCGTGTGTTGCAGGGGCTACGTAGAGCCAGGGACGGCTCCGGCCGGTAGCGTCCCTGGATACGAGCGGGAGAGAACAGGGGGCGGAGCTCGCTGGCACAGGGCTCAGCGCGTGACGTCACTGAGCTAGAGAAAGGTACGGGGAGACACAGGGACCAAAAAACCGACGCGTTTCGAAGGACGTTGAAGAAGGACGTTGCTCCTTCGAAACGCGTCGGTGCAATTGCTGTGCAATACTGTGCAATTATGGTGCAAACCTAGTGGTGGACCGATGATGAGGCAACCTCACACACGTACCTTGCATTGCTCACATCCTTAACCTGGTGGTACAGCAATTTCTCTGCCACTTTCCAGTCTGGATGCGCTACTGCCGAAAGCATGTTCGCTGTGTGCTCACTCTGACGATCCCACCCCACAGGTCATTGACTTGTTTTCTACAGAGGTAATGGAAGCTCAACAGTCAGGAAATAAAAAGGATAATGCCCTCTCTGTTGTACATCATTGGTGGGAGGGGACTGAGGAAGCAATCTTGAGTGTTACCCCACCACCAACACACCATGTACTTGAAGCTCATAGAAGCGCTCGATACATGAGTGCCTTCTTGCCACACTATCTTTAACATGATGCCCATATTCTTAGGGTTAGAAATAGTGCTGACTACTGGGTTGCCACTCTGTTAGATCCACGGTAAAAGAGTAACTATAGCCAGATGCTTGCCCCCCTGAAAAGGAACGTGCGCATGCTAGAATATCGAAGCACGCTTATAGACAATCTTAAGAGTGGTTTTCCCCAAGACAGCATTGAGGCAAACAGTATACATCACAGTTCTAGACATCCAATCCCGGGAACTTCAAAGTGTCATTGCAAAAACAATAGCAGCAGCAGTGTAAGTGCCATAACTAATTTCTTTAAGTCATTTAACACATTTTTTAGACCAGCTCATGCACCAGCAGAACAGAATAGAATTTTATCATGTTGTAAATGACTGGAGAGGATGGTGCAAGAGTATCTGGAGCTCAATATCAAAGCCATCAGGGGTTTTTGAACCCTTTTGCATTTTGGTATTCAAAAATGAAAAAGTGGCTTGAACTCACCTGTTACGCCTTGTAGGTTTTGTCATGCCCAGCAGTCAGCATTCTCGCAGACCGCGTCTTGAGTGCTGCTGGTGGTGTACTGAAGAATAAGCACATCCGGCTATCCCTTGAAAGTATAGAACACCTAACTTTCATCAAAATGAACAAGTCATGGATCTCCAATTACCTTTGTACCCCAGTCGCAGACTGGGTAGACTAGGCGATGGTGTTGTTTTTAGTGTCATGTATTGAGCTCACGTTATTGCAGTTTTTGACACCTTTGTTGTGGCTTCTGTGCCTGCTGTGGCTACTGCTGCTGATGTAACAAACAGTTTTTTGAACTGTGGAGACTCCAAGTTGAGTCTCCATCTGGTTGGTTGCCTGCAGCAGAAGGTGTGTCAGAGGCCTATTTACTGTTTCTACTCTGTAGAAATTGATGTGACAATAATTTCTTTAAATGTGGAGACTACAAGTTGGGTCTCCATCTGTTGGGTTGCCTGTGTAAGTAGGGATCCCTGACAGGCAGGCCTCCACTTACTTTCACTCACCTACCTGTGTTAATTTCCTTAAATTTTTCGACCAATAGAACTATATGAAACTTGCGTTTGTGCCATCTGAATTTGTCTGGAAAAAAAAATTGGAGGTATTGCATGAGGAATCAGAGCTCCCAGCTAAAAAGGCCTACACTGGTCCCTTATCTACCAGGTCCTAATTGAAACTTCACGTCAAAGCTGTAAACTTTGTCCCAGACCCTGGTACCTTATGCCCAGCAGTCTGCCCCGAAATTACTGTATATATCAGCTAACATGTGCCCGGAAAGGTGTGGGCTCAGCATCGGAGCCCACACCAAGCAGGGGGATTCCGACATCGGCATACTATTACGTCCGATGTCGGAAAGGCGTTAAGAACACAGAGAGCATGAGGTAGCTATGCATACAAGTGTAAAAAAAGTAGTGTAGATATATCGGTGCAAAAAAACATAATATAGCATTTAAAAACAGAACCACTTACTGGATTACATGTGAGCTTTCAGATGGCAAAAACTAAATCAGAAGATACATGTTGAAGGAAGGATGTCAAAGATCACAGCCGAGGGATTGCGCTGAACCACCGCACTGCTACTTTTTGTCACGAACAGCCATCTGCTGCCTTCTATCATCAGGACAATTATGCACTTGACTGACGATTCAAAGAGGAGGCTGTATCTGTTACTATTACTAGGCCGGTAATTGGGGAACGCACAGTGAGTGTATTGTAAATATATAACTGATTGCAACACATGGAATATATATATATATATATATATATATATATATATATATATATATATATATATATATATACTTCAGTATAGTCGCTGCCAACTCAACAATTAGCCAAGAAAAGTTATTAGCTGCCACCACCAATCATTACAGGCCGATTGTATACTGGTTTTAGGTAGTGTAGGGCTTCAGGGGTGCAGTTTATTAAACAAAAAGAACAGAACTATTACATTTTATATTTAATCCAGAAAGTTAGACAGTGTTTCTAAAAATGTACAAAAGATTTTATAAAGGGAACAAAACAATACAGCAAATATAACTACATAAAATGAAAAGGATTAACAAAAGAAGCTTACTAAATCTGACATCATTGCAATGGCTTCAGATTTATGGAGGGAGGAACTCCAAAAAGAAAATGGATAGAACCTCAGTTGGCTGCACTTCCAGGGACTTACAATTGATCCAGACCCAGGTTCTGTTTTTTATTAGTTCCTACGTTACACCCACATAACTCCCCTTGATGACCACATGTGGGCCAGGTTGTGGGGTGTTCTCAACCCTTCAGGATTTTATGAAATTCTCAACTCATTAAATATTTTTGCCTCTGAAGGTTTCTGGGGTAAGACATTGCTGTCAATTTTTTTCTCATGATTTTACAGTTTGTGATGCAGTGACCCCTGTGGCAGCTAGGGGGTGCTGTGTTTGCTCCTCGGGATATGCATGGAGGCGTATCTGTTGTTATAATGGTGGTGAAACAGTGACTGGCAGAATTGTTAGTGGCTGATGTGTCGCAGAGGGAGTCTGCGTAGTAAGTCTGATGTAATGTTGTTGTTCTGGGACCTTTAGTCCCACAAGTGTTTGTATAGTTGTGAAGGGAGACTTACTAGGCTAGTTATGAGAGATGGGTGGGTCAAACTAGCCACACACACACACTCCCATCTAGGGGAGTGGTTACAGGTGTATAATGTGACCAGGGTGTGGGTCACATGGATCCTGTATGGTCGCTGAGTGTGCACCTGAATGGTCTATGCTGGAAGGTCCTGGAGAGCCTTTGTGTTGGGAGTGTTGTCTCCCTGAAGAGCACATGGTGGGGCTTTGGACATGGTGGCCTGGGGTGTTGGACAGACGTCATGAATAGCACCCGGACAGGTCACCTGTGTGTTGGACGGTCCCCGGTAGGGATGGACGTCCTGAATAACGCACTGAGTAACCTGTGTTGGAAGACACTGGGAGCAGGCTTCCTGAAGAGCACAACCTGTGTTAGATGTCCTGGGAGTAGGAATCCTGAAGAGCACATGCCAGTGTGTTGGACGGTCCCAGGTGGGATGGACGTCCTGAATAGTGCACAGTGAAACTGGGGTCCTGGACGGTCTGTGTTGGAAGCTCCTGTGAGTGGAGTCTTCCTGGAGCACCTGAGAGACTGTGGACCTGGATGGTCTGTGTTGGGGAAGCTACCGTCCTTCGGTGGCTTTGGACTGACTGATGTGTGCCGGCCAGGCAAGTCGGTGAACCCCATAAGGCAGTTTCCCCAGGAAAGAGGACTGACGAGGAGTCAGCAGGTGGAGTAGAAGCTCCCATAAGGCACCATTGACTGTTGGTGCTTGTGATATTCTATGAACTGTGTGGTTTCTGACGGTAACTGAATGAAGTGAGTTTCAGCGTGTTTAGAGTCCGCGGCCCAATGTCATGTGTGCTATATGACTAGGGACATTGATGAACTGTTTGGCGTACGGACACCCATGGTAACTGGACGAAGTGAGAGGTCCAGCATGTTTAGTGTCTGTGAGACACAGCCGTATATGAAGTGTTTAAGATAAAGCTGCAAGTTAATATCACCAGTTGGTGCCTATTGTGTTCTATGAAATGTATATATTGAACTGTGTATAACCCGGTTTATGACACTTTAATAAACCGCATAGACTGTGTTTAAGCGAAAAAAACATGCCCATGTGCTTAAATCCCTTGCAAAGCGAGTGTCCCCCAACACATGCGGTAAGCACAATCTTACAAGTTACATAGACCCCAAATATGACAGGTGTAGCTCCCTCTATCAGGCCTTTATGCAATTGGAGAAGTTCTGCTGGCCCTACATTGATGTTCATCCCTTTGCACCAATGCTGACAATCTATGTCTTGTACATATCAGATCGATACAGGTTCCAGTATACTGTACTTATCTGGATAGTGGATACTGGACCTTCTCGTAAAGGTACCGTCACACTAAGCGACGCTGCAGCAATACAGACAATGATGCCGATCGCTGCAGCGTCGCTGTTTGGTCGCTGGAGAGCTGTCACACAGACCGCTCTCCAGCGACCAACGATGCCGAGGTCCCTGGGTAACCAGGGTAAACATCGGGTTGCTAAGCGCAGGGCCGCGCTTAGTAACCCGATGTTTACCCTGGTTACCAGTGTAAAATGTAAAAAAACAAACACTACATACTTACATGCGTCCCCCGGCGTCCGCTTCCTGCACTGACTGAGCGCCGGCCCTAACAGCAGAGCGGTGACGTCACCGCTGTGCTGTACTTTCACTTTGCGGCCGGCAGTCAGTCAGTGCGGGAAGCGGACGGCGGGGGACGCGAAGGTGAGTATGTACTGTTTGTTTTTTCACATTTTACACTGGTAACCAGGGTAAACATCGGGTTACTAAGCGCGGCCCTGCGCTTAGTAACCCGATATTTACCCTGGTTACCATTGTAAAACATCGCTGGTATCATTGCTTTTGCTGTCAAACACGACGATACACGGCGATCTGACGACCAAATAAAGTTCTGAACTTTAATCAACGACCAGCGATATCACAGCAGGATCCTGATCGCTGCTGCGTGTCAAACACAACGATATCGCTAGCCAGGACGCTGCAACGTCACGGATCGCTAGCGATATTGTTTAGTGTGACGGTACCTTTAGACTCCTTTCATGGGAGAAAGAGGTGCTGGAGGTGTTAGATTTTCCCTTCCCCTTCAATCTACAAACCTCAGTCTTTCTGACTTCTTCCCACAATAGATATCCTGTTTTAATTACCTCTACACTAAAGGGAGCCTTGGGATTCAAAAGGAACTTGAATGGTTAGCTCTTTGTATCTTACCATAATTAGCTTTTCTAACTACAACATATGTCCTACTTCAAAAGGGGTTTTAGATTGTAAGCTCTTTTTCCTCTTCAACATTCTATGTGAGAGGGTGGGGTCGTTTAATGTCCTCTCCCTGGAGATGCCTTATGGATTTTAATTTTTCTACGACAAAAGATAACAGAAATCATGAAGTATGAGGCTTACTAAAGCTGAGTCCCAATTATATATATGTCATGGAGGTCAGATGACATCACTTCTGGAGCGCACATAGTTGCGTTACCGAGTATATGCATTAAAGAAGTCGTCAAGGTATCATGGGCCTAAAAAGCCCATTCAAGAGGGGGATGAATCCAGCATTCAAGTATCTACAACAAAGTAGATACAAGGAGGATCTCTTTGGATGTTAACTGATCAGGTTATCAAGGAACCGTAAAGTATATATACATGTATATCCTCTCCCCTATAAAATATGAATTTTACTTTACGCCACAATTATGAATGATATCCGGTGAGTTAAAATGTTGGATAGTCATGTTTCGAGTTAACAGAATCTTCCTGTATTCTGTGTAACAAATTCATCTATATTTCTTTGTGGATAAGCGGCTTAGCTAGAAAAGAAATTGACATAGAGAGGGTTAATTGTTTATTGTTGGCTCTGAAAGCCCAACAACTGATTTCACCCCCACACACAGGCTGAGGCTCAGTCACATCTAATACTGCCTTGAAAAGCACTTCCAGCTGCTATTGAACCACACTTACAATTAAAAACTTTCAGAAATTCATTTTCTGACCGTGCAAACAGTCTGCTTTGGCTTTCCTCTAATGCAGAACCGCAGGGGCAGCTCCACGCCATCCCATTTAGGCTAAATACCAAACCATAAAACTTACAGTGGACTGAATCAAACCCCAGGCTATTAATTGCATTTAAACTTTCATATTGAAGTTGCTTGAAAGTTTTAGTTTTTTTTTTTCATGAGTTTTGTAAAGAAAGTTCTCCATGCTACGAGTTATTATGTTTTCTTAATCCTGGCACAAAAGAGTATGACATTGTGTCCCTTGGTAACAAATAAAGGTTTTATATTGTACTAATCTATATCCATTTGAGTATATGCTGAATGAATAAAGTATATCCTGCATATATGCGAATCATTTAGTGTTACATAATTCCCCTGCTAGACGTGATAATCTTTTGAAATTCAAATTCACCAACTTCAGAAAATTTTTCAAAAATATTTGATTTGCAGGAAATAAATTTGCCGAGAATTGCAGGTACTCCAATTGCCTTAAAAAGATGTGTATAATACCCTGTAATCTCCTAGGACTGTATTCAACACCTTTTAACACAAACACATCCTTAGCAATGTCACAGTATATGCCTAAGGGTAAAAGGATAGTAACCATTCTCTACAGTTCACAAACACTTAGCATGCAGATTTATTTGGCCCTTTCTCCCTATTTCTATTGCTAAGCTGTGAGCGGTGATATCCTCTCACTAGATTGACCCCAACATGGTTGCTGCACTGCTTTCCCTGCCTCGTCTTGTTACAGGCTATGATAGTCTGTCTCACACTATGTGATGTGCTAAGCTATTTGATGGCTGTTTTATACTATGTGATATACTGTAAGATGTGATGTGCCATACGATGTGATATATTATAGTATGTGATATATTATACTATGCAGGGCCGGATTAAAGAGGTGGGTGGCCTGGGGCCCATTTTGGTGGGAGGCCCATTTTTCAAGGTGTTGCAATATATAATGCAAAAACGCAAAATATATGTGTGTATATATATATATATATATATATATATATATATATATATATATATATATATACACAGTTATATGAAAAAGTTTGGGCACCCCTATTAATCTTAAGCTTAATGTTTTATAAAAATTGTTTTTTTTGCAACAGCTATTTCAGTTTCATATATCTAATAACTGTTGGACACAGTAATGTTTCTGCCTTGAAATGAGGTTTATTGTACTAACAGAAAATGTGCAATCTGCATTCAAACAAAATTTGACAGGTGCATAAGTATGGGCACAATTATCATTTTCTTGTTTTAAATACTCCTACCTACTTTTTAGTGACTTACTAAAGCACTTTTTTTGGTTTTGTAACCTCATTGAGCTTTGAACTGCATAGCCAGGTGTATGCAATCATGAGAAAAGCTACTTAAAGTGCCACTTGCAAGTTGTTCTCCTGTTTGAATCTCCACTGAAGAGTGGCATCATGGGCTCCTCAAAACAACTGTCAAATGATCTGAAAACAAAGATTATTCAACATAGTTGTTCAAGGGAAGGATACAAAAAGCTGTCTCAGAGATTTAACCTGTCAATTTCCACTGTGAGGAACATAGTAAGGAAATGGAAGAACACAGGTACAGTTCTTGTTAAGGCCAGAAGTGGCAGGCCAAGAAAAACATCAGAAAGGCACAGAAGAAGAATGGTGAGATCAGTCAAGGACAATCCTGTTATGATCCCAATGGCAAGGATCTCAGAGCTTACAGCAAAGTCTGCAAACATAAATACCGGCTCATAGGGACGTGGTAACTAGGCTGACCATATACGTGATCCTAGCGCAAACACTAACAGTAGCCGGGGAACGTGTCTACGTAGATCCTAGACGTCTCGTGCCAGCCGGAGAACTAAATAACCCTATCAGGGAAAATAAGACCTCTCTTGCCTCCAGAGAAAAGACCCCAAAGTAATACAAGCCCCCAACAAATAATAATGGTGATGTAAGAAGAAAAGACAAACGTAAGAATGAGCTAGATTTTAGCAAAGAGAGGCCCACTAACTAATAGCAGAAAATAGTAAGATGACTTATATGGTCAGCAAAAAACCCTGCAAAATATCCACGCTGAATATCCAAGAACCCCCAAACTGACTAACGGTGAGGGGGGAGAATATCAGCCCCCTAGAGCTTCCAGCAATATCAGGAATCACATTTTATACAAGCTGGACAAAAATATGAACAAAGCAAAATAACAAAAATAAGAAAGCAGGACTTAGCTTATCTTGCAAGGAACCAGGACCTGAAGACAGGAGCAAACAGAAATGAACTGATTACAACGATGCCAGGCACTGGACTGAGAATCCAGGAAGTTTAAATAGCAACACCCCAGACCTAACGAAGCAGGTGAGTACCAACCTGGTAAAAGACAATCCAAGTGCCAAATCACTAGTGACCACAAGAGGGAGCCAAGCAGTATAGTTCACAACAGTACCCCCCCTTTAAGGAGGGGTCACCGAACCCTCACCAAGACCACCAGGGCGACCAGGATGAGCAGCGTGGAAGGCGCGAACCAAATTGGCCGCATGAACATCAGAGGCGGCCACCCAGGAATTATCCTCCTGACCATAGCCCTTCATTTGACCAAATACTGGAGCCTCCGTCTAGAGAGACGAGAATCCAAGATCTTCTCCACCACGTACTCCAACTCGCCCTCAACCAACACCGGAGCAGGAGGCTCAACAGCAGGAACCACAGGCACAACGTACCGCCGCAACAAAGACCTATGGAACACGTTGTGAATGGCAAACGACACCGGAAGATCCAAATGAAAAGAAACCGGGTTAAGAACTTCCAAAATTTTATAAGGACCAATAAAGCGAGGCTTAAACTTAGGACAGGAAACCTTCAGAGGGACATACCGAGAAGACAACCAAACCAAATCCCCAACACGAAGACGGGGGCCCACACCGCGGCGGCGGTTGGCAAAACGCTGAGCCTTCTCCTGTGACAACTTCAAGTTGTCCACTACATGATTCCAAATCCGCTGCAACCTATCCACCACGGAATCCACCCCAGGACAGTCAGAAGACTCAACATGACCCGAGGAGAAACGAGGATGAAAACCAGAGTTGCAGAAGAATGGCGAAACCAAAGTAGCGGAACTAGCCCGATTATTAAGGGCAAACTCCGCCAATGGCAAGAAGGTCAGCCAATCATCCTGGTCCACAGAAACAAAACATCTCAAATAAGCCTCCAGTGTCTGATTAGTTCGCTCCGTTTGACCATTAGTCTGAGGATGGAAGGCAGATGAAAACGACAAATCAATGCCCATTTTAGCACAAAAAGATTGCCAGAATCTGGACACAAACTGGGATCCTCTGTCGGACACGATATTCTCCGGAATGCCGTGTAAATGAACCACATTCTGAAAAAACAAAGGAACCAGATCGGAAGAGGAAGGCAACTTAGGCAAGGGTACCAAATGGACCATCTTGGAAAAACGATCACACACCACCCAGATGACAGACATTCCTTGAGACACCGGAAGATCAGAAATGAAATCCATGGAAATGTGTGTCCAAGGCCTCTTCGGGACGGGCAAGGGCAGAAGCAACCCGCTAGCACGAGAACAACAAGGCTTAGCCCGAGCACAAGTCCCACAGGACTGCACAAATGACCGCACATCCCGTGACAAGGAAGGCCACCAAAAGGACCTAGCCACCAAATCTCGGGTACCAAAAATTCCCGGATGCCCTGCCAACACCGAGGAATGAACCTCGGAAATGACTTTGCTGGTCCATTTATCAGGAACAAACAGTCTGTCGGGTGGACAAGAGTCAGGTCTACCAGCCTGAAATCTCTGCAACACACGTCGCAAATCAGGAGATATGGCCGACACGATAACTCCCTCTTTAAGAATACCAGCTGGCTCCGAGACTCCAGGAGAGTCAGGCACAAAGCTCCTAGAAAGAGCATCAGCCTTAACATTCTTCGAACCAGGCAGGTACGAGACCACAAAGTCAAAACAAGAGAAAAACAATGACCATCGAGCCTGTCTAGGATTCAGGCGCTTAGCAGACTCGAGATACATCAGATTTTTGTGATCAGTCAAGACCACCACACGATGCTTAGCACCCTCGAGCCAATGACGCCACTCCTCAAATGCCCACTTCATGGCCAACAACTCCCGATTACCAACATCATAGTTCCGCTCAGCAGGCAAAAACTTCCTAGAGAAAAAAGCACATGGTCTCATCACAGAGCAACCAGAGCCTCTCTGTGACAAAACAGCCCCAGCACCGATCTCAGAAGCATCCACTTCAACCTGAAAGGGAAGTGAGACATCAGGCTGGCACAAAACAGGCGCCGAAGTAAACCGGCGCTTCAGCTCCTGGAAGGCCTCCACGGCTGCAGGGGCCCAATTAGCCACATCAGAACCTTTCTTGGTCATATCCGTCAAAGGTTTAACAACGCTAGAAAAGTTAGCGATAAAGCGACGGTAGAAATTAGCAAACCCCAAGAACTTCTGAAGACTCTTAACAGACGTGGGCTGAGTCCAATCATGAATAGCTCGGACCTTGACTGGGTCCATCTCCACAGCAGAAGGGGAGAAAATAAAACCCAAAAAGGAAACCTTCTGCACTCCAAAGAGACACTTTGAGCCCTTCACAAACAAAGCATTATCACGCAAAACCTGAAACACCATCCTGACCTGCTTTACATGAGAATCCCAATCATCCGAGAAAACCAGAATATCATCCAGATAAACAATCATAAATTTATCCAGATACTTCCGGAAGATATCATGCATAAAGGACTGAAACACTGAAGGAGCATTAGAGAGCCCAAAGGGCATCACCAAGTATTCAAAATGACCTTCGGGCGTATTGAATGCAGTTTTCCATTCATCTCCCTGCCTAATGCGCACAAGGTTGTACGCACCACGAAGATCTATCTTGGTGAACCACTTGGCACCCTTAATCCGAGCAAACAAGTCTGACAATAGTGGCAAAGGATAATGAAAATTAACAGTGATTTTATTCAGAAGCCGATAGTCTATACAAGGTCTCAAAGACCCGTCCTTCTTGGCCACAAAAAAGAATCCCGCACCAAGAGGGGAAGAGGATGGACGAATATGCCCCTTCTCCAAAGACTCCTTGACATAAGAACGCATCGCGGCATGCTCGGGTACAGACAAATTAAATAATCGTCCCTTAGGAAATTTACTGCCAGGAATCAAATCTATAGCGCAGTCACAGTCCCTATGAGGAGGAAGAGCACTGGACCTGGACTCACTGAATACATCCTGATAGTCACACAAATACTCAGGAATTTCTGAAGGAGTAGAAGTAGCAATAGACACCGGAGGAGAATCGCAATGAATTCCCTGACAACCCCAACTCGACACAGACATAGCCTTCCAATCCAAAACAGGATTATGGGTCTGTAACCATGGCAGACCTAACACGACCAAATCATTCATTTTATGCAGAACAAGAAAACGAATCACCTCCCGATGTTCAGGAGTCATGCACATGGTCACTTGTGTCCAATACTGCGGTTTATTTTCCGCCAGTGGCGTAGCATCAATTCCTCTGAGAGGAATAGGAACTTTTAAAGGCTCCAGGACAAAACCACAGCGCTTGGCAAACGACAAGTCAATAAGACTCAGGGCAGCACCTGAATCCACAAACGCCATAACAGGGTAGGAAGACAATGAACAAATTAAAGTCACAGACAAAATAAATTTAGGCTGCAAATTACCAATGGTGACAGGACTGACAACCTTGGTTAGGCGTTTAGAGCATGCTGATATAACATGTGTAGAATCACCACAGTAAAAACACAGCCCATTCTGTCGTCTATGATTTTGTCGTTCGGTTCTAGTCAGGATTCTATCACATTGCATTGCTGGATCGGGGTTTCTATCACATTGCATTGAAACAGGTGTCTGTTCAGACAACACCGCCAGAGGTTTAGCGGATTTGAGCTCGCGCAAACGCCGATAAATCTGAATAGCCAGCGCCATAGAATCATTCAGACTTGTAGGAATTGTGAAACCCACCATCACATTCTTAATGGCTTCAGAAAGGCCATTTCTGAAATTTGCGGCCAGAGCACATTCATTCCATTGAGTAAGCACGGACCATTTCCGAAATTTTTGGCAATACACTTCGGCTTCATCCTGGCCCTGAGAGATAGCCAGTAGAGCTTTTTCTGCCTGAATTTCAAGATTAGGCTCCTCATAAAGCAATCCGAGCGCCAGAAAAAACGCATCAACATCCGCCAATGCCGGATCTCCTGGCGCTAACGAGAAAGCCCAATCCTGAGGGTCGCCACGCAAAAAGGAGATAAGAATTTTAACTTGCTGAGCTGAATCTCCAGACGAACGAGGTTTCAAAGATAGAAACAATTTACAATTATTCCTAAAATTCCTAAATTTAAATCGATCTCCAGAGAACAGCTCAGGAATGGGTATCTTAGGCTCAGACATAGGACTGCTAACAACAAAATCCTGAATGCTCTGCACTCGTGCAGCAAGCTGATCCACACTAGTAATCAAGGTCTGAACATTCATGTCTGCAGCAAAGCTTACAGCCACTCTGAGAAAAAGGGGAAGGAAGAAAGAGGAGAGGAAAAAAAAAACCCCTCAAAACTCCTTTTCTTTTAATCCCACTTCTGCAATGCATTAACTATTCATTGGCCTGGCATACTGTTATGATCCCAATGGCAAGGATCTCAGAGCTTACAGCAAAGTCTGCAAACATAAATACCAGCTCATAGGGACGTGGAAACTAGGCTGACCATATACCTGATCCTAGCGCAAACACTAACAGTAGCCGGGGAACGTGCCTACGTAGATCCTAGACGTCTCGCGCCAGCCGGAGAACTGACTAACCCTATCAGGGAAAATAAGACCTCTCTTGCCTCCAGAGAAAAGACCCCAAAGTAATACAAGCCCCCAACAAATAATAACGGTGAGGTAAGAAGAAAAGACAAACGTAAGAATGAGCTAGATTTTAGCAAAGAGAGGCCCACTGACTAATAGCAGAAAATAGTAAGATGACTTATATGGTCAGCAAAAAACCCTGCAAAATATCCACGCTGAATATCCAAGAACCCCCAAACCGACTAACGGTGAGGGGGGAGAATATCAGCCCCCTAGAGCTTCCAGCAATATCAGGAATCACATTTTATACAAGCTGGACAAAAATATGAACAAAGCAAAATAACAAAAATAAGAAAGCAGGACTTAGCTTATCTTGCAAGGAACCAGGACCTGAAGACAGGAGCAAACAGAAATGAACTGATTACAATGATGCCAGGCACTGGACTGAGAATCCAGGAAGTTTAAATAGCAACACCCCAGACCTAACGAAGCAGGTGAGTACCAACCTGGTAAAAGACAATCCAAGTGCCAAATCACTAGTGACCACAAGAGGGAGCCAAGAAGTATAGTTCACAACACAATCCTCAGACCACCTCCAAAGAGCTGCAGCATCAACTTGCTGCAGATGGTGTCACTGTGCATCGGTCAACTATACAATGCACTGTGTTTTTTTGCCGCCATGCATAACGCCTTTTTGTATGACAAAACAACTCAATCTTGGTTTCATCAGTCCACAGGACCTTCTTCCAAAAAGAAATTGGCTTCTCCAAATGTGCTTTTGCATACCTCAGCCGACTCTGTTTGTGGCGTGCTTGCAGAAACGGCTTCTTTCGCATCACTCTCCCATACAGCTTCTCCTTGTGCAAAGTGCGTTGTATAGTTGACCGATGCACAGTGACACCATCTGCAGCAAGTTGATGCTGCAGCTCTCTGGAGGTGGTCTGAGGATTGTCCTTGTCTGATCTCACCATTCTTCTTCTCTGCCTTTCTGATGTTTTTCTTGGCCTGCCACTTCTGGCCTTAACAAGAACTGTGCCTGTGTTCTTCCATTTCCTTGCTATGTTCCTCACAGTGGAAATTGACAGGTTAAATCTCTGAGACAGCTTTTTGTATCCTTCCCCTGAACAACTATGTTGAATAATCTTTGTTTTCAGATCATTTGTCAGTTGTTTTGAGGAGCCCATGATGCCACTCTTCAGAGGAGATTCAAACAGGAGAACAACTTGCAAGTGGCCACTTTAAGTAGCTTTTCTCATGATTGCATACACCTGGCTATGAAGTTCAAAGCTCAATGAGGTTACAAAACAAAAATAAAGTGCTTTAGTAAGTCAGTAAAAAGTAGGTAGGAGTATTTAAAACAAGAAAATGATAAGGGTGCCCATACTTATGCACCTGACAAATTTTGTTTGAATGCAGACTGCACATTTTCTGTTAGTACAATAAACCTCATTTCAAGGCAGAAACATTACTGTTTCCAACAGTTATTAGATATATGAAATTGAAATAGCTGTTGCAAAAAAAAACTGTATATATCAGAGGCTGTTTACCTGGCTGTATATATCAGAGGCTGTTGCTGTGCTGGCTGTATATAGAATAGAGGGGCTGTATAAAGTGTAAGCACAGCAGTATACTGTAAACAGGTCCACACTATATACATACAGTATCAGCGTCGGACTGGAGTACCTTGGGGCCCACCAGAGAAACGTCATTCTTGGGGCCCACCATGCAGTTATATAGAAATAATATAATATATACTACACACGGGACACATCCTCTATAAACTACACCACATGGGACACATCCTCTATAGACTACTACAGAGATTGACAGTAGCAATTAATATGCACCATACATATAAAGCAGATGTCATGAAGGAGTCTAATACCTGAGGGCCCCTTCCCCACTGTGTCACCTAATTTCCTGAAGGTCCCCTTCCCCAGAACAGGGGTCACAGGAATTTCTGTGACTGGGTGGGGGCCCACAGGAATTTAGGTGATACAGTGGGGGAGGGGGCCCACAGGAAGCTAGAAATTTACTGTGTGACCCCCACACTCTATGTCACCTTTAGACTGCATGGGGGCCCCCTCCCATAACTGCCTCAGTGGCTGGGAAACTAGTCATGCTGCAGGCATTATCTATTTTACTTACAAACTTTCACAAGTCACACCACTGCAGTCTTAAATGTTCCTCTCTGTTTCTCCATAGGACACTGCTGTGCTGCTTGAGCAGGACAGCCAACCAATCACAGCTCATTGCCTGAGCGTGCTGTGAGGTCACAGGAAGAAAACTAATGCTGATTCGCTGAATTTCAGCCAATCAGCATTAGACCACCTCTGAACTTGGTTTTGAGGATGAAGAGCACGAGACACAGCACAGAAAGAAACAGGTGACTGCATTGTGTGTGCTTGTGTGTCTCCTCAGCCTCAGCCTCACACAGTGAACAAGTCAGCTGTTCTTCTGTCTGTGCTGGCTGAAGTGAGGTCGGCACTCCACACACACACACGCAGGCTGCGCACTGCTGTTAGAAGGTGATGTGAAGGAGCTGCTGTGCGGCTGCACTTCACATTATTTGTACAGCCTGCTCGCCGGTGCTGGGTCACTAAGCGTGCACCACTCAGTGCACACTGTTAGCGTGCAGTGCAGTGACTATTGAAGGAGGCAGGGGCTGGGGGCAGGCCCTGGTCCACCGAAGGATCATTCACCAGTGTCCGGGTCTCCCGTTGCCCCAGTCCGACCCTGTACAGTATACACAGACACAGTGTAATGCAGGATATAGTGTGGATTTGTATATACAGTATGGTACTGTGTAGGACAGGAGCTGCAAGAAAGATACACAAACCGACACACACACATAGACACACAGACAGACACACACAGAGAGATCATGCTCACCCTGTTATGATCCGGTGGCCTTGGAGCCGCATGAGACCTTCTCTGGAGAAGGTGGTACCTGTACAGACCACAACCCTAAACTGACACCGCAACTAGAAGTAGCCGTGGGGTGTACCTAACACATCCTAGACACCTCGACACAGCCCGAGGACTAAATAACCCTATAGATGGAAATGGGAATTCTATCTTGCCTCAGAGCAGAAACCCCAAAGGATAGGCAGCCCCCCACAAATATTGACAGTGAATATAAGAGTAAAGACACACACAGGCTGAAAACAGGATTTAGCAAAAGAGGCACTTCTAGCTAAATAGTAAAGGATAGGACAGAGTACTAAGCGGTCAGTATTAAAACTCTGAAAATATCCACAGCAGAAAATACAAAAATTCCACATCTAACTAAAGACATAGAATGTATATCTGCATCTTCAGAGAATCCAGCATGACTGAAAAAATCCAAACAAGTCTAAGCTGGACAAGACAAAACAATAAATTGTTCTGAACTGAAAAACACACTGCATGTGTGCTGCAGGAAAATAAACCAGACACTTATCTTGGCTGAATTGGCAGCACAGCAGAAGGAACCAGACAGGGATGTAAACCCTCCAAGAACAATGGACAACTTCGCACTGACTAATGAATCCAGCACACCTAAATACCAAATAGAGCTGCAATCAGCAGAAACACCTGCCCTGGATTACAACCCAGAGACAACTGCACTATCACAAACAACCACCGGAGGGAGCCCAAGAGCAGAATTCACAACATCACCCACCGCAACACTGTGAAGACTGAACCACTTCACTCTGGATCTTCAGTGACAGAAGATCCAGAGTGAAGTCCTGCCGCGCTCTGCGGTGGAGAATCCTCTTCTCGGGCCAACATCATGGCTTTGCCTCCTTCCTCGAAGGTAGCTGAACAAACTCTCATCTGATCTAATCCGAGGGAGCAATCATATAGCTGAATAGGTAGCGCCTAGAAGCTTCTGTTGGGATCGGAGAAGGCTGCCGCATGCCATAAGCTAAGCATTAGGTACAGGTACTAAGGAAGTTTGGCTAGCCAGGTCAGTGGATGCTGATGCAGGTGCCATAACTCTGCTGTTCTTCGCCAGCCACTGAGATGTAGGACTGTAGCCAGGTCCCTACACTTTCAATAGTTTCTCTTTTGTTAAATGTTCCTTAGCATTAGAAACGGTTCACAGCAAAGAGAGATGTGTATTTTACATGTTTTGAGATATTTATCCCTATATTGGTGGGAGGCCCCTGCTTGGTGGGTGGCCCAGGGCCCGGGCCCCTTGGGCCCACCCCTAGATCCGGGCCTGATACTATGTGATGTATGTGATGTATTATACTATGTGATGTGATACCTGCAAGGCATTATTGTGAAGTCAGATGGTTGCTTAAATAGTCATCTGGGCCTTCTCTGACTGTTGCAATCTTTTTCATTGTATAAAGAATTGACAGTCCTTTTTGGTGATTCACCTAAATCAAACTGCAGATGGTTTCAATTTGCCAGATTCAGCAAATTTCCTAAAATGTGACACAAACTCCATTAACATCATGGCCATTCTTTCTTCTCTACTATCACCATCTTCTTACAAACCAGTCTATGGAATGCTTGTAGTTCTGAGTGTAGATATTTATTCTACAATTCTTAAGACCAGGAAGGTTCTGTCAAAATTCCATGGCCCCATACACTAAAAGCAAGCCCTGTGTCCAGTTTAAAAAAAAAATGTTTGGCAGTAAAGGAGATATCGACAAGTCTAGGACAATGATTTCCCATCCTTCTATTTGTATTGTTGTGAGAAGGTATCAAGTTCTAAGGTATATGAAGTACTAACCAATCTGCTGTCCATGTTATACGAGTCCTAGTACTTGGAGCCCTTACTGATTATGGAATCTGAGATCAAAGAATATGTTGGGAGTTCCACTAGTTAAGATCCCTACTGACTTGACATATGCATAAAAAAAAAGAAAAGGAACCATGCGTATAAAGCGCACACCCAAATCATAGAAAGATTGTATATGTATAATAGGCACAAAATGTATTAATTGACAAAAATCCACAATACAGTACTGACTTGACATATTCTTGGTTTATTGTTAAAAAGCTTGTACAGTGTTTTCCTTTAAAATTTATATATCATATTTGGTGATGACGAGCGAATAGTGAAATATTTAGATTCAAGAAAATCGGCACAAATACTTTCTAATATTCATGTATTCATACTGAATAACGGATCCAATGCAAGTCAATGGGAAAGCAGAATATTTTTTCTGCTGGACCCAACAAACAGGACTGGGGGCCTGAGAAAAAAAGCTGAAATGGATGGGAAAGAGGTAAAACTAAATGGGAACAGCATGGAGAAGATATTAATCACACAATACATCTACATAAAAAATAAAATAATTTTAAAATATCTTTATTGAAGCTGATAATTTCTAAAAACAATTTATTTCTGTAAAAAAGTGTACAAAAAAGATCAATAATTTGATACAAAAACTATGTATGCGCAGGGCAGGGCATTCTGAAACTGATTGGCACCAGGAAAAAAAATATATAAATAAATAAAAAAAAATATAAAAATATATATATCTATATACCAATTAGTCTATGCGCCCAAAGTTATATATGTGTATATATAAACAGAAAACAGTGTAACATTACTATTCATGCAACAAAAATAGTATAAATGATCCGAAGTGAAAGTGCAAAGTGCAAAAATAAATATGGACACTCAACTATTACAAAATCAATTAATCATAGTGCATAACAAATATATATATATATATATATATATATATATATATATATATATATATATATATATATATATATACCCATAGTTCATAGTGACAGCACAATAAATGCACTATAAACCAAATAAAATCAAAGTGCAAGAAAAATGTAATGAATAAATAATAAAATGCCCAATTACCAACCAGTGTCATAACGCCACTGCCCCCGTACACACCACTCCAACGCACGTTTCGCTTTCCGCTTCGTCACTCCCTGACGAGGCATACCTTGGTATTATTAAAGTCTGAAGGTTTTATTATTTATTCATTACATTTTTCTTGCACTTATTTGGTTTATAGTGCATTTATTGTGCTGTCACTATGAACTATGGGTATATACAGTATATATATATATATATATTTGTTATGCACTATGATTAATTGATTTTGTAATAGTTGAGTGTCCATATTTATTTTTGCACTTTGCACTTTCACTTTGGATCATTTATGCTATTTTTGTTGCATGAATAGTAATTTTACACTGTTTTCTGTTTATATATACACATATATAACTTTGGGTGCATAGACTAATTGGTATATAGATATATATTTTTTTATATATTTTTTTATTTATTTATATATTTTTTTTCCTGATGCCAATCAGTTTCAGTATGCCCTGCCCTGCGCATACATAGTTTTTGTATCAAATTATTGATCTTTTTTGTACACTTTTTTACAGAAATAAATTGTTTTTAGAAATTATCAGCTTCAATAAAGATATTTTAAATTATTTTATTTTTTATGGAGATGTATTGTGTGATTAATATGTGAAAATAAAATATTTTTATCATAATTGGTGGTCTTATGAATATTTTTAAAGGGTTATATATTTTGGTGATATTCATTTGATATATTATACATTGTTTTGAAAGAATTTTTCTGAAATTTCTATTCTATATAGGAGTTAGCATGGAGAAGATGTCTGCATGCCTTTCTGACTCACACCACGCGATAGATGAAAAGCTGGCAATTCATCTGCTGTGCACAGAACCTGACAGGATAGAAAAGACAGATTACATATAGTAAATACACATAGAATAGGTACATACAAGTGCTTCTCACAAAATTAGAATATCACCACAAAGTTAAAATATTTCGGTTCTTCAATACAAAAAATGAAATTCATATCTATATATATAATTGTCTAAGGGTTTTTCTGTCTGTCTGTCCTGGAAATCCCGCGTCTCTGATTGGTCGAGGCCGCCAGGCCTCGACCAATCAGCGACGGGCACAGTATCGACGTAGATGTCATAATGGTTGCCATGGCAATGATGATGTCATAAAGGTTGCCTCGACCAATCAGCGACGGGCACAGTCTGCTGCGAATTCTGGAATCATCTGTCTGTCTGTCTGTCTGTCCTGGAAATCCCACGTCTCTGATTGGTCGAGGCCGCCAGGCCTCGACCAATCAGCGACGGGCACAGTATTGACGTAGATGTCATAATGGAAATCCCGCGTCTCTGATTGGTCAGCGACGGGCACAGTATCGACGTAGATGTCATAATGGTTGCCATGGCGACGATGATGTCACAAAGGTTGCCTTGACCAATCAGCGACGGGCACAGTCTGCCGCAAATTCTGGAATCATCATTGTCCATATACTACGGGGACATGCATATTCTAGAATACCCGATGCGTTAGAATCGGGCCACAATCTAGTATTATATAAAGTAATTACAAATAGAGTGATCTATTTCAAGGGTTTATTCCTGTTAATGTTATTGATTATGGCTTATTCTAATTTTGTGAGAAGCACCTGTATGTAGATGTCAGTGACATACACATATATAAATATGTATATACAGTACAGAGCAAAAGTTTGGACACACCTTCTCATTTAAAGATTTTTCTGTATTTTCATGACTATGAAAATTGTAAATTCACACTGAAGGCATCAAAACTATGAATTAACACATGTGGAATTATATACTTAACAAAAAAGTGTGAAACAACTCAAAATATGTCTTATATTCTAGGTTCTTCAAAGTAGCCACCTTTTGCTTTGATGACTGCTTTCCAGTCGGAGGCTGGCAGCTGACGTGTGCCACAGCGCGCACGTCGCCGGCGTCTGACGTCATTGTCAGCCGCTGGCGAGTGCGCGCTTCACCTGAGTGGAGGCAGGAAGCTTCACCCGCCGTCCGCCGCAGGAGCGTGGCTAGGTAAGTAAGAACTCATGTTTTTTGTTTGTTTGTTTGTTTTTTTGAGAGCGACGATCCCGGGGCAGAATGCTGGAGACACTGGGGGCAGAAATGCTGGAGACACTGGGGGCAGAAATGCTGGACACGCTCGGGGCAGAAATGCTGGACAAGCTGGGGGCAATATGCTGGACACACTTGGGCAGAAAGCTGGACACACTGGGGGCAATATGCTGGAGACACTGGGGCAGGATGCTGGACACATTGGGGCAATATGCTGGAGACACTGGGGGCAGGATGCTGGACACACTGGGGGCAATATGCTGGAGACACTGGGGGCAATATGCTGGACACACTGGGGGCAGGATGCTGGACACACTGGGGGGCAATATTCTAGACACACTGGGGGCAGGATGCTGGACACACTGGGGGCAATATGCTGGAGACACTGGGGCAGGATGCTGTACACACTGGGGGCAATATGCTGGAGACACTGGGGGCAATATTCTGGAGAAACTGGGGGCAATATGCTGGACACACTGGGGGTAGGATGCTGGACACACTGGGGGGGCAATATGCTGGACACACTGGGGGCAGGATGCTGGACACACTGGGGCAGAATGCTGGAGACATTGGGGCAATATGTTGGAGACACTGGGGCAGGATGCTGGACACACTGGGGGCAATATGCTGGAGACACTGGGGCAGATTGATGGACACACTGGGGCAATATGCTGGACACACTGGGGGCAGGATGCTGGACACTGGGGCAGAGATGCTGGACACTGGGGCAGGATGCTGGACACATTGGGGGCAGAGATGCTGGACACATTGGGGGCAGAGATGCTGGACACTGGGGGCAGAGATGCTGGACACTGGGGGCAGAGATGCTGGACACACTGGGGGCAGGACTGAAGACATGGGCAGCATGTAGATATGGGGCATGATTGGAGACACGGGGCAGAATGAAAGACATGGGGCCGAATTGGAGACAGATCGTGCAGGATCATGGGGCAGGATGGATACGATGGAGACTGATGGGGCAGGATGGGGAGATCATATGGGGCAGGATGGATACTCATGAGGGCAGGATGGGAGAACATATGGCTGGAGCCGGGAATGAGACACACGGGGCCAGGATGGGAGATATTATTATTACCAAAGGGGCTAATTAAGGGATATTATTACTGCAGTGATGTATTTATTTTATTTTTTGAGGATACTGTTTTAAATGGGGGGGCAGTCCTGTTACTGTGTAGAGTGACACTATGTTGCCTCTTTTTCTTCATGTGGTGTAATGTAGAAGTTGGGAAAAATTAAGTAATGTGTTCTGCAAGCGGAGCTCGAGGTAACTGTGTAATTTCCTGCAGAGACGAGTCCTGGCTGGATGAAGTGATGGCGGTCTGTGCTGGATGAAAGATGAAGGACTTCACCTAGAGACATCACTGGTGAGTCAGTGTGACCTATACACTGACACTATACACTGTATACTATATACTGAACTGAAGGGTAAATTGACTAGATCAATGGATGTTTGACAGGTTATAGTTTCACACAGCAACTATTTTTCTGGAATAATCTGGATCAGGTACATGATGACCACGGCACATGACCCCGTCACATGACCGAGGGGCCCACAGTGTCTGAACAGCCTGGGGCCCTGGCTACCCTTAATCCACATATATATATATATATATATATATATATATATATATATATATATATATATATACAGTGCCTACAAGTAGTATTCAACCCCCTGCAGATTTAGCAGGTTTAATAAGATGCAAATAAGTTAGAGCCTTCAAACTTCAAACAAGAGCAGGATTTATTAACAGATGCATAAATCTTACAAACCAAAAAGTTTTGTTGCTCAGTTAAATTTTTATAAATTTTAAACATAAAAGTGTGGGTCAATTATTATTCAACCCCTAGGTTTAATATTTTGTGGAATAACCTTTGTTTGCAATTACAGCTAATAATCATCTTTTATAAGACCTGATCAGGCCGGCACAGGTCTCTGGAGTTATCTTGGCCCACTCCTCCATGCAGATCTTCTCCAAGTTATCTAGGTTCTTTGGGTGTCTCATGTGGACTTTAATCTTGAGCTCCTTCCACAAGTTTTCAATTGGGTTAAGGCCAGGAGACTGACTAGGCCACTGCAACACCTTGATTTTTTGCCTCTTGAACCAGGCCTTGGTTTTCTTGGCTGTGTGCTTTGGGTCGTTGTCTTGTTGGAAGATGAAATGACGACCCATCTTAAGATCCTTGATGGAGGAGCGGAGGTTCTTGGCCAAAATCTCCAGGTAGGCCATGCTATCCATCTTCCCATGGATGCGGACCAGATGGCCAGGCCCCTTGGCTGAGAAACAGCCCCACAGCATGATGCTGCCACCACCATGCTTGACTGTAGGGATGGTATTCTTGGGGTCGTATGCAGTGCCATCCAGTCTCCAAACGTCACGTGTGTGGTTGGCACCAAAGATCTCGATCTTGGTCTCATCAGACCAGAGAACCTTGAACCAGTCAGTCTCAGAGTCCTCCAAGTGATCATGAGCAAACTGTAGACGAGCCTTGACATGACGCTTTGAAAGTAAAGGTACCTTACGGGCTCGTCTGGAACGGAGACCATTGCGGTGGAGTACGTTACTTATGGTATTGACTGAAACCAATGTCCCCACTGCCATGAGATCTTCCCGGAGCTCCTTCCTTGTTGTCCTTGGGTTAGCCTTGACTCTTCGGACAAGCCTGGCCTCGGCACGGGAGGAAACTTTCAAAGGCTGTCCAGGCCGTGGAAGGCTAACAGTAGTTCCATAAGCCTTCCACTTCCGGATGATGCTCCCAACAGTGGAGACAGGTAGGCCCAACTCCTTGGAAAGGGTTTTGTACCCCTTGCAAGCCTTGTGTCCCTCCACGATCTTGTCTCTGATGGCCTTGGAATGCTCCTTTGTCTTTCCCATGTTGACCATGTTTGAGTGCTGTTCACAAGTTTGGGGAGGGTCTTAAATAGTCAGAAAAGGCTGGAAAAAGAGATAATTAATCCAAACATGTGAAGCTCATTGTTCTTTGTGCCTGAACTACTTCTTAATACTTTAGGGGAACCAAACAGAATTCTGGGGGGTTGAGGGGTTGAATAATAAATTACCCTCTGATAAAACTTTTCACAATTAAAAAAAAATATATAAACAAAGAAATAACGTTCTTTTTTGCTGCAGTGCATTTCACACTTCCAGGCTGATCTACAGTCCAAATGTCACAATGCCAAGTTAATTCCAAATGTGTAAACCTGCTAAATCTGCAGGGGGTTGAATACTACTTGTAGGCACTGTATATTACATAGAGAGATAGTTAGAAGGAAAGCTGGCAATTCAGTAACCGTATACTGTAAAATCACAGCAGGGGCCTACAGAATAGAATTGATGAATTACATACTGTAAATAAACTTAAAATAGATAGATACAGGTGCTTCTCCCAAAATTAGAATATCATTAAAAAGTTAATTTATTTCAGTTCTTCAATACAAAAGGTGAAACTCAAATATTATATAGAGTCATTACAAACAGAGTGATCTATTTCAAGTGTTTATTTCTGTTAATGTTGATGATTATGGCTTACAGCCAATGAAAATCCAAAAGTTATCTCAGAAAATTAGAATACTTTATACCATCAGCTTGAAAAATGATTTTAAAATCCAAAATGTTGGCCTTCTGAAATGTATGTTCAGTAAATGCACTCAATGCTTAACAGGGCTCCTTTGGCATCAATTACTGCACTGTATCAATGCGGGGTGGCATGGAAGCGATGAGCCTGTGGCTCTGCTGAGATGTTATGGAAACCCATGTTGCTTTGATAGCAGCCTTCAGCTCGTCTGCATTGCTGGGTCTGGTGTCTCTCATCTTCCTCTTTACAATACCCCATAGATTCTCTATGGGGTTAAGGTCCGGCGAGTTTGCTGGCCAATCAAGCACACAGATACTGTTGTTTTTAAACCAGGTATTGGTACTTTTGGCAGTGTGGAGAGGTGCCAAATCCTACTGGAGAATTAAATTTCCATTTCCAAAAAGCTTGTCGGCTTTGGGAAGCAGGAAGTGCTCTAAAATTTCCTGGTAGATGGCTGTGCTGAGTTTGTTCTTGATAAAACACAGTGGACCAACACCAGCAGATGACATGGCTCCCCAAACCACCACTGATTGTGGAAACTTCACAATAGACCTCAAGCAGCTTGAATTGCCTCTCCACTCTTCCTCAAGATTCTGGGTTCTTGATTTCCAAATGAAATGCAATATTTACTTTCATCTGAAAACAACACCTTGGATCACTGAGCAACAGTCCAGTTCTTTTTCTCCTTGGCCCAGGTAAGACACTTGTAGCATTGTCTATTGCTTATGAGCGGCTTGACAATACAGCCTCTCATCCAGCAGAGACACTGAACTGCTACTGCTGCCCAGTGTGTCGCAGTGATCTGGTAAGGACCTGTATGATGTCACTGCGAGTGTGAGAAAGTTCTCATGCTCCCGATGCCTTCAGAAAGGTCCTGAGAGTTCACAGCCAAAGAACTCACTTCGCTGATCTGACCTAAGCGCGAGCGCCATGGGAAATTTCCCCACAGTGCTCGCACTAGCGTCAAATTGGTACTGTAGATGTCACTGTCTGTGTGTGTAGTATGTGTGGCAACCATGTGCTGCCTGTGTGTCACATCGGTACCACATGATGCACACCAGAGAGGCAGCGGTACAGTAAGCGCTGTTCCTGGCGCTGGGTGCTGAAGACGACTCTCATCATTCTCCCCTGTTCTTCCGGCGATCAGCACGAGCAGGGGAGAGTGATGAGAGTTGTATTCAAGTGATAATAATGAAAGAAAGCGGTGGCTTTTGGGACTTTTACTCCCATCATCTGACATCTGCTGCCGCTAATAACAGTGACAACAGGAGCGACTGATGGGAATATTCCTAACCCGCCGTCTGTGCAATAAATTAATAAATAAATGAAAAATCCGGTGTGCGTTCCCCTGTATTTTCTATAACCAGCCAGGCAAAACTCACAGCTCGGGGCTGCAACCCTCAACTGCCAGCTTCAGCGAGGCTGGTTATCATGAAAAGAGGAGTCCCTACGCCATATTTTTTCATTATTTAAATAAATAATTTTAAAAAAATGGCATGGGGTCCCCACATTTTTGCCAACCATCCTGGCTAAAGCAGACAGCTGGGGGTTGTTATTTTCAGGCTGGTAAGGGGCCATGGATATTGACCCTCCAGCCTAAAAATAGCAGCCTGCAGCCACCCAGGAAAGTAACATCTATTATAAGCACCAATTCTGGTGCTTTGCCTAGCTCTTCCCACTTGCCTTGTAGCAGTGGCAAGTGGGGTTCATGTTTGTGGTGTTGATGTAACTTTTGTATTGTCAGGTGACATCAAGTCCACGGGTTAGTAATGGAGAGGCATCAATATGACACCTATCCATTACTAATCCCATAGTTATATGGTAAACAAAGACACAGTAGGAATAAAGTATTCTGTTAGAAATAAAACAAAACACAGTATTCCATTTTTATTTAAAAATAACAAACACAGTTATACTCACCTAACACCTAAAACAACCATATCCCTCACCTCTCTGTCATTCTTTCCCACGCTGTAATCCATATCTGGGGGATGAATAGTTTTCAACCTGGATGGTGCAAAGATGCGACCGTCCAGGCTGAGAACCACTGGTGAATGAGCTGCTGCAAGCGCAGCCTCAGTGACTAGAGATGACATAATAGAGGTTACAACTGGTCATTGAAGCTGTGCTCCCAGCCTAGCTGAACTGCGGTGACCTCAGCACCATGGAATAAAGTCATTGATGAGGTCATCGCACTGCAAGCTCAGTGACTTCATCGCAGATCACTGTGAGAAATACACCAGAAGTGATGTTTGCCGCATGACACCGCAAAAAACACACGACAGAGCAACACACACCCGGAGTTCGGGCAGCCTATCACAGCAATGCCACACCAAAGATGATGTCGGCATTACTGTGATTGGAAAGCAATAAAGCACCAAACAAGTTGGGTGTGTCACCCGAATATACAGAGGTGAATACCAAATTACTCGAATAGTAACGAATAGCGTACTATTCGTGCAAGTATCAAGTAGTGCCAAATGTATTTGCTCATCACGAATCATATTCTTAAGAATAAGAGATCTTTGCAATTATAAATTTAAACAATTCTCAGCCTTCTTTCATCTGGAACCCAATTAATAAATTGCATCAATTTTCAAGCCTATACATGGGACTCACTTTCTTATACAGTTTGTACAATGTGTAAGGGTGTGACAGGAGCTGTCATACACCTCTTCCCCTAAAGACAAAGTCTGCAGGAACTGTATGAGAATACATGTTAGAATATGGGTTTATTGTATTGTATTGCATTGCATGAGTAATGTAAAGCATGAAACTCTATTGAATCCTATAATTACTAAGGCTGATTTCACATTTGCGGTTGTGTCCGCAGCGATTCATCCGCATGCATCTTGATTTCATATCTTTAACATCGTAGACGCAGGTGCATGCATTCCACCGCGTTTGCTTACGCATGCTTATTTTCATAGTGTGTGGCTGGGTGCGGCTAACGCACCATGTTAGAATTTTTGTGGCAGCAAATTTCCGCCGCCATACGCATGCGGATGCTTGCGGAAGGAGTGCATCAAATAAACACATTACAGTCTATGGGAATGCATTGGTATGCAAGGACATGCGTTCACTTGCGTTTACACCAGGGTCTAAATACAGAAATCCCATGAGACACGCCCATTGGGCGTGGCTTGTGTCAAGGAAATTCTCCTGGAAAAAATGTTTCCTATCAAACGCATGCTCATAAAAAACGCAAACGCATGCAAAAAAACACCTGCAAACGTGTGCAAACATTGCGTTTTTTTATCCGTAATGCGTAAGTTGATGCGGATAAAAAACGCAGTGTTATCATGCGTTTGCATGCATTTTTCCATGCATTTGTGGTTGCGGACGAGATGCTGCGGACTCGACCGCAAATGTGAACCTAGCCTAATATTCTTATTAAATGTATTGGTGTAAATGATGTGGTGAATGTATAATGTATTTTTATGTAAAATATGTAGGGAAAGTTTAGGGTTAAGTATAGGACATAGGTATAGCATAAGACATAGGAATTAAGCTAGAAAAGGGAATGCATTTGTGGGCATATTAGATACAGGAAGTAAATTGCACAGGTTTAGGAACAGTTAAATGTTTGGGATCAGCCCCAGCATGGGAGGGGCTGGGGTTAGTTAATAGGGGGAGCACTTCCTGTTTTTTTTTTGCAGAAAGATGAGAGTTAGAGATTAAATTGTAAGATAAAGAAAGTGTTACCAGCATTCAAGGCCAGAGGATTGGAGGGCATGAGAAGTATGCACTGGTCAGGCAGCATGAGAACATTGGCTTTTGCTGACATCCTTGCGATGTTTGGGGCCTGCAGTAAGGACTGGGCACTGGAAAATGTGCCTTACTCCCTTCCAACAAGTGGAAGCTGGATGGGAAGATGCGAGCGGGAGACGGGACAGGACTCATGGGAGCTGCGGAGCCAGATAGAGTTTCCCGGGGCCGAGGAAACCATAGAGCAAAGGTATACTTGAGGCTGTCCATACAGCGACCATGGAATTGTACTGTGCTGTATCATTGATTGAACTTGGACTGCTAAGTAAAGTTTAACTGTTTTACATGAAGCAAGTGTCCCCTGATCTATGTGCGGCTGTTCCTGCATCCTGGATCGTGGAGACAGCAGAGGCCTGAAGCCAAAATGTGAGTGTACTGCATTGCACCTACAACATATGGGAACTAGGACACTGTATATTTTTGAGGTGCCAGGGTGTGGGAGAAAAACAGTTCCTCGCCCATGACTAGCATCCTATCCACCTTCCAAATGTACATGACACAGGTCCTGATTGAAAGGCCTTAACAGTAGACTAAAGCCTCATTTTACAATGTACAGTATATGTGTCCTCTAAATTAAGGAGACTTGAATGGAACTGAGAGTCTTTGTAATGTTTACATGCCAAATCCCAAAATTAGGATGGCTCCATAGGGAGAGACAGGGCCTTTATGGGCTTCAACTCCAAAAGCACAATGATACTGACGTGCCCGCCAGGGCTGCGGGGTACCCGGAATCAGACCTGACATATCTATGGGGAAGGTCACGGGGCCATTTCCATGGCCCAGGGCATGTCATAAAATGGAGGATAACTATGTGGTGTTTGGTCATGACCCCACGTGTGGTGTTCGGCAATGGGTGGCTGACGATGCGGTTAGGTCCACTGGGGCTGATGGTGACTCAGCAAAGATAGTTCAGCTCCCCATGTATAGAGCTCAGCCCCAAGGCAAATATGTTTGATTGTTCAGATGCTGGTGAACATTGGGGTGCAGAGAATAAGTGAAGGACGCAGAGAGGTGCAGTTTTCTTTACCTTTTACTTAAAAGTAGATACAATCTGGGGTACCAATTACAGATGACGGATTGAGTCTGGCTTGCCTGGAGGCTTTCAGGGGATCCATCCTGCCAGGTGGGGTTGGGGACTTTCCTTCTGCACTCTCTTTTAGGGTCCCTGCTTGTAGCTAACCTGCGGACCTCTCCTGTTATGATCCCTAGTGGCGGAGGATCACAAATAGATCAGCAAGTGATTAAACTAAGGACGAGCTCTAGGGAGATGGTAACTGGACTGATCGCAAATCTGAACCTATCCAAAACAACTAGAGGTAGCCGGTGAACGTGCCTAAAAAATTCTTAGACGTCTCGAGCCAGCCTGAGGAACTAGCTACCCCTAAAGAGAAAGAAAGACATCGCTTGCCTCCAGAGAAATAATCCCCAAAGATATAGAAGCCCCCAACAAATATTAACGGTGAAGTAAGAAGAAGGCACATACATAGGGATGAAATCAGATTCAGCAAAAGAGGCCCACTAGTACTAGAAAGCAGAAAATAGAGCAGGGGTCTATGCGATCAATAAAAAACCCTTACAAAATATCCATCCTGAGATTTCAAGAACCCACACACCAACTAACGGTGTGTGGGGAGAAACTCAGCCCACTAGAGCAACCAGCAAGCGAGGGAATTACATTTTAGCAAGCTGGAACAGAAAACATGATAAACACTTCTGATCAAAAAATGAGCAAACAAAACTTAGCTTATCCTGGATGGACTGGGAGCAAGGTAGTCAGAAGGAATCTGAGTAGCACTGATTACATCGACAGCCGGCCACAAGTGGAAGTAAAACAGAGCTATATAGGAACCTCCCAGAGGATAACGAACCAGCTGATAGCCAGAGACCAGCAGGATAACAAACAAAGCCACCAGGGGGAGCCCAAAGCAAAAGTCACACAATACCACCAGTGACCACAAGAGGGAGCCCAAAAACAGAGTTCACAACACTCTCCTGCATAATGATTTCTAACCTGTATGGCAGACAGCATGAGCCTATTTCACGGGCACTGTCCTTTTCACTGTCAGTCTCGGGCTCTTGGTCTGCTACCATGCCTTCAGCTGTTCAGCGTGGCCAAGGAACTTGCATTCCCCTGCCCTCCAGATTTGGCTGTCAGGGCATAAAGTACCCGCCCAGCCAAGGACTCTGGCATCCCTTTTTCTCAGCGCTCTTCTCTGAGGTCAGCTATATGCAGTTTTTATTCCCCTGAGCTCTTGTCTCTGCTTCTGACCCTTCCCTCTCCACAGACCAACTGCTAATTCTCCTCTCTCACTGTACTGTCACGAGATCCAGCTGGCTCCCGCTTCCATCACAACTCCCCTGTTTACTCTCTCAGCTGACTTCTTTCTGACTCACTAACCGCACCTGCTGGCCAGAATTTATAAGGAAGCTACCCTTTCTGGCCTAGAGCAGGAATTGACATGTGCACTGTGTTTCCTAGCATGGGGATCTTCCTTCTTGCCTCCAGGCATGACATCACCCCTTAGAGGGAGGCAATGTCATTGTGGCAACCAGACTCTGGGGTGCCACATTCCCCCCAATTAAATTAAGTTACTGCAGCGACCAGTCCTTATGCTGCCCTCCAAGAATTGTCTTTGTCCTTGTACCTGGGGTTTGGTTGGTGGGAACCGCCTTAGCCCACGTTGTGTGTCATCCCTGGGTGTGGCTACAGGGCACTCTGTAGATGAACCTGGCTTTTTGGCCACAACAGCGGATTACTTTCAAGGTCAAGTTGGGGCAACTATTTACAAATAAAGTCCTAACCACACATAGTCCTGTGGCCCATTTGTCATTCAACTGGTTATTATGAATACTCAAAAAGTTCATACAGTAAGTCTCTGCAGGTTCTCATGCTTAACGGTTACAACTATACATTCTTATTAACTTCTTTACATTATGTATTCACTATAACGGACAGGGATCTGACCTCTGGTACTATGAGTGGATCTGCACAGCACAGGTATCTCCAATGACCTGACCTGTTCTCTAGTGTTTACTGCTGGTGCGGTGAGTTCACTGGTCACTATGCTATAAGTGGACCTGTGTAGTACTGGTATTCTGTACTGCCTTCTCCTGACTCTTAGACTCACCATGAGACTGACAGATTTGCCGCTAGCAGGGGGAAGATTTCCACCTTCCACTGCAGATGTGGCATCTGTTACTGGAGCTGTTTCATTAAGAGTCTCCGCTACATTCGGTACAGTAGGCTGGTGAAAGGTTTGGACTGGTACTACGATAGCCTAATTCACTTGTGTCCACAACCGAGGAAATTCTCCAAAGATAGTATGGAACTTCTTTTCCACTTCTACTGTGTGCCGAGGGGTGTCTTGGACTTCCTCTTTGTCTTTCAGTTGATCAGGGCACACTTTTAGATGATCTCTTGAGACTGCCTCTGAGGTTTCTCCTCCATCCTTGCTGATGAGGCATACCTTGGTAATATTAAAGTCTGAAAGTATAATGGTGTATAGCTCAGCCTCCCACTGGTCATCTAGTTTGTGAGCTCGTCTCTTTCTTTTTAGTACTTGTTCTCCTGGTGTCAAGGGAACTGCAGGGGAGTGTTGACTGTAATTCCTTTCCTGCCTCTGTCTTGCCTGGAACAAACTTCTCCACAAATTCTTGCACATTGCGGTATCGTTGCTGCCGCTCTGTATCCCAGTCTGCATCTGTTGATGTCATCTCAGGTGTTAAGACTCCCATATCCAAATCAATGGGTAACTTGCCAGGTCTTGCCCTCATCAGGTAGGCCGGAGTGCAATTGGTGGAGTTCACCGGTATATGATTATATAGATCTACGAGATCTGGCAACTTCTCTGGCCACTGGTTTAGTTCTTCCAGAGGTAAGGTCTTCAATAGGTCAATTACCACCTGGTTCATCTTCTCACACATGCCATTTGTCTGTGGATGGTACGGCGTCACCCTGATTTTCTTGCAACTGTACATGTTTCAGAACTCCTGGAACACTTCTGCCTCAAAGGCTGGACCTTGGTCGGTGAGCACTTGTTCAGGGTAGCTGTGCGGTCGACAAAAGTGTTGTTGAAATGCCTTGGCTGCTGTCTTCGCTGTTTGGTCTTTAACTGGCACGACTATCAAGAACCTTGAGTAATGGTCAATAATGGTCAGTGTGTAGGTGTAGCCAATCCTATTCGGAGTCAACTTCACATGATCCAGAGCTACCAGTTCAAGCGGCTGCTTTGTGATAATTGGCTGTAATGGGGCTCGCTGGCTGTTATGGTCTTTCCTGCGCAGGTTGCATGGGCCACATTCTCGTCACCACTTCTCAAAGGCTCTCCTCATGCCAACCCAGTAGAATCTTTCACGATGTGGGACCTCCAACTTCTTCCACCCAAAGTGTCCTGCTCCATCTTGGTACGCCTCCAAGACCATTGGCGCATCCTGCTTCAGGACTACCACCTCCCAGACCAGTTTGTGAGTGTGCAAGTTGATGTTCCTCTGACACAGCTTACTCTCAGATTAACAGCTTGCCTCTCTCCTTCCATAACTGCTGTGCTTCCTGTGGGGCATCTGGACCAGAGTGTGAATCAGCTTGTGTCAGCAACTCCTTTACTAGGTGAATTGCTGGGTCACTATCTTGCATCTCTGCCCACTCATAATGGGGTAATGGGTTCAATGTTGCCTCTCGTATGATATAGCGCTTATTCCTCACCCCTTGGGAGCACTGGGCCGCAACTGGACGGAGGAAGGCTGGTAATTCAATTTCTTTGAGTTCTTCTGGATCTTCTTCTCCATCTGGTGAATTGGGCATCCTGGACTGCGCATCAGCATTAGCACTCTCATGTCCCACTCGGTACTTGATGGTAAACTCATAGTTGGACAGCCGAGCCATCCGTCGCTGCTCAAGTGCACCTAGCTTTGCCGTTTCAAGGTGGGTTAATGGATTATTGTCCGTGTAGATGGTAAACTTCGCTGAAGCCAGGTAGTGCTTGAAGCACTCCATTACTACCCAGACTATGGCGAGGAACTCCAGTTTAAAGGAACTGTAATTGTCACGGTTCCTTTCAGTGGGACAAAGCTTCCAGCTGGCATAGGAAATCACTCTCTCTCTGCCTTTCTGCACTTGTGAAAGCACTGCTCCCAATCCCACGTTGCTGGTGTCAGTTTAAAGTAAAAATGGTTGGTGTTGGTCATAATCAGGGTAGGCCAGGACATCATCTCCCGTGAGGGCCAATTTAACCTGATGAAGTACTCTTCTTTCCTGTTGTTCCACTCCAATGGAAGACTTTTGTTCTTGGCCTTCTTGGATTGGCCCTCTAGAAGATCTTGCAGGGGTGCAGCTCTTTTGGTGAAGTCCTTGATCAATCTCCTGTAGTAGCCTACCAACCCAAGAAACTGCCTTACTTCATGAATGGTGCTGGGTCTTTGCCAGTCCCAGATAATGATGACTTTGTCAGGGTCTGGTGCCACACCTTCTGCGCTTACCATGTGGCCTAGGTACTGCACCTTGGGCTTCAAAAGGTGACATTTGGATGGCTTTACTTTCAAACCAAATTTGGACAGGGCTTCGAATACCTCGGCCATGTGCTTCAAGTGGTCTTCATAGGTTTTGGAGAAGACGATGATGTCATCCAGGTATAACAGAATGGTTTCAAAGTTCTTGTGCCCAAGGAAACACTCCATCATCCTTTGGAACGTTCCTGGTGCATTGCAAAGCCCCAATGGCATGTAGATGAACTCAGAGAGGCCCATTGGTGTCATGAAGGTGATCTTCTCTTTATCTGCCTCCGTCACAGGAAACTGCCAATACCCACTGGTGAGATCTAAGGTGGAGAAATAGTTAGCGGATCTCAGTGACTCCTCAATTCTAGGTTATGGGTAGGCGTCCTTGTGCATAATGCTGCTAATTCTCCTGTAGTCAACACACATTCTCATGGTATCATCTTTCTTTTTAACGAGCTCTTCTTTCCCCTGAGCTCTTGTCTCTGCTTCTGTCCCTTCCCTCTCCACAGACCAACTGCCGACTCTCCTCTCTCACTGTCCTGTCATGAGCTCCAGCTGGCTCCCATTTCCATGACAACTCCCTTGTTTACTCTCTCAGCTGACTTCTTTCTGACTCACTAACCCCACCTGCTGGCCAGAATTTATAAGGAAGCTCCCCTTTCTGGCCTGTAGCAGGAATTGACATGTACACTGCGTTACCTGGCATGGGGACCTTCCTTCTTGCCTCCAGGCATGACATTACCCCTTAGAGGGAGGCAATGTCACCATGGCAACCGGACTCTGGGGTGCCACAATACCCTATTTTAAATGTATGGATAAAAGTCTGCAATTCTCTTCATGCGAAGCCATGATAGTCCCTTAATATTGCAGGTTATCCAAAGTTTACTATAATTGCTTTAGCTCAGTTTAACAAAATAAAAAGTACAATTCTTCAGAGCAATGATTAATTATTTCCTATTAAATGAGCATAGACATCAGTGGTTATGGCTGATGGTTAATAAAATAATAAAGATTACTAATTATATCCCTGATGGATTACAACGTGCCAGAAACAGTTGCTGCACAGATGTTAGCGATTGTTATTAGTGTTTGTAGAAAAGAAAAACTATTAGCAAGAAATGATCGTACGTGGTGAGGATCTGAATGAAAAATTGCAATCATTTACCTAACTGTGCTTGTAAGTTGTATTCACAAAATTAGTTTTGGGGATATTTCACAGGCTTATTATAGCTACAAATCCTGACCCTCATTAGTCTACTGATCCAAAATTAGATGGTCATAAAAATGTATACTTTACAGAGGAGAGAGAGTACACTGCTGACCATGAGAGCTTATACTGTGTAGGAGAGAGTGAGATACCCATTTATCATAAAATCTTACACTCTACAGGAGATAAAGAGGACACTGCTGACCATAACAGCTTAGGCTGGATTCACATTGCGTTAGAGGCGTCCGTTAAATGGACTACGTTACACCGCGGCATAACGTGGTGTAATGCAGTCCGTTAATGCCGCAATTAAGTCCTATGTCGGATGCATCACTAGCGCACGCCCACAATGGGCGTGCGCTAGCGATGTGCCGTTATTGAGTGATGGACCCTGGGACGCAGGCTGCAGTGCTTCCGGGTCCGTGACTGCTAGCGCAGATAGAGCACCTGCTAGCTCTATCTGCGCTAGCGCGATGACATATCGGCACTTGCATTAACAGCAGCCCGTTTACGCATGTGTTGAACGGGCTGCTGTTAACGCAATGTGAACCCAGCCTTATACTTTACAAGAGAAAGAGAAGGAGAGAATGAGTGAGAAGACCCTTCTGACCATAAGAGCTTACACTTTATTGGATTGAAAAATATAGCCAGTGACTCTGTAGAAGGAAAACTAATCTGCTGTAATAACTGTGCTTTATTGGGAGGCGGTGAAGTTAGATGGCCCAGTTACTGACCTCCAGTGCACAAGGCATGATAATCCGAAAGATGTCATAGCTGCAGGGCATTATGAGGAAGCCCATGCAGAATCACAAAATTATGTTACTTGCTTTCTGATGCTTCAACAGTGTGGGAAAAGGTGCAGGGCAAGTTTTTTTTTGTTTTGCGAATCTCAAAATGTTTGAATTTGCACAAAACCACCACAAATTTCAAGAAATTTGACTCAAACTCAATCCTCCGCAGATCAATCCACTTCTCTCAACTAGTCTATATACAATAGTGTAGATGAACCAATATTCAGTCACTTGAGAGTGGAAATGTTTGATTATGATATGGAGGTTTAATTCACATATCATAGTGATGTTATTTGGTCACTAAATGTCTATAATATAAAATGACTGTTTTCTGTGTTTATTTATGATGGAACAAACAAAGAGTGTCTGTACAGGGTTTTAGAATATAATTAGAAGGAAAAAGACAGCGCTGTAGGATGAAGGTTTTTAAATAAAGGTTAACTAACCTGATTTACCATTTTTTTGGACTATAGGACGCACCGGACTATAAGACGCACCCCAAATTTGGTGGAAAACCGCAGAAAAAAGATTTTTATAAGATGGGGGTCTGTCTTATTGTTTGAATTTAAGGTATCTTACCTGAGGGCTGGCGGTGGTAGAGCAGGATCACAGGAGGCATGGTCCCCTCCTCAGAAAGCCGGCGACAGCAGAAGTGGGGCAATGCTGCAGTCCCGAGGTGCGATACTGTGGATCCGGTGTCGGCGGTGAGGCAGAGCATGGAGCAGGGTCCCTTCCTCAGGATGCCGGTGGCAGAAATGTGACGACGATGCGGCTCGATGTCCAGGTCGAGCAGAGCCGAGTGCATGTCCAGTTTCTTGGCGGCCACCTTCCTGAGGCTTGCGTGCGCAGATTGAGATCTCGGCGGCTCTTGGCTTCAGGAAAATGGCCTCCAAGATCTCAATCTGCACACGCATTTTTGTTGGAATTCTCTTTCAGGCAAAAGTAATGGGTTCAGAAAATTCATATCTTCTCTTGCTGACTACTTTATCTTTCAAAAGGTAGAAGAGAAAACAAGAAGATCTGCAATCTTGGACTTAATTTTTACCAAGAGGGAGGAAATAGTTGAGGAAGTAAAGGAAGAAGACCTGGGAGGACTCAGACTTTAAGGTTGGACTTCAGAAAGGCAGATTTTAATGGACTCAGAAAGAGGATAGGAAAGGTCCAGTGGCTGGATGTTCTCAAGGACAGAAATGTCCAAGAAGAATGGGAGATTTTGCTAAATGATATTCTCACTGCACAATCAGTAACAATAATAATAAATTTAGAAATTGGGAAATATAATGGAACCACCGTATATCAGAATGAGTAGCAATGAGTGGTAAAATTAAAGTTAACTTTTAATAATATTGCTAAAACATACATATACAGTTTCTTAAAGCCTAAAATGATGTCCAGCTGGACGTAAAGTACAAAGACAGAACAAGCAACAAATCACTAACAGATAACATTTATACACAGGTTGGAATGTTGCATCCCTCCACTGACCACTGAATAGAAAGTAATACTTCCTGGCCGTATTTTCTTGTTGGCGAGCACAATCCCTAAAACCAAATAGTGACTGTGGTAAACTTATATAATATGAGTAATATAATCCTCCAAATCAAGGGTGAAGGTTCATAATAGCCAGTTATTGTAAATCAGATATTGGCATAATCTCACCTATTATAAAGATCAGGAGATAGGTACCCAAATCTGACACAGTGCTTCAATGGTCCTATTGATACCATACCATGTTTAGGGTATCCTATAGATTGACAGCGGCATTTAATTAGGTGATATCTGCTGGTGATTTGAGATTCCACCCGCTGCTGTTGTGGGCACATGTTAGCTGTATAGATCAGCTGTCATGTTCTTGGAAAGGTGCAGGCTCCGGCACAGGGGGAGTCTGACATAGGCGTATTATTATGCCAAATGTCGGAAAGGTGTTAAGGGGTATCAGCAGAAAAATGTTTACAGTATGTTTGCTAGATAATGATGCCCAGGCAACAATGTCTCCGATCCTATGCTTTCACCACAGAAGGAGCAGCCCCATGCTTGGAAGTCTTTGGTTTGCTCACAGATTTGAAAGCGAAACATACAAAAATGCCACTGCAGTAGAATGACCTCAGCCCAATTGATGTTTTTTTTTAGTTTGGTCTCATGAGTTCTTAAGGACTTGGAGAATCAAACTCATAGATAGTGATGAATGAACCTTTCAAGGATACAGCAAACGTCTCGATGTTAGTAGAACAGTTTGTCGAATGGATCAATGAACATGTCTGAACCTCATTGAATTCAATGGGAGGCAAAACAACATGCATATACATCACCTTCAGTGGGACTGCCAAAAAGCTGCCAAAACAACTCAAATTAGGGGCAAGCACCAGGAAAAAATCATATCAATTGACCCACAGTAGAAATTTGACCAACAGCAGCAGTCAGCCATGGGCCATGCATGAGGTCTGGCCCAGCATTTACAGCATTTACAGCTTATAATTAAAGTTTAAATTAAGATGAGTGGTGAGGGACCAGTTAGCCTGCTGTGGTGGGAACCCTGATACTTAATGAAAAGCTCAAACTGCTTTTTTGCTCAGCCACACTTGGGTGGCACAAATATCAGCTTGGTAGATCACCAATCTTAGAAAAAATGTAAGGATATTAACAAAGGTAGTTGACTGATCAATTCACCCACAGTAGAAATTTTAGAATGGCACAGCAACAGTCAGCCATGAGCCATGCCTGAGGTATCAGGGTCTGGGACAACATTTTGACCTTTTAATTTAAGTTTCAATTACAGCATGGTGTGTAAGAGAGTGGTGTAAGCCGTCTTTTCTGGGAGCCCTGATACCTCATGTAACAGCTCATTTTTTTTTCAAAGCCACAATCAGGTGGCACAAACCTCAGTTTCATAGACTACTGTTTGTAAAAAAATTGTAAGGATAGTAACACAGGTAGTTGACTGATCAATTGACACACAGTAGAACATTTTATAATGGCACAGAAGCAGTCAGCCATGGGCAATGCATGAGGTATCAGGGTCTTGCCCAGACTTTACAGCTTTGAAATAATTAACCCCTTTACCCCCAAGGGTGGTTTGCACGTTAATGCTCGGGCCAATTTTTACAATTCTGACCACTGTCCCTTTATGAGTTTATAACTCTGGAACGCTTCATCTGGATCTTGGCAATTCTGACATTGTTTTCTCGTGACATATTGTACTTCATGATAGTGGTAAAATTTCTTCGATATAACTTGCATTTATTTGTGAAAAAAATGGAAATTTGGCGAAAATTTTGAAAATTTCGCAATTTTCCAAATTTGACTTTTTATGCCCTTAAATCACAGAGATATGTCACACAAAATACTTAATAGGTAACATTTCCCACATATCTACTTTACATCAACACAATTTAGGAACCAATATTTTTTTTTGTTAGTGAGTTATAAGGGTTATAAGTTGACCAGCAATTTCTCATTTTTACAACACCATTTTTTTAGGGACCATATCTCATTTGAAGTCATTTTGAGGGGTCTATATGATAGAAAATACCCAAGTGTGACACCATTCTAAAAACTTCACCCCTCAAGGTACTCAAAACCACATTCAAGAAATTTATTAACCCTTCAGGTGTTTCACAGGAATTTTTGGAATGTTTAAATAAAAATTAACATTTAAATTTTTTTTACACAAAATGTATTTCAGCTCCAATTTGTTTTATTTTACCAATGGTAACAGGAAAAAATGGACCACAAAAGTTGTTGTACAATTTATCCTGAGTACGCCAATACCCCATATGTGGGGGTAAACCACTGTTTGGGCGCACCGCAGAGCTCGGAAGGGAAGGAGCGCCATTTGACTTTTCAATGCAAAATTGACTGGATTTGAGATGGAACGCCATGTTGCGTTTGGAGAGCCCCTGATGTGCCTAAACATTAAACCCCCCACAAGTGACACCATTTTGGAAAGTAGACCCCCTAAGGAACTTATCTAGATGTGTTTTGAGAGCTTTGATCCCTCAAGTGTTTCATTACAGGTTATAACGCAGAGCCGTGAAAATAAAAATTCTTTTTTTTTTCACAAAAATGATTTTTTAGCCCCCAGTTTTGTATTTTCACAAGGGTAACAGGATAAATTGGACCCCAAAAGTTGTTGTCCAATTTGTCCTGAGTACGCTGATTCCCCATATGTGGGGGGAACCACTGTTTGTGCGCATGGCAGAGCTCGGGAGGGAAGGAGCGCCATTTGGAATGCAGACTTAGATGAATTGGTTTGCAGGCGTCACGTTGCATTTGCAGAGCCCCTGATGTACCCAAACAGTAGAAACCCCCCCACAAGTGACCCCATATTGGAAACTAGACCTCCCAAGGAACTTATCTAGATGTGTTATGAGAACTTTGAACCCCCAAGTGTTTCAATACAGTTTATAACGCAGAGCCGTGAAAATAAAAAATCTTTTTTTCCACAAAAATGATTTTTTAGCCCCCAGTTTTGTATTTTCCCAAGGGTAACAGGAAAAATTGGACCCCAAAAGTTGTTGTCCAATTTGTCCTGAGTATGCTGATACCCCATATGTGGGAGGGAACCACTGTTTGGGCGCATGGCAGAACTCGGAAGGGAATGAGCGCCATTTGGAATGCAGCCTTAGATGGATTGGTCTGCAGGCATCACGTTGCATTTGCAGAGCCCCTGATGTACCCAAACAGTAGAAACCCCCAAAAGTGTCCCCATGTTGGAAACTAGACCTCCCAAGGAACTTATCTAGATGTGTTGTGAGAACTTCCAACCCCCACGTGTTTCACTACAGTTTACAATGCAGAGCCGTGAAAATAAACAATCTTTTTTTTTCCCACAAAAATGATTTTAGCCCCCCAAATTTATGTTTTCCCAAGGGTAACAAGAGAACTTGGACCCCAAAAGTTGTTGTCCAATTTGTTCCGAGTACGCTGCTGACCCATATATTGGGGTAAACCCCTGTTTGGGCGCACGGTAAAGCTCGGAAGGGAAGGAGCACTGTTTTACTTTTTCAATGCAGAATTGGCTGGAATTGAGATCGGACGCCATGTCGCGTTTGGAGAGCCCCTGATGTGCCTAAACAGTGGAAACTCCCCAATTCTAACTGAAACCCTAATCCAAACACACCCCTAACCCTAATCCCAATGGTAACCCTAACCACACCCCTAACCCTGACACACCCCTAACTCTAATCCCAACCGTAATCCCAACCGTAAATGTAATCCAAACCCTAACCCTAACTTTAGCCCCAACCCTAACCCTAACTTTTGCCCAAACCCTAACCCTAACTTTAGCTCCAACCCTAGCCCCAGCCCTAACCCCAGCCCTAACCCTAGCCCTAACCCTAGCCCTAACCCTAGCCCTAACCCTAACCCTAGCCCTAACCCTAGCCCTAACCCTAATGGGAAAATGGAAATAAATACATTTTTTTATTTTATTATTTTTCCCTGATTAAGGGGGTGATGAAGGGGGGTTTGATTTACTTTTATAGCATTTTTATAGCGGATTTTTATGATTGGCAGCCGTCACACACTAAAAGACGCTTTTTATAGTAAAAAAGTTTTTGCGTCTCCACATTTTGAGACCTATAATTTTTCCACATTTTGGTTCACATAGTCATGTGAAGTCCTGTTTTTTGCGGGACGAGTTGATGTTTTTATTGGTACCATTTTCGGACATGTGACAGTTTTTGATCGCTTTTTATTCCGATTTTTGTGAGGCAGAATGACCAAAAACCAGCTATTCATGAATTTCTTTTGGGGGAGGCGTTTATACCGTTCCGCGTTTGGTAAAATGGATAAAGCAGTTTTATTCTTAGGGTCAGTATGATTACAGCGATACCTCGTTTATATCATTTCTTTATGTTTTGGCGCTTTTATACGATAAAAACTATTTTATAGAATAAATAATTATTTTGGCATCGCTTTATTCTGAGGACTATAACTTTTTTATTTTTTCTTTGATGATGCTGTATGGGGGCTCTTTTTTTGCGGGACAAGATGACATTTTCAGCGGTACCATGGTTATTTATATCCGTTTTTTTGATCGCGTGTTATTCCACTTTTTGTTCGGCGGTATGATAATAAAGCGTTTTTTGCCTCTTTTTTTTTTTCCCTACGGTGTTCACTGAAGGGGTTAACTAGTGATATAGTTTTATAGGTGGGGTCGTTACGGACGTGACGATACTAAATATGTGTACTTTTATTGTTTTATTTTTTTTAATTTAGATAAAGAAATGTATTTATGGGAATAATATATATATTTTTTTCTTTATTTAGGAATTTTTTTTTTTTTTTTTTTTTTACTTATGTGGAAAATTTTTTTTTTTACTTTTTTTACTTTGTCCCAGGGGGCAACATCACAGATCGGTGATCTGACAGTTTGCAAAGCACTCTGTCAGATCACCGATCTGACTTACAGCACTGCAGGCTTACCAGCGCTTGCTCTGAGCAGGAACTCGGTAAGCCACCTCCCTCCCTGCAGGACCCGGATGCCACGGCCATCTTGGATCTGGGCACCTGCAGCGAGGATGAGGTAAGAGACCCTCGCAGCAACTCGATCACATCGCGTTGCTCCGGGGGTCTCAGGGAAGCACGCAGGGAGAACCCTCCCTGCGCGATGCTTCCCTGTACCGCTGGCACACCGCGATCATGTTTGATCGCGGTGTGCCGGGGGTTAATGTGCCGGGGGCGGTCGGTGACCGCTCCTGGCACATAGTGCCGGATGTCAGCTGTGATAATCACCTGACACCCGGCCGCGATCGGCCGCGCTCCCCCCGTGAGCGCCGCCGATCGCGCTGGACGTACTATCCCGTCAGTGGTCATATGGGCCCACCCCACCTCGACGGGATAGTACGTCCAATGTCAGAAAGGGGTTAAGAGGTGGTGAAAAGACAGGTGTAGGCCTGCTGTGCTAGGAGCCCTGCCAAATTCAGGCAACACATGAAGTAGACCCAACTTGGAGTACAAACATTTTCCAAAATTATTGCCATGCACTACTAAAGTGTCATCAATTATAATTATTAATTATCATAGTGCAATTCATTCCATGGCACTTTACATGTGAAAAGGGGTATACAAAATAAAAACATGGACAATAATCTTAAACAATACAAGTCACTGACTGGTACTGGAGGAGGGAGAACCCTGCCACAGTCTACAAGGGATGGGTGAGGATACAATTGTTGAGGGTACAGCTGCTTGTGCAGCAGTATGGTGGAGCAATGGTTAGTGTAGGTTGTATCCTTGTCGGAAGAGGTGTTATTTCCGACTACTTTTGAAGATTCCCATTGTAGGTAAGAGTATGATGTGTTGTGGTACACAGCTCTAGAGTAGAGGGGATCTACTGGAGAAATCTAGTGTGCGATTGTGGGAAGAGAAGTTAAAAGGAGAGTAGAGAAGATCTTGTGGAAATTGGAGTTTATTCGCAAGTAAATATCTGGAGACTAGGTCACAGATGTATAGAAGAGCCAGGTTGTGGATAGCTTTGTATGCCAAAATTAGGGCTTTGAACAGGAGTCTCTTGGCAATGGAGAGCCAATGCAGTGATTAGCAGAGGGGAGAATCTGGGGAATAGCAGGGTGACAGGTGTATTATGGGTAGCAGAGTTTAGGATAGTTTGGATAGGTGCGAGAGTGTTAGAAGAGAGGCTATAGAGCAGGAGGTTGCAGTAGGTGAGGCGGGAGAAGATGAGGGCATGCACTAGTGTTTTTGGAGAATCATGGGTGAGGAATGTGCGGATCCAGAAGTTATTTTTGAGTTGGAAAGGGTTTAGATCTCAGATTTGAAAGGAAAATTGTGAAAATTGGGCAGCCATTGATTTTGATGGATAGGTCAGTTGAGGTGGTTAAATCAGATGGTGGAAAGATGATGAATTCAATTTTATCCATGTTAAGCTTCAGAAATCTAGTAGAGGAGAAAGATGAAATCACAGACAGACATTGAGGGATTCTGGTTAGTAAGGAGGTAATATCAGGTCCAGAGAGGTATATCTGTGTGTCATCAGCATAGAGGTGATACTGAAAACCATGAGACTCCTTGAGCTATTCCAGGCTGAATGTATAGATGGAGAAGAGCAGGGTCTTAGAAATGAATCTTGAGGTACACTGAAAGAAAGGGGGCATGATAAGGAGAACGTTTATGAGTGGGAGACAGTAAATATCCTGTCTGTTAGGTATGAGGTGATCCAAGATATGGCCAAGTCTGTGATGCCAAGAGATGAGAGAGTCTGTAGTAAGAAGGAATTGTTCACTTTGTCGAAGGCAGATGACAGGTCTCCCAGTAGATTAACAAAGTAGTGTAGCTTGGATGTGTTGGTTAGTAGGTCTTTGGTGACTTTAGTCAGGGCAGTTTCAGTAGAACAGTGCTATCAAATGCCAGATTGTAAGAGGTCAAAGAGAGAGCAGGAGGAGAGGTGAGAGGACAGTTCAAAATGGATGTGTTGTTCTTACACAAAGGATGGGTCAAGAGAGAGCTATTTGTGGATTGGTGTGATCAGCATATGTTTGAAGTATGAGGGGAAGACAACAGTTGTTAGTGACAGGGTGAGGAGGTGGGTTAGGGTTGGAATGAAGACTGTGTTAAGGTTTGGTGGATTGGTTAATCCTCATACGCGCCTGCCCACTAGCTGTGACGTCACACTGCTCTCCATGCCCCTTCCACACTCTGCCACCGCTTCGGCGTTGCTTCCGGCTGGGGCACGCCAGAAGTTGGCGGTTCCTACTAGGCTCCTGCGTCCATCCAGCAGACCTGACTCGCGTGGATCAATACGCTACCTCTATCCCTTGATCCTACGACCTTGCAGCACGGAGCCAGACTTCCAGCACTAGGAGGATCCGCGCTCACACCATCTTTTCGGCATCTAGTAAGTGCACAATTACACCTGTTGTAAGCCTTCTATTTGCCAGTTATTGCCCTCATGCACAAACCCAAGTACAACTGTAGGCACCCACACCAGCGCAGGTGATTTACCACTGTTTTCTCCAAGGTTTGGTATGAGGCGGGACGGGATTAGGTCAAGTTTACAGGTGGTGCAATGTAATGTGGAGAGTAAAGAGGAAAATTGATCTTTCAAGATGGTGGAGAAGTTGTTTTGAAGTAGGAGAGTTGAGTATTTATGAGGAGAGGCTGTTGGAACCTTTGGAAAAATCTTTGCCTTATTATTATTATTTATTATGCCTTATGTTGTCAATCTTCTGCTTCAACAATTAAGCAAATTCTTCAGCTTAGATGAATGGAGTAAGAAGAAAGGTTGAAGATGGAGGAGAAAATTGAAAGTACTTACCATATATACTCGAGTATAAGCCGAGATTTTCAGCCCCAAAAAATGGTCTCAAAGTGCCCCTCTCGACTCATACTCGAGTCATGGTCGGCGGGGGGGGTCAGCGGGTGAGGGGGAGCGATGACGGTCACATACTCTTGGTGCTCCTGACACGGTCCCTGCATGTCCCATGGTCTCCAGCACCGGCAGCTGCTTCCCCTGTTCAGCGGTCACGTGGTACCGCTCATTAAAGTAATGAATATGGACTCCACTCCCATAGGGGTGGAGCCCCATATTCATTACTGTAATGAGCGGTACCAGTGACCGCTGAACAGAGGAAGAAGCTGCCGGCTCCCGGAGACCATCTGTCCGGGAGAAGCTGCCAGGGACCGCACCGGAAGCAGGTGAGTATTTCATATTCACCTTTCCTCGTTCCACCGCCGCCCCATATTCCGCGTCCTCTGCAGTGACTGTTCAGGTCAGAGGGCGTGATGACGTATTAATGTGTGCACTGCCCTCTGCCTAAACAGTCATTGTGGAGAGACGGGACGCTGAGGTGCAGCGGGCAGCGACAAGAGGTGAGTATGTAATTTTTTTTTATTGCAGCAGCATTGTATGTGGCACATTGTTATATGGAGCATCTTATGGGGCCATAAAGAACTGTATGGAGCATTATATGTGGCACATTGTAATATGGAGCATCTTATGGGGCCATAATGAACTGCATGGAGTATTATATGTGGCACAATGTTATATGGAGCATCTATGGGGCCATAATGAACTGCATGGAGCATTATATGTGGCACAATGTTATAGGGAGCATCTATGTGGCCATAATGAACTGCATGGAGCATTATATGGGGCACATTGTTATATGGAGCATCTATGGGGCCATAATGAACTGTATGGGGTATTACATGTGGCACATTGTTATATGGAGCATCTATGGGGCCATAATGAACTGCATGGAGCATTATATGGGGCACATTGTTATATGGAGCATCTATGGGACCATAATGAACTGTATGGGGTATTACATGTGGCACATTATTATATGGAGCATCTATGGGGCCATAATGAATGTATGGAGCATTATATGTGGCACATTGTTATATGGAGCATCTATGGGGCCATAATGAACTGTATGGAGCATTACATGTGGCACAATGTTATATGGAGCATCTATGGGGCCATAATGAACTGTATGGAGCATTATATGTGGCACATTTTTATATGGAACATCTTATGGGGCCATAATCAGCATTTGTGCAGCATTATGTGGGGAATATTTTAATATGGAGCATCTTATGGGGCCCATCATGAACTGTATGGAGCATTATATGGGCTTCCGATTCAATATGGATATTTAAACACACTTAACCTACTGATGTCTCAATTAATTTTACTTTTATTGGTATCTATTTTTATTTTTGACATTTACTGGTAGCTGCTGCATTTTCCACCCTAGGCTTATACTCAAGTTAATAAGTTTTCCCACTTTTTTGTTGCAAAATTAGGGGGGTCAGCTTATGCTCGGGTCGGCTTATACTCGAGTATATACGGTAACAGCTGTTTATGGTTGTGAGACAGGGATGATATGAGAGATAAGAAGTAGGTTTGTTTTGCTGCAGTGAGTAATTGCGCAGCATTTTGACAACTTCTGTTATTGGATGGGATACTCAACTCCCTTTCTTTGGCAGCCGCACATCGGTACACCTTGTAGATGAGGAACAGAAATAGCATGTGCTCCAGCGGATTGCAAGCCCTGCATCAAATGGCCTCTCCTCCTCTTCCTCCACCTTAACATCACACACAGTACTGTCCTCATAAGTGACATTCAAATTACCCTTCTTTCCCCCATGTCACAACTCTCCAACCATCCAATTGACTGTGTTGGGGAAACTGGCAAATTCTTTGGAGCGTACTGGGTTGTATGAATGTATTCTTGAAGAAAATCTGGCAAAAGGGAATCAATCTGAAACATTCAAAACTGTAGTGTGATATTATGCTGTTCTAGCTTAAATGTGGTAAGAATATATTGTTTTCTCATGACACTCTTAGTGCAAGCATATAATGTTTGATATCATAGTGTGAGCAGAACACTGATCATTATTATTGTGTGAACAATAATTCACAATAATTTTGAAACGCATCCCCACATGTGTGACCGTGAGGATGGTGTTTTGAGGATGATGTGCAATTTTAGTTTTCCACCACACATAGTGTTTTGCATTTTGCCCAAAAAGTTCTACTTTGCTCACCCAGGATTTTATTAGAATACAGATGTCTGAATACAAATGCATGTAACAATTTTCAGATTTATATCTTTAAAATAATGTAAAAAATGTGTAATTTTCTTTATGAAAATACTTGGTACTTTGTGTTCCTATATTCCTATATTACATGAATTAAACAAGCATTGGATCACACCACCTCATGGAAAGATAGGGTTAACATTACCCAAGGCAAAAACGCACGTCAAATCCAAGGAGTCCTTATTGGAACACGTTAAAGTACCGGATAGTAAAAAAGGACAGCACCTCAAAAGTTGGTGAATTTGCATCACATTTATTCCGCCTCCAGTTGCGACATTTTGACCCAAAGGGATCTTTATCTTGCACTTGCTTGATAAAGATCTCTTTGGATCGAAACGTCGCAACTGGAGGCGGAATAAATGTGATGCAAATTCACCAACTTGTGAGGCGCTGTCCTTTTTTGCTATCTGGTTCTATATTGCATGAAATCTCAATAAAATAAATTTAAGTTTGTGGGTGTTAAATATATAATTGTGGAAATGTTCACAAGTTGTGAATTTTTTTTTCAAAGCATTGTAGTTCTTGCTATCGCAGAAGCTGCTTGCCACTTTAGAGGTGAAAGTGGTACCTTTTACCTGATGGGTCCCTGTGGGGCTGCACATGTTGCACCAATGGTATGTCCGCCTCTGGTATGAATAGTGCTTACTTACATGGGACTGCAGTGCCGACCCAAGGGTCAGACCTTCTTAATCTACAAGTTATATACTGTTTATCCTAGCAGTAAACTATCACTTTATAAGATAAAAAATGCATTTAAACACTATAGTGAATGAATGAATGAATGACATGAGCTGTACTTGTCTGTAATGTCCCCTAAATGATACACACCATTAAGCAAGCACAGCTAATAGCTTCAGCATCCAGATACAAATTTAGCGGTGATCTCTGGTTAACACCTTGTCTGATTAAACAATGTTAAATGCTTTGCAAGATAATTACATTCAGTAAATTTAAAAAGCCCTCCTTATCATGTACTCATAGTCATCAGTCTGCTATGGAATTCAACAGGAAACATGTATCAAAATGAATGATAATGTTAAAGAAGGCCAAATGACCCATGTGATATGCTAAGCTACGCATGATCAGATATTCCGTTAACAACTGCTGCTGCTCTTTGACATTGTCTCTGTGATCAAAGCAAAGTCTAAAACAATTTGCAGTTAGGAAACCAAGCTGTTAAAATACATGAAAAGATCAGCAACACAGTTTTTCAGTCGCAGTTATTTTCAATAAAAAGTGCATAGAAAAACAAAAAGAGACTATTGTATGAGTGGTGAATAAAAGAAGTCATGATAGATAATTATCAAGTGAATTTTATACACATATATAACTCACTATCCACATTAAAGTGTGCAGGCTTTCTTCAGATGCAACTATTTTTTTCAGCTTTGTAAATGGCACAATATATTAAAAGCCTGGTGATATTTACTATGTATTCATCTTCCAATGGATGCAATAATGCAAGCATTACAACATAGATAATAAGCAGGTAAATGCAATGTTCTTTGTTAATTATCTTCCTCACCATGAAGAAAGTAAGTGCAACTTTGTACCAATGTGTTTTGTAACTATAAAAGCATAATTATTTGTAAAGAAAGTGGCTGGGTATCTTTATTAATAACTAGTGTACTGGCGATCGGTTTAACAACTAAAAAATTGCAAAAAATAGCTGGTAATTCCAGCTCCAGTAGTATGAAGTCTCCCACTACTACATCTACAGATACAGATATTAGAGAGAAACTGTGAATGGACACATTAAATCAGTTAATTTTGCCTGCTTTGATGAATTTCTGAGTACAAAACACTGTAAAAAGCATGAATCGGCCAATGAGTGAATGGAAATAAGGAGCAGCAAGGCTTATAATTTATAGTGCAATTATCCCTTACTAGATTTCTGTCATATACTATTCTTACTGCCACACCTCACCATAGATAATTTGAAGATAATAGTAGTATTATTGTAGAATATAGAAAGGGTTTGAATTGGAACTGAAAAGATTTTTTCCTTGTATGTGCCAGCAACAAAGTCAGGAGGAACGAAAGTAACTCTGGCTGCTTTAATGAATTTCTGAGTACAGATTACCATGAAAAACATGATTTAGGCTTAGAATTTATAAGGCAATTATCGCTGACTAGATGCCTGTCATATGCTAAACCTACTGCCACACCTCCCTATAAACAAATTGCAGAAAAGAGTGGTATTATGATAACAGATTTGCCCAGATTAAATATGTTCTGAAAAAAGTGATTAATTTACTGTAGCATCAGGAACTGTTATCTCATCAACCCTGCTGGGGAATATAGTGGAGTGTTTTGCATCTACTCAGCCTGCTATGGATGATACCAGGATCTTCTGTAGTTACTGTACAAAGTCTCCTGTCCTGACTGTGAAATCCTGTAAGCAGTGTGAGAGATCCCTATGTGACAACCACCAGACAGCCCACAACAGGGCACTTGAATCGTATATTAATAGACCCCATTGGCTCTTTTGGTTTCCAAAAATTTTCCTTCAACTAGAAGGTGGATCCATAGAAAAGCATTCTTTCACTAAGGAGTGGGTCTTCTACACTAGTAGAGCATATACAGCAAGTGCAAGTAATGCCAAACATTGGCAGTGAGTATCCTAGACTGGTAATGCCCATGCACTAAGAGCATGGGCTGAAAAACATTTTCTCCTGGGGGGTATATATTTTTGTAAAATAATGTTGGAGGCCTCTAAAAATTGTTAATATGGGCATCCTAAACACCCTTAAAAATGTGTAGCTAGGGTAGCATGATCACCCTGTTGACATAGTGGTGTAAGAAGAGGAGGAGGACGACACAGAAAAGATAAGATCCTGAAGCGTATACCCATGTTGGGTGGGAATGGGTGCATAGGAAAAGACTAGAAAAAAATCACTGGCTTTGAGTTTCTGTTCCACTGTTTTCATATGTTGGTGTACAGAAGTCTGGCTCTATACAGCCCTTTTAATTTTGATAAGAGAGTCAGCCTGACAGCATTTTCAGTTGACAGACAGATGCACCTATCGGTTATAATACACTTGGTGGAACTTAAAACCCGCTGTGACAAAACATTAGCAGCAGGGCAGGCTAGGACCTTCAAGGCACAGAGAAACAGTTCATGCCACTTGTCTAGCTTGCATACCCAATAGTTGTAAGGCACAGAAGAATCATGAAGAACGCTATTATGGTCCTTCAGCATCTTCCAAAACTTTTGCCTCCTTGTCAGAGCAACCCAATCGTCAGGGCTTGGGTGCTGGGAGGGTCTAAGGAAACTGTCTCAGACCTTTAAGAGTGTTCCCCTGACTTTGCTGCATCTGGTGGGTGTGTGTCTCCCTAGTCTCTTGGTTGTCCAAGGAACTGTGACCTCTGCCACCGGCATTGTCAGATGGGAATCTTTCTGATAATTCTTCAACTAGGGCCTTCCGGTACTGCAAAATTTTATTAGACCTTGTAAGTAGAGATGTAATGTTCTCCTTGCAGTGTGCATCTAGAAGGGTGACTAACCAGTAATTAATGTTGGCCAAAATGGATACAATGTGAGGGTCATGGGTAAGGAAGTGGAACATAAGCTCAGCCATGTGTGACAGACTACCAACAGCCAAGACTACCCTACCACCACCAAGAGGATGACTGTCCATGCTTTCCTCCACTTTGTCCTGCCTCTTCTCCTTTTCTTTAGGCCATGCACGGTGTACTGAGGGGATGAAGGTGGTATGGGTACTATTGTCTGTAGTGCAGGCAACCAGCTCCTGGTTCTCCTCATCATCATCACCCAATCTGCGTTCAGATGATGAGATGAGGCTATACTGTGTTGCATTACCTAGTACAGTTTGTTGCTCCATCTCAACTTGCTCTGTCTGTGAAACCTCCTCTTTAATTGTGAGCAGTGAGCATTTCAGTAGACAGAGATGTGGGATGGAGACACTGATTATGTCATCATCATCACTCACGATCTTGGTCGAGTCCTTAATGTTTTAGAGAACCACACAGATGTCAGACATCCATGCCCAATTATCAGGTCTTATGTGAGGAGGCTGACTGGAATACAAATGGGCATGTTGTGCATGGTACTTAACTACTGCCCTCTGCTGCTCACAAAGCCTTGTCAATAGTGTTGAGCGATACCGTCCGATACTTGAAAGTATCGGTATCGGAAAGTATCGGCCGATACCGGCAAAGTATCGGATCTGATCCGATACCGATACCCGATACCAATACAAGTCAATGGGACTCAAGTATCGGAAGGTATCCCTGATGGTTCCCAGGGTCTGAAGGAGAGGAAACTCTCCTTCAGGCCCTGGGATCCATATTAATGTGTAAAATAAAGAATTAAAATAAAAAATATTGATATACTCACCTCTCCGACGCAGCCTGGACCTTACCGCTGGTAACTGGCAGCCTTCTTTGCTTAAAATGAGCGCGTTCAGGGCCTTCCATGACGTCATGGCTTCTGATTGGTCACGGCTGCCCATGTGACAGCCACGCGACCAATCACAAGCCGTGACGTAATTCTCAGGTCCTAAATTCCTAATTCTAGGAATTTAAGACCTGAGAATTACGTCACGGCTTGTGATTGGTCGCGTGGCGGTCACATGGGCGGCCGCGACCAATCACAAGCCGTGACGTCATCTAAGGCCCTGAACGCGCTCATTCTTAGGAAGGAAGGCTGCCGGAAAGAAGCCGAGGGTGAGTATATTCCTATTAGGTATATACTCACCCTCGGACGCGCCCTGCTTCTTTTCAGCAGCCTTCCTTCTTAAGAATGAGCGCGTTCAGGGCCTTAGATGACGTCACAGCTTGTGATTGGTCGCGGCCACCCATGTGACCGCTCACGCGACCAATCACAAGCCGTGACGTCATCCCTCAGGTCCTAAATTCCTAGAAGGGAATTTAGGACCTGAGGGATGACGTCGCGGCTTGTGATTGGTCACGTGGCGGTCACATGAGCGGCACGCGACCAATCAGAAGCTGTGACGTCATGGAAGGTGCTGAACGCGCTCATTTTAAACAAAGAAGGCTGCCGGTTACCAGCGGTGATGTCCAGGGGCCTCCGGACAGGTGAGTATATCAATATTTTTTATTTAAATTCTTTATTTTACACATTCATATGGATCCCAGGGCCTGAAGGAGAGTTTCCTCTCCTTCAGACCCTGGGAACCATACACTGGAAACTTCCGATTACGATTCCCGATAGCACAAAAGTATCGGATCTCGGTATCGGAATTCCGATACCGCAAGTATCGGCCGATACCCGATGCTTGCGGTATCGGAATGCTCAACACTACTTGTCAACATATGTAATGTGGAGTTCCAATGCGTGCTGACATCACACAAAAGTTGGTGAGCTAGAAGTTGCAAATGCTGCTGCAGCACTGCCAGGGCAGCGACAGCTATAGATGACTTGTGGAAATGGTCACACACGCGGTACACTTTCACAAGTAGCTCATTCAGATGTGGGTAGGTTTTGAAAAACTACTGAACCACAAAGTTGATCACGTGGGCCAAGGCTGATACGCGCAAAGCTTCAGAGCTTACACCAGGTTATGGCCATTGTCACACATGACCATGCCTGCTTGTAGGTTCAGGGGAGAGAGCAACAGATCAGTCTGGTCTGTAATACCTTTCAAAAGCTCCGCGACGATATGCGTTTTGTCACCTAAGCAGATTAGCTTCAGCAGAGATTGTTGCCATTTGGCCGAGGCAGTGTTGCTGTGCTTCAAACTGATGTTGACGTTTCTGAGATGGAGGGTGAGAAATAGGAGGTGCAGGAACTGATCTAGAAGGCTAGGTCAACCCTGATTGAACCAGGGCCCGCAATCTTCGTGTCGGTAGCACGTGTTCCATCCCAGGGTCCAACTAAGTTCCAGTTTCCACAATGTTCACCCAGTTTGCCATCAGGGAAATGTAGCATCCCTGGCCACAAGCAGTTGTCTAGGTGTCTGTGGTTAAGTGGACCTCCCCAGTCACAGTGTTAGTCAGGACATAGTTGATGTTTTTTGACAATTGCTTGTGTAAGGTGGAGATGGCACACCGGAGAAATAGTGGCAGAAATGTTTAGCCTCCACAAGCCTAAATGGCCACATTTCCAGGGCAAGCAGTCTGGAAATGTGGCCACTTACTAATGTAGCCTGTGGGTGGCAGCTTATTTATGCTTGCATTCCAAAGACTGTTGTAGGGATAACTGAATGCTGTACTGGGAGAAGGACATGGACATGGTTGCTGACTGAAGTTGCAAGTGTGCAACGACAAGTGGACGGTGGGAGACATTTTCACCTACATCATAAACAGGGGATTGGTGAGCAGCTAGAAAAGGGGAAGAGGCAGTGGTATCACCCACAGACACTGTTTCTTGACCCTGGCATTCGGCTCAAGTAGTCAGATACTTTGCTTGCATGTGCCTGAGCATGCTGGTGTTGGTCAGGCTGGTACAGTGCCTTGCAAAAGTATTCAGCTCCCTGGAGCTTTTCAACCTTTTTCCACATAGCATGCTTCAAGCATAAAGATACCAAATGTAAATTTTTGGTGAAGAATCAACAACAAGTGGAACACAATTGTAAAGTTGAACGAAATTTATTGGTTATTTTAAATTTTTGTGGAAATTCAAAAACTGAAAAGTGGGGCGTGCAATATTATTCGGCCCCTTTAACTTAATACTTTGTTGCCCACCTTTTGCTGTGATTATAGCTGCAAGTCACTTGGTGTATGTCTCTATCAGTTTTGTACATCGGGAGATTGAAATTCTTGCCCATTCTTCTTTGGCAAACAGCTCGAGCTCAGTGAGGTTTGATGGAGATCGTTTGTGAACAGCAGTTTTCAGCTATTTCCACAGACTCTCGATTGGATTAAGGTCTGGACTTTGACTTGGCCATTCTAACACCTGGATAAGTTTATTTGTGAACCATTCCAATGTAGATTTTGCTTTATGCTTGTGATCATTGTCTTGTTGGAAGACAAATCTCCGCCCCAGTCTCAGGTCTTTTGCAGACTCCAATAACTTCAAGAATGGTCCTGTATTTGTGTCCATCCATCTTCCAATCAATTTTAACCATCTTCCCTGTCCCTGCTGAAGAAAAGCAGGCTCAAACCATGATGCTGCCACCACAATGTTTGACAGTGGGGATGGTGTGTTTAGGGTGATGAGCTGTGTTGCCTTTACGTCAAACATATCATTTGGCATTGTTGCCAAAAAGTTCGATTTTGGTTTCATCTGACCAGAGCACCTTCTTCCACATGTTTGGTGTGTCTCCCAGGTGGCTTGTTGCAAACTTTAAATAACACTTTTTATGAATATATTTGAGGAATGGCTTTCTTCTTGCCATTCTTCCATAAAGGCCAGATTTGTGCAGTGTATGACTGATGTTGTCCTATGGACAGACTGTCCCACCTCAGCTGCAGATCTCTGCAGTTCATCCAAAGTGATCATGGGCCTCTTGGCTGCATCTCTGATTAGTCTTCTCCTTGTTTGAGATGAAAGTTTAGAGGTACAGCCGGGTCTTGGTAGATTTGCAGTGGTATGATACTCCTTCCATTTCAATATGATCGTGTGCACAGTGCTCCTTGGGATGTTTACATTTTTGGAAATCATTTTGTATCCAAATCCAGTTTTAAACTTCTCCACAACAGTATAACGGACCTGCCTGTTGTGTTCCTTGGTTTTCATGATGCTCTCTGTGCTTCAAACAGAACCCTGAGACAATCACAGAGCAGGTGCATTTATACGGAGACTTGATTAAACACAGGTGAATTATATTTATCATCATTAGGAATTTAGGACAACATTGGATCATTCAGAGATCCACAATGAACTTCTGGAGTGAGTTTGCTGCATTGAAAGTAAAGGGGCCAAATAATATTGCCCCTACTCCTGCACCTACTCCTAACTACTCCTGCACTGAAATTAACTTTTTGGACACCATCATTAAGCGGCAGAACAATAAAATAGAGACATCTTTGTATCAGAAGCCAATCGACCGTCCAACATACCTTAAATGGGACAGTTTCCATCCAAAACACATAAAAAACTCTATTGTCTACAGCCAAGCCATCAGATACAATCGTATATGTTCCAACCCAATGGATAGAGATAAACACCTGGGTCACCTCAGAAAGACCTTTTTGAATCAGGGCTACCATCCAAGAACAATTGAAAATCAGATCACAAGAGCCACCAGAATATCAAGGAATCACCTGCTACATTACAAAACTAAAGAAGAAAATAACCGGGTACCTCTAGTAGTTACCTACAATCCAAATCTGGAGGCGCTAAGGGGAGCTGCACAGAAATTACAACCTTTACTGCAAAAAGATGCCCGCTTACAATCCATTTTTCCAGACCCCCCACTACTGTGTTTTAGGCAGCCCCCAAATCTAAGAAGCATCATTGTCAGATGCTCCCTGTCCTCTCCAACAGCTGCTGGAACCTTTCCTTGCAACCAGAAAAAATGTAAAACCTGTCTATTTATAATGACCACGGACAAGATAAAGATCCCTGACTCACATCAGGACTACAAGATCCCAGGTACATTCAGCTACGTCACTTCTAATGTGGTGTACCTAATTATTTGTACTAAATGTCCAACTGGGGGTCTGTATGTGGGGGAGACAGGGCAAAAGCTTAGAACAAGAATGAATTCTCACCGCCATACAATAAGAGAAAAAAGAATGGATATACCTGTGGCAATACATTTCTGTCTCCCAAATCATAACATTATGGACATGAAATTACTTGTACTAAAAGGTAACTTCAAATCGCAGAAAGACAGGAGAGTCTGGGAATATAAACTGATGATGACCTTTGACACTCTCACTGCAGGAATGAATGTGTCACATGGATTTATGTCTTTTTACATCAACTAATGAACTTGTCCATCAGACCATGTGGGGTCATCACAACAGAGACCCTAATCACAGGACAATAAAACAATCCTTATCTAAGAATTGGCCCAATATTTATGGACATAACTGTTTATCACCCATGGTAATTCTGCTTCATGTCACCTGGCTTATCCATGGTTTTTTTTCCCCCTTTTTTTTTCTATACTATGTTGTGCATAAATGTGTGATTCTTCAGAATTTGTTTTAGTCTTTGCCTGATGAAGAGACGTATGTAGTCTCGAAAGCTTGCAATTTGTTACCATCTTTTCAGTTAGCCATTAAAAGGTATCAACCACTGAGGACTCTCAATTCTAAATATTTTTCAGTTTGGATCAGTGACTTCATCGTCCAGCACTCCCACACCCTATTCCTCCCACAGTGCTGGACAAATTTGCACTCCTCAGATGGAAGTAAGGGACTGCAGTATATAACTGGCAATGCAATTTTTTTAACAAGCAATTTATTTTTTGGGGGGTTTTGAGGCCCAGCTATAGCACAACAAATGCCGTATAAAATATAACTGCTCAAAAAAAGGCAGTATTACAATGCCAGGCAAATTTGCATACCTCAGATGGGCATATGAGACTGCAATATCAATATAGTAATGCGATTGAGATCCAACCAAGTCTGGCTGTATGCTTTTCATGTACATCTGCCTCAGTAAAAATGGTGTATATTTCCCTGCTCAGAACAATTTAGAGGATTAAGAGCAAAAAGATTATTATTAGCCATGAGAAAGGGTTTTGGTATGCAATTCACCCTATCCTGTCCTGCACGATCCCTTCAGCACATTACCTCACTAAGTGGCAAACAGCAATATTATTATTGATTATTATTATTATCCCTAAGATGGGCTGTTGTATTTAACAGAAATATAACTGTGGTTGAATCGCTGGCTAATACGCACCTACAATTCTGTCACTCTCTGACCTAACCTCTCCCTACACTGCCTCTTTCTGGGGTACAGCTAGTCACAGCAATGACACTATCAGGATGCCTACAGTATTACATTGACTGGCAGCCAATCCCCATATGTTCATTGGCTGCCTTATAAGTGCCAAACATGCAGAGCGAGGACTCGAGCTCTCACTCGAACATTCAAAAAATACTCACCATGTAAGAGCATCCTGAGCACACTGATGCTTGAGCGAGTGACGAATAGTGATGAGCACACTTGCTCAATACTACTCTCTATCCTTTGACCCTTAACTCCTCTCTGCCATGCGACGTACTATTCCGTCCATGTGACCGGGGACTTAATTCTCATGGATGGAATAGTAAATCCAAGGGGAGCGCGGCTGATCGCGGCCTGGTGTCAGCTGATTCTTACAGCTGACACCAGGCACTAAGTGCCAGGAGTGGTTTCGGACTGTTCCCGACACTTTAGTCCCCGGAACACTGCAATCAAACAAGGTTGCAGCATTCCGGTGGCATAGAGAAGCATCGCGCAGGGAGGGGGCTCCCTTCGTGCTTTCCTCAGAACAACGCAATGTGAATGCGTTGTCCTGAGGGTCTCCATGGAGACCCCTGGCACCAAGATGGCCGTGGGGTCCTTCTGCGTCCTGCAGGGATGTGGCTTCTCAGTGCCTGCTAAGCGCAGGCACCGGAAAGCCTCCTTCACTGCCTATCAGATCACTGATCTGATACAGTGCATTGCAAAGTGTCCGATCAGCTTTAAAAAGTGATGACCCATCCTGGGACAATGTAAAAAAGTAAAAAAAAATTATTGGCATGTGTAAAAATATTTTTTTAAGTTCCTAAATAAAGGAAAAAAAATATTTTTCCAATAAATAAATTTCTTTATGTAAATAAAAAAACAATAAAATTGCACATATTTAGTATCGCTGCGTCCGTAATGACTCGACCTATAAAACCGTACGACTAGTTAACCCTTTCAGTGAACCCCATTAAAAAACAAGGTAAAAAAACAATGTTTTATCATCATACCTCTGAACAAAAAGTGGAATAACACGCAATCAAAAAGAAGGATATAAATAAACATGGTACTGCAGAAATCGTCATCTTGTCATGCAAAAAAACGAGCTGCCATACAGCATCATCTGCAAAAAAATAAAAAAGTTATAGTTCTCAGAATAAAGAAATGCAAAAATAATTATTTTTTATATAAAACCAAAATAGTAACACCTTCTTGGATAGAGTTTATACATTATAAAAATATATATATAAATATAAATATATATAGTGTGGTATTACATAGACAATAGTACGGTTCAAAGTGCTCACCACACATCTAGCTAAGCTCCTTCAGTGGTCTGGTTTCCAAAATGGGGTCACTTGTGGGGGTTTCCACTGTTTAGGCACATTAGGGGCTTTCCAAACGCTACATGGCTTCTGATCTCAATTCCAGCCAATTCTGAGTTGAAAAAGTCAAACGGTGCTCCATCTCTCCCTAGCTCTGCCATGCACCCAAATAATGGTTTAGTCCCACATATGGGGTATCAGAATACGCAGCACAAATTGCGCAACAACCTTTGGGGTCACTTGTGGGGGTTTCCACTGTTTAGGCACATTAGGGTCTTTCCAAACGCTACATGGCTTCTGATCTCAATTCCAGCCAATTCTGAGTTCAAAAAGTCAAATGGTGCTCCATCCCTCCCTAGCTCTGCCATGCACCCAAATAATGGTTTAGTCCCACATATGGGGTATCAGAATACGCAGCACAAATTGCGCAACAACCTTTGGGGTCTAATTTCTCCTGTTACCCTTGGAAAAATTAAAAGTTGGGACGAAAAGATCCTTTTTGTGAAAAAATATATGATTTTATTATTTTTACAGCTCTACATTATATACTTCTGTGACGCACTTAGGGGTTTAAAGTGCTCACCACACATCTAGATAAGTTCCTTAGGGGTCTACTTTCCAAAATGGTGTCACTTGTGGGTGTTTTCCACTGTTTAGGCACATCAGGGGCTCGCCAAACACGACATGGCATCCGATCTCAATTCAAGCCAATTTTGCATTGAAAAGCCAAACGGCGCTCCTTCCCTCATGAGCTCAGCCATGCCCCCAAACAGTCGATTACCCCCACATATGGGATATCGACGTACTCAGGACAAATTTCATAACAATGTTTGGGGTCTAATTTCTCCTGTTACCCTTGATAAAATAAAACAAATTGGATGTGAAGTTATTTTTTTGTGAAAAAAAGTTAAAAGTTCATTTTCTTTTAGATACAGGAAAGAAATATATCTGGATACCGTGTTAGCCAGTAGATAGAAAAATATTTAGAATTGAGAGTCCTCAGTGGTTGATACATTTTAATGGTTAACTGAAAAGATGGTAACAAATTGCAAGCTTTCGAGTCTACACAGGTCTCTTCATCATTTTTTTTTCTATGCAGTTGTGCATAAATATGTGATTCTTCAGAATTTGTTTTAGTCTTTGCCTGATGAAGAGACCTGTGTAGTCTCGAAAGCTTGCAATTTGTTACCATCTTTTCAGTTAGCCATTAAAAGGTATCAACCACTGAGGACTCTCAATTCTAAACATTTTCTTTTAAACATTCCAAAAATTCCTGTGAAGCACCTGAAGGGTTAATAAACATCTTGAATGTGGTTTTGAGCAACTTGAGGGGTGCAGGTTTTAGAATGGTGTCACTTTTGGGTATTTTCTATCATATAGACCCCTCAAAGTGACTTCAAATGTGATGTGATCCCTAAAAAAAAATAGTGTTGTAAAAATGAGAAATCGCTGGTCAAATTTTAACCCTTATAACTCCCTAACAACAACAAAAATGTGTTTCCAAGATTGTGCTGATGTAAAGTAGACAAGTGGGAAATGTTACTTATTAAGTATTTTGTGTGACATAGCTGTGTGATTTAAGGGCATGAAAATTCAAAGTTTGAAAATTGAGAATTTTTCAAAATTTTCAACAAATTTCTTATTTTTTTTCACAAATATCACAGAAAAAAGCGTTCCAGAGTTACCGTATTTTCTGGTGTATAAGACGACTGGGCGTATAAGACGACCCCCAACTTTTCCATATAAAATATGGAATTTGGGATATACCCGCCATATAAGACGGGGGTCATCTTATACGCCCAGTCATCTTATACGACGTGTGGTTCCCAGGGTCTGTAGGAGAGGAGACTCTCCTTCAGGCCCTGGGATCCATATTCATGTAAAAAATAAAGAATAAAAATAAAAAATATGGATATACTCACCCCTCCGAAGGACCCTGAACCTCAGCGGTGCAAGCGTCTGCCTCCGTTCCTAAGAATGCAGTGAGTGAATTACCTGCGATGACGTCGCGGTCACGCGACCGCTCACGAGACTGCTCATGTGACCGCGACGTCATCGAAGGTCCTTCACACACTGCATTCTTAGGAACGGAGGCTGCCGCTTGCACCGCTGAGGTCCAGGGTCCATCGGAGAGGTGAGTATATCCATATTTTTTATTTTTATTCTTTATTTTTTACATGAATATGGATCCCAGGGCCTGAAGGAGAGTCTCCTCTCCTTCAGACCCTGGGAACCATCCAGGATCGCTCTGTGCACCCGTACCCGGCGTATAAGACGACCCCCGACCTTTGGGACAATTTTTACGGGTTAAAAAGTCGTCTTAAATGCCGGAAAATACGGTATAACCTCATAAAGGGACTGTGGTCAGAATTCTAAAAATTGGCCTGGTCATTAACATGCAAAAAACCCTTGGGGGTGAAGGGGCTAAACCAATGTGTTTGATTCTTAAATGACCAGAAACAATGTTTTAAACACTTAGCGCACCTTTGAAGCCTTTTTATATTCATTTATTTGTTCTGTACTTCTAATTAGGTGCAATATGTCATATGAAGAAAAAATCATACTATACTAAAAGTATAATAGATTTTATTATTATTATTATTATTATTATTATTATTATTATGGTTATTATTATAGCTCTTGAGTCTACACATTTGTATATTTTGACTAAAATAAAAAATTTGTGTTGGCAAAGGTGCTGCACATGTGTTTTTATTTAACTTACCCGTATTTTTGTTTCTATGTCTTCTAGCATAATTTGTAACCAATCAGGTCATATTTTTGTTGGACAATGAAAGTATCATCTATAGAAGCCCAAGTTACAGGGGGAACATCCCTCTTTGTTGATATCAATCACTGATAGTGTGCACCCCAGGGTCCTGGTCGTCACAGTAGCATTGCTTTCCTCACGGGGAGAGTGATGTTACGCTTGAAGGCAAGAAGGGATAACTGCAACCAGGTACCACAAACATGCAACACATTCACACTCCAGGCCACCAGGGGGAGCTTTTGATCCTACTTGCTAGGTGACTCCCCATATATATATATAACTGGTGGTCTGTAGGGAAAAGTAATTAGTTCCTGAGAGAGCTCCAGTGAGTGAGTTCTTGCCAGGAAACAGACTGGATCAGTCTGAGGCAGAAGAAGGTTTTACGGAGCTGTGTAGCGGCAGTGCAGCAGTTCCTGGAAAGAGATATTCAGAAAGCCGAATACATTGCAGAGAGCGTGCAGGAGAGCAAAGCACAGGAGAGGACATCAGGGGGAGACCAGCCCTGAGCAGGCTGCCTCCTTCTGAGGCGCAGAAACCGGTAGCCGGAACACCGAGGATCGTAAGGCCCTCCACTACTTACATCAGAGATGGGCAGGACAGTTGAACTCTCTGTTACCTGTCTGACCTAACACCCAGGATGCATGGTGGCACCCCTTCGAGGCTGGTGCATGCTAGAGTCCCTATAAACAGCCGCAAGCCACCAGTCATATGGGTTATGTCCTATCCTTCCCGGGGGACAGAGAGAGATAACATCTGTGAGGACCTTATGTGAAGCTTTAAGCAGTAAGGGACTACACCACCACGGTGCTAAAGGAAGGCTTTTGATTTCCACCTGGGTAAGGGGACTCCTAACTTGACTCCAAGCTGGCCGGACCCTGCCTGCCCTGTGATCTGGTGTTCTGGACAGTGGATGCTGAAGTCTTCAGTAAACCAAGATAAAGAGACTGCAACCTTGAGTCCTCGTTCTTTACTGCACTCCTCACCATCCTCCATCTATACCACGGGAGCCCTGGAGGTACACTTCACCTGTGGGAAGTTATACCATCTAGTTGCCATAACATCACACCAGAGGACCCCTTAAAGCAGTGTCGGTCCCCACTGACCGAACACCACAGGTGGCGTCATGAACATAAACTTTATTCTCTTTAAAGACCTTCCCCTTTTACATGGGCATCCAGGGCCACGGACCGGGTCGTAGCCACCGTGACATCTCCCTGTGACCTCAGGACCCGGTAATGAGTACCCCACGGCCCAGGCGGGGCGCTCCAATAGAACAGGCAGTTTTTGCTAGGAGTTGGTGATTCTGCTGTACTAAACGAAAAAGGGGGAGAGAAAAAGAATGGACTAAATCAAGCCTGCACAACCGTATACCAAAAATACCAAAGCATGTTTATTGAACACCACAAAAAGGACACTTAAAAACATCTAAAATACAACTATGTGTAAAACACCCCAATGTGACCTCCTAAATACTCAGAGGTCTTCCCTCTATTCTAGGGCCACATTTTCTGGCGACTTAGTTGTCATACATTCCGTCATCTATGTGGTAATGTATTTTTGTACTGTGCATATTCAGGTCTATGGGTATACATCACTGTACATTGAGTATGGTCAGCTGTTATATATTATTGCTATGTATTTAGGAGGTCACATTGGGGTGTTTTACACATAGTTGTATTTTAGATGTTTTTAAGTGTCCTTTTTGTGGTGTTCAATAAACATGCTTTGGTATTTTTGGTATACGGTTGTGCAGGCTTGATTTAGTCCATTCTTTTTCTCTCCCCCTTTTTCGTGTTGTACTATATTGGACTTGGCCTAGCACCCTTTTTCTATTTACGGCTATAGTGCACCCTGTGTTTACAATATACTTCTGCTGTACTAAAGGCACCAAGCAGTAACATGATTGCTCATCCAATAGAGGCAGCAACACCTGTACTTCCTCTGTTTACTACATAAGTATGCTAAAAAAAGTGATTATAGAATT